>NC_140592.1:806401325-807601325 GCF_964204655.1 Triturus cristatus | reverse complement strand
AATACTCATTGCTGACCGCTCCAGACAGCTGGGGACATGGGGAAAACGGATAAGACACAGTCAAAGCTCCCCTTTGACCAGCGTAAATCTACCAGGCACAGGGAAGAGGATTCCGATGCGGGGGTGGCTGACCGCGCCACCGACCACAATGACCCTGACGGAGATATCAGACAAATCCTGGGGGCGATGCAGAGCAGTCTTACCTCTATTGACGCTAAAATGGACTCCCTCACATACCGCCTGGACAGGATGGCTGAAAGGGTGGTTGAGCATGCTGAGTGCATCGACATGGCGGAGTGAAGAATCTCAGATGCAGAGGATACCCAGACGGAGATGGGGACAGCACAAAAACAGTTGGAGAAGCTTCTGTCGGCAACGAGAGACAAGGACAAAGACCTAGAGGTGCGCTCTAGACGTTATAATGTTTGCCTCTTGGGTCTTGCTGAGACAACCTCCATTGGCCCTATGGAATCTTTCATTGAGAAGCTTTTGGTGCAGCTCCTGGGACTCGATACATTCTCAGACATCTTCATAGTTGAGTGGGCACACCGCTTGCTTGGACCGCGACCTCCGCCGGGTGCGCCTCCGCGCCCTGTGATAATTCATCTATTGAACTACCGGGACAGGGATGCCGCATTGAGGCGTGCCAGAGAACTGAAAACTCTCCAGTATGAAGGTTCGGAGTTGTCCCTTTTTTCAGATTTTACCCCGTTAGTTCAGGAGGCTCATAAGAAGTTTGGTCCGGTGAAACGTAAGCTGCGAGAATTACAGTTGGACTATGCGATGCTATATCCGGCTCGCTTAGAGGTGAACTTTGATGGTAAAGCCAAATTCTATGCTGATCCGAATTTGCTGCAGAAGGATCTTAAAAAGTACAGCGTTTTGAGAGGGCGAATAGGCCTCAGCAGGAGCAGGCAGAAGGTAGCGTTTTGTTGGAAGGCACAGATAGGGACATAGGGTTGCATGCGGAGTCCCCTTCCTCTTCACCGTCATGACTTGAATGTTGTACCCTATTCATAATAACATGTTAGTAGTTGTCCCTTCCTTTTTAGATACGGGCCCATGGAGTCATCCCTTTGATTATGTCTATATGTCTCCAGTACGATATGCACTACCACTGTGAAATCTGTAGTTATGATGTCTTGATGGAACGATAATTCTTGGGCAATGTCGGCCCCTCAGTTACGATTGAGGGCCTTACGGCCATTGCACCAGGGTGTGTTCCACATGGGTTTTGAATTTGGGGTCCCTGCCCGGTTGGCAGGCAGTAAAATTGGGGAGGGCGGGGAACCGGGGTTGGAGGGCTAGGGGAATGCTATATCTACTTATTTTGATATGGTGTGGGAGGGGGGTTGGGGGGGCAGGAGTTGGACATGTTAAGAAGATGCAACTGTTTTATTGGCAAAGTCGCTATTCTCTAATTGCATTCAGATACGCAGTGCAAGTACTCTTAGGTCCAGGTAACTGCAAATTTCCCAGGCGCTAGCAATCTTCCCGTAGTGATTCGTTTCCTTTCATGGAACGTCCGAGGCCTAAACAACCAACGAAAAATACGTAAAGTGGTAGCGTACTTGCATAGAAACCTGGTGGATGTAGCCGTGCTACAAGAGACCCACCTTCCCCCTAAGACAAGTCTGCTCACACAACGCAGAATGAAGGGACAGTGTATAGCCACGGGGCTCACTTCACGCGCTAGAGGTGTACTCGTGTAGACATGCAAAAACTCTGGCGTACAGGTACAGACTATTGGACCCCAATAGCAGATATGTAATAGCGAAATGCCGCATGGAGCATTTCACGTTGCTGCTGGTAGGGGTATATGGTCCCAACCACGATGATCCACAGTTCTACCACATCCTGCATTCCTAGATTTCAAAATACGCACATGCCCATATTGTGGGGAGGGGACTTTAATTGTATACAGGACTTGGAATTGGACCAGACATGGGGAGCCTCTAGACCTCTCTCGCGTGCAGTCTGCACTATAGCTTCCATTGTTCGGGCTGAGGGCATGTGTGATGTGTGGCGCCAGCGCAATCCCATGGGGAGGTAATATACACATTATTCAGCAGCGCATGACACTCACACACGTATAGATTATTGGTTCTCCTCGCTGACACTTTTCACTTCAGTCAGAAATTGCATACATATGTCCAGGACTTTATCAGATCATTCCCCACTTTGCCTCACAATGGAGCTGCCAGTATCGTGCTCTCACTATAGATCGTGGCATTTCCCACAATATTCTCTCCTTGATTTGGTCTTTAGTGCAGAGCTGGGTACTGCCATAGATGAGCACTTTTCGACAAATTTGGGGGGTGTGGACTCCATGGGGGCGGTGTGGGAAGCTTTTAAATTATATATAGGAGGGCTAGCAATCTCCAAGCACGCTGGGGTTCTCAGGTCTAATCGTGCTCAGTTGGCATCTACGGAAGATACTTTGAGATCGTTGGAATATGTACACTTAGAGACAGGTGACCCGCAAGTGTTGGCTCAGATCTGAACACAACTAAGTACATTTCAGGATCTTGCGGAAGACGAGGTTAAGCATCTGGGAAAATATGCTGTGGCCAGATCATATGCGGAAAGGGACAGACAAAGCGCCACACTGGCTGCGCAGGTGAGACCTCCCAGGGGGGACAACCCCATTTCGCAGATATATACTTCAGAGCAGACTTTGGTACATGACACGCCTGCCATCTTAGACGCTTTTGCAGAATATTACACTGTGCTATACACCTCACTGCCCAACATGTCCTCTGAGTCGGAGAAGGAATACTTAGAGTATATAGCCATGACCTGGCTGACTAATAGTGACAGAGAACGGCTGATAGGTCCATTGAGACCCACTGAAATCACAGCTGCACTGAAAAGCATGCATAGCGAAAAGACCCCAAGGGCTGATGGACTAACTGTGGCGTTTTACAAAGTTTTCCTTGACAAGCTACTTCCTCATTTGGTTAATTTGTTTGAGGAAATGGTTAAGACATGCACTAAGCCACCATCCATGAGGGAAGCAACTATAGTTACATTACTCAAGCCTGGGAAATCTCCGGACCTCTGCTCATTATATAGGCCGCTTTCATTGTTAAATACAGATACAAAGCTGTTTGCCAAAGTGTTAGCTAATAGACTCGGCCCTTTACTGCCCAAGATGGTAGGCCCGGAGCAGACTGGATTTGTCCCGGGCCGATCTCTCTCTAATAAGCTCCGTACGCTGTTTGGTACCATAGCATGTATTTAGCCTCGGACGAAAGCAGCGGCCATATTTATTGATATCGAGAAAGCCTTTGACTCTGTAGAATGGCATTTTTTATATGCATTACTCAGGAAGGTGGGCGTTGGGGATATTTTTGTGCAGCTGATTCAGGTATTATACACGGCTCCAGTAGCGAAGGTAAAAATCAATGGTGCACTCTCTCGGGCGATAGCAATCACTAGAGGGACGAGGCAGGGGTGCCCCCTCTCCCCCCTATTATATGCGCTAGTGGCAGAGCCCCTAATGTGCGCAATGCGATAATACCACTCCTACAGAGGCATACGTTCCCCATATTAAAATACTGTGATTGCGGCCTACGCCAATGACTCTCTACTCTATGTCCGCAATCCGGAGCAAAATTTGTTACCCATGCTACAAGAAGTGGAGAGATTTAGCCAACACTCGGGGCTACATATCAGTTGGCATAAATCACTTATGTTCCCACTTACCTCTGACACAGAGCAAGTAAATACCATGTACCCATTAGAAAATACGTAAAGTGGTTGCGTACTTGCATAGAAACCTGGTGGATGTAGCCGTGCTACAAGAGACCCACCTTCCCCCTAAGACAAGTCTGCTCACACAACGCAGAATGAAGGGACAGTGTATAGCCACGGGGGTTAACTTCACGCGCTAGAGGTGTACTCGTGTAGACATGCAAAAACTCTGGCGTACAGGTACAGACTATTGGACCCCAATAGCAGATATGTAATAGCGAAATGCCGCATGGAGCATTTCACGTTGCTGCTGGTAGGGGTATATGGTCCCAACCACGATGATCCACAGTTCTACCACATCCTGCATTCCTAGATTTCAAAATACGCACATGCCCATATTGTGGGGAGGGGACTTTAATTGTATACAGGACTTGGAATTGGACCAGACATGGGGAGCCTCTAGACCTCTCTCGCGTGCAGCCTGCACTATAGCTTCCATTGTTCGGGCTGAGGGCATGTGTGATGTGTGGCGCCAGCGCAATCCCTTGGGGAGGTAATATACACATTATTCAGCAGCGCATGACACTCACACACGTATAGATTATTGGTTCTCCTCGCTGACACTTTTCACTTCAGTCAGAAATTGCATACATATGTCCAGGACTTTATCAGATCATTCCCCACTTTGCCTCACAATGGAGCTGCCAGTATCGTGCTCTCACTATAGATCGTGGCATTTCCCACAATATTCTCTCCTTGATTTGGTCTTTAGTGCAGAGCTGGGTACTGCCATAGATGAGCACTTTTCGACAAATTTGGGGGGTGTGGACTCCATGGGGGCGGTGTGGGAAGCTTTTAAATTATATATAGGAGGGCTAGCAATCTCCAAGCACGCTGGGGTTCTCAGGTCTAATCGTGCTCAGTTGGCATCTACGGAAGATACTTTGAGATCGTTGGAATATGTACACTTAGAGACAGGTGACCCGCAAGTGTTGGCTCAGATCTGAACACAACTAAGTACATTTCAGGATCTTGCGGAAGACGAGGTTAAGCATCTGGGAAAATATGCTGTGGCCAGATCATATGCGGAAAGGGACAGACAAAGCGCCACACTGGCTGCGCAGGTGAGACCTCCCAGGGGGGACAACCCCATTTCGCAGATATATACTTCAGAGCAGACTTTGGTACATGACACGCCTGCCATCTTAGACGCTTTTGCAGAATATTACACTGTGCTATACACCTCACTGCCCAACATGTCCTCTGAGTCGGAGAAGGAATACTTAGAGTATATAGCCATGACCTGGCTGACTAATAGTGACAGAGAACGGCTGATAGGTCCATTGAGACCCACTGAAATCACAGCTGCACTGAAAAGCATGCATAGCGAAAAGACCCCAAGGGCTGATGGACTAACTGTGGCGTTTTACAAAGTTTTCCTTGACAAGCTACTTCCTCATTTGGTTAATTTGTTTGAGGAAATGGTTAAGACAGGCACTAAGCCACCATCCATGAGGGAAGCAACTATAGTTACATTACTCAAGCCTGGGAAATCACCGGACCTCTGCTCATTATATAGGCCGCTTTCATTGTTAAATACAGATACAAAGCTGTTTGCCAAAGTGTTAGCTAATAGACTCGGCCCTTTACTGCCCAAGATGGTAGGCCCGGAGCAGACTGGATTTGTCCCGGGCCGATCTCTCTCTAATAAGCTCCGTACGCTGTTTGGTACCATAGCATGTATTTAGCCTCGGACGAAAGCAGCGGCCATATTTATTGATATCGAGAAAGCCTTTGACTCTGTAGAATGGCATTTTTTATATGCAGTACTCAGGAAGGTGGGCGTTGGGGATATTTTTGTGCAGCTGATTCAGGTATTATACACGGCTCCAGTAGCGAAGGTAAAAATCAATGGTGCACTCTCTCGGGCGATAGCAATCACTAGAGGGAAGAGGCAGGGGTGCCCCCTCTCCCCCCTAATATATGCGCTAGTGGCAGAGCCCCTAATGTGCGCAATGCGATAATACCACTCCTACAGAGGCATACGTTCCCCATATTAAAATACTGTGATTGCGGCCTACGCCAATGACTCTCTACTCTATGTCCGCAATCCGGAGCAAAATTTGTTACCCATGCTACAAGAAGTGGAGAGATTTAGCCAACACTCGGGGCTACATATCAGTTGGCATAAATCACTTATGTTCCCACTTACCTCTGACACAGAGCAAGTAAATACCATGTACCCATTAGAATGGACCACGGACCCAGTAAGGTATTTGGGTATCAAAATCCATACGGATGCTGACCTGCTCTTGTCCGAAAATTATGGCCGAGCCCTACAAAAACTATCCAAATCAGTGGACAAGTGGATTAAATTACCGCTGTCGCTTATGGGCAGAATAGCACTGGCGAAAATAGTGGTGCTCCCGCCTTTTTTGTTCCTGTTTGCTAATATTCCCATCTGTCTACCTGAATAATTTTTTAATACACTACGCAGCTCATTCAGTCGCCTAGTTTGGGCAGGGAAGCAACCAAGGGTTAGATGGGAAGTACTTACACGCCCTTATGCGAAGGGAGGGCTAAATGCTCCTGACCTGGAATGGTATGCGCATGTCTGGTTTCACGGTCCCCTGAATATGCCACAATATCTCCTCAAGCGGAATGTTGAGTCCCCTTCCTCACTGACTGGGTTTGCGACAGGGGCAGCACGCACTACTCATGGTAGGATAGATCCGGTGAACTGTACCGGCTCACAGTTCTCCAAGACTGCCAAACAGCTACATCTCACTCTCATATATTCCTCCAAACTGCCCATCCCATGGTGCAGTTGGCTCCCCCATAGGGATGACAAATCATTATAGGGATACTAGCAAAGTTAAATATTCACTATTTGGGCAATCTGTTTCACGAAGGGGGGGTAAAAACCTGGGAACAGGTGTCATGTCATGTGGCAGGGGTCACGACTTTAGACATGTTCCAATACCATAGACTCCTCTGCGCTCCATGTGAATTGTTGCCAGATGGCATGGTTGAACCGGCAGAGATGCCCTCATTGACATATCTATTACAAACCCCTACTACACAGCATGGTATAACTCAATTGTATGCATCATTTCACAAGTCTTGTGAGTACCCCAAATGCAAATTTCTCAACTCAAAAACAGTGGGCATGGTGTTTTGCCGATGGTGAGGTCGATTTCTTTAAACGGCAGACATCGGCTAATACAATTTAAATATATACATAGAACATACTGTACACCAGTTAGGTTGCATGAATACGGGCTACGTGAAGACGACGCCTGCCCAAGATGCTCCGCTAGCCACGCTACCTTTCTACATGTGGCGTGGACTTGTCCGGGTATTAGTACCTTTTGGCGCAAGGTATACCAGATCCTTTCAGAAATGTTGTCTGTGGAGTTGCCTGAGGTGCCTCTTGTAGCTCTGTTGGGGTTTGTGAAGGAGGTCCCAAAGGGGGTACGAAAACTCGCAGCCATCGGCCTATTACTAGCAAAGAGAAGAGTTGCCATGAGATGGATGAGGGGCCCTTTGCCCACGATCAACGATTGAGAAAAAGATTTGGCATATTGCTCTACTCAGTCTGACAATTATAATACACTCATGCCTGCACAATGCGCACCTAAAGACATATGGGTCCCGTACAGACAATATTTGTTGAACAAAGCTGGGACCACAGATCCCTAGGATGAGTTGGATAGGACTGGAGTGGGGTGAATTTAAGTAGAACTAACTGTTTGCTGTTCTACATCTCAACGCTATATCAGCCTGCTGGATTATAGTCACGTGGAAAGTCTGCGATTTGGGAACTACTAAGGGCCTGTGGACTCTGTTTTTATGGGGATTTTCATTTTACTTATGTTGCTATTATTCTTTTTGCTTTTTTCCTTCTCTGGTGTCATGACAATAATGTATGGTCTCTTTCCACGGTTGCATAGTGTCACAAGACGAAAAGGGAAATTGCTGCTACCAAATGTTGAATATATGCTGCATTTATCTTCCAAATGTGATCATGTGAGCGATCTGAATGTAATTGACATTGCTGTTGTAAAATTGAAAATAAAGTTACAAAAAAAAAAAAAAACTTTGTAAGACACTGCTGCGATCAGGTCCTGCTTCAAATGTTTCTTATTTACAGAACCTCTGCACCGAGAGTTCACAGTCTTGATCTGAACCTTTTTCATTCTGTACTGCCCAAGACTGTAACAATCGTCTACTAATGAAATAAAACCAAGTTCTGTACAAGTCACCTCACAGCTGGGGATTCAGCAGAATGAAGTCTAGGGACATCTTAGGGATTTTGGGGCCCATGGGCCCCTATTCAGAACAGCTTTAAATTTATGATCCAGTTTCAACTCTTTCATGCCCTCTTTGGCCATGTTACTGACAGTGCACAGGCACAATGGTGCAAATTCTAAATGTGTTCACATCTAAAATTAAGGAGTAGTGGTGTGTGTTTTCAATATTGTAACTCAGCAGCAGTTCACTAATGTTACTGCAAATAATCTCTGTGACACCCTCCCATTTCTCATATGTGAGGTCCTGTTGTGATCTAAAAGAAACTTTTTTTGATGGATCTTACATGAAACATAAATTTTTCAGCAAAATGGCTGTAATATATTCTCACACATCACACACATAAAAAATACATTTAAGGAAAACGGTATTTAAAACCATCTGTCTAAAAATTATTCAAGGTCATCAGGGCAAGACTCTCTGCAGAACAGAGCTTGATCTATAAGGGGGCACCCTGAAACGCTGGGGCCCTGGGCCAGAGCCCACTTTGACCATGCCTTAACCCTTTGGGCGTGGCCGGAATTCCCCCGCAGTGTGGACGAATTCCACGCGTGCGCGGTTCGGACAGCCCCAGGCCATCCGACACACATGCCCACCGTGACGTCGGACGGCCTGGGGCCATTCGACGCATGCAAGGGGTTAAAACATCTCTGCTCAAGGGAGAACTTGGGGTCCCAGACCTGGAGATATATTTTGCAGCGACTCAATTGTAGTGGCCTATGCACTGGCTGGCCAGGGATAGAAAGGCGGAGGGTGGCTTGGTTCAGGTGGAACTGGATGGCATGGAAGTCCTGGAATGCCTGCTATCGCTGGGTGGACCAACCAGTGGACTGGGCAGGCTCACGCAAGTGACCAAGCTCATCAGGAATGGATATATCCAACCCAGACGTGCACCAACCCCCCCCATGCACCACAGCCGCCCATCTGGAGCATGCTGGCGATGAAATATCTGCTGAGGGTTCATGATTCTTCTCTGTGGAGAGAAGCCGGGCTCACCCAAATGGATGATCTATATAGCGATGGTGCTCTACTCTCCTTCCAGGGGCTGCAGGAACTATAAGAGCTTGGGGCAGGTCTTTTTCTTGCACACTGCAATTAGGGCAGCGATTGGGGACATATGGGCACCAAGGCCAGCCGAGTCGCCATTACACTTGGATTTGAAGTGCTTCTTAACACACGGACTAGGCTGTCTGGCAGTTTTGGTATCATACTCGGCACTTCAGAGGGGATGCATTGAATTTCTGACCCAGGGAAAGGCCAAATGGACTGACTGCTTGGCATAGAATTGACCACAAAGCAGTGGACCATGATCGATGTTCAGCTGCCATTAGACCCACTCATTTGTCGCATGGGGATCACATAACAAACTAAATGTACCAAACACTACCTGAAGCTAGTTGATGTGGCGTTGGTCCTCTTTAAGCCATTAATTACCATGGCTTGAATGTCTCCTCATCAGCCCACAATCGATGGCTTCGGCTGATTCAAAAATTGGCTCTGGCAGAAGTAGACGCCATGATACATGATTGTAGGTTGCGAGGGGAAGGCGGTACAGCTACAATGTGGGACACCGGTGTTCTTAAATTGTTCAACAGATTGAATCCGCCCCCCTTACCCCCAAGGTTATAGAACCTCCCATGGTGAGTCAGGCGGATGGCCAGATTGTACCACTGAGCGACCCATTCGCTTCCGTAGACTTGATCACCGGACATGAACAAGCGATCCTGCGTTCTCTGGGGTGGTTTGCGCAGGGGCTCACCCTGCTCCCTTTCTCCCCTTGGAGCCACTACTAGCCTGTACTCCCCATGTTTGTAGTATCCTCCTGCTGCTCCACACCATTTCTTTTTTATGTTGGGGGATGTGGATGGAGCACCCAAGCCCCCAGCAGACTCAGCTGGTTCTCCCAGCAATAACCATGGCTGAAGCCAGCCATTGGGATTTTTTATTTATTTTTATTTATTTTATTTAGTCGGTCCGCCAGTGCCTGGCCGGGGCACCCACATGTACCTAAATGTTGGAGGCATCAGGGAGAGTTCTGAGGCCCATGCAGCTACAGCCATCACATAGTTACTCTACAGGCAGGAAACTCCAGTGTCCTGGGAGATGGGTCCACCTGGAACACTGCTTAGATTGGGTCCTGGTGGATGGGGTCCCCGGGGCTCTACTGTGGCTTGGGGATGGGGGCTGCATGCTCAGTCCCCTAACATTGCTAACAGCCCTGGAGAGAGGTCCCCCAGGGTCTCATGAAGGAAGATGTGTGCCAGCCTACCCTAATTTTAAACAAATGGCCCACAGAAATGGGGTCCCCGGGGCCTTACAGTGGCTTGGGAGGGGGCCTGTGTGAGAACGTGGCTCTGTATATACTGTTCCCAAATAGGTACAGGGTGTACAGAGTCCACAGTCCCCAGAGGTTTGGCAGAGGCTAAAGTTAGATATAACCTTACTCTCTAAAGTGGTAGCTTGGTCGAGCAGTAAGGCAGTATCAGAGGACAGTGTAAAGCATGTGTTGTACACACTCATCAGCAAAATGATTTCACACACTCAATAACTGAACTCTAGGCCAATGGTTTATATAAAAAATATATGTCTGTTTTATTTTAGAACCAACAATAGGAATTAAAATATACTTTCTCAGAATGAGATGCTTTATATAAATACGTTTGCAATATGCAATTGGCTTTTGTAGTAAGTTACAAGTTGTTGTAACAGGCAACACAGTTTTAAACACAATAATGCATTGAGTTCAATGGAAGTTTCAAGTTATTTCCTATAGATTACTTTCAGGATTACTTTTGGGATTCCAGGACTGGATCCTAGATTCAGTCCTGGGTCAGTATTTAGAAACAAGTGATAGAAGTCGACTTAGTTACAACTAGGACTTTTAAGAAATATTTTGCTATTTTAAGTTGACAGAAGAAATTTCACAGAAAACAGTCAATGATTTCCTATGGAAGAAAATGGGGTTACTGGTAAGTACGGTTGTGAATATTTTTCAGAGTCAGTGCTGGGCACCAAGATCCAGCACTGGGAGCTCACCTAATAGCATGTGAGTATTTTCATTTTCGTTACTCGGCTGATTTTTGGTGAATATTTTAAGTTTTGAAAACTCCATACACAGAAGAAATTTCAGAACAAACCAGTCAATGTTACCCTATGGAGAAAATTGAGTTATCGGCTTTAAGGTAAGTACTCGACTGGCAAAGTTAAGGTCCTGGGCACAGACTCAGGGGTCTCCCAGGGTCAGGTAGGTACAGTAGTTACACCCTCAGCGGCACAGGGGCGGCCGGGTGCAGAGAGAGTTAGGCCCAATGTTATCCTATGGGAGGCAGGGGGGCCTTGGTTGGTGGCTGCTGACTAGCAGGCCACGCGGCTGTGGGAGCTGGGCTCCTGGTCACTTGCTCAGGGCAAATGGGGGAGTAGATAGGTGCAAAGGTTACACTGCCAGGGCCACTCGGGCGGCTGGGTGCAGGGTGCTTTTGAGACTTTGGGTGCTCAATTGGTTTCAATGGGAAAGCTCCGGTTTAGAAAAAGACTGCAAGCTCGGGGACGAAGTTTCTTCAGGTGCCACCACCACTTCGAGAGGTAAGTTGGGTAGTTGGAGGATAGGTAGGTACCCCGGAGTTGTGCACAGGAGGCCTCAGGGCGCCGGGGTGCCTTTTGGTGTCGGGAAATCTTACCCTCTGTTGATCGCGGTTGGGGGGCACCTGGTTCTGAGGCTGCAGGCGTCGTCAGGAGCGTTGAGGGGAGTCCTTGGGTGCCAGACTCGGGGTCACAGTCACCGTGGGGCCGTCCTCGTGGTCTTTGTTCACTCCGGCACAGGCCAGGCTTGGCGGGTGCAGAGTGTGAAGGGTTTGCATTTCCGGGCTGATGCCATTGATTAGAAGCAGATTTTGAGTAGAGCCTCTACTCATGGGAGTCCCAGGTGCTTAGAGCCAAAAGGTAGCCAGGTCCTCCAGGGTTTGTGAGGTTGCTGGCCACAAGAGATGCCGGGTTGTAGCAGGAGCAGGAGCAGGTTCGAGGGTCGACAGGCCGGTACGGCTGGGGCCAAAGCAGTTGGTGTCTTCCTCTTCTTAGCAGCTGCAGGCAGGTCTTCTTTCTTCTTACTCTTCTCTGTATTTCGGAATCTGGGGAAGGAAGGTTCAGGGTGCCCTAAATACTAGATTTAGGGGCGTTACAGGTAGGTAAAGGGCAGGGACCAATGGGTCCCTGTCCTGGGGTCGGTACACCCCCTATTCTGCCACTCTCCTGTGGGAGGGGGGCAGTAGCCTAGTCCTGATTGGGTAGGGCCTCCCATCTTCAAGATGGCGAGCGCCCAGAGATGTGCTTCACCTCGCCTCCCCACCTGAGGGTGGGGTTGGCAGGCTGGCACATCCCCTGTCCTTATTTAAAGTTTCCGGCCAAGCTTCCCGCCAGAGTGGGGGTTGCAATTGGCCTGGGGAAGCTCACAGAGGCGGCATGCCTTTGAAGCTTCCCCCTGCCCATCCTGGGGGAGGAAATCTAGTACGTCACCCAGGATGTGCATTGTTTCAGGCCCAGGAGAGCAGGGGCTCTCCTACCCAGGGGTCCAGCAACATGTCTGCTGTGTGGCAGCCTAGGCAGCCTCTCAGACCAGACGTGGATTGTAGGTTAGGTTTCAGGGGGCCTCTCTAAGATGCCCTCTGGGGTGCTTGGTACATTAAATCCCACACTGGCATCAGTGTGGGTTTAATGTGCTGGGCAGTTTGATACCAAACTTCTCAGTCTTTAGTGTTGCCATTATGGTGCTGTGGAGTTCGTGTTTGACAAGCTCCCAGCACCATGTACTCTTAAATGGCAGCACTGCACTTACAGGGCCCAGGAATGGATCTGGGTACTGTAGGGGCACAGGGCTCATGCTTCTGTGTCCACACCACTGGCATAGGGCACCCAGCTAGAGGGGTGGCTGATGTATGCCAGGCAGTGTAGGTTGTGGACATGGCACACAGGAATGTGTGCCATGTCGACTCTCTGTTTTGCCCTGTATCCAGACACTCAGCCTGCAAGGGCAGTGTGTGTGTGTTAGGGTACAGAGCCTCTAAGGGTGGCAAAATGAGTGCTGCCGCCCTTAGAGGCCTTCCCTGGTCACAAGGCTCTGGGTACCTAGGGTACCATTTACCAGGGGCTGACATGTGGCCAGGGTTTGCCAATTTGGAGGTTTTTATTTAGGGAAGGAACATAGACCCTGGGCACCTGATTGGCAGGAGCCTAGGACACACTCAGTCAAAGTACATTCAGCAATTCAGCAAAAAGTGGGTGCATACCATGCAAGAAATATGGCACTTTCTCACAGCCTGCATACCCCCTCCCCTACAATTATCAATAGCACAATGGGATTGCATCCCCGGGGCCTCATTGAGGTTTGGAGCCGCATGCTCCCCTCACCTTAATGTTAAATGCAGCCCGTTGGAATGGGGCCTCTGAAAGGTTCGGGGGAGAGGGCGTGCCCTCCTCCCCTCATTTTGAACAAATGGCCCAAGAGAGGGGGGGGCCCTGGGGCCCTACTGTAGCTCAGGTGGGGGCCTGCACAGCCCCTCTCCTAAAGTGGCTAACAGCTCCAGGGTTTGGCATCCCCGGGGCCTCAGAGAAGCTTGTGGATTGGGGCTACATGCCCCCTCCCTTTAATGTTAAATACGGCCATGGGGGATGGGGGTCTATAAAAGGCTCAGGGAGGACGGTATGCATCCCCCTCTCCCAAACATATATATGCATCAACCCTGCCGGGCCCTGGCCCACCCTGGGAATGGAATTTAAATTAAAGCTGCAGATCCTCCACATGGAAAAAAATATATACAAAATAATTCACAGGTTTTCTTGATCTCAGTGAAATCCATTTGATTTTAACAGGATACAATCATGGAGGTAATCATAGCGCTCTGAAATACAGATTTTTTTAGGGTAATAATTAAAAATTAACTGTGAAGTATTCATTAGCCCAATAATTGAATGGCTTTTTTTTGTTTTTTATAAATAATACATTTGAGGCGTCACCAGAGCTGGTTATAGTTTCCAGTATTTGAAGACATTTATACACTAGCATTCTACCTTTACCACTGAGGTAATCATTTTCATAAAAATCAGATCCCACAGAGCCTTAAGAGTTACCAGGGGACAATTACACAAAAAGTAATAATGTGGCGAGGGTGGACCGGCACTGCAGCAGGTCGCTAGAGTGTCCACCTTCTTTTGGATGCCTTGCCGATTCTGAGTAGAGAAAGCCCCCAGTAGATCTTGGAAATAGAGAGACAAATGTGCCATCTTACCGAGTCAGGTCTTTTTTTAGCAGAGAAGGAAGAGTTTGGAAGCCAGCAGTCCAGCTGCTGTAGAGCTACGGATGAGCTGCAGGCTAGCGTCAAGGGGCCTCCTGCAGGACAGTGGGTGGAGCGCCACCTCAAGCATGGTTTTTGCAGCAGCGACTGCAGCTGATCCGAGCTCAGAGGCCACAAAGATGCTGTGAAAGGGATCCCATGGCTGGGAAATCACTACAGGAATCCGCAAGAAGTACCCAGGTCTCACATGTAAGGGGAAGAGTGCGGCGATCCGGTACAGGGCTTAGCATTGAGTCTGTTTCTGCTCCTGGGAAAATCAGTGTAAGGGGTAGGCCCTGAAAATCATCTGGTTCTAGCAGGAAGGTAAGGACAGGGGGTAAAAAGATTTCAGATCCTGGAGAATTTGGAGGAGAACCCCAACACAGCAAGGGGGAAGCAGCCTTTAATCAGTTGGATGCAATTCCTAGCTCTTTAGGTACCAAAGCAAGACCTTATACCCCCCAAATCCTGCAGAGCAGGCAACCACTGCAACAATAGCTTACCTCACTCAGCAGACATTAGGAGCGGCTTTGCCGTCTCTGAAGCGAATCATGGAGAAATAGGGGACTCTTGTGAAGCTCTCGAGAAAAAAAATGGATCTCTTGTCTATGAGGACCCAGGCTCTTGAAGACAAAGTAGGGGATTTGGATGTCGAGTCGGGGGGAAAACGAGACATAAATACAGGCATTAAGGTGCAATGAGAAGGAGATTCAGGAAAAATTAGAACAATTGGACAACAACTCAAGAAGAAACAATCTTAGAATTCTGAATGTACAGGAGGGCGTGGAAGGAGATGATTTAAAAGCATATGCGTTTTTTCTTTTATAAAAACATAGACTCAGATAGAGGATAGTGAGAAGGGCATAGCAAGAGACATTCAGAGAGGACATAGGGATCTGTTTAGGAGAAACCCTAATAAGACTAAGCCATGACAAATCCTCCTAAACTTCCAAACCTATGCCTTAGAAGAAAAGATTTTGTGATTTTGTTATAGGCTTTGAAGATGAAATCCTTGAGAGGGAATGGCTTCTCTTTTGAAATTAGATCAGACTTATCCCTGAGCAACCATAAATAGGCAATGGGAACTGGGGAGGCAGTTAGAAGAGTTTAAAAGTTTAGGAGCCACGGCTCAGCTCAGTTTTTCAGCTTCCCTGCGTGTTATGTAGAACAATAAAATGTACAACCTAAAGGGTCACAGAGAGGCCGATGAGTTACTTGAAGCCATCAAGGTGTCAGGAATGGCCATAGCGGCACTTACCTCATATGTACCCAAACTACATCTCCCATGATGCCTTGAGGGGAGAAGGTACTTGAGGCGAGATCGCGCATCGGCCGATGTGCGTAATTCCAGAATTGAAGTCTTTCTCGCTCTCGGAGAGAGCGGTCCGTCGGCGGGAAGAAGGATTCCGTCTTCTTTGGTGTTCGGGAGTCTAGAGTTGGCTGGAGTCAACTAACAGGGGTGTTACGGCTGGAGAGCACTCCCGTTGTGGGGCTAAGGTAATCGGCTTCTGGGTGGATTCCTATCTGGTCAGCGCATTCCCAAAGCGGAATGTAGTGGTGATTTGAACCACGCATTGCCGTGTTTGGTGGGCGTTTTTGGATCTTCTCTTTTGTCTTCGCATTGCATATCGGAACGCGATGGTGACAGGAACCACACGTTGAATTGCAATTGGATACTTAAAGTCTTGAACAGTCCTTCTTAGTGGAACGCGGTGGTGACAGGATATTCAGAGTTCAAACATTCCTTCAGAGCGGAACACGCTGGTATAAAACCACGCATTACCGTTTCTGCGGATTACACTTAGTAACAGCGCATACTTACTTTTCATTTTGGATTTAGTTGTTCTGGAAGGAAGGGACTTAACATTTCATTTATCTCAATTGGGAATTCCGTGGAGAGGTTTCTTCACTATACGTCAGTGGAACTTACAAATCATTCTTGAGAGCTTTTGTTTGGATGATGGTATGTATGGGTTATGCCCGACGATTATGCTCTAATGATATGCTGTGCCCATGGATTCACTGATTATGGGAATTCTCTATTTGCAGACAGAAGGCAAGGCTTGAGGAATTTCCCAGGGGTTCTACTGAGCTGAGGATTGCGGTCTGTTCAATAAGGTATATGAAGAGTTTAGTGAGACCATATGAGAGTAGATTTTACTTGCTCTGTTTATATCTTTGATTTTTGTTGTTACAGATTCTTTTCCCCTGCTGTCCCTTCCCTTCCCTTTCCTTTCCCTCGCCTGATCGTTCGAACACTCTGTGTCTTATATCAGGGGTGTTGGTGATATCAGGAGGTGGACCCTTACTTGTGGCAACTGGAACCTGCGGAGCGTATCCTGACAGAATCACGCACCCAAGTATATTGCCCCGCCCTATCCAGGGTTCTCGGGTGATAGCGTTCATGGAGGATGTCCTCCAGGCGTTAGTATTGGTTCAACAGTCATTGGCATCATCCAGGGTGGAAACCGCCTCTTTAAGAGAGAAAGTTGATAAGTTGACCAGAAATCCTTTTGATGCTTCCCCTACTGCCTCACAGATACAGGTTACGGTGCCACCCCTCATCCCCTTGACTAGTCCTGAGAGATATGCTGGGGATCCGTCAAAAACTCAGGTGTTCTTGACACAAATCATGCTGCATTTTTCATGTAAACCCGCCTTCTTCCCTAAGAACCATTCTCGTGTGGCGTTTGCTATATCATATTTGATAGGAGACGCAGCCAATTGGGCAGTACCTTTAGTGAGGAATAACGACGCTGTACTATCAGACTGGTCGGCGTTCAGAACTGAGTTTGAGAGGGTTTTTGATCGAAGGGCAACTACATTTAGTGCCGACAGGGAACTGTTAGATCTCAAACAGGGGAGAAGTGATTTGGTTACGTATCTAACTACCTTTAATAGGTTAGTGGCAGAAACAGCCTGACCAGAGGAGAAAAGGATGTAATTGTTTTACCAAGGTCTAAGGGAGAGGTTGAAAGACATCATTGCCCAGATTGACCCACAACCCAATACATGTGCAGAGATGATTAATATGATATTGAGATTGGATGGTAGACTACCAGAAAGAGGGGGAGAGAGAAAGAAATGGAATAGAGGATATTACCGGACAGACACTACCCCTCGTAGAACGATGAACCCTCTGAGGTTGGGAACAAACCCATGGAAATAGGAGTAGTCAGGGCCCCGTTATCAAGAGACGAAAGGGAGAGCCGTAGAGTGCAGGGGTTGTGTATGTACTGTGGTAAAAAAGGACATTATGTAAGGGAATGCCCATCTAAACCAAAGACTTCAGCGGCCTGGTCTCGGAATAAGAAGGTGGCGGTGTCCTCTACGGGTTCTGTTTTGTGTAAAACAGGCGAACCTAGAGGGGGGGTTGAGCAAGAGAAGAGTTGGAAGCGCCCCTCGTTGTCCATTATGGCCTTACAAGACACAGAGTTGCACATCGTGCTCCCTATGAGTCTTGAGAGCGATCAGCATGTCCATGAGGTTTTGGTCATGATTGACTCCGGGGCAACCGGGAAGACAGTGGTTTAGTAACAACTCTTGCTTTAAATATGGTGTCTAGAGAGACTCCTGAGGAGGTGTTGGCAGTAGATGGCAAACCCTTGAAATCCGGTCTTATTACTGAACAAACGAAGGTTGTAGTATTGACAGTCCCGGTCAGTAACGGGAGACATAGGGATGAACTTTCTTTGAACATAATAGAAGCACGACAGTACGAAGTAATTCTGGGAATGCCGTGGCTGTATCACCATAATCCCACTATAAATTGGAAGACCAAGACAATACAATTCCTTGCTGAGGAATGCCAGAGTCATTTAGTACAGAACAAAACCACACAGGCAGCTGCTTTGTTGTTTCCTTTTTCAGTAGCTACAGCCGCAGAAAAGGATGTGTTTTTGCCTGTTGAGTATCAGCCTTACAGGAATGTCTTTCTTGAAACCAAGGCAGAACAGTTACCCCCTCACAGAGTGTATGACTGCTGAATAGACCTGGTAGATGGGGCTACAATTCCTGAATGTCGTGTGTATGCGCTGTCTGTGCCAGAGACAAAACACTTGAAGGACTACTTGGATCACTATTTGAAGATAGGTTTAATCAAACCTTCCAGATCACCTTCTGCCTCTCCTCTGTTTTTTATAGCCAAAGCTAATGGGGACTTGTGGGCTTGTGTGGACTATCGCATGCTTAATAAGTAAACAGTGCAAAACAGATACCCTTTACCTCTTATTTCTGTGTTGCTTGACCAGGTGAGGGATGCTAAGATTTACACCAGGTTAGATCTGAGGGGCGCGTGTCCGCGAAGGGGATGAAGGGAAAACTGCCTTCAAGACACGTTATGGTTTGTATGAATATACTGTGATGCCGTTCTGGCTTTGTAATGCCCCGGCGGCTTTTCAGTATTTCCTTAACGATGTCTTGAAGGAGTATGTGGACCTATGTGTAGTGGTGTACATAGACAACATCCTTATTTACTCTGACGAGGTTGAGGTACACACCGAACAAGTCATCAATGTGTTGAAAAAACAGCGGGACCACAGCATAGATTACTTTGATAAGAAAAAACATCAAGGATATGGACTGATTTAAATTATATTATGAGTGGTGCATCTTGTGCTGTTTTCTTTAATAACAAAATTAAAAACATTACATAGCTAAGGGAATAAAATTAGTATTCACACTCCAACAATTGCAAAAGTAAAGAACTTTTTGGATAGTGGGAGGGTAAAAATGACTATTCCCACTCCAGTGAGTGCAACAGTAGGGAAAGCGTTGGATAGCGTAGGGGTAAAAATTACTATTTCCACTCCATTGAGTGCAACAGTAGGGAAAGTGTTGGATAGCGTAGGGGTAAAAATTACTATTCCCACTCCAGTGAGTGCAACGGTAGGAAAAGTAATGATTTCATATTTAAATAAGAATACATTAACTATCAATACCAATAAAAAATTAATTAAAATTAATTATCAATCACAAAATATGTAATAATTAATTAATTATAAATACCAATAAATATATATACTGAAACAGATCAACCCTGTGGCGTACAAGTTGAAACTGCCGGGTACACTTCGGATTCACCCGGTGTTTCACCGCAACCTGTTGAAGCCTCCCCTGTCGTGCTGACAGGGCGGCATGCTCCTCCTCCAGTGTTGTGTGATGGGGGATATGAATACGAGGTGAAGAGCATTCGGGATTCCAAGTGGAGAAGGGGCATTCTGTGGTACCTGGCTTCATGGAAGGGTTATTCGGCGGAGGACGTTTCCTGGGAACCATGGCAGAATGTTCATGCCCCTGCAGCCGTTCACTCCTTTCATAGAAGATTTCCGGCGAAGCCTGTCCCTAGGAGGCGCTAGGCGGGAGGGCCTACTGTCAGGAATGGCCGTAGCTGCGCCTACCTCACATGTACCCAGACTACATCTCCCATGATGCCTTGAGGGGAGGAGGTACATGAGGCGAGGTCGCGCATCGGCCGATGTGCGTAAATCCGGAAATGAAGTCTTTCTCGTTCTTGGAGACAGCGGTCCGTCGGCAGGAAGAAGGATTCCGTCTTCTTTGGTGTTCAGGAGTCTAGAGTTGGCTGGAGTCAACTAACGGGGGTGTTATGGCTGGAAAGCACTCCCGTTTTGGGGCTAAGGTAATCGGCGTCTGGGCGGATTCGTATCTGGTCAGCGCGTTCCCAAAGCGGAATGTAGTGGTGACTTGAACCACGCATTGCCGTGTTTGGTGGGCGTTTTTGGATCTTCTCTTTTGTCTTGGCATATCGGAACGTGGTGGTGACAGGAACCACACGCTGCATTGTAATTGGATACTTAAAGTCTTCAACAGTCCTTCTTATCGGAACGCGTTGGTGACAGGAACCACGCATTGCTATGTATTTGGATATTCAGAGTTCAAACATTCCTTCAGAGTGGAACACGGTGGTATAAAACCACGCATTACAGTTTCTGCAGATTACACTTAGTAACAGCGCATATTTACTTTTCATTTTGGATTTAGTTGTTCTGAAAAGGAAGGAACTTAACATTTCATTTATCTCAATTGGGAATTCCGTGGAGAGGTTTCTTCACTATACGTGAGTGGAACTTACAAATAATTCTTGAGAGCTTTTGTTTGGATGATGGTATGTATAGGTTATGCCTGACGATTATGCTCTAATGATATGCTGTGCTCATGGATTCACTGATTATGGGAATTCTCTATTTGCAGACAGAAGGCAAGGCTTGAGGAATGTCCCAGGGGTTCTACTGAGCTGAGGATTGCAGTCTGTTCAATAAGGTATAGGAAGAGTTTAGTGAGACCATATGAGAGTAGATTTTACTTGCTCTGTTTATATCTTTGTCTTTTGTTGTTACAGATTCTTTTCCCCTGCTGTCCCTTCCCCTTCCTTTCCCTCGCCTGATCGCTTGAACACTCTGTGTCCTATTTCAGGGGTGTTGGTGATATCAGGAGGTGGACCATTACTTGCGGCAACTGGATCCTGCGGAGCGTATCCTGACACAAGGGGGGGGGAGCCCAGGGACATAATAGGATTGCTAGCATACAAGCGGTTTAAAAAAGAAAAGCAAATCTAATAACTTAGGGTAGCAATATGTTCTCATTTGCTTTTTATAGTTTGACTTTGGTGGGAGTTCAATATAAATATATTTTTCTCTTCATCTATTTCTGTCTGGGCATCCCAGCGGTACTTTGAAAGGGATTAACACATAGTCAATATGTGGATGCAGGTGAGGGTTCTCCAAAGTATGGAGGGGCAAGGGCAAGAGTAGGGTGGGGAGCACTTGGGGAAAAAAATGAATAAATGTCCTCAAAAGCCTCAGTTAGGGCTGTTGCTGGTGATTATAACCTGTAGCTCAGACATGGACCAGGGAATTAGAGGCAGTGGTGTGCTGCCCCAGACATTAACGTGGAATGGCAATAGGCTTCGTAAAAAAGGGAGGAGAGAGAAGCTCCTACAATGCCGAAAGGGCTACCCATCGCTTATAATAATCTTGCAGGGGACCCATTTGATTAAAGAGGTGTAGAACTATTCAAATTTAAAAAATGGGTCCAACATTTTGTTTGTATGGATCAGAACGTTAACACAAAAGGAGTGGTTATAACGGTGAAACAGCAGGTAAAAGCAGCTATATTGGGGGTGGTGACAGATACATTTGGATGGTGGATCATCACAAAACTGCAATTATATGATAGGATTGTTGCATTAGTAGGATATTATGACCCAAACTGCGATGACACTGAATCGCTTAAGGCAGTCTTTCCCAATTTTCTTGATTTTACTCATCCAGTCACAATAGCCAGTGATTTTAACTGGTTTCCAAATAATAAACTGGATAGGTAAACTAGAAGTAGATCAATAGGCACCCGGTGGGAGAGTAGGATCTGCTTCACATGGGTACCCCCACGTTTTGCTGGTGTTTCACTGTTTTTCGACCTTAGTCTGGCTGTGGCCCTGCTAATCAGGACCCCAGCCTAGCTGCTTCCTCTCTAAAATGGTTTCCATGTACATTAGGTACATCTCTAATTGGATTCTGGAGTGCCTTATCAGTCCCTGGTATATGGTATACTATGTACCCAGGGCATAGGTACCTCAGAGGCCTACCAGGGGCTGAAGCATGTACTATGCCACCCCTGGGAAGCACTCCAAAATGACACCACAGGTCTGCTACTGCAGCCTGGGTAAGGTGGTGCATGCACCCCTTACTGTGGTATAGGCTACCTATATCACTACCATTGCACACACATATAAAACCTATAAGTCACTCCTATGGCAAGCCTTAACAATCCTGCAGGCAGAGTGCTTGGTTTTTATGTGAGTGGGTGTCCCTGCATGAGCAGGGCCCTTCTGCACCGTTCGGAGTACCTCCTCTGATGCTGTTTGTGGTGCAGCCTGACCATATACTCTTAAGTGCATTATAACCTCGCCGTAAATGCTAACTTTGGACTGGCTGCACGGAAACATGTCGTGTTTGGTTTCAAACACTTTGGAATACTACCCCCCTGCCAGTTCTTGTGGCAGGGGTAGCATTTCACCGTTCTAGAGGGAGAGACATGTTCACACTGGTCTACCCGGTAAAGATTTTCTAAAGCCCTGGCATCACAAAATAGATGCCACTGCCACAGACACGGGTCTGGCCTCCTGCTGCTGACCGAAACTCCGGCAGGATAGGCCTGGACAATAGGTTTCCTGTCCCAGGGAGGTGTAACCACCTCCCCAGACAGGCAGATGTGTATTGGGGCTGGGCGGGAGCACTCTTTGGTGCACTGGGGGCACACTTGGTGTCCCTGTGCGAAATTGGACAAAGGAAATGGGTGTAACCACTCCTCTTTCCAAACCCTCCCATAGGTGGGTCCCTAGAGTGTGTCCAACCCCCAAACTTAGTATAAGTATGGGAACCCAATCCTTGAGACTTTAGATTACCCTGGACGAAACTCTGCAACATATATCCTGGACCTTCGACTTTCTATTTTCGCTAGAAGACTGAAGAGATCTTCCTTGGGGTCAAGGAGTGACTCCCCTGCTTGGCAGGCACCAAAGAAGCAACTGTCCAGTCTGCAACTCTGAAGCTCCCGCCGGACGCCGAAGTCTTTGCATCACCAGAGGTGGATTTCCAGACTTCCCCGAGGCTACCCTGAGTCCACAGCAAAGCTGAGGCCCGTGGCTATCGTGGGTGACGTAGAACCGTGACCCCTGGACACCGTGATCTTTTGCCGGTCCATCATCTTCCTGATATTTATCGAAGTTGTGCTTTGGGCTCCGAGTAGCCCCAGCCTTGGGTACCTACAGCACCGAAGATCTTTGGCCTCCACTCCACGAGTGACCCGTGGGCCAGTTACCAGTGCGACTGCTTGAGGTTCCTTCGCGATCGCTAGCCCGTTGGCTAGTGGGTCCCCACGAAGGCAACTCCTCTTCTGATTGGGCTTTCCTGGTTGCTCCAGATGTGCCCCGACTTACCCTCGCTGGGTGAGTCCCCCAGACTTTGCTGGTCTGCACCGACGTCCTTCTTCTATTACCACTTGACTTGCCGTTGCCAAGGCTTGCTGGGTCCATTCTGGTTGCCGACACCGCAGCACTCGACAGACTTTGTGGGACAGCTCGAATCCACCTCCTGGTTGTCGTCGACTCCTCCTGGACCTCGTGGCTGAAGCGTCAAGACACCCGTCAACTCACCTGAAGCACCCGACATCTGTGGGCACTGGACTATCGTGCCCCTGGTCACTGGTAAGTGACCCAGACTCTGTCCCCTCTGCTTTCAGATTCCCTCCATCCTCGATCCAGGCTTGGATCTCTTCGGACACTTCTCCTCTTCACGGCAGCAGCACTTCTTTGCCAGCTTCCATTGAAAACGACGCCGCGACCCAACACCATTTGACACCTATGCATCCAGCTTCCCTGGGTGAAGTAACTCGAGTACTCCGGTGCTCCTGTGGGTGATGGCCCTAGACACCTCTAAGTCCAAAAGGGTTTGCTTGCAGTCGTCCTCCAAGTGTCCTTAAACTCTTAATTTCCAACCGTGACTTTCCCCATAGAAGTTAACGGCGAATCGCGGCTGTGTTCTCACACTGCACGCGTCCCCCGTGGGTCCCCTGTGTCACTGCCTTGGGTGGTTCCTTGTGGTCCAAGCACTTCTACAGGTTCTAGGCCTTGGGTCTAGCTCAGTCGTGGTTCTTATACCACTTTATTGGCATATGGTTTGGTACGCCCCTAGGGCCCAAACATGTATTTGTGCTTTTACTGTTGAATACTGCCTTGTAACTTAAGTACTTCGAACTCCAGCCTCATAAAGAGACTAGAGGGGAGTGTTTTATCTTAAATACATATATTTTAAATATATACCTGGTGTGGTTGTCCTTTCATTTGGCCATTCAAGAGATTATAGACTGGTAAAACAAGCTGCTTTACATTCCTTCAAGACTTAGCCTGAAGGCTGCTCTCCATAGCTACCACTAGGATAGCTTTCAATAAAGGTTGTCTTTAATCTATCACCATAAGGGGTTGTTTGGGCTGATACAGGGTGCCCGCTATAACTAGTGGACAGCATATATCAGGCCAACTTCTCACACACCCCTAAATCACAGACGCACTTAAAGAGTATGATGAAACAACTAGCTCTGTGAGACCTATGGAGGGAGAGAGGAGGGTGCTTCTTTTTACGATAAAAAATATGGACATGTTTCAAGGATTGACTATGTGCTTGTTGACCAGGCTTTTAAAGAAGACATTTATGATATTACTTATCTAGATGCCCATTCGTCTGACCACTCACCATTAGCTTTAACAATTAAACCGAGTCTTAAATTAGAGTCAAGGAGATGGACTCTTGATCGCACAATATTGTTGGATAGCGATGTGATATGCCACCTTCACATGAAGAATTCCTTCAGGAAAAAACTGGGTCGGCTCCCACAATGGTGGTGTGGGACACCTTCAAGGCTTTCATAAGAGGAAAGATAACCAGTCTCACTAGTTTCAGAAACAAGAAATATAGGAAGGAGGTGAGAAACAACGGATTGCAAATTTAGATATAAGAAAGGCCTCCTATAGAAAAAAGTTTGAGATCGCTGAGGGTCCAGTTAGATTAACTGTTATAGGCTAGGATTAAGAAGAAATGGGAAGCCAGTAAACTTGCTCATTTTGAGTATGAAGAGAGTGCAGGGAAGCTTTTAGCTTGGAAGATCAAGGCAGACCAAGCTAGGAATGTTATCAAGGAAATTGACTGTGGGCAGATGGGGGTGAAGTTGACAAGTAGTTCTGACATAGAGAATGCGTTTCAGAGGTTTTTTGAAGGGCTTTATTCCAAGGATGAGGTAGTCACGGAGGAGGAAGCATTGGTTGGTGGAGGATGCTTTGCCCACCCTTGCACCTGTGATTAGGCTCTCTTGAACCAACATATTACTCAAGTAGAGGTTAGGGTAGCAATAAGCTCCAGTAAAAGGAGGGAAAGTGGCAGCACCGGATGGTCTACCGGTGGAGTTTTACAAGGTTCTGTCGGAGTCTATTTTACCCTTTAGGACAACTCTGTTTGGGGAGATTATGGAGAAGGGTACACAACTGCCAAAATCCTGGAACAAAGCAACCGTTATGCTAATTTTCAAACCACAGATAAGCCCTGCATGTTGTGAGTCTTATAGGCCAATCTCGCTCCTTAATAGCTATTAGAACACTGGAATGTTGGGAGCTCCATTGAAGACAATGGAGTGCTCCCTGCTTCTACGTGCCGGTAAAGACCTGCAGAGCAACATTCCAATGTTTTACAAAGGCATCTCGGAGCTCGAGGGGAATTAAATCCCCTCGAGCTTCAAGAGGCCTTTGTTTTATTTGTTAGAACATTCTGTCCTCTAGTGGCAGAATGTTCCAATAGCCTTATAGCCCTCCATAGCAGGGCTATACCGGCTATTAAAGTCCTGCTCTCTTGTTAAAGTCCCTCACCTTCGGCTCGGGCCTTTAACGCGGGAGCGGGTCTTTAATAGCCTTATAGCCCACTACGGCGGGCTATAAGGCTATCTTATAAAATATTTGCGAAGGTGTTAGCAGAGAGGCTGAGTGGGGTATTTAGGGGGTTATAACATTGTAATCAGAAGGGCTTTGTGAGAGGAAGAGTCCATCACGAACATATGGTCCGTTCTATCGATTTGACCACAACTTATAAACTCCCCCAAGCAGTCTTAACGCTGGATGCAACAAAAGCCTTTGATAGAGTAAACTGGATCTCTCTGGCTACATTTTAAAAACACTACTTGGGCGAGAAAAAAAATCAGAGCGGTCTGTATGATCTATCAGGACCCCTCAACAAGAATTTTGGTAAATGGGAACTTAACTTCAGCTTTAAAAGCATCCAGGGGTACAAGACAAGGATGTCCCTTATTTCCTTTATTGTTTAATTTATATATTGAGCCACTTGGCCTAGGCATAACATCCAAATTCTCCCCTTTCGCTACTTTGAATGGGATAAAACAAATTGTCCCTCTATACCAATGATCTTATGGCATTCACATCAGATTTATCAACAGCCCTTCCAGTCATATTGCAGATATCGGCAAATGTTTGCAAGGTCTCAGGCTACTCTGTTATGCAGAGAAAACCGAAATCATGGTCTAGAACCAAAAGAGAGATAACCCCTTAATTAATAACAAGATGCGATACGTCAAGCTAAAGATTACGAAGGATAGCAATAAAATTCTGCATGTAAACCTTGGGAAAGCACTGGTGGAAACAATCAGGCTGATGCAGAGGTGGGTTCATCTGTCTCAGATGATATTTGGTAGAAATAATCTAGTGACGATGGTGATTCTGTTCAAGTTTAGTTTTTTCTTTAACACAATTCTATTAGATCCCAAGAAAATGTGGTTACAGAAAATACAGCAGCCAATAAATTCCTTTGTTTGGGCATGTAAGGGGCTAAGGATATCATAGAAAAAGTTGTGCAGAAGCAGGGATAAAGAGGGGTTTTCCCTGCCAGATATACAATATTATGCCTGGGCCTTTCAGCTGAAGAATGCCAAGATGCTTTTTCATACCCCGGTTTGCTTAGAAATAGGGTCCCTATTTAAAACCATGCTAAAAGGAGTTAAATGGGCGGCAATACATTTCTTGTTTAAATTCGGAGATCTAAAGGTTTTCAAAAAGGTGAATCTGAAAGTGCTCCAAGCTATGGCCAGGCTGTGGGCTAGTATCAGGCCCACAATGAAAGCAGAATACTATAGCAACTTAGCTCCCATATGGAATTTCCCAGGTACTCCGGAGTGTTTAAAAGAAACTGGCTTCACCAATAAAGAAGGCAGGCATACGATCTTGGGTAACCTCTCCCACGACAACAGGCTACTCTCATGGGATGAGCTAAGCAAGGAGATGAGGGGGAGCACTCCAGGTTCAAGTACTTACTGTAGAAAAGTTGGGATAAGAGTATTCGATGTGACCTGGGATCCATGAATCATCTGGAGGAACAACTGTCGGGAAAACCTCGAGGGAAGAAGGACGTTTCTATCTGGTACTGGGAACTTTTAGAGACTCTGGAAGGGGATTTTAAGCTGGCGGAGGAACTCTTGGTAAGATGCTTGCCGAGGGAGCAAATATTGATGCACACTTTATTATCTGTTGTCAAGTCTGCTTTTTTAAGAAGAAACCATAATTTTTCTCTCCACAGAGCTTACTTATTGCCATACAGAATATCGAGGATGCGGAAAGGAGATGTCGCCAAATTTGCTAAATGTGGGCTAGTGAAGGCAACGGAGAACCATATGTTCATGGATTGCCCAGAAATCCCGATGTTTCGGGAAGAAGTGGGTAAGACCATCTCAAGCATTGTAAGGGTGGATATCAAGGTAAGTGTTACATATGCACATGGCAGTCATGAGCGTCTTCCTCTATTTGCTCGTGGCTGCCACGCTATTGGAGTTGTTTATGTTCAAGCGGGGTTCTTGGGGGGTGGTTAACGGGTTGTGTGAGAGTGTCAGTTTTAATATGGACTTGCAACTTGGAAGACGGAAATAAAACCTCTCTGCACACACTCCTTCATCTTGATGATTATTTATTGATAAGAGGATTGAACTTTCCTACACTGGCGACGAGCGAGCACGGATCCATTGCCCTTGCTAATTTGAAGAAATCTAAGGATACATATTTTTTTTTAATTCATATTTTTCCAACTTTCCACTCTTATGCTAATTGTATATTTTGTCGGAACCTTACTGGAGACTATTTGGGACAGTTTTGATCTTCACATAAAAAAAAAAGAAAAAGAAGGGAAGAATATATCTGTGGTCGGAGCTGGTGGAGGAAGTTCGTTTAGCGGCACTGTATTAATGGTGCTGTGAGGTCAGGAATACTAATATTGGAAGCCATGTGAGTAGAGGATCTGTTGTGGTTATAAGTGTAGGCTTTTAGTTCATATTGTTGTTTTAAACAAAAAAAAAAAGTTTTGTACTCCACCTACCGTCCACATAGAACCCTCGGAACTCCTTGGCAACCAACAGCGTTCTTTCTCTGCTCCCGCTCCACAAGGAACTCCTTGGCAACCACCGGTGTTCTTTCTCCGCTCACGCTCCATGGAGATCACGCAATCCGATGCTCAGAGTGTATACGGCGTGACAACATCACGTTGAGCGCTTCACCTTTAACCCTACGTGCCTCCATCTTGAATTGCCAATTCGCATATTTATCGGAAATCGGCACACGTCACTCAGGAAAAGCATTTTTCTCACTACTCTAGTTTAAGAAAACATCGGTGACACACACACCGTGTGTCTACAAGGTACTATCATTATCAAATGGCGTATTTTGGAAGGAAAACTAAATAAACATTTTCATTATCACAGTGATACAAATCCATCTCTTTCAGTTTAAAGTAATTATAGTGTGTTTATTTTAAATGCATTACTTTACTATAAGCTCACTTTTCATCACTTAGATTTTTTATTTATTATTATATATTTTTTTCTCTTTCTTCTTATTTTCTTTCCAAGTTAAACATCGTAAAAAAATATATTCTGCAAGGTTGGCCTGAACAAAGGAAGTTGTCAGGAGACATGATGAGTTTTTCTAAGATTCAGAATGCATTGGCTATTGAAAACGGATTAGTCATGAGAGATGATAAAATCATTCCCCCCTTTGCCTTAAGGGAAACTATTATGGAAATTGCCCACGAGGGACATTTGGGTATTTTTTTCACTAGAAGACTGATCAGGGAATCGTTTTGGTGGCCTGGCATAGATGTTTCCATTGAGCATTTTGTACGCTTGTGTCCCAAATGTTCAAACAGTGACAAGTCAGCTATGGCTTTGTGTGCTCTATCACATCCTGTGGAATTTCCTGTGGGTCCTTGGAGGAAGTTAGGGTTGGACATCATTGGCCCATTTCATGTCTTACCAAAAAGAGAAAGCTTTGGCATTGTCCTCATAGACTATTATTCAAAATGGCCGGAGGTAAAAATGGTTAACGAGGTCACTTCACAGAGCGTAATTGAATTTCTTGATAATATATTTTGTAGAGAAGGGATTCCACAAGAAATTGTCACAGACAACGGTCCTCAATTTACCAGTAGGGAAATTGAATCCTTTATGGAGAAATGTGGAATAACTCATAGAAGAATAGCCGTGTTCCATCCCGCGGCTAATGGTCAAGTTGAACGTTTTAATCGTGTGGTGAAGGAAGCTATCCAATTAGCCACTAATGGAGGTCTTAATTGGCGCAATGCTTTGCAGTCCATGTTTTTAGCATATAGGACCTCTCCTAATTCAGTCACCCTGGTTAGTCCATTTGAACTTTTAAGGGGCGTAAACCTAGTACTACGTTGGTTCCTTGGTGGTTAAAACATTTTTTATGTGAGAATAAAACGCAACAGTGGATGACTATGAATTAGTTAAACATAGAGTTAATGAGTATAAAGAGAAGATGAAACTTGTCATGGATAAAAAAGGGGCACTGCAACCAAAGGAAGAGTTGCAGTTGGTGATTTGGTCCGGTTAAAAAAAAGGAATGTGTCTCTAAGGGTTCTCAATGCTGGTCGGATCCCAAGAAAGTCATTGAAGTTCTCAATAATGCTGTGAGAATTGAGGGTAGAAGTGTTTGGAGTTTCAACAGAATTTCTATTTTCAAGGGAAATGTCCAACCATTTAAAGATATAAGCAGGAATGTATCTTCAGATGTTGTGTATGGTGGTGTTTCTAGCAAGCAAAATCTTTGCCACTTTGGGAATAGGAGTAATTCCACCAGGAGCTTGCGTGAACATCATTTACCAGAGAAGTTCAAGGATTATGCTATGGGTTAAAAAAAAATAATAATAATAAAGGGGGAAGATGTGTTACATATGCACATGGCAGTCACGAGCGTCTTCCTCTACCTGCTCGTGGCTGCCACGCTATTGGAGTTGTTTATGTTCAAGCGGGGTTCTTGGGGGGTGGTTAACGGGTTGTGTGAGAGTGTCAGTTTTAATATGGACTTGCAACTTGGAAGACGGAAATAAAACGTCTCTTCACACACTCCTTCGGCTTGATGATTATTTATTGATAAGAGGATTGAACTTTCCTACAGTAAGCCTCTGATTATTTTTGGGATAGTGGAGGGGCTAAAGGAGCTGAGTGGGAATATGAGAAAGCTACTCCTCAATCTCACTGTGCTGTCGAGAAGGGAAATCTGTTGGAAATTGGTGAGTGATATGCCTCCCCTCACAGTAGCTTGATGCACTTCTTTATATATCAAAAATGGATGCGGTTGGGGGAGTCTCTAAGGGTAGACGTTTTGGCAGCCTTGATGAAGTGGATAGGGGGACAAGATGGTTAATAGGGTGGTAACGCAAGAAGTATATATTGTGTTCAATGATTACACCTTTATAGCTCTCCTTGCTAATTATAACATGGCTCCCAAAGTCGGTATTATGAGAGAGATGCTTGCCTCCTTGGTCAAATGTCTTCCCCACGTAACCAAAGGGCACAAATCGGAAAAGGTTGGGAGACGGATTGGAGTCTGAGGTGAATGAGGACGAAAAATAAAAGTAACATTGTGGTTATCCTCATAACCAAGCTATTCATTATTCCGTTGTTCCTCTAAGTCTTTGGTAATCACCTCTCAATGGACTTATATGCACCATATCACAGGAGCAATGTTGGAAGTGGTTTTTACATTTGGAGTTCTATTTCTCATGATTCTTGTTGCACACCTTAGCTGCATCCATTTAATTTCTGATGAGTAGTGCCCAAACCATGAACACATCTTCATACATCAAGGGGAATAGTGCAGCAGAGAGAGAGAACAAGTCCTACTACGCTTGCTTTGAAGAACCTGACTAAAGTGTTCCGAAGCATCTTTCTCGCTTCACAGCTAAGAAACACATGTGCAGAAGTATTCCATAGTAATAAGAGTGAGTCAATTTCAGGGCATAAGAAGTCATCAAATTAATTACTTTTCGCATGGGGAATATTTATGCATACCAACTTTAAAGTCAGTTGCCATTCTGTCCACATCTGATTAGAGATACTTAGCACTAAAATTGTATGACAAGGAGTCCGTAATTGTGCAAACCTTGGACATTAGCAATGCAGAACCCATATCTTTACACCGCGCCGTTTAAAGAAACTAAATTATGCGTGAAGCAGCTAAAACTCGCACTAAGTCAAATACACAATCAATAAAAAAGCCATACCTTCTCTTTGTTTACAGGGTGCTGTACATATTGGAAGGGCCATCTAGTAATACACTAACTTATAAAGGGTTGCACCCAGACCCTAAAGTCCTCACCAGGCAAACCCCAGGGGATAATTAATGTAGACTCATCTTTAATGAAAGTTAAAATGGTAACATAAATACTTTTCTGTTAAATAGTAAAATATACACACAATCAATAGTAAGTAAATAGTGAGGTCATCTTTGAAGCATGCTGATGCAGTATACATGAGAGTTTACCTACAAATGTGGACGTTACTGAGTGTGCTATTTTCCTGTGAAATTCTATGCATTTGTTTGAGGGGTTAATGCTGTAAATTGGTATATTACTAGCCTTCAGGCATTTGGGATCAGCAGTATTGAGATTACAGGACTGAGATTCTTCTACCTTTTCTTGGTGACCTCAACAACTCCAAAGACACAAAATCCGGCTACCACCTGGAAAGCATGAGCAACATCAGCCTCACCCAACTGGTCGTCAACCCCACACACAGTGCAAGACAGAAGCTTGACCCGATCTTCACAGCCAGTGTCATATCATCAAACTCACCTGGAATGACCATGCCATCATCGACTTCACCATCGCAGGATCACCATGCAATACCACCAGGCCGCCAGCTCCACCTCCCACCGCACCTGGAACTAAGTGACAGAGACCATATGGACAGATGCCCTCAACACAGATCAGCCCGACCCCGCATCCAACCTCGGACAGTCCGTCCAGAATTTCTCTGCCTGGATCAACGACAGAGCCACCCCCCCACCAAGCCAGCCAAGACGAGCAGATTCACCAAACAAACCAGTTGGTATACATCAGAAATCAGGACTACGAAACGCAACTGCAAACAGCTAGAAAGAAGATGGCGCATCAGCAGAGATCCCAAAGCCTGTACCACCTTCAAGCAAGCCCTCAACAAATACCACCAACGCCTAAAAGACACAAAAAGAGACACCCTGGCTGACCGCATCGAAGCAAGCTCTAACCACAGCAAGGAACTCTTCAGCATCGTCAGAGTTCCCAAGCCGGTCAGCCACCGAGAATACAATCTCCCTTTCCCAGGAAACCCGCGACACACTGGCAGACTACACCACAACAAGATATCCACCATCTACTGTAACTTCAAACACCAACCCACCAACATTTACAACCTCATCACACTGACTGACGCCACCCACAAATACCGGCTCACCTCATGGGAACAGCTCACCACTCAGAGCACCACAGCCACCATGAACTCCATCCACTTGGGAGCATCCACAGACCCCTGCCCCCACCACATTTTCAATCTCAGGAGAAAGGAAAACAGCAATGAACTCGCCTCCATTCTATTTTTATTTTTAAAGTTCTTAATTGATTTTTATAATCACAAGTTAACAGCTTAAATAAAAATACAGGTCTATCCGATTACTCACCCACCCCCACCCCAAAAGAAATTCCCACCCACCCCACCCTGGCTGGTCCATAAAAAGTGAGAAAGAAAAAAAAAGGGAAAGACAAAAAAAGAAAAAAGCCATAGAGAGATACTTTCGTCCTCTGGTATGAGAAAAAGGGAAGAGAAACAAAAACACAAAAAAAGAAGAAATTGAAGAAAGGGAAAAAACATAGAAGCATCAGATTAAGCGCAAAAAAACACAATCCAGAAACGAAGACCAATCAATATCTTGGCCCGTATTACAACACCACATGGTACATCAACAATACACACGTGCTCTATAACCCCATCCCGTCATCTTAGCTGTCTTCTGACCATCTAGTCAAAGGGGCCCAGATGTCCATCCCCTTGGCTCTTGATCTCTGCCCCCTTCTGACATATACTGCAGTCTCTAGCCTAAAAACTGCCAGGAATCTCCCCAGCCATTGTTGTCCTGTAGGAGGAACAGGATCAAGTCAGTGAGTGGCCAAACAGAGTCGAAAAACTGTCATAGCGACAAAAAGAAAGGTCTGAACCCGAGCTGGCAGGTGAGAGCTGCTCACTCCCAATACTATCAACTGCGATGTCATCTCTACTAGCTGTCCCAGATGGGATTCAAGAATGATACTGACCTCCCTTTGAATTGATCCCAAATCAGGGCAGGAGGCAAACATGTGCACAATATCTGCTGCTGGATAGCTACACCGTGGACATGTTGTTCCCGCTGTTCCTCCCCATTTAGAAATCTTCTCCGGTGTTATATACAGATTAAACCAGATCTTAAAACATTGCAATTGGAGATTCGTAGCAGCAAAGGAGGTTTGGGCCATATTTAGTGAATATTCTACCTCCCCCGCTTCAACCTGTAACCGCACTTGCCAACGTTCAAAATGTTTGGGTAGATCATCAGTCATCGTTTTCGTTAATTCTTTATAAGTCCCACCAAGAGTACCAGACCCTTTGAGTAGCATCTCAACCAACTTCACCAGAGCAAAGCCGCTGCTGCCACCAGATTTCCTCCCTAAGAAATCTCTTATCTGAAGAAATTTAAAGAATTGCCTATTATCAACCCCAAAAGTATCCTTAATCATATCAAAGGAAATCACCCCTGTGTCATCCATGATGTCACCAACCATCCTAACACCTTTGTCATGCCATATTTTCATGAAACCACCATTAAGAACACTAGGGAACAATCTATTACCAAACAGTCGGGTATACGCATGAATTAGGCCCATACCAAGCCTTTTTCGAACTAGAACCCAAGTTTAAAAGCACACATTAATGTCTTAAACTTCACCCTTTTGTAGTACTCAAAATCAGTATAATGTAAGAGACAGCCCCCAGCCTCTGGCCCCAACAGCAGATCATACACTCGTTCACCATTCTAAACGCATCTATCACCACGGCCACCTTCCCCAAAGGATGGAAAAACGCAGAGGTCAGACCCCTCCTCAAGAAACCCTCTGCCAACCCCGACAAACTCAAGAACTACCGCCCCATCTCTCTGCTCCCCTTCCCCAACAAAGTCTTCGAGAAGGCCATCAACCACCAACTCACCAAACACCTGGAGAGAAACAACCTGCTGGACATTTCTCAATCTGGTTTCTGCACCAACCACAGCACTGAGATCGTGCTGATAGGTGCCACCGATGATAAAAGAACCCTCCTTGCCCAGGGGGAAACAACAGCCCTGATCTTCCTCGAACTCTCAGCAGCATTTGGCTTTGACACTGTATCTCACCACACACTCACCAGGAGGCTCCACCACATTGGGTTCAAGGGAGATGCCCTCAAGTGGATCACATCCTTCCTCACAGGACGAACCCATAGAATCCGCCTAACACCCTTCATTTCAGAACCCAAGAGCACTATATGTGGCCTCAACATCATATCCTACCCAGCCGACACCCAGCTCATCCTCTCATTCTCAGAAGACCCCTCCACCACTAGAACCAACTTCCACAACTGCATGACGAGTGTCACCGACTGGATGAAGACCAACTGCCTGAAGCTCGACAAGAGGAAGTGCTGATTTTTGGGAACAACACCTCCTCGTGGAATGACTCCTGTGGCCCTTCGAACTCTGACCCACACCCGCAACCTGTGCATCATCCTGGACCTCAAACTCACCAATAAATGCCAGATCAACACAGTCTCCTCTGCCTGCGTCCACACGCTCCACATGCTCCGAATGATCTTTAGATTGGCTCGCACCAGGAAAACCATCACTCAAGCCCTAGTCACCAGCCAGCTAGACAATGGCAATGTGTTATATGCAGGAATCACCAGCCAACTCCTGAATCGACTCCAGACTCATCCTCGACTTCCCCAAAAGGACTCACATCACCCCCCACCTCAGGAACCTCCAGACTCCTCATCCAGGAAAGATGTCAATTCAAGATGCTGATACACACCTACAAGGCCATCCACGAACAAGGGCCAGCCTACCTCAACCAATGCCTGAACTTCCACCAACCCTCTAGCCACCTGCTCTCCGCCTTCCTCACATTTGCACAAACGCCCGCATCCGCCGTAGCTACAGTGCAGAATGTTCCTTCTCCTACTTTTCTGCCAAGTCCTGGAATGACCTTCACCTCTGAACAGCATCCTCTCTCCTGGAATTCAGAAAGGGGCTAAAAACCTGGCTCTTCAACTGATCCCAGCAAGACCCTCACGAGTGAGTAGCCACACTTAATGTATCCGAGGTGATTGTTCCCCCGTATGGTCTATATATTGAACTCATTTGACATTACCACGGTGAACAGTAAATAAATGACCTACATTTTTCGCCTTTCACTCACTCTTCTTGGAGTTTAATATTACTGAATTAGTAGAACGCCCAACCTTAATAACCTAGAGGCTGGCTTCTCTTCTCCTTTTCCATTCCCTCTTGACTGGGCGTTTCCCGCTTCATCTATCTGGGCGGAGAAGCTCTTGTTCCCTCACTCTTCTGTCCACTTTTTACAGAGAGAATCTCTGTTTACTTAACAGGGATCCGGTTTCTATCTTGCCTGAACCTGCACTTTTAATTAAAACCAGCACTTACTCTTTTAAAACTATCTACCTTCCTAACTAACCAAACATTAAGCAGAAATTAAAGTATTCCCTGCAACCTTAATCTCTGACCACTACTACAGCTCTCAAAAAGTTCATCCGAATATAGATCTAATATTTCTCCAACAGGCAACACAGACAGTAGTACCAAGAGCTCTCTCTTAATGCTAGAGTGGTGTACGAAAGGAAAATAGATGCTGTTGCCTCCCCCTCATTTAAAGTGGAAATAACTATCTCAAATTATTAAAACGGCTAAGTCATAATTCGGGCGCCTTATAAACTTCATATTTTTGACAAGCATTTCACTTCCCAGCTGAGCTTCACGTAGTCCCCCGTTAGCTCCAGTGTAAGGACCCAAGTCCCTCATTTTCTCAGTTCACATCGTAATGCCACACTCGGGGCAGAAGCAGCCCAGGAATTCCTGTTGCACTGGGAGAATTCAATGTCCATAGCCACTGGCGCCGAATACCATGCCAAGCGCACTGCGCCAGGTCATTGTGACAGCAGTTTCCTGTGGCACAGGACTACGACAAAACTCGGGACAGGAGAGGTTTACAACTTTCTGTTGAACCTGGTGATTCCAGAATCCATAGCTCCTTGATGCCTGAGACGCACCCGCCAGCACTGCGAAGGACAAATGCGACGTTTCCTGTGGTACGAAACACAGGACCAAACTCTTGGCAGGAAAGACCTAGGATTTGCCGAGACAGGTGGTTCCTCGTCCTAAGCGAGGTACTCGGGCCATGGCAGATGGGCCGGTGCCTGAGGCCCGGCTGTGGGCCGCTTTTATATGCACCCAGCCCGGTTTTAACTTTTTTTTTTTTTAAAGAGGTTTGGAAGGTTTATGCCGAAGTCCAAAGGCTGCAGCAGCCCCCTCGCCCCACCACCTCCACCAGTGAGCACACTCAGACGGCCCATTTTCACCTTCTACAAAAAACACAATGGTCTTCCGGGTCACAGAATGTGGCACTTCTCCTACATTCAGGCTTCAGGGCACTACAGGGAGTCACCACCAGGTGAAATTCTGTGGGCAGCAGAGTTCGCACTCCTCTGCCAAGGGAATAGATGAGAGGACTTGAGGGGGTTCTGCTTTCACCTACCACAGCAAACTTAGTGCCGCAAGAGGACTACCGCCCATTCCAGGTCAGGCGAGGAAAGTGAAACCGCATCTCAGGTGCTGAAACCACTCTACTGCTCTTAAAGAGATTACCTCTTTGCCACCGTTAAGCTCAAATGATTCTCTCAATGTAAGCCTACACTGGCTCCCAAGCAGCCTTTAGGTTTTCAGATTAACGAACAGCACACATTTACATTTCTTTCAGGTGGCAGGTACCATAGAGCGAAGGCTTCCTACTTCTTTAGCTGTCTATTCCTCTCACTTCACAGTACAGCAGACCAACTCCCACCCTTTTAACCAGAGGCACCTGGCACCTCAAGGCCAGCATTAACCTTTCAGTTGTTTTCTAACAGAAATTTGACGAACAATTTTGGTCAAAATTGAAATCCCTTCTACTGGAAACTGAATTGCATCGGCTTGTTGCATGGGGCCTGTTGGTGTCCAGAGACGACACCAGTAAGCTCGGAGCTCTAGATCTATCGGTAGGATGGATCCAACACCATCATCCACAGAGAGATCTTTCCAAAGTGCTCACCCTTCTTCCTGCCAGAAGCCACTTTAGGAGGCAGGACCTGTTGCAATTAGTCTTCACCTTTTAAAAGTCTGTATTTTCAGCACATCATGGTGATTTGTATTTCATTTCACCTAGAAATTCTGGATCCTTGATGTTTTCTGTCTGTCCCTTTCCTGGTTTGATTGCATTTCTAGAAATAGACGGTTTTGCCATCTAAGGTTTGTTGTTACTTGCTAATGGTACAGAATGTGGGTGAGGAGCTCACCATGCGCTATACTTAGTGGCTGCAAATAAAGACTGCGAGGGGGTACGCTGCCTGTTACCCATTATAATAATGGTGGAAGTACTGCTAACCAAGAGGAGATCCAAGTGCAATTACTGGGTTTAACGGTAAATAACAGCCAGCCATGCATGAAGTGTGCCGGGATGGCAAACTACAAAGTCATGTATAATTTTACAATTATTGCGGCATATTGAAAGAGGGCGGGTGGAGGTAGAGCAGCTGGGTGACACAGGGTCATGGCTAGTATCAAAGAGTTTAACTTCCATCTTTACTCTAGTTCTCACTTTTATCACGCATGCATTTTTCCCTTTCCCTCTTTAATCACAGATAGTAGCAGACCCTTTCTCGATTGACCAGTTTATCCTTCCTTTCAGGTTAAAAACCCAGGAAAACACACCCTCAAAGCCTACGGTGTACGGTGTTGCATACAATTTTGATGGATAATTGAGAGGAGAATAAGTGGAGTATGGAAAAGGATCACTTGGATCAGTTATATGAACCCGTCTTTTCTAGAGAGCAGTGGTAAAAGCAGCAGAAAAATCACCATTTCTTTGCTGTGTTACAGTGGCTATGGTTTCTGGCCTGCTACAGTTGAACCAACAAGCATTTGCAATGCAATAGGTCTTGCATTAGTGAAAGTTAGAGCTATTGGCGTGGAAAATGATGTTTATTTTTTTCCACAAAAATATCTCAGCAGTAGCTCAAACTTTTGGTAAAACGAGATCTTTTGCATTTTATAACATTTCGCATCGTCATTCTATGACTGCGCCAAAATCCTTACTAGTGCTCAGACACGGTGTAAGGAATGACACTCTTTACTTTGCTTGTCAACCTAGATGCAATTATTTTATTGGATCTATCGAAGCAGGTAGCCCCTCTTCTTTAACTTCGTCTGTTCATTGATTTAAGGTTGTAAAACGTATTTGCTCTGCCTCACCTTTAAATGTTTATGTTGTCATTGAAACAAACTTGGTTGTAATGGCAGCTTACAGATCACTACAAGTTTATGGAGCTATCTGGCCTATTTATTGTCCCAGTCCGGTCTTGCACATCGGTAATGACCTAGAATTCAATGACCATTTGTACTGCAAGGGCATTAGCAAACAACCTGAAATATATAAGTCTGAACTGAGTCACTTGTTTAGAACATGCACAAATAGGTGCTATAGCACAACCAAAAGCTTTGCACTGCCACTCACCGGTGAACAATAAAAACGAGAACCTACAAACTATACCACTTCTGTGCCACTAAAACAAAGAATAAACTGAGCTAGAGGACAAAGAAGAAGCACCCTGTGCTCTGTTCGTCTGAATGCGATGATGCTAATTTTGTACTCTAATCTTCAAACAAAAACTTGGAAGATACAAACGGACAGGCTACGGGAATTCACAACTCTAGAGAATGCTCACCATGCCTTAGTCTAGTCATACAGCAGTCACAGGTTCTCAAAACATAACGAGTAATATAACTCTGTTTGGCTGACCATAATCTAACACAGACAGACACACACACTTTTTACAGCATGAATAATCATTTACGTTTCAAACCTGCCACATGCAACTACAAATACATCTGCCAAGGTGAGCATTAACTCCCAGAGCTAAATTTACCATGATATGTTACATAAACCCAGAAATAAAGGTAGATGGGGAGAGAGCACTTTGTAGAGATACTTGCTGCAAACAAGACACAGGAACAATACCCGGCATTCATTTTAGCTTTCCCAGGTCAGTAAAATGAGCTCCAATTAGTGTTAATGCCCCCATTCACTTAAGCATCTAGACAGAACTACACTTTCTAATCGTTCATCAAACGAACGACCAAAACAATATAATTTAAGCTCGTTATGGCCACCACTGACAACAGAAGACCATTTGCTGCTGCGCTATTCACCCTGACAAAGACAGTACAACAAAAACAGTGCAACAAAACACGCACCTCTAAAATTTCCTCAGTGTGTTATTATTTAAGTGTTTAATGTGGATTCTGTACACTCATAGCTCTAGCAAAACAATTTAACATACACTTGAACTAATTTTCTTGACAATTGGGGGATTCAGCTCAAGGAAAGGATGAAGTTGCTTTTATGGTCCCTTATTCACTTCAAGTGCATTTCTCATTAAATTATTGTGGGAGCAGGTAACTGGTAGTTCAGAAACGGCTTGCAGGTAGTTAAAACAAAACTTTTGATGCCCCATAACACGTGTCGTACGAAGTTATGCCTCCATTTCAGTTTGAGCATGAGAGCGCCCCCACCAGTTTGCTTCTTGTGGGTCTCGGCAAGTTGCAGTTGGCTATTGACAATGGGGAAGAGGCAGCTGAGAATAATATATCACAACAGATAATAACAGTGAGAATCATAGCGACCAATTCATCACAGCAAAAATTAGAACTGCATACCACAATAAATAAGAAAATGGAAGTCAACAGAGATTTGCATAAACTGATCAACGGTGAGTTACGAGAATCAAAAATAATTTAATAAAGAATGCTATCAGACAGCATGTTACCCTGTGCGGAGAAGAGAAAAGGCATTCAAAAGAAGTTTATGTTTCCTTGCTGGTTTCATGTTGCAGGGAAGTATGGTTCAGTCTACATGTGAGGGCAAACCTCCTTGTTCCATTCCATATTACTCGAAGAGCAAAAACAGTGCGAAATAAACGTACTCAAGGTCTGCTCTTTGCAAAACATATGTGAGGGCTTCGCAACAAACACCGTCTTCTACAGGCAGCTGGAACAGATCATGTACAGCTTCCTGCTCCGTGACAGAGTGCTCTTTCTCTCCCTAGAAACAGAAGTGCCTGTCATTTCGGTAAACAGATTGCCCTCGTCCTGTCTGAGGTTAAGTGACGGTGTATCCGGGCAACGAGGGCACTTACAAGGCTGTAAGTCACATCAAAGGAGAATGCCATTTGCCGCACAACACCGGAAGCCCACGGATAACCACCCGTAACAAACCCTGAAACAAGTGGAATGAGTAACCGGCAGCAGAGGATGTAGCGCAACGGCTAGAGCTGCCAACTTTGGAGCTGGGGAACCCGGTTCTGTTCTCAGCATGGGCTCAACATTGTGCTCATGTAAAGCACTCCAAAACCTTGTGGTTGACTTCGCGCTATAGAAAAACTGAAAAGAAAAAAAACGCTTGCAAAACAAAACTCACGCTCCAGAAGTCCCTTCTAAACAAGGGGAGGGTAGTCAGCAGCGGCATGCAGGCTCCACGAAGAAACGAGCCCATCAAGCAGAAGGGAGGTGGGGGCATCTGCAGCCCCAGTGGGAGCGAAGAGCAGCTGTTTAGAACAAGCAGCGACCAGAGGTTAAACAAGTAGTCCCTAAATGAATAGATAACAGCCAGCATCGGAACTGAACTATAGTTGGTAGGTGCTGCTTCCTGCAAAAAGGAGGCAAAACGGAAGTGACGTATCAGATCAAAAGCCAACCATAAACCAGATAAGAAGACCAATGCCAGAATCAACCAATGGCAAGCGAGAGGAAAAATTACCCTCCATATTTGTGTTTACTATATGTCTTGCGACAGCGTATGCGCTGTCTAGGTGAGACCTAGAAAGCGACTATTTAAATAATCAATCAGGAACTGAAATGTCTTTTGGTTTTAAAATAATGGGTCTTTTCATTATCTAGCACATTAGTACCCACTTAACAGTCTTGAGATGATGAAAGGCTGAGTTGACCCAGGTAGAGTCCAGTTCCCTGACCTGTAGTTTGCACATAAGCACTTACATTGCTCTGATTTTGCGGGCTAGTTTAACAGTTTATTCAACTTGTACTGGGCCACCAGTTTTACTGATGGTGAAAGTCTTTCAGTCTATAATAAAGTATACCTACTTGTATGTATTTTTGTTTGTGCAGCAAACTCAGTGTGTCCTGAGACTTGCTTCAGATTGTGTAAAAGAGCTAAAGAAGATTTGGGTGGGAACATGGCCTTCAAAGTCTTAGCCAATCTCAGTGCTCCACTGAATTAAGTCTTTGTTTAGAAAACATTCCTCACTTGGCAGGCATGCAGTAGGGAGGTAGCAATCCTCCGTCCATCATTTCCTTTGGTTTTGCTTTGTTCGCCATAAGTTGGCAGGGTATGCTCAGACGTGAGTCCCTTGCTCACTTTGCCACTGGATTCAAGCAAGCCTGGCTGAAGACGGCTGAAATGCCAGAAACCGGTCCTAGAAAGCTTGTTTCCAGTCCAGGGAAGACATGGCTTGGCAGTTCGGGCTGGACTGTTCCCATGAGGCACAGGGTCAGACTGATTTGCATATGGCCATGTCTGAACTGGGGTGGCAGAGTGGGCTAAAGAACGGTGGTGGATTAAACCCAGATCAGTTGACTGGGGGTGAGTGCTTGCTATGTTCAACACTCCGTCCATCATTTCCTTTGGTTTTGCTTTGTTCGCCATAAGTTGGCAGGGTATGCTCAGACGTGAGTCCCTTGCTCACTTTGCCACTGGATTCAAGCAAGCCTGGCTGAAGATGGCTGAAATGCCAGAAACCGGTCCTAGGAAGCTTGTTTCCGGTCCAGGGAAGACATGGCTTGGCAGTTTGGGCTGGACTTTTCCCATGAGGCACAGGGTCAGACTGATTTGCATATGGCCATGTCTGAACTGGGGTGGCAGAGTGGGCTAAAGACCGGTGGTGGATTAAACCCAGATCAGTTGACTGGGGGTGAGTGCTTGCAATGTTCAACGCTCCGTCCATCATTTCCTTTGGTTTTGCTTTGTTCGCCATAAGTTGGCAGGGTATGCTCAGACGTGAGTCCCTTGCTCACTTTGCCACTGGATTCAAGCAAGCCTGGCTGAAGACGGCTGAAATGCCAGAAACTGGTCCTAGGAAGCTTGTTTCCGGTCCAGGGAAGACATGGCTTGGCAGTTCGGGCTGGACTGTTCCCATGAGGCACAGGGTTAGACTGATTTGCATATGGCCATGTCTGAACTGGGGTGGCAGAGTGGGCTAAAGAACGGTGGTGGATTAAACCCAGATCAGTTGACTGGGGGTGAGTGCTTGCAATGTTCAACACTCCGTCCATCATTTCCTTTGGTTTTGCTTTGTTCGCCATAAGTTGGCAGGGTATGCTCAGACGTGAGTCCCTTGCTCACTTTGCCACTGGATTCAAGCAAGCCTGGCTGAAGACGGCTGAAATGCCAGAAACCGGTCTTAGGAAGCTTGTTTCCGGTCCAGGGAAGACATGGCTTGGCAGTTCGGGCTGGACTGTTCCCATGAGGCACAGGGTCAGACTGATTTGCATATGGCCATGTCTGAACTGGGGTGGCAGAGTGGGCTAAAGAACGGTGGTGGATTAAACCCAGATCAGTTGACTGGGGGTGAGTGCTTGCAATGTTCAACACTCCGTCCATCATTTCCTTTGGTTTTGCTTTGTTCGCCATAAGTTGGCAGGGTATGCTCAGACGTGAGTCCCTTGCTCACTTTGCCACTGGATTCAAGCAAGCCTGGCTGAAGACGGCTGAAATGCCAGAAACCGGTCTTAGGAAGCTTGTTTCCGGTCCAGGGAAGACATGGCTTGGCAGTTCGGGCTGGACTGTTCCCATGAGGCACAGGGTCAGACTGATTTGCATATGGCCATGTCTGAACTGGGGTGGCAGAGTGGGCTAAAGAACGGTGGTGGATTAAACCCAGATCAGTTGACTGGGGGTGAGTGCTTGCAATGTTCAACGCTCCGTCCATCATTTCCTTTGGTTTTGCTTTGTTAGCAATCATATAGCTCCATGTGGACGATGGCAAGGGTGAGATCTTGAAGCATTGCTGCATTTGTGAATGATCAGAAGTTAACCTCATTCAGTGAGTACATGTGTGAATCAAGATCCTAAAAGGGAGAAAAAGTAAACCTGGAGACCTTGTAGGATAAACAGGTAAGCAGGGATTTTGGGACCAGCAGCAGGTTAGCAGAAGCTTCACAGAACTGAGAGTGAGGCTACAGCCATGTAAACGAGAATACGCTGGAGACTTGGAGAATTACATTGAACAGGGACATTACTGGAAACCCAAGAGTGAGAAGGAGCTGGTGGGGCTTAGGGACAAGAAAAAGCATTGGTGATCTTCTGACGAGTGAGAATCTCAGGGCCCTAGTAAGTGCAGAGCACCAGAGGAGCTGGGTTTAAACAGAAGCCTTAGGGAATTCTAATGTTGAAGATGGACTTCACTTTCCTGGGTGTGTGCATGGCTCTGGGTGTGGGGAATACCAGGATTCCAAATGCATAGGAGCCTCTGGAGATCTGTGTGAGCAGGAGACTGAAGGAAAAAGCTTGGCAGCGGATTTTTTAGAAAAATGTGTGCTGCTCCAACCTCCGAAAACTCTAAAAGGTTTACAATCCATTTTAGGATTCCTAAATTTTGGCAGAACATACATTATGGATTACGCAGAAAAGGTGAAACCTTTCTACGACCTAATCAGACACGATTTCTCAGTTAAACATTGGACACAGGAACACACAGAAAGTCTCTGTTCCATACAAGTATAAGTAAGTATAAGTATAAAAAGGCTTATAAAGCGCTCGAATACCAAATGGTGTCTTGGTGCTATGGTGTGAGTGATATGCAGGAAAGTGAACTAAAGTTGGGCCTGGAATAGGCGATGTTTGAGCTTTTTTCTGAAGAGAGCATAGCAAGGTTGGAGTCGCAGCTCCACAGGCAGTTGGTTCCACAGCCTGGCTGCACAGATGGCGAAGGAGCGGCCGCCCCATCTAGCAAGTTGGAATCTGGGAATACGGGTAAGGCCAAGATTGGCCGACCGCAAAGCACGAGGCGGAATGTACGGTGGAAACCTATCGGTCCCATCATTCGTGCCCCCGCCAAAACGGGCCCGATGCACCAGGCAAAGTGCTTTGAATTCAATCCTTTGTTGAACCGGGAGCCAGTGGAGGGAATTCCTTCCCGCTGAGGTGGAGCAGCCCCTGGGTCAGTTGAGAATTACCCGAACCGCGGCATTCTGCAGGGATTGGAGCTTTCTGACCTGAAATTTGTCAGTGCCCAGAAACATGGCGTTGCAATAGTCCAATCTGGACATGAAAAGTGCGGCCATCACAGTCTTTTGTAACGACGAGGGTATGTAAGGAAAAATCTTCCGCAAAGTTTTAAGCAGAAAGAAACAGGAAGATGTTAGGCTGTTGACCTGGGCTGACATATTTAGCTTTTGGTCAAACCCCACCCCCAAGTTCCTGACCTTAGTGACTGGGAGGGGGCATTGCCCTGCCGACAATGGCCACCAGAGGAAATTCCAGACTGAAGGACCTTTCCCAAATTCCATCACTTCCGTCTTTTCCGTATTGATTTTTAAGAAGCTCAGATGCATCCACTTCATCACATCAGAGAGGCAAGAGTGGAATTTGGCCGCAATTCGATCAGGATGCTCAACAGCAGATATCACAAGCTGTGAGTCATCAGCATAGGATACCAGCATGAAGCCATGTTTCCTAACCAGACTCGCCAGAGGTCTAACATAGATGTTAAAAAGGGTCGGGGATAGAGCCGAGCCTTGGGGGACACCGCAAGGCAGAGCAAAACTGTCGGAATGTAGACCGGCCCAGTTTAAACATTGCTTTCTGTCTTCCAAAAAGGAAGAAAGCAGAGTCAAGGCTCGGCCTACAATCCCGACCTCCCTAAGACGCTGGATCAGCACCTGATGGTTCACGATATCGAACGCAGCAGACAGATCCAGGAGGACGAAAATAGCTCGCCCCCCTTCGTCTACTGTCGTCCGAATCCCCTCGGCTGCCGTTATTAGGGCAGACTCCGTAGAGTGCCTGGGCCGGAAGCCGTGCTGGGAGCTGTCCAGCAGGGCGTTCTTATCCAGATACCCCGTCAAACTTTGGTTAATGGCCTTCTCAATGACTTTAGCCATCAAAGGGAGGCCAGAAATGGGGCGATAATTTTTGAGTTCAGAGGGGTCCAGTGAGGCCTTCTTGAGAAGGGGTCTAACACATGCTGATTTCCAGGTGACTGGATAGGTACCTACTGCTAGTACCTGATTAATTAGGATCGTAAGACATGGCACTATCCTGTCCGCCACCAGGTGGATGATATGAGGGGGACATGGATCAGAAGCAGCACCAGACTTTATGGAGCCTAATAGAGTCAGAACCTCCCTGCTAGTTAAAGGATCAAAATTAGCCAGCCTGCATGTGGGCGGCGCCTGCTGAAGATCCAAGGTGGCGGGTCCCAAGGTGTTTCATAAGTCATTGTAGATAGTAGCCACCTTGGTGTGAAAAAAGGTAGCTAGTTGGTTGCAAAAGGACTGGTCTGGACAGAACTGATTAGTCTGCTGCGGACTTGACAGAAAGACTACAGTTTTAAATAGTTCTTTAGAGGAGTTCCCAGCCTCGGAGATTTTACGGGAGAAGTAGTCCTGCTTAGACTTCCAGATGCCCCGCTTGTAGTTGTGCAGGGCCAAATTGTAGGCCAACTTATGGTCCCTGTTATAGTCAGTTCTCCAAAGCCGTTCCCGCCGTCTACACTCTACCTTCAGGGCTTTCAACTCCGGGCCATACCAAGGGGCACCCGGAGGACGCCTGTTCTGGGTAGCTGACTGGAGAGGGGCGACCTGATTAATAGCGTCCCCAATCCAGTTGGTGAGCTGGGCAACCGCTGTATCATTATTATCCTCCGAGATAGGAGGGGGGCTACCCAATGCCTCCATCAGGGGCACTTGGGCAACCCTACTCCATCTCCTGTAAAGGATCTTGTTGGGTATGTGGGGATCGCTTCTTGCCCTTGACTTTAGCCCAATCTTAAAGAGCACTGCCCTGTGATCGGTCCATGGGAGGGATTCAACTCTGAGATGTACCAGGTCAGGGTGGCTGGAAAAAAGACCATCCAGGGTGTGGCCCCCATCATGAGTTGGGGCTGTCACCAATTGAGGTAGTCCATAAGCCTCCAGGCCATCCAGAAGTCTCGTAGTATCCAAGTTATTAACGGCCTCCAGATGGAGATTAAAATACCCAAGGATCGTGTAGGCCTCATACTCGGTACAGGACTCTAGATGCATTTGGAGGGCCTCCAAAAACGTGGCCCTAGGTCCGGGAGGTCTATACACCAGCAACCCATGGGCGATGTTAGTGTCTTTTAGAAATATGCCAAAGTGTAGTGCTTCTGCATGCATATTTTCAATAGCCCTGACCTGGACCTTTAGTTGGTCCTTGTAAATAATCGCTAAGCCCCCCCCTCTGCCCGACTTTCTATCAAGACAGTGTAGCGCATAGCCAGGTGGCAAGGCGATATTCCAGTCTGGGCAGGAGGCGGCGTTGGTCCAAGTTTCCGTGATAAAAGCCATATCCGGAGAGTGGGCGGTCAAAAATAGTTTGAGTTCGTGTTTGTGTTTGACCACAGAGCGGGTGTTCAGGAGGACGCAAACCAAGTGGTTATCTAAACTCACACCTGATTCCTGGCTAATAGATCTCCTCTGAATTTCATCGGAGTTGGCAAAATGTCCTGCCCTTGACGCCGTGCAGAGGGAATGAGTTGATCCTACATTATGACTCCTAGCCTCACTAGCAGCGGGAAAACTGCATCCAGGGCAGAGGTAGCTATGTAGGTCTTCTGGATCTAAGACAGGACGGCAATGTACTGCTTTCTGCCCCCGTAAAGCTAGCAGGCTAGAGCGAGTGTATCGTAAGGGACAAAGTAGGAGGGTAAAGGGGGGGGCCCCTGCCGCTGGCACGCTCCTGGCGCGGACGGGCGCAGACGGGCTTGCCTTTGGCGCACCTTCGGCGCGCCACCGGCACGCCCGCTGCGCGCGTCCGCTGTGCGTTCGCGCCAGCGTTCGTTTTATGGTGACCGGGAGGTCAGCGCTAGACCGCTAACCTCTTCCGAAAGATGGAGGCGTGCCCGCTCGCACGGACGGGCAACGCGCACCAGAACAGAAGGCCGGGAGACGTGCTCCGGCTACCAGAAAAGGTAAGTAAGTTTTAAGCAAGCTGACATGATAGCTTCCAAACACTTACACACACAAGTAAATACCATATATTTGGTAATCTGTGTAGTGGCGGGTCAATCAGGGTACACTTGCCAAACCTTCAACGAAGGCAAAACGGTACCCATTGCATACAAATCTTATTTGTTCACAAACACTGAGATGCGCTTTGCATCCACAGAAAATATTGATTGCAGTACAAACTGCTGTAGAGAGAGAAAGAGCACTAGCTCAGGGGAAACAAATAATCGTCGTAACTCCGGTACCAACCTTACAGGCTGTTACCAAAGCAAGCGTTCCAAACGTAAAAGCACTGCATCTGGGATGGATACAATGGGCCAATTCTCTCACTGCAACAGATTTAGACTACAAATTTGACTCTACATTGAAAACACAAGCATTTCTGTAGTATGAACAGGAATATCCTCTCCTGAATTAAATAATGCCTCAAGATCAGTATGAATAAATCATTTACAGTAACGGATCTGCCCAGCCTGCTGTAGGAAGTAAACAGCAATACAATGCAGTATGTGCGATTGTGAAGGGACGTATGGAGAGGGCAAGCTCTGTCATAGCAATACACAGACACAGTCCCTAGAGATTGCATAGCACAGCTGGCAGAACTAAAAGCCCTGATACTGGCACTAAAAAATACGGATCAGAATTTCCTCACACTCATTGTGTGTGATTAATTTTACTGTGTCCACTCGTACAATGAATATCTTCACTATTGGGGACAGAATGGGTTAAGGGATTCCAACGGTTGCACAATGAAGCACATGTTGCACATGTTGCTGTGGGAACAAGTGGCAGAGATGAAAAAAGCTTGCCATGGGCTCATGTAATTCACACATTGAGTCATCAGCGTGTTGGCATGCACGTTGAAGGGAATTCACTGGCTGATGAAGCTGCCAAGGCGACAGTGAGAACTGTTGCCGTTGCTGCAATCACTTGTTCTATCACGAGAATAGACGGACAGATAATGATAGCTGTGAACGCTACATGCAACAGCTCAGCCTTGCCAGAAGGTTTTCCACTCAAGTACTCCTACAAGTTAGATGTGCAAATCATTCCGCATGCTCAAATTCCAGGAGTGGGGGATAGAGTAATACCAAACATGGATCATAGATGAGGTTTAATTCTAGCTGCACACGAGGGTCTGGGTTCATCACACGCAGGCATCACTGCAACTGTTTCACTACTGAAACATCGTTATTGGTGGCCAGGTCTCACAAAACAGCCCAAGGGGTTTGTCCTTAAGTGCGACATCTGTCAGAAGATAGAAAGGTTCCACCGTAGCATGTCCACTGCAAACACCACTACTGATATCAGACAGACCTCTCGTATGTGTCTATTTGGACCACTGAGGCTCCTTACAATCGGACGGGGCATACAGGTAGATCCTGGTGACAGTAGATTCATGCACTAGATTACTGTGGGTGTGGCCTCAGCACTCGGCTGACGCCCAAACCGTTATAAGGTATTTGCGAGTCTTTATAGGGACATATGCAATTGGCACATTACATTCTGACTGTGTCCCTGCGTTTAGCCCACGGGCTTCCAAAGAAGCCATGGGAAGTTTGGGTTTGATCTTGCAGTACTCCTCTCTGTATCATCCAGAGGGGTATTCGATTGTGGAGAGGAAAAATCAGGACTTAAAGCAATCCTTAACAGCAGGGTTATTAGGCTTGGGTGGCAGTGGGTCAATCACCTATATGGGGTCCAGAGGGCACTTAACAACGTCATGAAGTTCCCTGGGGTGCCATACTCCATATGAAGTCCTGTTTGGAATTAGAATGTGGGTACCTCACCTCGACAGTGGCAGCACAGTGGCGGATGAAAAACAATTTGACATCAATGATCGTTTGGCTTTTTTAGAGGAACTCAATGAATTCCGGGCATTACAAAGCAATGGCCAAGTAAAATGCACTGCCACTGGGGAAGTGAAAGCTGTTCCGGCAAGACGTGCCTGGATCCCGAAGATTGGGGACCTGATAAGAGAAAAGATTGTAGACAAATAAGAATTTGGGCCATCTTACAGAGGTCATGTACCTGTCCTGGCTGTCGAAGGAACAAGAACAGTACTTATACCGCCTCTTGCGGGCAACAAAGAAAAGAGATTTGTCTCAACTGATCTGATCAAACCACACTATGTGGCCGATACTCAATAGTAGGCCATGTGGGCTCCTGAGAACCGGTCTCCTCTCGCTACCCTACAGAAAGTTCAGACAGAAAGATTAATAAGCTTTGAAGATTCTACTCTATGAAGTGAAGGAGTTCCCAACAACAGAATGGAACTCATACCTGTTGAAATTGAACAGCAACAAAACGCAAATGAAACACAGATCTCAATTCGGCCTAATACAGACATCTATGTAAATATGTCTCGTCAGGAGGCATCTGCCGGTTCCACAAAACCTGCTGAGCTAACAAAGATAGATCGAACTGCATCTTGCTACTTCATCTATTTTGATGCTTTCTCATTGGATCCAAGTGAACCTGAGTTACCGCCACCGCCTGTTTCCCACAAACAAAAAAATTGTGACTTCTACCTTTGGCTGAAAAAGACTTACCTTGTTTTTCCCTGGCTACAGCTCTGTATTGCAATTAGTCTACTGTTCCTAGTCCTCTAGGTAGGTGTAGTGACTGTCTTTTTCCTGCTCCTGAATGGACTTACCTGCCAGAATTCTCCACAGTACAACATGTGAACTTGGTCCTGAAACCCTATGCATCATCACACCGTGAACTGAGAGACCTGTCTTTAGTGAACATTACAGCAGTTCCGGTTCCATAATAAATAGTTTGGGACAGGGTTTCATGTGATGTATATGGTTCAACTTAACTTTTAAAAATACCATACTTGTTTAAATTTCTTTAAGTGATATCATCACCTCCAGTACTTTTTCTGATAATTGGGACTTTGAAACTGTAAATTCTATGCTGCCTGAAATAGAACAATCTGCTGCATTTTCAAATGATGAATTGTATGATGATACCTCTCATTTTGACATAATTTTTTGTTACTAACACTATGGTCATCATTTCTTGCACAAAGCAAGTATCCCACATAATGTTTTCCCCTACCATCAATGGGAACATTGCTCAACACCACGAAAGGTATTTCAACAAAGTTTGTACAAAAGTTTGCTTATTTTTCTGGGTTTAACACTTCAAACCTGATATCTTATTATTATGAGCTTGCACCTACACCTGCAAAGAAAAATATGCTCAGTAACATGAAACAGATATACTTTGCTTCCTTTATCGGCCAGCTGTCTGTACAGGGTTTTGACTTTTAGAAAGACATTATAGACACAAAATCAGTCTGGGGGACTAAAGATTGCCAAGTTCAGGGAACTAAGGTTTTATTTAGAGCGAGCCTCATACCACATCAGATCATCTTCCTGAACGACACAGTGCAACAGACTTCCTGTCTCGAGCTAGCCAAGATCAAGGACTTGAACATACCTCGGATCCCCTCACTTACACACTTTGAGGGTTGGCAAAATGATACATCACAAAGTGAGGATACATTGGATACCATTCTACACACTTACAATTCATCAGACCCCAATTGGAAGGGATGCATAGTTTGTCCTATAGACACAAACAGGTGTCAGTCAAGATTCGAGGGTACAACCGAAGAGTTTAGTATCCATAGGCCTAATCAACGCTATGTACAATGAGAACACACGGGTGGTGGCATCTTATAGTGTTGGGAAGTTATGCCTAGAGTGGCTACAAACCTCAGCACTGTCCCAGGTGAAACAACACTTGTCCTTACCCTCAGATGACATGGATCTCAGGGATTTTTTGTTAGGTCCCCAGAAGCCACGTCAAAAGCGCTTCTTGTATGCTATTTACAACGAGGTATGAAAAATGTCCCAGCAGGAGGCTGCTGAGAGATTGCGTGAGATTGAAAGGGTTTGCCTAGAAAAGGCTTTGGCAGTGGGTGACAATGGAATGACCACACTATCATCCAGGATTTATTCACTGGGCAACATTGTGTCTTCTGCAGTAGATATAATGGAACAGGATTTGTCTATATTACAACACGGACAATGGCAATTGCGATCCATTCTATTATTGAGCTGTGGTCACGTGCCCTGGTGGTATATCAACAGCACTAATTTGTTTTCTGCATACAATTTAACAGAAAGACAGACAACAATGGCACAAAGAGATGTAAAAGATACAATGCTACACATTGAAAAATTGGACCATTTACCTTTTACTGTGGCTGAGTCACTTTCCACAGAATGGTTAATCCATGGCCATATTACACTGCCAGTCACGACATTCCAATTTCAATACTGCCTACAGTATAACCAAATTGGCAGGTATGAAGCATTGGGACAGAGATACATACATGAGTATTGGGATTTACGTACAGATTTAGGTGCAGGAATAAGGACACTGACGTTTTTCTCAGCGGTTCAGACTGTGAAAGTTCTTTAAGTGGCTCTCTAATATGTAAGGATATTTTACTTCACGTAGCCTTTAATGCTTCGGTTGCAAACCTATCGTGTCACTTGAAAGGATCCCCAGCTGCTGTGATTCATCTGGTGTTCAAACCGCTCTCGAATGGGAGCTATTTGATGTTGAATGATCAAGGTTGTTGTGGATGGTACCAGGCATCGCATATCTGGTCACAGTGAATTCCAGGGTTACTTGTTGTATGCAAGTATTGTTTCCACAAACTAACACAGTTAGGAAGGCAAAGCTATGGCCTTCATGCGGTTTAAGCAGACTGAAAGCCATGCTTTTACAGCAGTATGGGGCCTTAACCTCAGCCCGAGAGACTTTTAATCTCCAGGTTGCAAGGTATTCAGCTGAGATAGAGGCACTAGTCCGAATAAACTTCCCGCTCCATTTTGGGGAAATGGTACATAGTATGTTTAACCGCTTCAGCGCGGCGCGGATTTTCACGCTGTGCTGAAAGTTTTATTGCGCGGGCGGGGCCATGACGTATAGGTTCCGTCATGCGCACAGCGCAACCGACGCTCATGACGGAACCACTCCGTCATGAACGTTGAAGGGGTTAACATATCTGATGAGGGGGATCGTGCACCTATTTAAGAGCATATGTTCTGGACTATTAAGCACCTTTCAGACAATCTTCGGAGTTATTCCAGTGTTTATACACTACGCATTGGAAAGTGTTTTTTGAGGTCTTCTGCTGGTCCTTCTATTTGTAGAAGGTATCCTGGTTTTAATTTTTATGCTACGCAGTGGACAGCCCAGTTCCTCCAGAGATGGAAAAAGGACTCCTTGTGCGATGTTGCCGTGAACGCATGGTAGTCCATCTGGGCACACCTCGCCTTCGGGAGCTAAGTGAACATTGGTTCCTATCTTTTCAGACCAGTCTGGGTTCACTGCATCTTGCCTGTGCTCCGCTGCCTATTCTGCGGATGCAAATGCGTGTTGGACATATGTCTAACACTTCCATCGGTTGCGCCACCGGACGTTGACATACTACTGGACCCCTTAAAGGCCCACATATTACAGTGTCCTCAGCGTATTCCCATGTTGATGACGCCATTCTTAGAGCCTCCACATGATGCTTCAGCTCCTGTCAAAACAGACACCCGCTCTACAACAATCACACAGGTACTGAGTGTTCCCTTAGCGGCTGCTGTGGGAACTGAAGAGGATCACCTTTGCTCCATTGACCTGATACAAGACCGTCATCTGTGAATGCAAGTGACAGTGATGTTGCATCTCCCACACAGGACACATAAACATTTGACTCTCCGTGTGATGGGAACAATACGCCCTTTTTCCAAAACAAGTCAAATTGGAATGCAAAAACATAGTTCTTTGTTTTATTTTTTATTTTGCTCTCACTGATCACCAGGGCTTTCGATGTGCTCAGTTGGTCTAACAGTATATTGACTATTTAGCGGATTTATAGAGCTTTTTTTGTTTTTTAAAAATCATTTTACATGTACCATGTTTTTAGACCCTGACTTTACAACAATGTTTTTGTGCTTTTTAAACAGGCATATTTTAGCATTAGTTGTCCTTATCGACCTTCGTATGAGGAGTTGGTGTTATGAACCTCAGTGTACCCCAAACTAGGCCTAGGTAGCTACACAACCTTTTACCTACATTTGTCCTACCTTGCTCTGCATAATGGTTCTAAGCACTGACCTTTTACCCAGTGATGTGCTGAATTAATGTTGATTGGTTTCCTTGAAACTAGCCTCATTTATTTTGGGTTGTCATGTTCGATGGTTGCCAGAAACTATTTGCTGCTTGGTAAGGTTACGGGACTTATAGTGGTTTCCATGAAACTAGCCTCATTTATTTTGCATCAGGATTCTTAGAAAAGTCCCTGCCTTTGACGCACATAACAGCATGAACATACTCTGTTTAACCCCTTGCATGCTTATGACGAGCCCAGCTCGTCATGAGGCACAGTGGAGCTGTGCTCATGACGAGCTAGGCTCGTCATAATGGCCGGGCTCCGCCCACGTGCGATTGATTCCCCGCCTGTGGGCGGAGTCGTGACGAGCCCAGCTCATTATGAGCACAGCTCCACTGTGCCTCATGACGAGCTGGGCTCTGCAGCGCCGCGTGCCGCACCCCCCCCCCCCGTGCCGTGGGCGAATTACCCCCGCGGCGAAGGGGTTAAAAGTCATGGTCATTTTCATCCTAGGGCAAAAGAACTGCTTAGCATAATCACAGGTATTGTTCTAGACTCATTTGCATAATCGCATTCACAACATTTCGATTATGTAAGGAACCCAAAGCTATCCTTATGGTATAACAGACCAATACCAACACTAGATAGAGGAGGAGAAGCTTCCATGTTGACACAAGACACTGGGGTCCCGGCCTGCAGAAGTTACAACTCGCAGTATACCTTGCAGGGTGTCAAACTCTAGACCAAGACGGGGTCCTTCTTTCTCTCCCATCAGGTAATGGGATTGGGTCTTTCCTTTTTTTTGTTTATTAAGTTTTATAATCATCATCCTTTAATCGATTCAATATTATACATAGTTATAAATGTTAAATGAATAAACCCAACATGAGATAATATAGCATATAAAACATCATCCCGCCATAATTCCATGATCATATATAGTTGATGATAAATCCTAAATACAATTCACCCACTTGTGGGAGGAACAAGGTAAAAATTCATGATAATCAGCAGTCCCCAAAGTTTGCTATATTTAATACCTTGTTCCCATCCATCCCACCCTTCACAAACATCATACATCAAAAACAAGCTATTATACTAGTTATAGCTATCTATCACTAGATTCTCTCCAACCTACACTTCCAATCTATTACTGGAGCCCATATGCTCTTCCCTAGCTGCCTTGCTTTCCATCCTTTTTTTTCATGTAATCCTTTTTCTAAACTATATATAGCCAACAGCCGCAACAACCATTGTTGAAACATGGGGGGGTCAGGATCCTTCCATGCTGATGCTATGCAAATCCTAATAATAGCCGTTACCATAAAAAGAAATTCATAATGAGCTACTAGGGCACCATCCCTAACCACCCCCAGGAGCACTAGTTCATTAGTAAGGCTTGTTTGAATGCCCAAGGTCTGTCCCATAAAAAGCTCTATTGCCGTTTTCAAAGGGGTCAGCATTGGACATGAGGCAAACATGTGGATCGTGTCAGCTTCTAAACTTTGACAGCGCGGGCAGCAGATACCACTTGTCCCCCCCAACGGGCTATTCTTGCTGGTGTAAAATATAATTCAAAAATAGTTTTAAAATGTTGGGCCTGGAGGTTCGCCACCTTTAGGACCGTACACCCCAATTTAAGCTAAATTTCAAATTCGTTCCCTTCCGTATTCAATTTTACCCGCCATTTTTCAGAAAGTTTTTCCAGATCATCGTTCTTACACTGGTTCAGTTCCCCATAGATCTGTGTAATTGAGCACCCCTCTAAATCTTGCAATCGTTCCATAACCGCATCTCTTTCAAATGCCTTATTCCCTCCTTGTTTCTTTACCAAGGCCGACCTTATCTGCAAGAACTTAAAAAATTCTCTGCGCTCCAAGTTATAGAGATTTTGTGCTCTTTCAAAGGAAATTATGCCTTCAGAATCAGTGATATCTCCAATTATTTTGACTCCAAGCGCATCCCACCGTCTCATTACCCATCATGGAAAACCTCCGGTAGAACAGGATTCTTAAATAAGGGGGTATAATAATTCATTCTCCCAAATCCCAGCTTCTTCCGAATTGAAGTCCAGACCATTATAGCAGCCCCTAACATCTTAAACTTGACTTTTTTATAATAACTTGCCTCACTGAATCTTAAAAGCCATTTGCGTGCTTCGCCGCTTAATAGTAGCTCGTAAACATCTGGTATAGCCTCTCCACTCCTCCATCGATCTATGATCGTGCCACCCAACAACCCACGCATATACTGGAGAACCGAGGCCCAATAATATGCCTTTAAATCGGGTAGTGCCCAGCCCCCTCTATCCCTAGGAAGGGACATATATTTAATTGCCCTTCTTGTTTTTCCATGGGCCCAAATGAAGCAGTTGACAACTCCCTCCATTTCTTTAAACCAGTTGTTACCAAACTTGAGGGGGATAGTCCTGAACAAATATAAAACTTTTGGGAGAAACAATATTTTAATAATGTTGCAGCGCCCTACTATTATCAGATGTAAATTATATATTCTGTCAAGATCTTTTGTTGGTTTTTGGATTACCGGGCCTAATTTTTTTTCCACTATTCTAGTTAAATCTGATGTTATAATTACACCTAAATATGTGGCCGAATCTGTCACTCTTGGATCTATCAGGTCCACCTTATTATTAGTCACAATTTGCGTCTTGCCCCGATTTAATTTATAGCCAGAAATTGCCCCATAGCGATCCGCTTCATGTTCTATTTCATCCAGAGCTAAAGAGGGGTCTGCTGAGGTGATTGCCAGGTCGTCTGCGTAACCTAGAATCTTTGTTTCAAACCCATTCAATTTTATCGGTAAGATACTTCTGTTTAGATCTAATCTTCTAATAAAGGGATCAATATAAAACACAAAAAGAAGCGGAGAACAGGGACACCCTTGTCGGGTTCCTTGCCTGATGTTTATTAGGTCACTCTGTTCTCCCATGACTCAAAGTCTGAGCTAAGGATTCCCATTCAACGCCTGTAAAGCCCTTATACACCCTATGCCAATATTTAATTTCTCCAATATTGACCAGAGAAATCCCCACGAGACCCTATCAAACGCCTTCTCCGCATCAAGCAATAGAAGAGCCATAGGGTCTCGTGAGGCTGCAGTGCCATCAAATAAGGTACATACTCTCCTAATATGGTCTGCCGTACCCCTCCCTGGGATGAATCCATGTTGTCTAGGCGAGATCACTTTCCCTATTATAGAGCTGAGGCGATTGGCTAAAATCTTGGAATATATCTTCGTCTTCGTGTCGCTATTCATGAGACTAATTGGTCTATACGAACTTGGATCAGTTGGTGGCTTACCTTTCTTCAAGAAAATCACCATAGTGGCTTCCTCCCAAGACTGTGGGGGTGTTTGTCCTCTTTGGGTTTGAATCATTATATTACACAAATCTTCCCTCAAATATGGGAAGAATTTTTTATAAAATTCTAAGGGAATAAGATCTGGCCCAACAGCCTTACCAGCAGGTAAATCGTTAATTGCCCCCTGAATCTCTTCAATAGAAAAACTAGCCTCCATATCTGCTGCATCCTCCCCAGAGAATCTCTCCATTGAGGCCAATTCTAGATAATCATCTATTTCCTTACTATCAGCAACCATTTCCCTGCTATATAGCTTTTGATAGAAATCTTGGAATACCCTACAGATATCCTTTGGAGTTATAGCAGCCACCCCAGCTTCCGAGATAACCTCGGAGATATCCCCTCTAGTTGCTGCCTGTCTAGTTCTTACAGCTAAAATGCGTCCCATTTGCTCGCTAAATTCATGGTGAACCTGTTTCTAGGCCAGAAATGTTCCTGCTGCTTTGGCGGCAATAATATACCCAGCCGCAGCTTTTGCAAAAGCAAGCTTTTGAGCTATCTCATCTATATTAAGATTAGAACCGATGGCCCGAACTAGTTCTTCTTCAAGACGAATAATTAGCCTTAATTTTATCTCCATCTCAACTTTTTCTAGCTTATTTCGTCTCAATGTATAGCTCATAGTTTCTCCTCTAATACCTGCCTTCAAAGCATCCCACATTATCCCAGATTGGGTGCTCCCTCTATTAATTTCAAGGAAATCCTTAAGCCATTTCTCAATATGTGTCACATAATTTGCATCTTGAAACAAAGCCCGCTCAAACGACCAATTTGTTGGTTGTGAGGGCTTATTTGGATTTATAACCTCTAACACTAGGGGATTATGGTCCGAAACAACCCGTGGCAGCCGCTAATTTTGCAAATAGAAATAAGAGTAGAAGAAATCAAAAAATAATCTAGCCGTGCTATAGCCCTGTGCGGTGCAGTAAAATATGTGCTACCTACCCCCAGGGAGTTTTGTTGTTCCCACACATCTATATGTCCATTATCATTCATCGTTTGGACTAGAGCTCTATGACTTTTCTTCTTTCGTCCCATAAACTTAGTTGGATCCCCCTTCCAAAGCCCATTTAGCCCATTAATATTAAAATCCCCACACATGATAATTGGAAGAGACCAGTTAGCTAATTGTGTATTAACTTGATTAAACATCGCTGGGTCACCTACCGTTGGGACATATACAGTACAAAGGGTAAAATTAAGCCTTGGTATTTGACACTCTGCTATGGCCCATCGGCCATAAGTATCTGAGAGGCGTTTTCTGACTGATACTACCTTTCCCCGGGTAAGTATCGCCACTCCTCGTGTCCTGGTCCCTTGTGTGGTGCTTGCTATTAATTGAAAACCCAGCTGTTCCAAAAGAAACTTACGAGACCCCTCAACATGGGTCTCCTGTAAACATATGACATCGGCCCGCAGGGATTTAAGATATTCTTTCACCGTCCTGCGTTTTACAGCGTTGTTAAGACCGCATACATTAATAGTTACTATCCGCATGCTATATCTCTAATTTCCCTTATTACAATTATGTGTATCTTTTTATAATTTTTCCTACAAGATGATGATTTTTTCCCCCCTTTCCCCCCCACAACCCTCCCTACCCCCAAACCCCCCCATCAAAAAAAAAGAAGCAAACAGACTTAAGGTCTCTGTGATGGAGCCTGAAGGTCGACCCCCCTTTGCCGCTTTCTTATCTACATTTATGCTGACAGTGTCTTAACCCTTCCTCCCCATTTATACCCAAGCTCGCCCCCCCTTTACTTTATCCTTCTCAAAAATAAAAGGGATAATTTGTCGAAACAGATACAACCCGTATCTATGCCCATCAGGGCGTTACAGCTTTTGTAATTTTAGAGTGTCCATATAGGCCTTGGCTTGGATTTCAGAAACAAAGACCTTTGGATTATCCTTATGTATGATCTTCAGCCTCGCAGGATTCATCAAGTAGGCTTGCAGGCCCATAGCTCGGCAAGGCTTGATCAGTTCTCTCAATCGCCAATGTCTTTCCACAGTGACGTGGCAATAGTCCGGTGTAGTAAAGAATGTTTGATTCTCAATGGTCCATTTAGCATTCGGGCGAGCTTTAGAGAATACCCCCTCTCGAAGTAAGAAATTCCCAAAATAAACTAAAATTGCTCTTGGCATCGCAGCCCAATCCTTGCCTCTTTGTGAGTTTTTCTTACGCATCATTGGAAAACGGTGGACCCGTTGCATCTCTGCCTCCCAGTTCCAATGTAGGAGCTCTGGAAAGGCCCCCTTCATCAATCTCAAAATGTAAGCCCTGATGTCTTCCCCTTCAACCCCTTCTTCGACCCCGAGGATCCGGAGGTTATTTTGCCTTTGTCGGTTCTCGAAGTCCTCCATCTTCCATTGTAAATCTGTAAATTTTTTATCATAAATCTCCGTCTGGCCTAAATCTTTCGCCTGATCATCCTCTAAGGGACTTGTACGGTCTTCCAACTGAGTCAGCCTGGTATTTGTATCTGTGCATGCCTTGGCCATTTTTCTAACTGCCCCCTGTAATTTCTTAGTTGCCAGCCTAGTCTTTTTTTCATCAATTCGTGTCTCCTCCTGAAGCTTTTTTATTGAGTCAAATATCATCTTCAAGGAGGGAGCAGCATCATCTGCCTCCATCGCCCCCTGTGCTGTATGGTCTGGATAAACACTCCTAGTAGCTGAATAGTCCCATTTTAAGGCATCATTTCTGTTAGATCTGCTCCCCCTGCCATGCTCATCACCCATTTTCTCCAAGGAGTGAATATCCCTTTGTTTCCTCGAAAGTTTCTTTTTCCTAACAACTGTGTCCTTTTGTGGGGTGCCAGTGTCGGTGTCAGAGCTAAAGATAAGACTAGAGAGCTCAGCATTGCTACTGCCTTCCACCTCCGAAGGACTTAATTCTGATCCATCTGTTACTGAGAAGAACTTATCTCCCAAGTCAAGTGTATCCTCTGGGTTACTGCTGACTATAATCCCCTGTACTAGCTTACTTATATTCAGTTGTTCTGTAGTTCCTGGGTCTATTAATGACATGGCTGTTTCAAAGACCGTGTCTTGTTTTTCACCAATTAGAAGTGCTTGAGGTTGAGTCGGATTTTCATTTACATTGCCTCCCCCTTTATCTTGGCCAATATTATTTCTATTGTCCTCGTTAGCCCCTATGAGCTCAGTCTCAATAATATCAACAGACTGTATACTCCCGGAAGAGGCTATCTGGGGGGACTGCGTGTGTCCATGTACGAGCTTCTGCATTTCTTTTTGCCCACTTTTCCCCTTGGTGACCAAAGTCTTTTTTACTTGAATCGGCGTACCCTTCTTAGCGGTAGGTGAAGTTGTCGTGGAAAAAAATCCAGTTATACTCTAGGGATTGGCTCTTTCCTAGGGGAATCTTGGCTCTACACCCACATACATGCTAGGTACACTAGGTAGGGTTTGCATCGTAGGAGTACGCTTCAATACTGTCATGTCTATATGCCTGCATATATTCACTGTTTTCGCACCATGGTAGAATTCTACCTTCTATTTACTCTGTTGGTGCTTGTAATCTTATACATCTGTTTCTGTCTAATGATTGTCGCAGCAAACATGTTTTATACTAGAATGACGCTGGTTCAATAAATGCTTCTTGAAAACGTCCCCATCGTTTATTCTGTGTATCTCTGTGAGACTAAGTGAGCACATTTAATTGAGCGAAAAGTGCTGTACTGTTTCCACGATCCCAGAAGGATCAAGGGTTGTCATGCTCGATGGTTGCCAGAAACTATTCGCTCCTTGGTAAGGTTAGGGGGCTTATAGTGGCACTGTGAGCTAGCTGGTCTAAAGGCTAACATATCCTTTGGGGGTGTCTAGAATCAGTCTGAACACCAATCCCTTAATTTATGTTTTCTAAACGCGCAGATTCTATATAGATTTGTAGGAACTACACGACAAATGAAAATGCAGACAGCAGGGAGAATACATCAAAATTAAACATACTTGGTTGAAAAGGGGTGGAAGCAAGTTTAGCAGTCCAAAGAATGTTACCAGGGTCAATGATAGAACGCTGTTGCTTAAAAATGGTCAATGGTAGAATTGATCACATGCTTACAAGGTTTTTGCCTGATGTGACAACTTCTTCAAATGTTTAGGCTTGTAAAGTAGAACCATCACTGCAAGTTGATAAGATTCAGGGAGTCCTACTTGCAACACTGTCAGAAAAGTGTCCGCCGTTATCAAGTTACTTCTTGTAGTTGTTAGATCCTGAACTAGAGTAGGTTCATTCCAGCTCAAGAATGTTATTTATGTCATATGGAATGGTGTTGGATTATGCCTTGAGTGGGAGTTCCCCACTAGTCAGCACAGAACTTTTGGGTACAGTTACAGGCACTACTCAGGAGGGGTGTCAAGACTTTCAGTTCCAAGTAATACCGTCAATGTGTGACTGAGGTTCGGTTCCAAGAAGTACTGTCAACGTGTGAGTACAGCTCTTGTGAGAGAGTTAGAGAGGCCTGACTTTGATATTAGCACATTAATGCTTCCCGGTGGGCCCTGTGGTCATGTGTTCGCTAAGAGCTGCTGCTGCGAGCTGACAGTGCAGTGCGTTTGATCAGCATATGGAAGCCGCAAGCTAACCCTGCTCCAAGCGTGTGCAGTTATCTCAGCTCACCGTAGGTACAGCCTGACATTTTCCGCTGAACGATGCTTCAGCAACTCGGATCAGCCTCGCTTCAGGACTGTGCCCTTTTTCATGATGCAAAGGGGACAACACTGCGAAAAAACTAAGAAATTAGAAAAGGGCTGTTCTCTTGGCTTCGGCTTTTCCAAATAATGTTGGAGAATCTATAAACGCTGAAATAGGACCACAGGATTGCTTCATATAACAGAAAGACGATTCAGGCTACTAAACAAATGCACCACTCATTATGAAATCAAAATACTCTTCAGGAATATTAAGTCCACCATTACTTTGAACTCAAACAGGGTCTCCACCTATTGACTTGAAAGAGTGGATAGACATATTTGAGAACTATTTGAAAGCACTTGATGGCCAGATGTTTCATCCGTCTAGGAAGGCCATTCTTTAAAGCTCTCTTAGCTTGGAGGGTCAGCATGTTTTCAAGAATGTATTTGTTCGGACGGTACTACACAAGATGGGAAGGGCCCCTGACCCGAGCTGTCTGCGTCTCTGTGGGGATATAGGTGCTTATTATCACACCTTATGGGAATGTCCCACGCTGATACCATACTGGGAGGGAGTGGTAGACATAATAGCAGATGTCACCAAGAAAAGGGTCCCACTTGAACCTAAGTGCTGCATTCTTAATGTCTGGGGCTCGACCGATCTCACCCATGCTGAATGCCTTTGGGCCACGACTGGCATGATAATAGCTAAACGAAATATAGCGCAGAAATGGGGTGTAGGAACGGTGCCGACAATAATGCAGTGGTATAAGGACATGGATATGGCCATGGTGGTGGAAAAGTCCGCGTTCATAAATAGGAAATGCCCCCGCAAATGGGATAGGGTGTGGGGAGGGTGGAATGAACATAGAGGAAACATCTGTTCGCCCCCAGAAGTAGATAGTGATTCGGATGAAGACATGTAATGCTAAGTAGAACCTATGTATGAAAGTAGAATTGCATAATAAGTGACTGTACAAAAATGACATCATGATTGTGTAAAGCGTATGCAGATCTCTATTGTTATAATGCAACTTGAATAAAAAGTTTAATACACTTTTTTTTTTTAAAGAATTTATTTGTTTCTTTGGATTAGGATTGACAACAACGGTAACACCTCACTGATGTTTACAATGAAGCAAAGAAAAGACTGGAAAATAGATTTGCCAAAGATACTAATGTGGTTATGAGCAGTTTTAATTTTATACACAACAGCAAAAATTAGACAAATCAGTGGATGATTCTGTTTCTAGGCTGAAGAAATTTTGGATCAAATGTCCGTTTGGTGGAATGGCTGATGAGCTGATGCGTCACCAGTTAATTGTACATTATAGAAGCAAGAAAGGCTTTGGGCAGCTAAAAATCACTTTTTAAAGGACGTCATTGTAATTGTAATTGTAACAGTATTTATTGAGCGCGGTTGCTGCCCGCAGGCGTCCAAGCGCTGGATAGAGGGAAAGTGACTGAGGGAGCTTAAGGTACATAGGATTGAACAAACAACAGTGTCTTTAGGTTTTTCCGGAATGCAAGAAGGTCAGGGTTGGAGCGGAGTGTGATGGGAAGAGCATTCCATAGCCTAGCGGTGTTCAAAGAAAACAGCCTGCCTCCAGACCTAGCTCGCTTCACCCTAGGTACAACGGCCAGGAATGCCTCCGAAGACCGGAGGTTCCTTTTAGGATGGTAGGGGGTAACCAAGCCAGTGTTTATGGCAGGTCCCGTCTTCCAAAAGGTGCGATGTGCCAAGCATAGCGCCTTGAAGGACACTCTCTGCTTCACTGGCAGCCAGTGGAGGCTCTTCAGAGCAGGTCTGGCCGACTGGGTCCGTGGAATTTTCAGCAAAGTGCGTGCTGCACAGTTCTGAACAATTTGCAATTTCCTGAGGGTCATCTCCGGGGCCCCCAAGTATAAAGCGTTATTTGAGTCCAGGCGAGATTGAATCAGACCTTGGACTGCCACCTTTTTGGCCTCTAGGGGAAGTAACGGGAGCACCTTCCTCAGAATTCTGAGTAGGCCAAGGCAGGTGGCGGACAGCTTCTTGGCCTGGGTGGAGAAGGAAAGTTTGTTATCTAGCCATACTCCCAGGCTTTTAACACTTTCTTTGTGAGTGGGCGGGGGACCCAGGGCACTGGGCCATAGGGAGGTGAAAGACACAGGAGAAGTTGGTCCCAGGAGCATGAGCTCCGTCTTTTCACCATTCAGCTTAAGGGAGGAGTTGGTCATCCATCCCTTCACGTCCACTAGGCAGTTTAACAGGTCTGCTGCGGAGTGAGTATTGTTCTCCGTTGCCAGCGAGACCACAAGCTGGGTGTCGTCGGCATATGACACGATTTTAATGTCATACGGTTCGACAACACCCGCCAGCGGCCTCATGTAGACGTTGAACAACACAGGGCTCAAGGAAGAGCCCTGTGGCACTCCGCAGCTCAAGGGTTTCCTGGAGGATACTGTCTTTCCATCGAAGATCTGAAACGACCTCCCAGACAGAAAGGACTCGAACCACCTTAAGGCGTCACCTGAGACCCCGATGTTATAGAGACGGTCTAGCAAGGTGGTATGGCTGACCGTATCGAAGGCGGCACTTAGGTCAAGGAGGATCACTGCCACTGATCCTCCCTGGTCTAGTATCCTTCTGGTTTCTTCGGTGACTGCCAATAAGGCGGTTTCAGTACCATGCTTTGGTCTGAAGCCTGTCTGGGAAGTATGTAGTAGAGAGTGGTCCTCTAGGAACTGGACCAGCTGCGCGTTTATGTGTTTCTCTAACACCTTGCTAACCCAAGGGAGAAGTGAAATGGGGCGATAACTGGCGTGGTCGTCTGGGTCTAGGCTGGGTTTTTTTAGCAGTGCCCGCACCATGGCCTGTTTCCAAGCCATGGGGACTGAACAAGCAGATATGGAGGTGTTGAGGAGGTCTAGAATTGCGGGCAGGGTGGTTTTGCTGGCTCCCATAAGGATCTCTGGGGGGGCAGGATCACAAGGGGAACCCGACTTGACTTGTTGGGCCACCTTGCTTAAGGTGTCCAGATCCAGAGGATGGAAGTACTCAAGGGAGGGCTGGTCTGGGTGAGGGGGCGGTCTAGGGGGAGGTGAGATGCTCGAGTCCAGGGATGTGGCTGCGATAGGGAATGTAGAGTAAATTTTTTGAACCTTTTCGTAGAAGAAGTCCGCGAGCTCGTTGCATTGGTCCTGGGTTTTAATGGGTGGAGGGGCCGTATTGACATTGGAGCACTGTTTTATAATTTGAAAGATTTCTTTTGGCTTGGATTTTGCTTCTAATATTTTCTCGGAGTAATGGGTTGCCTGGGCTGACCTGATTGCTTCTTTGTAGGATCTGATCGCCTCTTTGTAGGCAGTCTTCTTATCTGGGAGGAAGTCTAGGCGCCAAGCTCTCTCTCGTTGTCTGCAAATGCGTTTTGATTGTCTTAGAGAGTCGGAAAACCAGGGAGCGGATTTCTGTGATCTCTTCGCGAAGGACTTACGATGCGGAAGGATCGCGTCTAGCGAATGAGTGATCCAGCTCACATAGTGGGTGTTTGCCACGTTGGGGTCTGGACAGGGTAGCGGGCGCGTGGAGTCTAGGTTGTTCATCCAGAGCTCTAGTGGGAGTTTTGACCAGTTCCTCCTGGTGGTGGTTTGGGGAGGTAGCTGGGGGGTCTTGTGTTTTACCCAGGAGAAAGGAATTAAGAAATGGTCTGACCATGGGAGGGGGATGGGTGGATCCACAGTTAGATTCAGACAGTTACTGAATATGGGGTCGAGTAAATTGCCTTTATCATGGGTCGGGGCAGCAACCAGTTGGAGCAGTTGGAGAGCTTCCAGGTCCTCTTGTAGTTCGTGAGCAATGTGGTCTGAGGGGGAGTTAAAGTGAAGGTTGAAATCACCCAAGATTGTGTGATTGGCAGAGGAAAGGATTCTTTGCGTTGTAATTTCTGGAAGAGACCTGTGAAACTCTTTTGCAGGCTCGGGGGGGCGATAGATTAGGGTGCCAGAAAAAGTGCTGTTGGCATGAAACTCTATACAGAATTCTGCACTCTCGCACTCAGGGATGGTTCCTGCTGTAAAACGGCATCGGTACTGGTCTTTTAAGATGATCGCCTACCTCCGCCTCTCCCTAGCGGTCTATCCACTCTGAGGATATAATATCCTACGGGTAAGGCTTTTACCACGTCTGGCTCGGAGTGGGCAGTGAGCCACGTTTCTGTTAGGAATACCGCGTCCGCTCTTTCCTCCTCCAACAGCATGGAGATCTGTGTGCTGTGTTTAGGTAGGGAGCGGCAGTTGAGCGCGTACATACGGTACGTTAGAGCCGCGGTCAAGGGGGTTTCGTAGAAAGAGTGTTTGCACCCTGAACATCGGGCAGGTAGCTCTGTGGGTCTGAAGGTATGAGGGCACTGGGGAGTGATAGTCCTGCCTATGCTATGTAAGGTCGTCGAGCTGTAGATTCTGCTCTGGATAAGGCAGGAGCCAGGGGTCATGGCCCCGGGTCCCGGCTGGTCGCGGACGGGCGCAGACGGGCTTGCCTTAGGCGCGCCTTCGGCGCGCAAACGGCGCTCCCGCTGCGCTCGTCCGCTGCGCTTCCTGTGGATGCACATATTTGACCAGAGGGGGGTGTGGCCTAAGTGGGCGTGGTCAGCGTGCACGCCTCGTCTGATGGCGGCCGCTGGGGCTGATGAGGAGCGTCAACAGCGTTTAGAGCAGCTGTGCGCTAATTTCCATCAAGTCCTGGCGTTGGTGCAGTTTAAAAGCAGCACGTTTAAGTGACACCACACAATTGTAAAAGTAAGCTTTTGTATTTAAAAACAATCAAGTATTTCTCAACACTCGTACCTCCAGCTCCCGGCTTTCCGCCTCAGGAACTGGGTCAACAGTCTGCCGGTGCGCTGGAGCTCAGCATTTATATAGTGCGATCGAGGGGGCGTGGCCTAAGTGGGCGTGGTCAGCGTGCACGCCTCGTCTGATGGCGGCCGCTGGGGCTGATGAGGAGCGTCAACAGCGTTTAGAGCAGCTGTGCGCTAATTTCCATCAAGTCCTGGCGTTGGTGCAGTTTAAAAGCCGCACGTTTAAGTGACACCACACAATTGTAAAAGTAAGCTTTTGTATTTAAAAACAATCAAGTATTTCTCAACACTCGTACCTCCAGCTCCCGGCTTTCCGCCTCAGGAACTGGGTCAACAGTCTGCCGGTGCGCTGGAGCTCAGCGTTTATATAGTGCGATCGAGGGGGCGTGGCCTAAGTGGGCGTGGTCAGCGTGCACGCCTCGTCTGATGGCGGCCGCTGGGGCTGATGAGGAGCGTCAACAGCGTTTAGAGCAGCTGTGCGCTAATTTCCATCAAGTCCTGGCGTTGGTGCAGTTTAAAAGCAGCACGTTTAAGTGACACCACACAATTGTAAAAGTAAGCTTTTGTATTTAAAAACAATCAAGTATTTCTCAACACTCGTACCTCCAGCTCCCGGCTTTCCGCCTCAGGAACTGGGTCAACAGTCTGCCGGTGCGCTGGAGCTCAGCGTTTATATAGTGCGATCGAGGGGGCGTGGCCTAAGTGGGCGTGGTCAGCGTGCACGCCTCGTCTGATGGCGGCCGCTGGGGCTGATGAGGAGCGTCAACAGCGTTTAGAGCAGCTGTGCGCTAATTTCCATCAAGTCCTGGCGTTGGTGCAGTTTAAAAGCAGCACGTTTAAGTGACACCACACAATTGTAAAAGTAAGCTTTTGTATTTAAAAACAATCAAGTATTTCTCAACACTCGTACCTCCAGCTCCCGGCTTTCCGCCTCAGGAACTGGGTCAACAGTTGAACTAGCTAAAGTAGTTTAGTACTCAGAATTCTAAATGAAGGAGATGGAGAAAAGAAACAACAGGTCTGGGGAAGTTACTTTCATAGAGAAAGATGGTGCAGACCTTATGGTAGCAACGAATCATTATAATGTCTCTATCAAAACTGTAGTTTCTCACAAGCTGTGTAATAAATGTTGCACTAGGTGTGGGAGTAACTTTCATAACTCAAAGTTTAAAGCATATTTCACTGTGGGAAAAGACTGCAGATAATTTGGTCGCGAAGATCACTTTGTGCGAATGTCTTAAATTAATCTCAAACCTAAAGTTGCTGTGATACAAGACGGCAAAGAGGATGTGAGTGTGATGTGTGAAAAGGAAGACAGAATGCTATGTGTTCATGACATTAAAAAAAAAATACTGGAAGACTTTTTAGGCCAAAAGCGGATTTCAGAATCAAAGGTAGAACTATTCAGCTAATGGTAGATTTGGGCTAACTTTATATTATAATACCTAAAAGTATGTTTTTGCAGGAGTGGCCAAATGTTTGTTTACTACCAAAAGATACAAATCCTGTAGGGTATCAAGGAGAAAAAATGTATAATATTGGGTACATGTTCACTAAACTTTAGTTTCAAGACAGACTAATTGAAGGAAAGTTACATGTGGCAGAAAATGGACCTCCAATTTTTGGGAACGATCTCCACATGATTATTAATCCACGGGCTCCAATCCATGTTATAGTAGTTGATGACATTTCTGTGGACGGATTTATTGAATGTGCCAAACTGTGTTTTGCTGACAGATTGGGAGAATAGAAGGGGAATGTGCATACGATTCAACTGAAACCTGATGCAGTCCCAGTCCAACATAAATTAAGGAGGGTACCCATTGTTGCTAAGAGTGAGGTTAAAAAAAACGTTATGATGTGTTGAGTTAGGGAGTCATTGAGCTGATAGAGGCCTCTGATTGGTTTTCTCTTCTTGTAATTACAGAGAAATCAGTAGTAGTGGTCAGAAAGGTATTAACTCAGGTCCATGCCAGTGGTGTATGCTTCTGGGAGGGAGGCCAAGTCTGCAGCTTGGGGAATGGAGTATTTTTGTATGTATGTTTGGGTTATTCAAATAATACTTCACACATAACAACCCTTTGTTTAAGATACTTTTACCAGGGGGTACAGAGATGGGGTATGCACGATTGGCGCAGTTAGCATCTCACTTCAGGAGTATTGCTACTTCATTGAATATATTCAAGGCTGGAGTAACATTCAAGCTGATTGATTGTCGTGTTTGCCATTAGATTGGCAAACAGTGGCTAAGATTAATGTGAAATGTGGAGAAAAGAATGTGCTGTGGCAAGTGTTGAAGATGTGTTTGATTGCACTCAGGGTGCTGTGTCAAAGGAAAAGTGGTCTCAAGGAAAGGTGGATGATGCCAATATGAGGGACGTTGCTCTTTTAAGAAGGGAAGCAGGAGGAAGAGTTTGGTGAGTGTGCAGGTTTAGCCGGATGTAAAATTGTGGGTGAGTTGGCTGGAAATCAAACAGTAGATTTGTAGAACGCTTCTCGTCACCCATGAGGGTATCAAGGTACTGACAGGGTCCAGCTGATTTGCCGAACAGCCAGGTCTTCATGGACTTTCAGAACTCTGGAAGAGATGGGGAGGTTCAGAGAAAAAAATGGTAGTTTGTCCTGTGTCTTTGCTGCTAGGTAGAAGGAGCGACCTAAGCAGCTGCTACGGCAGAGAATGGAATTGGAGCAGAGGTGTCTGGTGGGAAGATGGAAGTTCATGCGGTGGCTCAAGTAGGCGGGTCTGCATTTGTGTAGGGCCTTGTATGCATGGGCCAAAAGCTTGAACTGGCATCTTTTCTGTACAGGGAGGCAGTGCAGTTCGCTGAGGTAGGGGGTGATATGGGCTATTCAAGGGAGATCTAAGACGAGCCTGGCTGTCGCGTTCTGTATGGTCTGTAGTTTGAGGAGGTGAGCTACGATCCCTGCGTAGAAAGCATTGCCGTGGAGATGAGGTCCTGGGTGATGGTGCGTCCTGAGCTTTGGGGTCGTTATTTGAAAATCTTATGGAGGATGAAAAGCAGGAGGAGAAGACGGAGTTAACCTGAGTTGTTATGGTTAGCTTGTTGTCCAGAATGATGCCTAGGTTCCCAGCGTGGTCAGTAGGGGTACGAGTAGGTCAGAGTTCTGAAAGCCACCAGGATGCTTCCCATTGGGGGCTTTCCTTTCTGAAGATCAGTACCTTTGTCTTATCCATGTGGAGCTTCAGGCATTTGTCGTTCATCCAGTTGGAAAAGTCTGTCATGCAGTGGTGGAAGTTGGTCTTGGTGGTGTCTTTGGAGAGGGAGAGGATGAGTTGTGTGTCATTGGTGTAGAATATGATGTTGAGTACATGGGCTTGATAATGCTAGCCAGAGGTGTCATATAAGTGTTGGAGGGGGTGGGGCAGAATGAGGATCTTTGTGGCACTCCACAGATGATTTCCTTAGGCGCTGAGGTGAAGGCGGACTTTTTACATTCTTCCGGTGAGGAAAGAGCGAATCATCCGACAGCAGCTCCTTGGATCCCTTTTTTGTGCAGCCTTGTGATCAGTGTGAGGTGGGAGACCATATCGAAAGATGCTGAGAGGTCTAGGATAACAGCTGCTGTCTCTCCTCGGTCAAGTAGGGCTCAGTTGTCATTGGTAGCCGCTATGAGGGTTGTCTGTGTACTGTGGTTGGGAGGAGTCAAGTAGAAGGTTCTGTTCCAGATATGAGGAGAGTTGTTGGTTGATGGCTTTTTCTAATATTTTGGCTGGCAATGGGAGCAGTAGTTGTTGGGGTCTACTGATGGTTTCTTTAGTAGGGTGTTCACTTCTGCAGGTTTCCAATCTTTGGGGAAGGTGGCCATGGCAAATGAGGTGTTGAAAAGGTGGTGAGTACATGGCTGATTCTGGCTTCGCCTAGGCTGAAGATATGATGGGGCATGGGTTGGTTGGGGCCTCTGAGTGGACTGAGTTCATGATGGAGGCAGCGTCCTGTGGAACAAGCTGGCTCCATTCGGTTAGTCAGAAGTCTGTGGTGGTAGCGGAGTTGGTCTATTGCTTGAAGAAGTCGGCGCCATGGGCTGGGGTTTGAAGTTTCTGTAGATGTTGGTGATCTTGTTGTGGAAGCAGTTTGCAAAGTTGTTGCAGAGTTCCTGTGAGGGGGTAATGTTGTTAGTTACAGCTGGAGATTAGAGAACCTTTTGATGATGCTGAAGATTTCTTTGTTGTTATTGGAGCTTGATTAGATGCATCAGGCTAAGGGGTTTTTCCTGTAATTCCCTCAACTGTCTGTAGTTGAGGTTGAGGGCTATCTTGAAGGCGGTCTTGTCGTATGTGTCCTTGATGGTGCACTACCTCCTTTCCAGTTGTTTACAGTGTTGTTTAGCAGTTCTGACGTCTTCAGTGTACCAGCTAGCCTGCGAGGTGGACCTTCTGTGGATGTCTTTTCCAATGGGAGGGATGCTGTCAGTACATTTGGTGATCCAATTATTTACATTCTGGTCTATTTTGTTGGAGGAAATGGAGTGGGTGGTGCTGAAGGCATTGATCCATGTATCCTTTGAGACTTTTCCTCAAGATATAACCAGCTGGGATGAAATCTTTATTGAGCAATGAGGATGAAGATCAGTCTCCCAGAGAGGACAGGTTAGAGAAAATTTGTGTGGAAGATTATATAAAAGTAAGGTCGGACTAGGTGGAAGATGGTTTTAAAATGTTTTGTGGACCTTTCAAGATCAAATAGATGCATCAATATTTGGCAGTGTTGGAGAATGATGAACAGTGGAATTGGAGAAAAGAGGCACAGTATGGTGAGGCACGTCATGTGAAGGTTGGAGAGGAGGATGGTTGTATTAGCTTTGTGTTAATGGAGGATGATGCTGTACTGGGTAGGTGTAGTAGAGAGCGCCCCAGAGCAATTGGGTTTGGGAATAATGTGGGTAGAGAAGAAAATGGAAGAGGTGAAAGCCGCGAGGAGCAGCTGGAGATGGTGCTTGTAAAGCTAACACATGAACAAAGAAGGACACATAGATTTTGCAGGGCTCCTGAATATTTGAAATATTATGTCAAATGATTTTATATTTTTATTTTGTATTATTACTTCTTTATTACTGTATTTTTGTTTCATATCGTCTTGGTTTATAAGGGGAAAAGATGTTATAACCTGAGCTGGAGTAGGTTCATTCAAACTCAAGAATGTTATTTATGCCATATGGAATGGTATTGGATTATGCCTTGCGGGGGAGTACCACACGAGTCAGTTGGTGGAGGACTACGTTGAGGCTGCTTCCTTGAAAGAAACTTAAGTGTTCATACTACATATTGTGGAGAGGTTGTTCACAAGAGTTGTCAGCACTGATGTTCTAACTGCTGGGACCGTATTGGGGAGAGTGGGGCTGGTTCAGGACAGGCATGATACAGTTCTTTTAGCAAAGCTTTTCCTTCAAATTTCAAAGGCTGCACTAAATATTAAGTGTTCTCGAAAAAAGAGAAACGATGTACCATTTTTGAGCTGCTATGCTTCTGGTTTTAGTCTGTATAATCCCAAGCAAGTTCTCCAACCCTTTCACTGTGTCTAGTGCACATGTTACTTTTTTAGATCGTTGACTGGTGGGCGGAGGGAGTACATGGATTTGGTGATTAAAGAACATACTATGGAAATGGTGCATCTGTATGAATAATGTTACCTTGTGCTTTTTTCTGTGTCATACCTCAGTCTTCTTTTCTTGAGTGAAAGCAGGTGGCCAAATGTAAGTTTCTGAGACAGATTACTAATGGCTGCCAGTGGTAAGTCTTCAATGCCCCCATGAAGACAAAATTTCTCCCTCTACCAAACTGGTCATCCAAGGAATAAAGGTGCTTCTAGATGCTGTGCACTGGTACAATAGTATAACACTGTGGATAGTAGTACAAAATATCATGCACTTATTCAACTGATAATCTGTTTCGGCTGCATTAACAAAAGTTAATTAAAAGCGAGTTAAAATACCTAATACAACTTACAGTGTGTCTTGCTATGATCAAGTAGATGTAACTTGTACATGGAAAGTTACTGCCAAACTGAGAAATTCCTTCATATCGCAATTTAGTAATAACCAAAGGACCTAGATCTAAAGAAAACCAAATTTGTAGGTGGTACAAAACAAAGATCACCGAACAGCCTTCTACTAAATGAAAACACAGTCTTCCAAAAACGGCATAATTTTCCCTAATTCCCAGTTAATGTTGGTGGATTCTTTAAGCAGTGCATCCGCAGTTGCTGATCTCTGTGAGCGATTCATAAGCCGTCAGTATGCAACCCTGAGGTAAGGCTGCAACCAAGGACATCCTAGCTGGAAATCGGGAGCTGAAGAGGCCGCCGAGGAGGAAAGGTATAGGCTTGGGAAGCAAAATATCCCCATCCCCTGAGAAACAGTGTCTCATCCTAGGCACAAGTAAAAAAAAAAAAAGAAATGGGGGGACTAACCAAGTTAGCAAGTGACATCATGGCATGACATCACTGTGTGTGACATCACAGAAAGTAATAACCTATGCCTCACAGGAAGCAACATCAGATCTTAACACCCTAGACATAAGTTTAGCAGTTCCATCACGGGTACATCTGAGCGCATTACAAGATTTATCAAGTGAGATTTTGCGTTGGGGTTGTGTAAAAAAAGTGACGAAACCCCAAAACAAAATCTGTGCCTCAATATCTTATAGGGTTAAAGCACCTGCTGCATAGATCTCTGTGTTCCCAGTAAATGTCAGGGAATAGTAATACTGTAAGATAACTGTGAAAGTTAACGCATTTGCTGGAGACATCTGTGGTTTGGCTACTCCCAGTTTTGAATCAAAGTAGCATAGAGGGTTAATGTGTTGCTTGCAAAGCACATCATGTAACATGCAGATGACACATTTTTATTTTTATGTATCTGAGTAAGTGGGTTACTGCTTTCAATACAAAGATCCATTTGTTACTCGCAGTTCATAAATTGTAATCCTTATAATATAGCACAGTGAACTGTGAAGGGCATGTGACTCCTACATCTTTTAACCCTCACTGTCTCATATAACACATCCTGTACATTGATTTACACACATACGCGTCATTGTCAATGTATGTTTACGTATAATGTAAAGTGCTCTGACACACTGCATTGGGATGATTAGTGCTATAAACTATAAAAGAAATAAAACAAAATAGTGGTATTAAAATTATTTGTGTAAATACTGCGAGAGACCAACATATTTGACATTCGTACAGTGCATGCATATTTCTTATGTGGGACCAAACAAAGTCAAAAGCAAGCCTCTTGAGTCCCTGTGAAGTGGCCTTTGTTTTCCTCCATTAATTACATTTAGGTGTGATGTTTCAGATAGCTCCTAGTCAGGATACTGGGAAAAAAGGAGGCCTGATGGCCCCTTAACTTCAGCCTTTGTCATGGACCAGCAGGAATTTAAAATAGGAAAGCCCCCTCCCTGGCTGCACCTTAGTGTTGTGAAGGAAAGCAGAGTATGCGCAGTCGCTGCTGAATGTGACATGGTGTCTGAAGCCTACACCGGAAGAATTCAGCATACTTTGGTAGGGCCCAACTTCTTGGCAGGGTGGACGGCATGCACCCTGTTGAAAATAGTAGGACAACGCTATTGTAAAACTACCCATGACTGGTGCCCTGGGCTCATACTTCAGTTAGGAGCAAACCACACTTAAGAAGCAGTTGATGCCGAGTGACACCGCATTGTCAACAATAGGGTTGCCACCTGCCTGAGCTACGACTAGAAGATAGGATCAGCTGCTGCTGACGTGGTAGCCACACTTGCTCCTACACAGCAGCGCTTAGGAACATGCTGCAAAACCAGCTTCTGAAAAGCAGTGGGCGAAGGAGTCAAGTCGCGCACCATAGTAACACGGTAAAGTCGCGAGACTTCTATTTGCAGGTTTATATAGCGCGAACATGACTCGAAGGTATCAGAGAGCGTTACATGCACACCACTTGCATTACAGATGGACACATTCATTACTAAGCACAGGGCGATTAAGTGATTTGACCAGCATCACAGTATGTTTGAGCTGCCCCTCAGACTTCAAAGGAACGCGTACGTTAAGCGGCTTAGGTCGGATAGGTGTCGATAGCGGAAGTCTATTTTCTGTAGCAGCGGCGCTGAGTACAGTCCGGGTGGCTGTCGTCGGCGGAAGTTTTACTCTCCAACTCCGCGCTGTATGCGTGAGTGCTGGAAGCGGCCACAGGAAGCGACACTCTTGTGACGAAGGCCAGGCGGAAGTCTGCTCACAAGAGTTGCGGTGCAGGGGGTTGAAGTGGTGGTGGGGGATACTGTAAGAGACGCACGATTAATACCGGGTGGCATTCGTTGGCGTCAGTCTTTTAACACCGGTATCGTTTGCATGCCCGAGTCAAAGGGATTCCTTGCTGACAGAAACGGACAGAAGACTGGATGCAAAGCAGGTAAATTTTTTGCCAGTGGTAGCCCTGTCAAGAAGGGAGGAACCTAGGGTGGTCACGCGCCAGAAAAGAAACCGCAGTTAGCTCTCCCACACAACACTGCAACAGGCCAGATCTTAGCAGCGGCTGCACTGATGTGAGGGAGTGCTCTGCACCGCACCGTATGGGCCGAGCCGATGTCTGTGTTATGCGGTGCATGCTGAGCAAGTGACTACGCCGGCTTCTCCTGGGGGTCTGTCACAGGTCAGCTGTGTGACTGTGACATATCAATCATTTGCCCTTGCTCCTCCGGTGGTATGTATAATTGTTTGCACTCATGGCAATATGTAAGTAAGTCTCTCTCTGGACACCTCATGAACTGTGCCACTGCTCTTTAATACCAAACATCCCAATCCGAGAGGTGTACTTAAACCAACACAGCTCAGCTCACCCACCGCCACCCAATGGTCGGCCTATCATTCCAAACCCCATTAGGACTGCCTGAAGAAACTTTTGTCCTTGTACATTCCATCATATACACTGGAGACACACAGAACGAGTCAGGACCACAACATTTTTACACAATGCAGAATTACAACTTTTCAACCCCACTTTTTAAAAAATAATTTAGGAGTTTTAGCAGTGCTCTAATTAATCTAGAACCGCAGTTAGAAAATGTTTTGGAGTTAAAGTAGTACATTTGCTTCCTAGCTCAACAAAACCATTTGATGGTTCTCATGGCACAATTTATGCCAAGATTCTGCAACGTGAAAGTCTGTTACTTCTTGATTTCCCGGAGTAAAGAGTTTTCATACCACATAATTCTTATTACAAACAACATATACATTCTGGGTTGTTTTTCAATCAAACACACACAAATGTAATGGGAGGAATGGTTGCAGTAAGTCTAACCACTGGCAATCTCTCAGGGTAGCTCTCCAACTCACCGTTCTGGTGCTCACGGCCACCTCAGTTTAAACCCAGCCATGTGCAAATCAGCCTTGACCCTGCTTTAACATGAATAATCCAGCCCTAACAGCCAGAACCGGAACACAAGAAATGTAAGACCAGTTTCGTCCTGATTGGTGCTCTTCAGTCGGGTGTAGTTTAGTTCCAGTGGCACACTGTGCAGGGGACGCACATCTGGGCATAGCCTTCCATTTAGGGCATTACATCAAACACACAAAGGGTGAGGAAATATGGCGGGTACAAACTGATGGGGCATGGTGGGATAAAGAATGTTGGGTTGGAATGCGACCAGAGTGATAGCTAGTGGTTAGACACACGCAAGCGTTTCTCCCATCACCTTTTGTGTGTTTGCTGTATGTTTTTCAATCAAAGAGCACAAAGGAGTGTTTCCACTATAGTGCATTTGATCATTTCCTGTAAAAAAGTGTCTACTGAATCTTACAGATGTTTGTGTCTCCTGCACAATATGTGAGGCTTGATTTTTCTGCAGCCTAATTAAGAAAGCTGATCGATCAAGTAAATAAAGTAAGGACCTCACCAGCAGCATGTGTAACACCAGGCTGAGCCCTCATCCGACTTGCTAAACGCCTCCCAAGGATCCCCATCATCTATGATATTGCACATAACCTGACTAGCCGAACAGCACACACCTTCCTCCATTCAAAGAAGAAAAGAGGAATGGACCACATAAAGTGAATAATCAATCAATCAATAATCTTTATTCTTGATCATCAAAGATACAAATATATAACAATTGTTTAAAAATAAAATTTTTCAATACACTAGACAAGTTCATTTACAATTGAGTTTTGAACAGAAAAAAGCCCATGGGTGGAACATTAAGGAAAACAAGAATTAATAAACCAGTATCTTAAGGATCATACAGTACCCCCCACTTTCAGAATGCGAGACCGAACATGCCACATGGCCGTTAGATACTTTGCCACAGCGAAAACAGTCGGGGGTGACAGGTCAGTTTTAAGGATTCTGAATGCAGGGCGGTAGTTCCTAAAGCCCATGTTCTTAAGGATAGGCAAGAGCCAGTACCTCCTTGCTCTTCGATAGGCTTTGCAAAAAAGGGCCACGTGCAAATCACTCTCCCGGGAATGTATACAGGCAGGGCACTGGTCTGTTGTAGAAGTGCAGGACCAGGAACTGGTAAAGGCCCTCAGAGGTAGGGAACCATACCTCCACTGTAAGTAAAGTTTTCTTGTCAACACAGGACCCATACCATCTAATACAGTTTCCAAATGATAAGAATCTTTCAGTTGAATAAATGTATGGGTCAAAGATCCCGCACGTGTATTTGCTATGTCAGTGGTCAACTTTGATTGAAAGTAGAGTTGTGTAAGTGCCTTTCGAGAGATCCTCCTACTGGAATTAGCAGGGTCAGTCCATAGTTCCGGGAGGCCTAAACCTTCACAGGTGCTCCTTATATGTTTTAGCCAGGGAATGTTGTTGGCATTTGGTGAGGCCAGGAACTCCTGGAGCTCGCATCTGTAGTCGCTGAGGTCCTGGCTACTCCATATTCGTCGCCAGAAAGCTAGGGGCTTCAAACTTAAGACCTCAGCGATTGGCCTTAGACCTAGATATAATCTCAGGGGAAACAGTGGGGTGCTAGAGGGAAGGGCCACTAGTTGCCTGAGAAATTTATTCTCTGTTGTTGTTAGATTTTTTGCAGGAACATGGCCCCAAAGCTCCGCCCCATAGACAACTGATCCCGAGCCAAAGATTTATAAATCTGTATTATTGGGCCTAGTGGGCGATATATGGATTTGCCCATCATCCTTGAGATGCCCCCCACTTTCTGTGTTAGTTTCAGGTTTGCCTTAGTCGTGTGTGAACTCCAAGTCATCTTCTCGTTCAGGGTTACCCCAAGGTATTCAAATGTGGAGACCCTCTCCAGTCGCACCGTACCCAGCAGAGGGTTTGGGCGTGATGAGGGGGTAGGGTTTAGAATCATAAACTTTGTCTTGGAGGCGTTAATTTCTAAGCCCCTCTCAGTACAAAATTCCAAGAACCCATCCACTATCCTTTGGATACCCATGGGGGATTTGGACAGCAGCAGGGTGTCATCCGCAAACATTATGGCGGGCACCCTGCTGCCATTCAATTTGGGGGCATCAATGTCTTTGAGCTTAGACAGATGAGCGACTACCCCGTTGACAAAGAGGCAGAACAGGGTAGGCGCAAGTACACAACCCTGCCTCACCCCCCTGTCAACGGGGAATCTTTCAGTTAAACCCCCCGCCCTGCCACATCTGACCCTCGCAAAGTTATCCTGGTGCAGTTTGATCAAAATAGCCAGGATCTCTGGTGGAACACCCAGGTCACACAGAACGCTCCAAAGTTTGGATCTGGGCACCAAGTCGAAGGCGGCCCGCAGGTCCACAAATACTGTGTACAAGCTGCCGCCCTCGACAAATGCTGTCCTCCAATAAATAAGATTGAGGCGGAAAATTTGATCCGTGGTGGAGACACCTTTCCTAAAGCCTGCCTGGTAGGGACTCATGACAGCAGCTTCGTCTATCCAGTTCTGTAAACGATCTAAAATGAGCCTCCCGAAGAGTTTCTGCGACACGTCTATTAGGCTGATGGGCCTGTAGTTGGATGGGAGCAGGGGCGAGCCTTTTTTAAAGATCGGGACCACCTCTGCGCCAAGCCAAGTACAGGGGACCTCCATGCCCCCTAGAATCGCATTGAATAACATCAGGAGATAAGGGGCCCATATGTCCGGCTCCTGTTTGTAAAGATCGCCAGGAAGGCCGTCCAGACCGGGCGCCTTTCCCGTTGACAAGCCTATTATGGCCGCCCGGACTTCTCTAAGTGAGAAAGGGTCCCCTTCCACAGAGTGTGTCGATGAAATTGTTTCAGAACTCCCGTGGCCTGGCTCCTCTGTATACAGAGACTGGAAATGTTCCTGCCAAGCCTTTGCAGCAATATTTGGCTCTATTGCCGGGGCAAGTTCCCCGGAGCCTAGGTTGACAGTTCGCCAGAACTTCCGTGAGTCCATAGACGCTAGGGAGCTGGCAAGTTCCTCCCACTTGTTCTGCTCCCAATCTGTTTTTGCATTGACGATCAGCTTTTTAAATTCGCGTCGCCTAGCTCGGATTTCCAGCCTATTTTTACCGTTCTTAATACTCAATAATAGTTCACTCCTGGCTTTGCGGCACGCCGCGTTGTACCATGTGCACTGATTCCTTCCACCCCCCCTCCGTGGGCCATTAATAAATAAGTCTATAGACAGACTCTTTACGACTTCCTCATGGTTCAACCAGATTTGGTTATGGGTATCCCCTCTGGTTGGTTCATCATTTAAAAACGCCATGTTCTCTAAAATAGGGATAACATTTTTATAAAACTGCGGGAGCTTGGTTGAACTTGCTGCGATTTTTTCCCACTTGATTCTTCTCCTATTGCTTTCGAGGACTAGATCGGGATTTGTTTTGGATGGTTCTAATTCCCCGAGATCTAGTCCAGGATGGAGAAAATCCAATTCCAGGGCATTATGGTCACTGTCTTCTCTGTCGGTGACCCTGAAATCTATGACATGTGTCCAAGATGATAATTGCACTAGAATATAATCTAATCTTGATTCGCTGCCTTTGCGGTTGAACGTGGGTTTGCTCGGAGTGTCAGAATTGGTTCGCCCATTGCAAGCCCTAACCCATATCTCAGAGTTAAGGCTGTAATCTGTACTGCCAGTGGAGTCCAAGCTTTGGGCGGTGGGGATACTAACGGTGATACTCGCCATCTTATCTCTTCCTCTAAGAGATCCCCGTCTAGGAGACCTGGCAGGGGCTCAAAATGAGAATTCAAGTCCCCACCCACTAAAAAAGGGAGACCCTTGGGAAGTTCGGACAATAGATCCGCTAGTTCATCGATGGTGGATGACTCCTGTGAGATGGTAACCGGTCTCGAGTATACATTTACCAGCGCTAGTCTACAGCTACGAGACCATTCCAGTAGAACCACAAGTATGTCTTCTGATGCTACTGGAAAGCGCGTAGCTTTACATCCCAGGTGGACTGCAACCCAGGTTTCAAGTCCACCGGATGGGCGTCCCCTTCCTCGCCATTTCGCGGGAATGGAGAACACAGCGAATCCCTGCCTAGCGTGTTCCTCCCTCTCCCAAGTCTCCTGGAACATGCATAGGTCTTTGGAGTCGGTGTATTCAGTCCATTCCTGGTGTTCAGATTTGTTTCCCAAACCTGCCACGTTCCATGACAATATTTTAAGCATGGGTGGCCTATCATTCATGATGGTGGTTATTGTGCGGGCGTTCTCTTTATTGCTAGTCACGATCTCTAAGCATGTTGGGGGGATGGTTTCGTCCCCCACAATCTGACCTGCTCTGGCGATGGGGATGGTCAAGAACCCATGATGTTCTAGACTATAGGGAAGCTTTATTCCAAGGCTAGTTCGATACGCAGACTCCCGCGTTGGTTTGTGTCCTGGTTTGCCAATGGAATCACTCCAGCCCTCTTGATGTTTGGGGGTATTGGACGAGTTTGCTTCTAAGCTAGTTTCGTCCACAACCTCCCATGCTAGAGGGTTGGACTTCCTGCCTGTGGGAATAGGTAGTCAATCTATCATATCTAATTGACTATACCTATTATGTGTTGGAAAATAAAATTGCTGGCATTGCTGAAGGGGTTTCCGGGGATAATAGTTTTGCCCACCTGCACCCCACTTGACACTTTTCCTTCGGCAGACTTCCCATCCTCCATCGTCCAGGTTGGAGGTATAGTGGGCTAGCTCCTGTCTTTGAGGCATAAGTGGTTCTCTCCTTCCTCTTGACAGCCCTCCATCCAATCTATCGAAATATGTATGTTGTTCTTGGGTTTCCGAATGCCCTTGTTGTAGAAATCGAGGGTAATGGTGATTTTCCCCTCTTTTGGGGTCTCCCCACCCGGGTGGTCTTAGTGGCTGATCCTCCCAATTCTCATCCTCTCTGCCATGTACTATGGGAGGGTAAAAGAAAGAGAGGGGTAGAGATTGGACAGAGGTCACTTCTTGCTCTGGGATCCATCCACATATGTGCTGGACAGTCCTGCGGTGCTTAAAATTGACTATAATACAGTCACCGTTTATAGATTTAATAGTGTTACCCAGCCATGAAACCCTTCGTACCATGAGAACAGGGCTCAATACACCTTCAGGAAGTGGTCTATGTGTACAAAGCCAGTTTATGACCTTGTTTTTGAGAGAAGCAGTAGATTCTTCGGGGGCGGAATTCAATTCTGGTACCCCCGCCAGGATGACAGTGTAAGGGGCTGCTTCTGGTGGAAGGTGTATTGGTCCAGGGTCTAGTCTCTTGCTCACACCCCCCGTCGGAAACTCCCCCTTTTTCGTGCATTGGTTGAGGCACAGTCACTCAGCCCTGCAGGATTTACCCTGTTTTGGAGGGGAGAGGAGTGAATCGAGTGTGCTACATGATTTTGTGGGACGTTTACCTTCGGCTGAGTGTTAGTACTTGGGGGTGGAGTAGATGATACCTGGTGCACTATATGTATAGCATTTTTAGTGCCGTTTGCGGGCTGAGAGGGTCCCCTTTTTGTTGACCTGTCTGGAGCCTCAGTCCCACCATTATTCATTATTTTCTGGCTATCAGCTAGTTGGACTGATGATTTTTCTATGGCCGTGAGCCTAGCTTCTATTTTAATAAGCCTTTTTTCCAGAGGACTTAGGAGGTTACTTATAAGAGTGCCTATGTCTGCCAGGGTGACATCCTCCTCATTATTATCGGGGAGGTTTGCATTAATTTGAATACTTGCCCCCCCCGGTAGATTGGGGCTCGGGGTCTTAGTTCTGCCTTTTTGCGTCGTTTCCCTAACATTTGGGCATGGAGTCTTTTGCAGGGGATTCAGGGGGGGATTTGAGTGATTTAACTCTCTCTTGTTCCTGTTCGTGTTCCCTCCTCTTTTTTTCGGGATAGCTCCCTCTCTAGTGTCCTTTCGATGCGTCGTTTTAGGGCTTGTGGAGTTATCATTGTCAAGATCTGGGGTAGGATTTAAAATAGGCATGGGGTGGGGTTGTGCAGGGGGGAGAGTTAACATACTACAATCAGCAAAATCATTAAAATCCTTCCTATTTGACTGGGAAATACAGATTGATATGTCCATTGCCTCAGAGGGATTTGTTGAGCCATCCACCCCTGTGTCCAACATAGGGAAATCTGTGCTTACCACGGGTGACTTTGCCAGAGCCAGAGGGCCCATGGATGATCTCCGCACCCAGTCCAGTTCTTGGGATATTCGTCTTTCTAGAAGCGTTATATCCTCGATTAGCAGAGACCCAGCTTTCACGAAATAATTGTCCAATGTTCCCTTTGATGTAGGTTCACGGGCCATAGCACTTTTGCTCCTTGTTTCTCTTGAGGACATTTCTAGGAATGAGCGCGAGTGATAGACCTCACACTTCGCCACAGTTTGTCACAATTTTTGGAAGACCCAAGGGGTAGGCCCGGGCCCGGCCTCTCCTGTCCTCGAACGGCCTCAAACGGCCCGCTCTTTGCCCGGTCTTCGCCCCGCGCTTCGTTCCGCGCGCGTTCCGCTAGCGCGAGTGCGGTCGGCGAAATATGAATGGAAAAGGGAAAAAGGACTTCGGGGGGAGTGGCCGAGAAGAGGACCCAGCTGCGGCGATGTTGCTCCGGCCGCGGGTAAAGCTGGTCCTCGCAGTCCCGCCCTCCCGTTAAAATGCAGGTTTAAAACTGATGGCGTGGAGGGAGGAATCCGCAGCAGTCAGGGCACACAGATTGTTCCTGCAATTGGAGCTTTATACTCCGAGCGGCTCCCGCGCAGCGGGGGCCGCGAGTCGTGGCGTCGATCCGGGGGAGGGGCCGAGAAGAGGACCCAGCTGCGGCGATGTTGCTCCGGCCGCGGGTAAAGCTGGTCCTCGCAGTCCCGCCCTCCCGTTAAAATGCAGGTTTAAAACTGATGGCGTGGAGGGAGGAATCCGCAGCAGTCAGGGCACACAGATTGTTCCTGCAATTGGAGCTTTATACTCCGAGCGGCTCCCGCGCAGCGGGGGCCGCGAGTCGTGGCGTCGATCCGGGGGAGGGGCCGAGAAGAGGACCCAGCTGCGGCGATGTTGCTCCGGCCGCGGGTAAAGCTGGTCCTCGCAGTCCCGCCCTCCCGTTAAAATGCAGGTTTAAAACTAATGGCGTGGAGGGAGGAATCCGCAGCAGTCAGGGCATAATCAACTTAAGTACACTTTAACCTCCCACTCAACCTACAATATGACTAAACAGATGCTTACATATAAGCATGTATACAACGCCAAAGCAACACTGAAAAAGCTCATCCAGAACAACTAGACAGACTACAATTGCACAGACTAAAGAGGTACACTGTACTACATACACCTTTTTCTCAACCTCCACACCAACATGAAATCGCTATGTTACAAATACACATTGGTCTCACACTCCATCACCAGTCTGCGCCAGTTGGCCAGGCCAACACTTCATGTTGAGAGTGCCTGTAAACCAATAGAAATGTAACAGCATGCAGATAACTTGCCAAAAGGTTTATCAACCTGCAACCACTGTATTATCTTTCAGATGTGACAGTGAACAGTGTCTTTCAACACCATATATATATAACTTCTGTGAAAACATGACAGTAATGGATGTCTGCCATTCACTGCCATACTGTAACGCTTGAAAACGTGACAGTGTTTGGAGTCTTTTAACTCCACACATAATGTGTCTTGCAAATTTCCCAATATTTGCAACAGGCTTTTTTTCATTTTACCCACGCTCTACCACACATAGTATTTGATTCATCCTCGTCGCCATTGTCGCGAAGTGTATTGATGGGAAGAACAAGCAGGCATATTGCTAGTTTAGGAGAGGGAATAATTGTATTGAATTGTATAGAGGGATGACTCCCAACAGGAGCAGATATAGTAAAACATTTTGTTGCATTCATATCAAGAATTTTCAATCCTGTAAAGGGCACATATGCAAGGGTTATGCTTCTTTCTTTACTGACTCAGAGTAGCCAGTTCAGCTTCAACAGTAATAAGTCTGCAAATTACATGAACACAAAGTATAAACATTTCCATCTAACAGAACAAGCATTTTCAATGCAATAGGTCTCGCATTTGCGAGAGTTTAAGCTATTGACATTGCAAATGACAATGCTTTTTATTTATCTGTTTTAAAAACACATAAATAAAAGGCATTGGCATTTACAATGCCAATAGGTCAAACTCTCGTAATTGCGAGACCTATTGCATTGCAAATGTTTGTTAATGTTTATTTCCCTCAAATTACCACAAACATTATTTATGTACTCTAAAGTCCATATGTAATGTAACTGATTCTATGGTAAAGCACTCTGACGCCTTCGGTTAAAGTTTGCGCTATATAAAAACACATAAGAAAAAATCCTTGGGAGGCCCCAGCCTGTCCTCGTTGTCCTCCCTGCTGTACACTGCATTTTCATTTACTGTTCCTTGCGTACATTCCCATCACTCTGTCGGACTCCTTCATATACCAAGCATTTCCAATGCAATAGGTCTCACGTTTGCGAAAGATTGAGCTTTTGGCATTTTAACCCCTTCAGCGCTCATGACGGAACCACTCCGTCATGAGCCACGGGTGCCGTGTGCTCATGACGGAGTGGTTCCGTCATGCTGCGGCCGTTGGCCGCCGCTCCTCCCACGCTGCGCTGATTCCCCGCCTGTGCGGGCGATTAGCGCAGTGGGCGGAGTCATGACGGAACCACTCCGTCATGAGCACAGCGCCACCGCGCTGCCACCAAACCCCCCCCCCCCCCCCCCAGCGCTGCGGCGGAATTCCTGCCGCAGCCAAGGGGTTAAAAGGTGATGCCTTTTATTTACGTATTGGTTTTCAAAACAGATAAATAAAAGGCATTGTCATTTACAATGACATTCGCTTAAACTCTCGCATATGCAAGACATTTTTCATTGCAAATACAAGCACTTGCAATGCAATAGGTATCAATCAATCAAAATAAGCTTTATTCGATTGTAGAAAAAACAATCATAAAAGCTCAATAAAAAACAATTACAGAAGCAATTATTACAACAATTTCATAGCAATTCAATTTCACAGTTTTTATAAAATTACCATTTAATAAAACTCTACTAAAACGAACAGGACCCCCTTATGCCAAATATAAAATACGAGCTAATGCTGGATCAGATCAGTTGTAAAGTTCATGCAAAAAAACAATTGTTAATATGAAGAATTAATACCCATATCACCGGTCACCAACCAACCTTCTCTGCTCCTTACTATCTCCTCACAATCTTATCCTGATTCGGAGCACTCTTTTAATGTACACAGCAATCCTCCAGGCAATATGTGCATTTTCTAGGCATTGCAAACGAGTTAGCGCTATACGACACTGTCTTAAACCATACGCCCTTAATACAAGTACAAGTAATGCTTTTCTTTGTGTCGCATAAAATTTACAGAAAAACATCATATGTAATGTTGTCTGAGTTGATTGGGAATCACACGGGCAGGCTAGTAAATTGTGCGACCAGTCATTCATTGTAGGAAATAACAATAGTCTATGAATGGATCCTAACCTGAATCTAAAAAGCAGCATTCTATCTAACCCACTAGATACAAAAGACAGGTATGGCTCCATCCCTCCAGTTGTGAGTGTTAACTGATGTTTCAACAAACTGGGTTTCGCAAGCTCACCTGATGCTCTCTCTTCAGCTAGGTACACAAGGCCCCTAGATTTCAACTCCTTTCTAGAGATACCAATCGTTGAACTGGGCTTTGAATAAAACTCTGAGTTACCTAATAGTGAAAACAAGCATTTGCAATGCAATAGGTCTCGCAGTTACACGAGTTAAAGCTATTGGCATTGTAAATTACAATGCCTTTTATTTATGTTTTTAAAACGAAAACAAAAATAAAAGGCATTGTTATTTGCAATGTCAATAGCTCAAAGTCACGTAAATGTGAGACCTATTGCATTGCAAATGCTTGTTTATAGGGTAGTCAAAGAATCTATTTAGTTGCCCATAAATAGTGATTTACAGTTGAGGGCCACCTTATTGACATCCAGAACGTCACCTAATTTGGTCACAAGATTGTCCCCGTTTGAGATGTTACGGGGTAGGAAGCCAGGGGCTAAACTTATGCAGTGGTGGTTGACTAAATAGTATGATCCAGTGAAGTTGGTTGAAATTTTAAGTAGAGCGGTAAGAGTAGACCGAGGTAGAATATGGAACTTCAGTCCAATTTCTGTGTGTAAGGTGTTTCGGTGAAATTAAATTGATTGACAGACGTGGTGAATGGCATCACGTGCTTATGACGATTATGGCAAAGTGGTGGATGACAGTAGTACCAGGTAGGGAATATAGGTGGAGTGAGTCTAGGGATGCTGGTGAGCTAGTTGCAGACCCCAGTGGTGTGAGTGATGGTTTAGGACTACAAGTAGTGTTGAACTTGAAGGAGTGCGAGATGCCTAGAACACATGGTACGATTCAAAGTACTAGTGTCGAGGAAACCAGTTGATCACTATACAATCAAGGAAAAACAAGATGTGGAGGTGTGGAAAAGTACCCAAGTAAAGAACAATCCCAAGAAATTGAAGGATTGTGTGCAGTATTAAGGAATCCTTTATATGCATATTAATTTCTTTAGATTGTATTTGTAAATAGTCATATTCAGAATTCTTTTTGTTTCTACAGGGGAAGGCGTGTAGTGTTCCTAAAGGAATGTTGGTGGATGGCAGCGGTTTTGGGGGTTACGTGAGGCTTCTCGGCAGGGGCAGTTATCAGCTGTTGGGAGCTAGCCGGGTGAGCGTCAAGCGGTCTACCCTAAACAGACTTAATTTACCCCACATTGTAGGGACCACTTTTTTGCTACACTATCCACTGAATGAGGTTAAACAGAACCTAGTGTGAACGGGGGTCAGCGTGCTCATTTTGAAATTGCACTCTAGCTGTTGAGCTAGGCTATGTGAAGCAGGAGATTTTACGACAAACTACGTGTTTATCCCATCACAACACTTCTATCCCACCTACTGGGGTTGGCTCAGATTGTTAGTCTGTCATATTTGAGGAACTCAGGGGCATATTATCAAGATAGGCGATAAAATTATCGCCGCTTTAGGTTAGATGTCCTTCACATCTAACATGGGCTTCAATTGGAATTCCATAGAGCATAATATCAAGCCCATTTTCGCCGTTTTAGCAGCAGTTTTCTGCCGCTAAAGCGGCGATAATTTTATCGCCTGTCTTGATAATATGCCCCTAAATATGTTGCCCCTCTACCTCTAGAATATTCTCTGTCCGTGTTTTCTGTCAACATAACACATACTTGAGATTCCTGCCCACTCTTGGGACTCATCTTAAATACTCACTCACAAGAAGTGTAGTCTTAGGCCAGGCAATCTCAACACGAGCTTGTCTCCATATTGGGACTTAGAAGAGCCAACCTGCCGTTCTTGTCACTTCAAATAGAAACCCCATGTGGGGCCGCTGTTAAATCGCTCTATCACACCTTTCTCGCAGCTAAAGATTTTTCTTTGAGCTATTTAACTTGGGAAACCGCATACCTTGTCTCGCACAGCCTATACTTGGCTTTATCAGTCTCCAGGGCCTTCTTGGATTCCTGTTCTTTAGGTTTTAGGGGTTCCCCCCTCATGAGCTGGCCTCGCTCTAAACTGAAGAGTCTGCAGTCACAAGACAAGGAGTCTTTCACTTCACATTCTAGTTAAAGCAGTATCTATTTTGAAAATGTTGTTCAAAACAGGCACACTGAAGACCTATACCCTTCCGCTCCGTTTAAAAGCAACCTATGCGGATTCCTGGAAACACTTAAGGTTGCTATCATATTGCGAATTTGGAGACACTTTAAGTATGTCCCCAAATTACCTATCGGTCTCTCGGCACCTATGAAATTCTCAGGTTAACGCTCAAGCTGCTGGACAGTTTATTGTCCCCTCACGCGGGAAACAGTTCAAGGCCTCGCAAACGTGCAATTTTCTTGACTGTAAATAAACACCACTTGTCACTAGCAGCCGGCTTTCTCTAGACTCTTAGTTGGAAAGATTAATCCGTATGTGCTGCGTTTAGTATGCACTCAAAATGGCATGCTTACTGTTTATTAAGCAATTCACCAACGACCCCTTTGAAAAGTTTGACTTGCTCACGAAACGGACGCCGAAATACTAATCCGCTGATGAAACGGTAATAACCACCGGTTAAGAGAGGTTGAATCACTGCTCAGCCTTTCGTTCTTCAAAAGAAGTTTACACTTCGAAAACTGGTTCACATGCGTAGTATGCATTTAATCTGTTTTTAAAATGTTTCCCTACGTTTGAGAGTATCAGATTTTGAGACTGTCAGATATTAAGTAAAATTAAATTACAAACGCTTGATCTATATTAAAAAAAAATAATAATTAAAACAAGAAATCCTAAATTGAGGCAATAATTCTCCATAGAAAATAACACACAAATAACTACACACAGCTCCCCTTAAATTCAATAAAGCGAACACCACTAGAACTCAGTTTAGCATTAACTGGAAGTACTAAATATCGTAACAAGACAAAAACATTAAACAGTTCCATTTTCTTGCAAAATTAGGAAAGGCCCAGCAGGCTCCTTCATAGGGACACAAAGAATTAACAGTAGGCGTCCATTATAATATATATTATAATTATATATATAATATATATATATATATTTTTTTTCTTGTAGCCAAATGCACGATATATCCTCCCAGTTCAGTTAGAGGTTCACAAACAAGTGCCTTACCTCCTGCCCGGAGGTCGTAAAACCTGAATTCCTCTGCTTTTCTTTGAACTTCAACCAATTTCAACAAGCAAAGACAAAGAAAACGGAAAATACACGCAAATTTTATAGTGATTGACAGACTTGGGGACCAAACTAGAAGTTTCTTAGTGTTTGTGCTTCCCCGCGAATCCTGCGATTGGTTACAATAAATGCCCGTCCAGGAAAAGAAATCCCACCTGTGCTGAAAGAGACCGCCCCCTCTCCCGGAAGTGATTGTTCGGCCTTGCGTGGGCTGTCGCTCTAGGCAGGGGCGTGTTTAAATACTCACTCCCGTGCTGTAAATCTAGATAATTTCCGTCGCCAAGAACCTCTGCTCTATGGGTTGGATAATAAGATTACGAGGCCGACGCAGTCTACAGAGGAGACCTGTGACTGGTTGGCAAATAGAGGTCTCCGCGTTTTCTTTCGGGCCTTCGTCGTTTTTAGGTGTCGGACCGTGGGTAAGTGGACAAAAAGGGGGACGTTTCAGTTTGCTTCACGAGGTCCCTTGATTATACGCTGCTCACAGTGCAATGGGAGGCATACACTGCACAAATACCAATTACAATTATTTTAATAGATGTCAAGACCCCCAACGCTTTTTTTATGTTTATGTGTAAACAGTGGGGTTTGCGGATCCATATGGCCTCTGCTGCAACTGATTAGACGCACTGATGCTGCAGGAGTTTTTAATGGTTTTCTCATACATGGGATTTTGCAATCTCTGTATAAAACAAGCGCGTCCACAGGCCCCGATCGCTGCGCGTGCCCCGGTCTGTCTCCCTTGAGAGGCATCACGGCAAAACAAGCGCGTCTCAGAAGCGCGTCCACAGACCCCGATCGCTGCGCGTGCCCCGGTCTGTCTCCCTTCAGAGGCATCACGGCAACAATAGTTCTCGTTGGCGGCAGCGCTTTGCGCTGCAACGCCAGCGAGACCTAAAAAGGACTCCACATACTTCAGCCAGGGGATCATACGAACCCCATCAAGTCTCATTACATCCGACATAATAGTTCTGTTCAGTGCCGTCTGTTCCTTTGTCCATATCCTGTGCCAGAGGAGTATGGGTTCTATTTTAATAAGATCCGTTACATAAGCAAGACCCAAAACTTCATGGCAGGCAAAGGTAGACTTGCTTTCAGGAGCCGACAAGATAAAGCGCAGGAAGGCATTTTCCACCAATTGTATCTGAGGTGTATTCATGAACCCCCATACCCCTGCGCCATATATGGCCACTGAGAGACATTTGGCCGTATAAATTTGTAGGATCTCACCTGGTGGCTTACGCCCCAGTTTCCTACAAAAAGTGCGCTAGTGGTTCTCATAAATGCAAGCTTTTTTCGCAGTTATGGATTTTGTCCAGGTATCATCATCATCATTAAATAGAATACCCAAATATGAAAAACTTGTCATTTGGGATACCTTATTGCCTTCCAGAAAAATATCCCTTAATAGGCCTCTATACTTCTTATTTCCACAATTCATAATAAAGGTTTTAAAAACATTAATAGATAAGCCCAGATTCTTCATAAAAACATTAAAACTATCTAAATTCCTTTGTAAACCATTTTGCGTGAATGCCATCAGAACTGCGTCGTCCGCATACAGTAAGGTAGGTATCTGGTGACCACCTACTCGTGGGAAATCTTGACCGCTCTTAAGCAGCTCATCTCCTAGTGCATTTATATACAGGTAGAAAAGGAGGGGGCATTTTAAATGGTGATGCCTTTTATTTACGTATTGGTTTTCAAAACAGATAAATAAAAGGCATTGTCGTTTACAATGACACTAGCTTAAACTCTCGCATATGCGAGACCTTTTGCATTGCAAATAAAAGCACTTGCAATGCAATAGGTATCACATTTGCGAGTGTTTAAGCTACTAGCATTTTAAAAGACACTGATTTTTATTTATGTTTTAAAAACCAAAACATAAATAAACTGCATTGCCATTTCAATGCCAATAGCTCAAACTCGCATAAACAGCTAGACCTATTGCATTGCAAATGCTTATTTTTTTTGCATGCCTGGTCACTTTCTGGCGTTACTAGATTCGTCATTTCTGCAAGCCATTCTTCCATGTGCCAGTGTCTCAAACCGTGTTTTTTGCACAGCAAGCATTTGCTTTTGTGTCTTACATTTTCCACGGTAACACATTCACTTCATTGAGACAGCGTTTCTTTAAGATCTTATCCTGCAGTCAAATAATTGGTCAAATGATTACAAACTGAAATATTGTGTTCCGTACCTGATCTCATTACACTATACGGACACAACTATTTGCAGAATATTCATTAGTAAGCAAAGCCGTCAAGATAGCAAATCAACTAAACATTGAAAAAAATCCCTGGTAACGTAGTAGAAAGTGCTTATTCCCCATCACCTGCATACCAAACACACCTTGCAGTCAATGGATCTTAAGCAGAATAGAATTAACCCGTGCTGGTGGCTCGAGAGTGGCGTGAAATCCCTTGTTAAATGTGTAGAGGTGTGGGAGTACCGGTGTGCAGTTTTTGTGGAATGCGCTTTTGTCTCACAGAAGTGTGGTAGTGTGAAGAACATCTCTGAGGCCTGTTCTTCGTTTCTTAAACGACTCTAAATTATCATACCGCGTCATCATGGAATCCATCCGCCGTTAAGTATAATCTTCCTCAGAGCTTTAAATGGGCCGGGACTGAGTACCGCCACTTTTTTTTTATTTTGAGAGGGAGAGTACCGGCACTTCTGAAGACTAAGATGGAAAGTACCAGCACATCTTAGAATCAACCTGCACTTCTTCTATTTTTCCATTTCAAGCCCTGGTCTTCCTTTGTGTGTGCGCGTGGAGTTATGCCCGTTTTCTGTGGCCTTGTCAAGTGAATACCACCCTTCAGCCTTCTACTTGGCAAATATATATATATACAACGGTTTCATTTCTAACAGAAATAGCAGTTTGTGTACTTTATCGCGAATTGCTTTTTCATAATCATGCCGTACAAGACATCGTTGGGAGCATTTGTAAAGGAGAGGCACCAAAACAAAATGCCTTTTATTTCTTCTGCTGTCCGTGTTGATATTGGCCTACATGTCTTCCTCAAATGAAACATTCCAATACAAAGCAGTTCCTTTAATTTTTCTGGGCTCGGTTTCTTTTTATGGCATCTCACGCTGTGCAGGAAGGTCAGGGTAAGGAAAGAGCGAAGAAAACGAGATGCGGGAGCTGCTGGTGTGCGCGCGCGGTTGCGAGCAGCAGCATATGTTTCCAATCATCGAGCCCGTGTCTGGGCACGATAATTGGACACATATGCTGCTGCTGCGTGTATCAGACACCAATAGGCCATGGGCGGAGCAATGCGCCCGCCTTTGGCCAATTGCGTGCTGTCTTTGTAAAAAAGACACACGCAAAGACCAATAGTGTGGCCCAAAAGGAAAAGCACGCGCACAAGCTTGTGCGATTCCTAGTTCAGTTTCCAAACTCCCTACAAGAGGTCTCTCGCTGCGCGAGCAGTGCTGCGCACTGCAGCGCTAATCGCAAGACCTAAAAAATGCACAAAACCTTTAAACTTGCCTGCGTCTTAATTTTTTTTTCTTTTAATTCTTGCCTGTATTTGAGTTTGAGTTTCCCCAAAACGCCAAGAGCTAATTCTGTTGGTTGGAGGGGGTTTAGTGGATGTAGTCAGTCGGCGCTCATGCCATGCATAAGTCTGCGCCCGGACAGGGGCCAGCCACTCTACTTGTAAGCTTGTCTATTCTGCAGGTGAGGTTATGATTCTTTCATCGGGCGGGTAGCGACTTGACCCTTACATTTTAATACTCAACACATTAGGAACTATTAACCCAAACTTTGCACCCTTACAAGTGCCCCCTCCGCCATTAGTGATTCCCATTGAAAAGGCATTGGAGCCTAAGCAGAGGCGAATTAACATTCCTACTGTGGTGCAGCACAAGGAGAACTCAAAATCATTTTAACATCACATATCTTAATACTCGACCATTTGTAAAACACCAACTATGAGAATTACTCATATCTGAGTCCCCTGATAGTCTACTGATAACAGAAACATGGCTAAATGATGATTCTGTACCAGATGTTCTTGCTTCCCTCCCTGAAAATTATTACTTGATTAATTCCAACAGACATTAGGATAAAAAGGGAGGTGGTGTGGCAGCTATTATAAAAAAGCACCTGATTTTTAACAAACTTACCAGTACCCACGGTGGACAACCTACTTATAAAATCGGTATCTCCAGCATCCCCCTACTAATCATCCTCCTGTACAGACCCCCTGGCCGTATGCTTCAATTTCCCAAATGTTTAGTTGAATCTCCAGCCCCACTGCTATTTGATTATGAAGATATTTTACTTCTAAGAAACTTAAATTATTGGGTGGATGAGGAAGCAGGGGGCCATACTGCTAAAGAATTAGCAGGCATTCTCCAGCATTAACCTTACTCAACGTGAATGAGGCTACACATGAGAGGGGTCACATCTTAGAGCAAGTTTGGTCATCTAATTCTATCATCTCAGACCTCACAGTCTTACCCTGCACATTGTCAGACCATCACTTTATTAGATTTTCACTGAAGGATTCCTATTGGTGTAAATCTCTCCCTCGCGAAGCGCCCTTTCTAGAAATTGGAATATAATAAATATGAAGTAATTCTGTGATACCTTGGCACTTCATCTACCCACCTCATGTGAGAACTTAAAACAATTTGAGGAGGCACTAACATTCTGCTTGACATCTGCCAGTGATACGCATACCCCTGACTAGAGATAAAAACAATCTCGATGCCATCAAGCCTTCAAATGGTTTTTGGAGACTTTAAAGCTCACTAAATTGGAACTTCGACAAGCCGAACGAAAATGGAGAAATTGCTACACGTCTGAACTGAGAAAAACGTATGTTCAGCGCTTGAAATAACTACAAAAAATCAATCTTACAGGAAAAAACGTTTTCTCTAATAAAATGATGGTATTTGAAAATAAAACCAATGTTATATTTGAAATAGTTAAGAAATTATCAAATCCTGACAGAATACTTACACCAGTGGTCCCTTCTCAAGAGCTATGTAATGCATTGAACTCCTTCTTTATAGCTAAAATAAAGATGATCAAAGTTAAACTTCATCCTAGCTCTTCGTATTTGGCTACTCCACCTGAAGATAGTAACCCTTTGGTTCTATCTGACTTTCTGGAAATAAGCAAAGACCGCTTTCAGGAACTACTAGTAAAAGATAAATCTGGTTCTTCCAATGACATCTGTACCCGTAAGATTAAAAAAGTAATCTTTTCCCACTTCCCAGATCTATCAGTCTCCTTCCTCAATGAATCCCTTACACATGGGAAGATCTCCTCCCCGTTTAAGAAGGCGGTGGTACCCCCCCCCCCCCCCCCTTCAAAAAAATGTTGGGTACAATCTTAACAATCTAAAAAAACTATAGGCCTTTTTCTTTAATACTTTCCTGGCAAAAATACCTGAGGCACATTTGGCCCAACATCTCGGTTCCTTTTTGGAGTAGTCTGCCTTTTTTGATCATCATCAGGCATGATTCCGTCCTGTTCATTCAACTGAGGCAGTCATCCTATTAGTCCATGATGATTTAAGGGACGGAGTGGACAAAGATATTACTCAGGTGCTGGTCCTTTTGGATCTTTCCGCAGCTTTTGACATGGTTGACCATTCCATTCTGATCGACCGTGTTGGAGCTTCCAGTTTGCATAATACTGCCCATGAGTGGATGAAGTCCTTTATGGAAAACCCCAGCCAGGTAGTCTGTCTCTTCCCTTTTTGTTCGTCGAATGTTCAACTGGGATGTGGAGTACCCCAGGGTTCTTCCCTTTCTTCTATCCTTTTTAATCTTCATATTCGGCCTCTGATACACACTCTTGAGCAAAGAAATGTGAGGATCTACAACTATGCTGATGACATGCAGCTGACCTTCACAATTGAATCAAATTTTTTTTTCAAAGCACCTTGGGTTATATACGGGATTGGATGGACAATAATCAATTGAAACTGAACGTGGATAAAACTGAGTTCGTGATGATAAAGAATAAACATCAACTTTGAAACCTGCTTTTTGGCCATCAGAGGTGTGGACTCCTCCTTCCCGCAAAAAAGAGGTGAAAAGTCTTGGCATCTTCATAGATGACGATTTAACCAAGGAGTGCTCCACTTTCTCGCATTTGTGATTTACTAAGAAGCCTCAGATAAGTGCAGTGACCTCACCTTGCTTTCAGCAGCTTTGGAAAGTAAAGAAAATAAGAAGGAACTTAACTTTTGAGGCGATCGTCCAAATCATAATCGCCTTAGTAATGTCCTGTATTGATTTTGACAATGCTGTATATATGGGTCTTCCCTTTGGCCTGGTGCACAGATTGAAGATTATACAAAATCAGGCAGCTAGGCTGATATTTCATCAGCCAAGATACTGTCATATCAAACTCCCTGAGAAATAACTGCACAGGCTTCCAGTACTCCAGAGGTCCTTTTTTAAAACAGCGTGCCTTATTTTTAAAGCTTTTCACTGAAATCTTCAAACATTCAGCCCTATATTCCTAACTGCCAGCTTAGATCAGCACACCTCAACCTACTGGCTGTTCCCAGAAGCAAAAGAAAGAGATTAGGAAGAGCCAGGGTTTCTGTGGTTGCTTCTCATACATGGAAAGCTTTCCCACTTGAACTACGAGAATTTCAGGGAAAAATTGAAAACTCAGTTGTTCAAACAAGCCTATGTATAAATTGATATGCAGTGACCGCTTTCTACCTCAGCACCAAGCGATCTTTCTGGTATACGTGTGCTCAATTAATAAACATTCACATAATAGAACAGTCATCACTCACCATTAATCCTAATAAGTGTAGACATCGTATTGACTGCCTCTTTCTTTGCAGTGATCGGTCCTTAATGCCCAATCAATAACATAACTTCAAACTGTCCAAGGCACCCGGCAAATCCACCATTCCCACGTCATCCACAGATTCATTCTTGCTTCTGTTTGTTCCTTGCAACAGAAAAAGCACAAGATATACTCTGTTTCTTAATTGTACATCACACAAGGCAATACATTATAAACATCTTTAGAATACCATAACATCTGATCATTGTCCACATCATTTCACTTTGTGGGATAATCCGTACCTCATTGTCCTTAATAGAATTGAAAATTGTTTACGCAAATACTAGAATTATTTTTTTCTTTGATAATACCAGAGTCTCGATTATGCTTGCTCAACGCCTTCCCAACACTACTTAAGTGACATAAACAATGTATTTAAAACTGAACTGTTTAAAAGTTGACATCAAAGGCAAATTGGGGACCATCATAATGCCTTCAAGCCTACACCCCATGCATAAGAAGCTCTTAGGGCTGAATGAGCTCCAAACGTATCCACCTCAATACCTACATCAGACATAAGCCATTTTACCACCCCCCTTGAAATCATGTATGGAGTCACTGGTCGAAATGGCATTGAAGGGCAATAAGCAATTGCCTTTTAGAATAAGATCTAAACTCTGGTACAGTCTTCATATGCTTTCGGACATTGAACTACAAACATCTTTGGGGTATCTGGGGTATGAAATGAATTTACAATGTGTCTTGGATTGTCTAGAAATCTGGATAGTAACTCCTTCATGAGAAAATGCTCTAATAATTCCAAGACTTTTTACATCAGACACTAGTCTACATGAGATCAAGCATACCTGCATTGTAAAATTAATCAAACGTTGTTTGTGGGACAAATGGTGATTATCCAGCCTTCTTTCAAGAAATCTCAAAATAGCATTTACATCCCAAAGACTATAATATTTAGGAACAGGTGGATTAGATAATACGATACATTTCATTACCTTACATACTATTGGATGTAAACGTACTAGTTTGCCAGCCGCTGGCAAGTGAGCTGCAGATAAATCTGAAAGCAGAATGAAAATTATCTACTGACCTGTAACACAATGCTCCTGCAGCTAATTGAGACAAAAAAAATAATCACACATTTTCTATCCACTTCCAAGGGATCCACACATTGTTCGTTGCAACAACCGGCCCATCTCTTCCAGATCGAAGAATATTGTTTCGGTCAGGGCCACTGAATTATGTGGCAGTGGATGGCTGAATTATGTGGCAGTGGATGGCTAAATTATGCGGCAGGGTTAAGTAAATTATGCCTAGAAACGAGGAAGAGGGCCCCTGTTAAGACTGATACCAAAGCAGAAAACCGGGGACAAACTGAACAACAAAGCGAAACAAGCATTGGCATAGCCAATAGGTCTCGCCTTTGGGACGTTATAAGTGTTTAGCCATGCAACAGTTGCATAACTAAATACTTATAAGGTCCCAAAAGCGAGACCTATTGGCTATGCAAAGCGGCCGCGAAAGTGAAAGTGATCGCGATCCGATCACGATCAAATATCAAAGCGGCCGAGCGGCCGTAAGTGAAAGTAATCCCGGTAAAACGCGGCGCGCGCGCCCGCGCACATGTACTGTAGCTCTAGGCTGGCCTGGTAGCACTTTTTGGAGCCCTCTCAATAAGTCTCGCCAGACCAGCGCATGCGCTGGGTCAGGCGAGACCTAAAAAGGACCTACCTGGTCTATTTTATTGGTCTAATATCTCACCGCACCTTAGGGACGATAAAAAAAAAATTGGTCATCTTGGAGTCATAGTATATGTATGTATGTGTGTGTGTGTGTGTGTGTATATATATATATATATATGTCCTCCAACTGTATATCCCTTTGCTTGGAGACGCACTCAATGAACCAAGCAGGACGCCATCATTTCTAACGAAGTCCTTTATTTAAAGCACAAAGGGCATCTTGTTTACTTGCCCCCTGGTGGGCGGGCTCCGGTGCCAATCACAAGGCATGCTGGGACTTGAAGTGTTTTCACATGTTAATCATCCCCTCCAGTGGGATTCCACCATGTCCCGTTCATTTTGTTACTAAATACGCGCCAGTGGGTCTTTGAAAGAGAAAATGGTTGCCAATGTCGCTCAAAACTTGTCACTCTGCCCACCAGGGGGCAGGTAAATGCTGTTTAAAAATGGAGACTTGACTTCAACATGAATCCGCCGTAATCCTGCCTTGCCAGTGATCAAGGTGCAGGAGCACTGAAACGCGTAGGGCAACGAGGGCAACGAAAGCAGTTTTGAAACAAGATGCCGGTTGTGCTTTAAGTAAAGGACTTCGTTAGAAATGATGGCGTAGTGCTTGGTTCATTGAGTGCGTCTCCAAGCAAAGGGATATACAGTTGGAGGACATATATATATATATATATATATATATATATATATATATATATATATATATATATATATATATATATATATTAGATTCTAATAACTCAGAAACATCAACAAAAATCAGTTTCAATATCAATTTTTTAATCAAAAAATACTATTTATTGTAATTGTATTCATATAAGTGTAGGCGCACATAAATATATACGCTGTTGGCATCAAATCGCCAAATATCACACACATGTACATCAAAGGACTTGTTCTTTGATGTATATGGGTTTGAGATATTTGGCGATTTGATGCCAACAGTGTGTTTATATATATGTATGTGTACCAATGTTTCTTTGCTTGCAAGAACCTCCGCATTCCCTCCCATATGTGACTCCTCTTAGATGAACTTCCATCCTGAGAGTGTTGTGATCATAGCCCATCTACAGCTTGTTTCGTCTGAGTGCTGGAAGAAGTATATTCTATCCAGGTTTTGGAATCTCTTACCCTGCCTGACTGGTCACACGTCCCACACCAGTAGGTCTGAGCAGTAGCCAGATCCGGAGCACAACGTCATGGTCTAGGTATATTGTCTGCCCATTCTTCCTTGTGAGCTCACTTAACACTTGCACTTAAGGCCCATAGTTCATCTTGATCCCCCTATCCCATTTACCAGCAAGATTTCATGCCTGACTACAGTCCTTGTATTGCTGTTGTTGCCATGTATAGGTCCAAGATGCTTGTGTTATTGGTCCCCAAAGTAATGCTAACCCAAAACTAGTAGGCATCCCTGGTCTTGGTTACTGAACCAGTTTTTTGGGGGCAACACAATCCTAACTAATAATTCAATAGATACAGACTTTTAAAAGTATAAATCTTAGTTGTTTGCTTGCCAGAAATACCCATGGACCTGCAGAGTTGCAATTCAACAGTGAGCAGTAGATCCCAGGATATCTGTACTAGAAATTAAGGTCTCCTAGGGGGACGGAATAAAAACTCAAAAACAAATATCAGAGACTGAGGAATAGTCCTCATTAATTAGGTTTATTAAGTGCAATACACATTTTATATTTTGTTAGTTTTATTGCTTACAGATTGAACTTGTCTTTGAAAGATTAAAATAAATACATGATCATACAAAATAAAACCACTGAAATTCACCATTTATGGCTGGGTAAACTAGCAATAACTCGCGCCTACCACAGGCAATGCTTATGACCTTACAAATGACATCACTTATAACATATTGAATGACATCATTGATGACCTCACAAACGACATCGTTGACATCACTGACCTCAACTATGACAGTGTTGATGGCATTAGGCTGAAGTATATTTTTTATATTTTTTTCAATGAAAGGAAAAAAGGGGCCTACAGCCATGAGGAATAGGGGTTCTTAAGGCTATGGATATTTGGGTTGACTGAAGGCCAAAGTATGTGATCATTGGGAGTTGCCTGCTCACAAATGTTTCTATGGAAGACCTGGTGAAAGCCAGCCGCAGCTGCCCACAACCAAAGGCTCTGTGTAAAGATCGACTCCAATGCAAAATGTGAAGATGGATATCTTTTATTGTAGTAGAAAGATGCAGGTACCTCCAGCTCAGCTTCACAGCCTCAACCACTCTTTTCCTTCAAAGAGTAACCGGTCTAACATTCCATTCCTAATGAGATAACTCCACACATCTCCCCTTAAATACAGTGAAGAAAATGTTACCCCTTTAACAGTATATAGAAGCCCACAAAACATTAATCATTAAGAACTGGCTGGGGAGCACGACATTTACAAACATTCCCAGTACTCCAAGCAGAACCATCGGTTAAGATGAGAATATTTTTCTTCACAGTTCTCACCTGCATTGGTTTAGAAAATTTGCTGTATCCTTTAGTGACAATTCCTCCTCTTTTTACAACCACCCAGTCTCCATCCTTTATAACAGGAACCTTTACACCATTCCTAGCATTTTAATACCTCGTTGCAGCCAACTGTCGCTGGGCCACACAATTTTCCACAGCAGCCCAATCAGCCCATACACAATATTTATCTTTTAGCCATCCAGGGACTTCCATCACACCAGGCTAACGCCCCTTAAGAGAAACAAATGGCGAGACCCCAGACACCGAGTGCGGTGTCACCCTATATGACCACACTAGCTTCTTGAGTTCTTCACCCCATAACAGCCCATTGGAAACTTAGAGTTGAATTTTTTCGACTATTAAGCGGTTAATTCTCTCAATTAAGCCATTTGCTTGAGGCCTGAACATGGCAACCCTTTTGTGCAGCATTTTCCTTTATACCAGTTGTACCCCATTGTCGGATTCCGAAATCTTAGGAATCTCTTCGTTCAAGAACATTCTTTCCATGAATGCAATCACCCTCTCAGTATTAATACAATCAGTAGTTTTGACCACAAACCATTTGGAGTGGTAGTCTACCAGAACCCTCAAGTACTTACTGCGTGATCCAAGTTTAGAAATTGGACCCAAGAAATCAATTGCCACCCTTTTCTCATGGACGCTTGGGAAATGCCACACATGCTAGAGGGGGTTGCCTTACTACTTTAGTGTTATCAGCTTCAGCACACGCATGGCATTCCTTCACCTCTTCCTCAATGTCACCATCCATGCCGGGCCACCAATATGACTGCCACACTCTTTTTTTTTTTTTTTTTTTTTTAAGTCCTGTTTCTTCCCAAATGGCCCTCATGAGCAATGTGCACAATTCTCTTCCTAAGTCCAACCGGTGGTACCAACTGGCTCCTTCTCAATAATCTCCCTTCACACACACTCAACTCAGCTTCCACGTGATGGTAACCTTTAAAGCGAACATCTTCAGTGAGATCCTCCTTCCATCCTTCTGATACACATCTTACGATGTGTTGTAAGACATCATCATTTGACATGGCACTCGTCCATTCCTATTTGTCAAACGCTGCTTCTTCACTACCGCCCTTAATCACCACCTCAACAGCATCATCCACATCTGCATCAATCTCATCCACCAGCATACTTGATAAGTAATCAGCTACAACATTCTTTAAACCTCTGACATACTCGACCACAAAACTATACACAAGAACTGACAACATCCACCTGGAAATTCTGGGAGTAACAGCACCCTCCATACCCCTTAAATAAATGAACAAGAGGTTTGTGATCTGTGCAGACTTTAAATGGCAATCCCCAAACAAAATGCTAGGGCCTCTTTTTCAAATGCGGAATATGATAATTCCGCATCTCGAAGCCTCCTAGATGCAAATCCGATAATTTTCACACACTTGGGTCAGGACTGCGCCGATCCTGACTGCACTGGCATCAGTTGTAATAAAGGTTTTAGGTTTGACATTGAAATGACCAAGGGTCGGGGCCCGCACAAAACTACTCAGAACCTCATTGAACGCTCTGTCACAGATGTCATTCCATTCAAACACAACACCTTTCTTCATCAGCAGCCTCAGAGGTTCAACTATTTCTGTGAACCCTTTCACAAACTTTGAGCAATACTCTGCTAAGCCAAGAAAGGACTTTAACTGCTCCTTGTTATGAGGAGTTGAAGCATCTTTGATGACCGAAACAATACTTTACTTGGGCTTTGTTAGACTTGGCATCATTGGCGTGTGTCCCCCCTTCCATTTTTTTGCTGTTGCCTCGTATGTTTTTGCTGGTCTAGATGCTTTGGGCACTATGCCACTGCTGTTCAGTGCCAAAGTGCAAGTGCTCCCATTGTAAATTGTTGTTATGGATTAGTGATTCTATGATTGGTTTATTTGATTCACTTTTCAGACCCTAGTACAGTGCACTACGCCTGCCCAGGGCTTATTAATCAAATGCTGCTGGTGGGCCTGCAGCACGAATTGTGTCACGCACGGAAGCAGCTCGTAAAATGCGGCTCAGGCCTGCCAACGCAGTGCCTGCGTGCAGTCCGGGACTGCCGTGTCGACGTGGCAAGTGTACACACTTGCCAGTCCCAAAACCTTCCCTTTTCTCCATGTTAGTCACCCCTAATGCAGGGTGCATTGTATGTGAAAGGTAGGACATGCCTGATGTGCATGGCGTGTCCTGATAGTGAAATACTGCCAATTTCGTTTTTCATTTTTGCAAGGCTATCTGTTCCCATTGGACAGAATGGGTTGTTTCTTTATAACATTTTATAAACCTAACTGACCCTGGAAACAAGATGGAAAAGAAAAGTTTAGTTGCTTGAACTCAGAATATTAAAATTAGTGTTTTAGTGAGGGTGGTTTTTACATTCTGTGTTTGAAAATACCACTTTTAGAAAGTGGGTATTTTCTTGCCTAACCATCCAGTGTGCCTCTGCTAGGTTTGTGAATTGCATGTCTAGCTTTTAGATGACAGGGGGCTAGAGAGGGCTGTGGCTCCAGAAGTCAGGGCTGGGCTGAATGGACCTAGGATGCATTTAGAGTAGGGGGAGGAGATTCCCTTTTCACCTGAATGGGCCTGGTCTACCTTCAACAATACTGTCTCCACCTCCTGCAAGGAAGCTGCACCAGTGAGGACAGAACTGGTTTTGGCTGGGCACGGACACTCTCTGCCTTCAGAGTACAAAGGATTTGTGTGTTAAAAAGTGGGACCCAGGCCCCAGATTTTAGATCACTTCTGGGAAATCAAGAGGAAACCTTTGCCAAGGCGAAGAGCCAGAGAAGCCTAGGAGGAATACTGCCCCTGTGCTGTTTGCTGTCTGGGGTTGGCCTGCAGTGGCTGCTTGCTGCCAAGGAAAGGAGAAGAAGGACTTTGCTGTTTTGCTTTGTCACCTGCTTGAAGAAAAGACCTCCAAGGGCTTGAAACTGAGCTTGCCTCCTGTTCTGAAGTCTCAGGAACACAAAGACTTCACCCCTTCTGTCTGCCTGCATCTGGAACTGCTGTTTCAGCTGCTATAGAAGGAAATTGCAACGCCGGTGAGCGACGCCATAACCTGCACCGAAGCCCTGAGTGCTGCTCCGTCTTGCGGCCTAGGCCTGACGGCCGCTGCTGTGCCACATCGACTCTGAAGCCGACTTCATCATTGCAGAACCAATCCTCGGTGTGGGTGACCGCGAATCCATCCACATTGCGACATTGTAAGGAACAGTGGTTTCGGCGCCATCGTGATGTCACCTCACCAATGCAGAAAGGAACAGTCGTCTCAACTCCCCTGCGCTGCAGTTAGGAACAGAGTCTACACCTCCCCTGGGGTCGTAAGAACACACACCGCGCTGCGCCAACAAAGCCGCACCTCCCCGACGCTGTGAACTGTCTTTGCTTTCATCAATACCAAGGTACTGTTCTTTGTGGATCTGCTTGACTCTGGGTCCGACGCTGCGCACTTCGCGGTCGGCGCCGTACTTTGGGATTTCCACCGGTCACCACGTCTTTATAACTGCAAGTGGAGTTTATTTAAGTGACTAACCTATTTTTGAAGCTAACTTGACAACTGTACTGTGGATTTTTGTTGTTTGGTCTTGTTTAGATAAAGATTATTTATTTTTCTAAACTGGTGTGGTGTCCAGTTGTAGTAGTGTTTTCACTTTATTACTGTATGTGTTCACATATGCTTTACATACTGCCTCTGAGATAAGTCTGTCTGCTCGTGCCAAGCTACCAAGGGGGTGAGCAGGGGTTATTTTAGGAGTGTATCCCCCTTACCCTGACTAGAAGCAAGGGCCCCTATTTGGACAACGGTACCTACCTCTGCCAACTAGAGACCACCATTTCTAACAGGCTAGATACCAGCACTACATATTTCGTGCCCCAGATATTTTACACAGCTTTTCTTTAATTGGCACTTTTCTTTTTTTATGGTCAATCCATTACTCTCCATTCACCTCAGAACCTCATTCATTACCACATCATGATGTACATTGTCCTTCCCCACAACCAACACATTATCTTGGAAACACAGGACATCGTCCATACCAACAAAAAGTTGTTGCATCACCCTTTGAAACACCGCTGAGGCAGATGCTAAGCCATACGGCATCCTACAGTACAGAAATGCACCCAGCGGTGTAACAAACAAAGTGAGGTATCTTGATCCCTCATCTAAAGCAATCTGGTGATGTGCTGCAGACATGTCGATCACACTAAAGATAGCACCCCTACCCATGGCCGTTAACATCTCAGAGATATTGGGTGGAGGATTGCCTATCTACCCGAATATTCTTATTCAGGCCACACAAATCAACACATTAGCAAATCTTACCTCCATTCTTGGGTGCAACTACTATGGGAGCCAACCACTCTGAGGCCTCAATGGGCTCTATAATCCCTTGCCCTAACAACTTTTTGAGCTCATCTTGGAGAGGGCCCCTAATAAAATACAGTAAATTCCTTACTTTATGTATCACTGGCACCGCATTTTTCTTTAAGATACTTGTATGTGAGAAATTCTTGATCTTACCCACCCTATCAGAGAAAACCTCAGACTACTTCTCCATTATAGTTGTCTCATACATCGTATCGATGTCATGCACTATAGTACACATAACTGTCTCATTAGCATTGGGATTGAGCATTATACCGAGATCCTTTTGATGACGCCACCCTAGTAAGTTGGAGCCTTGTTTTGTTAAATATACTCAACCATACACCTTCTTACCATTAAAGGAAATCGCCATCCACTTGGGTCCTAAGATATCAATTGTTTTACCACCATAACCAACAGCCTTGATATCAGACTTGGTCCAAGACTCAATATCACTCTCAGTTCCCCACGTCTTGGAATACATTTCCTTGGACAATAGCGTATACAAACTTACCGAGTCAACCAGCATCATGACATCACGCTCGTCCAAATTTATTATACAGTGAGGTTTCTCTAACTTGGTTGTACTTTCTCTAATAATGCTACAATCCAAGACAGTATGGTTGCAGCATGGTTCACCAGAAACACCGGAACCATCTACACACAACATCAACTCATGAACACCCTCACATGTATCATCCACTTCCTGTACCAAATTAAGTTCTGGTCCTGCAAACTTTGGCAAGATGCCCTCTCTTACCACACGCTCTACATAATACATTGTTGGCCATACATTTGACACTGGAAGCTATGTGCCCTGGAGTAACACAGCAATAGCATTTATTTACTCTTGCATTAATCCCTGGAGTAGCAGTGGTTGCTCGAGGAATATCATTAAATTTGTTAGAAGGCTTAATTTGGAATTTCATAGTTTGTTTCATTGTCGCACACATGAACAATTGAAATCTGTTGAAAAATAATCTGAGCTATATTCTGCGAATGTGATGCTAGGGCAAGGATTTATTTCAAGGAGATTGGGTCACACTTTGGGGCATGGTATATTACAGCTCTGATGAAAGGCCTATCAAATAATACATATGACAAGTCTGGAGGAATGATCAGTACTACTCATGCCTCCTCTTCTAGTGGTTCTATTTTTGTGTAGGAGTTTAAAAGCTGGGTGTTGCAAAGTCATCCTGTACCCTGGGCATCCCCTAACTTTTTTGGTGACTGATACTGGTGGTAACTGACCCTGACTGTCCCTGGGCTGTGTCTAACCAGGCCCAGTGCAATGCTGAAAAGACACTTAGAATACAGTAAAAACACCTACACACACTAGGGTACCCTATGGGTTAAGGTACCCCTATGATTGGCATAACCTCCCTATAATGCCCTAGTACACAATAGGGCAGAGGGGTTGAAACTACCTTTATGTCCCTAATATATAATAGGGTGTGGCAGTTTAGTGGCCAGCAGCCCTTTCTGCACTTGCATGTGTGCACTGTTGAAGCCTGGGGGTACGTTTAAAAGCCACCATGTGTTGCAGGGCTGATTTTAAAAATGCAGATTGTGCCCAAACTCGACTTTGGTGTTTGGGGCATTTCAAAAATGATAAAGTGTTTCCCAAAATCAACTTTTGTGCTAAAAGCACCGTGGAATGAGAATCTGCAATATTTTGAAATATTCAGAACCCCTTAAGTCTCTCCTAGGTATCCCAGGGGTGTGGGGCGCTGTAGATTTAGACAGGGTCTTTATAATAGATGTTTTTATAAACCCTGGTGTTGGAAAATGGTCATTTTTCCTATTGCAGATCCCCAGCCACATAGGTTAACATGGCAAGAAGTTATTAAATAATAACTAAACGTGCAGGAGGTCATACAAATATAATTCAAGGACTGCTTAGAATGGTATTGATAAATACAGCAATAGGCTAATGTTGAATTTATCCTCAAATGTACAGACAAGAATTTATAAGACCTTCTTTTCTGTAAGCTTAAATTCAGCCTTCCAGTGGTCTGTCTCGCTTTGTCAGAGTTAAGTGGATTAACTAGGCTCCTTTGATAAGGTTATAAGTAGTCCAGGGCACCATCCTGGGTTCTGCTACATAGGAATGCTATGGCAGGCGTAGGGTTCACAAAACATCATCTTCACAGAGAGGAGGGGGGACAGACAGTGTAGATCGGATCCAGTTACAGCCCTACCCTTTGAACCCAGCCAGATGGCAGGCTTAAGGCTGGAATTTCCAAATGCAAGGGGGAGGGAGCATATGTAGATGAGCCATCCTGTATGCGCTATAGGTTTTCAGGGCTCGAAAAATACACTCGCATTTGCTAGGCAGATTTAATTAGGAGGAGCTATTTTTAGGTCCTACTCGCCCTTACTGGCAAGTAGGAAGACAAATTGACTTTTGACCTCTGCCCCTGAAATCAGAGCAAATATGACAAGATAGCAAGATTTAAAGGCATCTTTATTGCTCACAAAATGAATGCAATAAAAATGCCTTTAATTCTTGTTAACTTGTAACATTTGATCGGCTTTCAGAGACCGATGTCAAGTGCAGTTAGGTCAAGTAGATATTTCAATTTACTAGACCTGCAGGTCTAGAGAAATCTTTATGATCTTTCAAGCCCTGGTTTCGATGTGCTATATAGTGCTAAATCTTTAAGAAATTCATATCTCCAGTTCCCTACATTGGACTTGTTTTGTTTTGGTGTTACTTTTAAAGATACAATATTTCCTATTTTTATAAATTGGTGTTGGATTTTTATTGTGTGTTGTGTCTTAATTATTTACTGAATTGGTGTTTTGCTTTACATACCTCTTTGAAGATCAGCCTGCCTGCTTGCTGCCAAACTTGAGCATGGGAATCATTATCTAAGACCTTTCCCGAGCCCTATATTGTGTTAGTGGTCTATTGCCAGTGGTAGATAGATATTTACCACTACTATTAACCCACTTTCCAACGCAGGGGGAATGAGATCGACCAAGATATTCTGTATAAGCTATTTCTTGTGAGAGCAAACGATTGGCATCCCTCTTCAGCTTTGTGTGCTATTGTGTGGAGGTTATATTATTGGGTAGATTGTGAGATAATGAAGCCATTTATTCCATTGATTGGTTAGTTACCTGCTGGGAGTTTGGGCTAGAGAGTAATTGGGTTTAAGTCTCTGCATTGCAGGTTTCTGGCAAGATTGCAATCTACATTGTTATGGATGAGGTTCAGGGTGGTGGTGCTATTTTTAGCAATCAAGCAGTTTTTGTTTTGCTTTGATTGTGGACTGGTGTACAGATGTAGAGTAAAATATGCTGTGCCTGCAGTAGGGTGAGGATGGGATGTAATTTTGTGGTATTCAGGATGATAAAGATAGGAAATCTAGAATGTGATCAGGGTTTTCGATGCAGGTGTGTGGAATTTATTAAAATATCTACTTTCCAAGAGATGAGATGCCTCAGAAATATAATTGTTCTGTTGTGGTGTAGAGGTGAAGGACGACAAGATGCAAGTTCAGGTAAGAGGTTTATTCTTAACACCTCGTCCAACAGCAATGGCACAGCAACTGTCAACTCTCAGAATTCTGTCACATGAAGGGTCTACTGTAAGAGTTCTGACAGTGACTTCATCAGAGATGAGGTTCCACGCCACACTTCTCCCTCTCATACAACAAAGAGCACTGCAGTGCATAATAAATAAATATGAACAGGTAACAAATATGAAATATACAAAGTTAAGCATCTGAAGACATGTAAAACAAAGTCATTAAAACAAGAAGCAAATCTTACACAACAAAATCCTTGAAATAAGCAGGTTTCCTGATCTCCCTAACGCTTCTCCTGTGAACTGGGGTAGCACTCCTAGAAGAACCCTGCGAACCTGAATCACAGACCCAACTTACTCCCGGTTGGGAGTTAAAATTTGAGCTGTCAGAAAAAACGTGGTTGTCGTATAACAGCAACCCTACTCTTGTTCCAAATGCGACCATCATGTGTCTTAATGGCATTCTTGAAACATTTGATTACTTGTAACTCTCTAGGGAATTTTTGACCAATCAGCACACCCACTAGGTGCTTTAATTTTGACAAAATCACCCACACCGACTTCAACATTTCTCACACACTTGTGGGAGTCAAGATCTTCTTTCCTCTTGCGTTGAATGGAAATCTCTTTCTCTCTCCATTCACCAGGGGTATTGTCAATGCAGCCTTTGCTCCAGCACGTCTAACCAGGACATACACACGTAGACGGGGGATCTTCCTTTGAACAATTCAAAAGGAGTCTTCCCGGTGGAGCCATGCGGTGAAAAACGATAGCCTAACAGTCTACTTGACAACTCTTTCTTCCAATCCAAACCATTCACTCTTGCTAGTTGAATGCGTTCCTTTAAAGTTTTAATGACTCTCTCAATGGCACCATTAGTCTCTGGGTGATAAAGAGACGATTTTTTGTGAACAATTCCACACCTCTGCAAATACGAGACTGTCTCACGAGAGCAGAATTGTACCCCATTGTCCGTAAGTAGGTACCTGGGAAAACTCTCTCTCTTAAACACACCCTCTAAAAACCTGATCACTGCCGAAGATTAAGTATCCTGCACACATGATACTTCAACCCACCTGGAGTACAAGTCCATCAGGACAATGACATAGGGAGTAGCATGTTCAGTTCTTATGGGCCCCCAAATATCCATCGCAACTTCTTCCCAAGTACGTTTGTGCAGTGTTCTGCATACCATAGACAACTGACTAGTTTTAAGCCCCTTGTCACAGACTATACATTCAACGCAATCTCTTATCAAACACTCAACATCATGATCGAGTGAAGGCCACCAAAAATTTCTCCGAAGCCTCCCTTTAGCCTGAACAATACTCATGTGATCCTCATGGGCTAAATGTAATATTTTACCTCTTAACTTCTCTGGAGGGATTAGTCTTGTGCCTCCTAACAAAAACCCTTTGGCCAAAGCAAGTTCATCCACAATCTTCTCCCATCCTCCTACACAATCCTTTAGCTGGGCTTTACACCTCATTCCCAAACTGATTATATCCCTAATCTTACACAAGGTCACATCATTCTAAAGTTCAGTTAACCACTCCTGTTCACCAATGGATCCTTCAGTCACTTCACACACACACTGACTTCTTCCTCCTCGTCCAGTACTTCGCTACCATCAGGCTGTGAATTTTCAATGTCCACAAGCCTAGATAGGCAGTCAGCAGACTAGTTGCTCGCTCCTGCAACATACGGGATAGTAAAAGACAAGTCTTGCAACCCCACAACCCATCTCCGCATGCGAGATGATATCGAATCAAGTCCCTTCTTGGCGATAACCTCAACTAAGGGTTTATGATCAGTCTGTACGCCAAATTTGATACCCTATAGAAATTGGTAAAATCTCCTAATGGACCAAAACACCGCTAACGACTCGCTCAATTACAGAATAGTTGCGTTCTGCGTCCCTGAGAGTTCTCGAGATGCATGCAATGAGGTTTTCCTTGCCATCTCTTGTTTGAATGAGCAGTGCACCCAACCCTTTTCCGCTTGCATCGCACACACTTTTTGTCACAGATGAAGCCTCAAAGGACTGCAGTGAAGGTGCATTACTCAACTCCTGCTTTACATCTGAGCATTCCTGGGAACATTCAACACCCCACACAAAATCAGTAATTTTTTTTTAACAGTTTCCTCATGTTAAATGTTTTGCTAGCAAAGTCTTTTATGAAACGGCTATAATACTCAACCATTCCCAGAAAAGATGAAAGTTCCTCATTGGTTTTAGGTTCTTTCAGGGCTCCTATTGTGTCCACTAGTTCTTTATTGGGTCTAATCCCTGTAGAAGTAACTTTTTGTATCCTAAATAGCTTACTTCACCGATGCCAAACCTGCACTTCTCAGCTTTTTGTCAAACCTGCCAGTTGAAGCTTCTGTAACGCCTGGCGAACACGCAGGTCGTGCTCTTCAATATCAGATCCAAAAACAATTATGGCCTCTTGATAGCACTTTACTTTTTACGGCTGATCTTTCAAAATGACCGACCTAATCCTCTGAAAGACTGCAGCAGCAGAAATTAAGCCAAATGGCATCCTTTTAAAATGAAAAATGCCAAAAGGAGTAGGAAAGGCGGTCAGATCCTGCGAGCTCTCATGTAATTCGACCTGGTGATAGGCCGACGTAAGATCTAATGTGCTAAATACCTTAGCACCAGTAAAGGTTGTGATCATTTCCTCAATGTTGGGCAACGGGAATCTGTCAACCACTACCTCTTTGTTTAGCGCCCTCAAGTCCACGCAAAGGCGAATGTCTCCATTGCCCTTGCGAGCAACGACAATGGGAGCCAACCAATCTGTAGCTTCAACTCCTTCAATGACCCCACACTCTACCAACCTCTTGAGTTCATTGTCCACTGCCTTTTGCAAATGCATGGGAATCCTTCTTACCTTTGCCCCAACAGGGGTTGCGTGGTCTCTTAGTCTGATCTTGTGTTTGTAACCAACCAACTTGCCAAGTTTGTTTTGGAACACGACATCGAACTCCTTGACAAACTTGTTTTGGTTACATTCAATCTCATCAACTTGTACTTGTGGGGTTTTACTTGGATGCAATCTGACACCCAACTCCTTCCGCTGGCTCCAACCTAAAAGATCATCACCTTTACATGAAACATAAATTTTACCACAAGTGCTTTTCCCACACACACCTATGGTAGCTTCAAAATATCCTAACATTTCAATCCTGCTCCCACCATAGCCTCCAGGTTGTAAGTCTATTTTAGTGAGTGACTTATTACCTGGAAACAACCTCAACAACATTTGCTTAAAGATAATCGTGATGTGAGAACAAGAATCAAATTTCATCAAGGTCTCTTTGCCATCAATGGTAACAACTTCAGAAGGGAATATCTTTTTGGACTCCTTAACTTGTAACACAATCTCCTGACACGGTTCCTTGTTCCCACCCTTGTTGTATCTTTTATGTCTGTTCCTACAACATTTACTGAAATGACCCTTGATACCACAGGAGTTGCAAACCTGGGATAAAGCGGGACAGAATTCATCATTGGCCTTATGGCCTACAAACCCACAGCTGTAGCAAGTACCAATGAGATTCTATTCCCTTATCCTGGCACCTTTGACCTCAGAGGTCTGTTTCGCCTCTGGAACACTTAGAGACTTATCCGCAGTAATCACTGTGACATTTTCTGTTCCTGAATCATGAGAATTATGTACTTCATACCCTGCCTTTAGCTCACCCACACACTTCATCATGTTCTCAACTTGTTTTGCGACAATGAGAACCTCATCAAGAGGTGGCTCATCTTTCATCCAAAGTTCCTCCCGTAATTTGTCACTGTTGCACCGCAGCACAAACTGATCTCTAATCCTCTCTTCTATCACCCCCCCAAATTTGCATTTTGAGCCCAACTTCCTCAAAGCAGTCACAAACTCCTCCACCTACTCATCCTAACCCTGACACCTCAAACTAAAATCTTTCTAACATGGTGCTTACATGTGGCAAATAATGTCGATCTAACTTTGCAATGGCAATTTCATACTCATTAAATCACGTGCTTCAGAGTGCAGGAGCTCAGGTAAATTTTCCAACACGTCCTGGCCCTCCGCCCCCAAACAATGTAAAAGCAATGCATGTTTGCGTTCAGCACTCAAACTAGTGCCACAAACCCGAGCATAATTCCAAAATACTTTTTTCCACTTTGACCCCCCAATTAATGGTTCACCTGGAGAAGACAGAAAAAAGGGTGGATATTTAACGTTTTGCATTTGTATGACTTTCTGAATTCTAAATTGTGCTTGGTGAAATATTGATAAAGTAAGATGCTACTATCATAAAATCTAGTGCAGGATGCCACCACATGTTAACAAAGCTAAACATTTTGAATCATGGATGTGCAATTAGTAATTCCAGAGACAAGGATAATGAATTAATAACAGCCCATTATGAACACGAGAAATAAAAAGGAAGTCTATGTCTCCTGAATATTCCTTGCATCCGACGATTTGGTTGACCTTTTTTTTTTTTGTATGAAAAAACAATGATAAATTCAAGTTTTGACGTTTTTTAACTAGGATTGTAAACCTCCAAAAAAACCTGGAGAGCGAAGAAGACGTTCCTCCGCCATTCCTACATAAGAGGCTGAACTGAGAGGCGGTGCAAACCCAATAAACAAGCCATCACAAACTCTAAAAAAATAAATAAAAAAAAATCAAGCCAGACTAGAGTTGGAGGGCGAATAGCAGTTCCTCCGAACCCAACCGCCTGATCGCTCTAGTTGACAAGTAAAATGAGACAAACCCTTCTTGCGAGCTGACGCATGCGAAGAGCGGCAAAAAAAATGAGTAGCGAGTTAGAGGGCGAATGGTCGTTCCTCCAAACTCCCTTTGCTCAACTTAAGAATGAAAGTGAAACAGCAGGGGCTAGAGGGCGTATAGCCGTTCCTCTGAGCCGAGGGGTAACAAAAGTTCACTTACCTCACAGCGACGTTGGTACCGCTAAGGAAAGCGCGTACCTTACTTCCAACAGCAGCGTTCGGATCTCGCAGGACTGCGCAGACTCCCAAGCAGGGGCAGACTCTCAGAGTCTGAGACACCCCAACAACTTGACTCCCTGGACCAAACCTGAAGAAAAGGAAAGATCGGGTTCCCTTAGGTGAAGAGTCTTGCCAGGAACAACCTCCAGCTCCGTTTTCCAAATTTGACAGCGGTGATACAGAGCTGCCTCTCGCCTTGTTGAGGTGTTTTATAGTGATCTGCACAGCGTGGCTCCAGATCCCGTCCAGCGTCGTCAGAAATTGTGGTGTAGTGGTGAAGGACGACAAGATGCCAGTTCAGGTAAGATGGCAGAGCAACTGTCAACTCTCAGAATTCTCTCACATGAAGGGTCTACTGTAAGAGTTCCGACAGTGACCTCATCAGAGATGAGGTTCCACACCACATCTGTCACACGGATTCTCCATTTATAATCACTTTTTTGGCATGCATCAAAAACGTTTTACTAAATAATGCTGCAGAGAAAGAATTTCTAAAGCTGCACAGTAGTTTATAAAAACCTTTTTTTCCCAAGTTTAAATTTCTTTTATACATTTTATAACACGCCCTGGGCATCAAATGATTGGAATTCCACAACTCTACTTTTTTGAGGAATTCTCGGGAAGCTGTTCGTGTGATGGTGGGTGGTTTCTTAGGCTTCAGTCATTGACCTGGAGCACTACTTTGCTGTCTGTGCTGTGTATGAATATGCCGCAAGGACCTCTAAGCATCTTTTCTAGGTAGCAATATATTGTGTTATTTTTTATTTTAAGGAAGTTGATTTTTTAAATGTAATGGAGGAACTCGTTGTGTCGTTGGGCAGTGGTTAGAGACTCCTGTAGATGCTATAGAAGTCTGGCATCGGATAGTTTCTAGAAGGAAGGAAAATTACAGCTGAGCCACTTCATGGTAAAATGTGTTCCTGAAGGATGAAAAGCACTGGGAAAACTGCTTATCATCTGGCCTAAATCTTGTCATGGTGCCTGAGGGATTTTCCATAATCTGTATTCTATAGCATCTGGTGACCTTTACCAGTACAGTAGCTTTCTGTGGAGAGTCTGTGACGCACCTGGGTCCTCAGGTTCTATTTTTAGGACGTTTGCAGATTTAGCAGCATTTTGTTGTTACATTTGAGCAATTAGATCTCAAATATTAAAAATAGGTGGCTGATCTAGAAAAAGGTTACAAAATGTTTTTACACATTTCGACTGAATCTATTGCAAAATAAAAATGGCATTTACTTCAGACCATTGAACAAGTTCCTCTAGTAACAAATATGTATATTTCCATTTTTTGCAGGATTCTAATGTAAGACCAAGATGGCTAGACCTAACCACAGCAGCTATGTCCTTCAGCAGCTGAACAACCAAAGGGAATGGGGTTTCCTCTGTGACTGCTGCATTGCTATTGACGACATATATTTCCAAGCACACAAGGCTGTTCTTGCTGCTTGCAGCTCCTATTTTAGAATGTTTTTCATGAACCACCAACACACGTCCGCTCCTCTTAAGCTTAGCAACATGCAGATAAATGCAGAATGTTTCGATCTCATCTTGCAGTTTATGTACTTGGGAAAAATTATGACTGCGCCCAAAAATATTGAGGAATTTAAAGTGGCAATTAATTACTTACAACTCTATAATTTACCTGAATGTTTGGAAGATATTAAGGATGGCGAGTTATCGAGTACAAAGAGCTCTGCTTCGGCTTCTGACATCCATGGAAATAAAATGGTATTTGGTGTAAAAATGTATGAAGAGCCAATGCTCCGAAATGGCGAAGAAACTAGCATTCGGCATCCTGAAGCAATTAAATCGGTGAATCCATTACAAGAGAAGAACACTAAGAAAGAGGTTTTACAGGCAGGAAGAAATCATGAACCCCTTCTTGAAGTGTGCAAGAAAAATACTGTGCCCAAATTATCCAACACCAAAGAACGTGTAGCACGTCGCTTTGGAAGAAGCTATACCTGTGATAGCTGTGGATTTGTTTTTAGCTGTGAAAAACTATTAGGTGAGCATGCTTTAACTTGCACCAATAGGCATATGTACCAGGCTGCAAAATCCTACAGCAGTGAAGAAAATGATTCTAGCGAAAAAGACTCTTCAGTTTCTAAGCTGTCACCCAAACAAACCGAAAGATTTAAAATGGAAGCCAGTCAATCTCTTGATAGTTCGTCTTCTGAGGCGCCAGCCATGGGAAGCACCAAGAATGCTACAGGCTTGATGGAAAAGTCAGATGGGGTGGGCAACACATTGATTGAAGGGAACTCAATCATCATTAAAATTGAGACCGATGACAGTCCTGCTGTTGAAATGGAAGACATTAATATTGTCAAAATTTCAGATAAAGATTTCATTGACTCATCTGAAAGTGACGAATTGGATGATGAAACGGATGAGCCCCTTTGCAGTTATTATGTGGAAGAAAATGTTGATGGCAATCAAATTACAGAACATATTTTGAAAGCTCAGCCTCCAATGCCTCTCCATCCCAGAGGAAGAAACTGTATAAAAACTGAAAGATTCAGTAATAGTACAAAAAGCACAGGGCTGGATGTTGAGGAAAACAGAACCTGTGAGCTGTGTGGTCTAACAATAACCGAGGAAGACTTGTCAGCTCATTATTTATCTAAACATATTGAAAATATATGTGCTTGTGGCAAATGTGGCCAAATACTGGTTAAAGGCAGGCAGCTCCAAGAACACGCAGAGAGATGTGGGGCACCCCAAGATCCTATTGTAAATGGATTAGAAAACACTGAAGAAAAAGGTAATTTTGGAGACACCACAGAAGAAACAACCAATATGTTTGTAGAGATGTTGGACGACTTGCATGATGAAAATTTTCAGCAAAATAGTCTTTCAGATAAGCAGACATATAACCATTCTGCCTGTCCTTATGGTTGTCCTAATTGTGGACAGCGCTTTGAAACTGAGAGCCTTGTGCTTGAGCATATGTCTCACTGCCTCGAACATGATCTGTTTAAGAATACGATCATGGAGGAAAATGATAATGATCATCGAAGGAAGCACTTCTGTAACCTCTGCGGTAAAGGATTTTACCAGCGCTGTCACTTGAGGGAACACTTCACGGTTCACACAAAGGAAAAACAATTTGTTTGCCAGACTTGTGGGAAGCAGTTTCTTCGAGAGCGACAGCTACGACTTCATAATGATATGCATAAAGGAATGGCACGATATGTATGTTCTGTGTGTGATCAAGGAAACTTCCGGAAGCATGACCACGTGCGTCACATGATCTGTCATCTCTCTGTTGGTGAGACAATGTGCCAGGTCTGTTTTCAGATATTCCAAACCAACGATCTTCTGGAGAAACACATGGACGTTCATTTGTACACCTGTGGTGTTTGTGGAGCCAAATTTAATTTGAGAAAAGATATGCGGTCTCATTATAATTTAAAGCATTTTAAACGAACATAAATACACAGTTTTAAAATGACAAAAAGCAAAACACCAAAGCTAGAGGGAATAGCACACCTTTTTTGATTTAATTTAATTAAAACCTCTTCTGGGAGATTTTGTATGAGGTGAATGACATTGTTTGAATTTTTCTAAAGTTAATTTCAGCCTTTTTTATCCTTTCAAGGAACACAAGTCTATATCAAAAACCAAAACATATGACGCCATTTGCACCTTGAAGCATTTAAGTGCTATTTTGTACAATTAGTGGGGATTTCATATACATCTGTGAAATGTTTTCACATGCCTTAGAATCTGCTCATAATCAAACACATTTTAATTTGTATTTATATTACTTTGCTAAGTAGATCTAGAACATGACTATCAATTATCTTAGCATCAAAAGTATATTGCACTTCTACCAAAATATATTATATTGCCCTTAGAGAGATTATTTAGGGATGTCCCTTTGTTGTGCCTTTTATGCAGGGGTAAAGATAAATGTAACATTATGCAAATATCTTGCTTTTAAAACTAATTTGAAATCGGAAGAAAGCAAGCCCTCATTCTTCACACTTCTTTCAACCCCAGTTGTGACTGTGAGTTTGTAGCTATCACCTTATAAGATGTCACCAATGTTTCACTTTTGATAAGACAGACTTGTGGGGAATCGCTAGACAATCGTAGATTGCATATAAATATGCAAAAGAATTTCAATCAGTTGTGGGTAGTTGTTAATCGACATAGACATTTTGACTTGGAAGATCCACTTTTCGAGGTTAAGAGTATTTATTATGAATTGGGTAAACAAGTTGATGTACTAGCTACAAATGTAAAACCTAGGAAACATTAGAGAGTTGAAAGGAACACCCAAAAATACCATAATACTCCAAGCAAATTTTGTGCCATACTCATTATGCTTACATTTCTATATAATTCAGTATGCCGAAGTGAAGGCATAACTTCATTAGCGCCAAATGCCAAGTCCTCAAAGAGGGGATACTGAGTTGTGGTTCAAAAAGAACTGGCATGCGAACAAGATTTTACTTGCTCTTAGCCACAAGTAGACTGTTATGAAATGCGAAAAGTAGGCGGCAGATGTCTGTTAGCACTTGTTTACGTTTACCTCTTTGAATGCAATAATGGTGCATATGAACCGTGGAGAGGTACTAGTCAAAGTGATATTATCAGCTCCAGACTATGTAGATCATGAGAGAGGTTTTTCCCTTTAACCTTTGCAAAACACATTACACGTGCCCTGAGTAGACAGTTTTTCTGATAGGTTTTTTTCACTCCTGAATTATTGAAAATAAAAATGTAAAGGTCAAAGACAAACCGCTTGACAGTCTAATGTACCAAAATATAAGTAAGTCAACCACTTATTTCCGAGAAATATATGTATTGCGCATCCATTGGATCGATCAAGACAATGGAGAGTAGGAAACAGAGTACCGAGGTAGTATCTGAGCACATATAATCTGTGTTTTACCGTGTAGAGTCCAATCCGGAAAAGAATAGCATTTGATACAAGTATAGACATCAAGGGCAGGGACTTCAAATGCGTGAAATGAAAAGGGAATGAAAGTATAGAGCAGGTAAAAGGAGATTTCTGTCACATTGGTTACTTGTAGTCAATAGCTCCCTGTGACAATGGAGCTTTTTTCTCTTGTACTGCATGCTTCTAAGGTTGATTGTGCCTAGTGCCTGCAGGGCCTGCATTGGCTCCCGCCATTGGAAAAACATCCTCACTCCCCAGAGCCTACTCATTCGCAGCATCGAAGAAAACAGGAGCATGCATGTTTCCTTCTTCCTGACTCCCTCGCTGTTTTCAGTTAACGTCTGTATATGTATTCAACAATATATCGTTCTTCTCACTGCAACCAACCTGCTGCATTAAAACGCAGCCATTTCTTAAAAGCTTGTAATACAACAACGTCATTGTGCAGAATCCAGTGTTTCACAAGAGTGGTTAATGCGGGTAACAAATGTGGACGCGGTCCTGAGCTCCTAAATGAGGGGGTTTTTTTTGTTTTGTTTTTTGCATCGATAGCTATACTGTTGCTAGCAAGTTTTTTATTTTACTTATTTCTTATTTTTTCTTTTTTACTTGTGTGTGCAATGCGTTTTAGAGTGGCAGTGTGTCTGGACTGTTACACTGCGGATGTCTAAATCTAGGGATTAACCCAGACTGCTCCACTGCCACTTCTGCTTCCAATAAGCACTGTTTCTATGGGAAACTCTATTCTTCTATCTTTGGTTTCCAGAGATGTCTTGTTAATGGCCAAGATGCTGCACCGGAGTCTCAGAATTATTTCTGCACATCTTCTTCTATAAATGAATAGGTTTGTAAAAATGGCACATTTCTGTGGATGCTGTGTAGCCACGGTTCCTATTGATCAGGTGTAGTTGCCTCATGGCTATTGCGTAAAATAGGTTTTGGTGTACTAATGTTCTCCCCACAGAACTTCCTGGCTGCTTTAAAATAGTCATGAATCTCAAATTAAACAGATGCATGTATTATTATTTTTTAGCTGGAAGGAGGTGATGATCCAAGCGGGCATATGGTGGCAATGTTGATTATTGCAATTTTGGAGGGGTTCTTTAAAGTCAAAGAGGAACACCAAGAAATAAATGTGTATTATTATACCTAAGTTTGTGGGTCATTTTGAGGTAAAATGAATGCATCTCTTTGTTGGGCTACTTTCATTACCAATAAGTCTGAAATAAAATAGCAATGACTAACATTTTCATAACTACACGTTGTATAAAAGAATGTTAACAACACTGACAAATATGGTATTACTCTGAATATGCAGACAACCTTTCTTATTCCTGGTTGTGTAGTTTATTTATCATAAATCAGCAATCATTTTCCACAGTGCAAAATTAGTAAATCTTTTACAAGGAACCCTTCCTTTGTAATATGTGGACTGTTAAGTCACACGCATATCAGTATATGTAGGTGAACATCTTGCAGTCATTTAAAACCACCTACAACTTGTATTATCTAAAAACATAGAGCTATTGCGGTCCTCTTCATATTTTGTCTATTCTGTCTTGAGGGTCCATGTTTTTCAGGTTTTGCCACCAGGGAAGGACCGTAGTTTTTCAGTACTTTATAGTGCTTCTTTACTTTTCATTGTTCAGATCTATGGTCCTCTATATTCTTCTTTGCCATGTTTTTCAAACAGAATTATGATGTGTAGTGAAGTTTAAAATTTTGTCTTTAGTCGCTTGGCAAATGTAGCCTTAAGCTGATTAATATGCTTCCTCTAAAAAACATTAACGAAAAGACGAGAACAAATACATACATATTTGTTGTAAATTATACATTTTTGACGGCCAAAACACGAACAATGAGTAGCTGGAACCTAAGAACGAATGAACTGTCGGACAATGTTTGTAGTCTAATCTTGACCAACAGGAATAATATAAGAAATCTGTGTTTCATGAACAATGTCCTCAACGTGCTGTTTTCCTTCTTCTGCTTGCCAGAGATGTAGGATTGTATATTAACAGTGTGAATTTAATACCCAGTCTAGGTGTATTCGGATAGTTTGCGAGTATCTGACTCTGACTACTTTTATTGCTATTTGCACTGTGTGTATTGAGTGCATTTAGATTATTTAATTTGTCATGTAGGGTTCCCAGCAGACAACACTCCACTGTTGCCTCAAATGTTTTATTTAACAACTCCTTCATAAACAGCCTCCCCTTCGACCACTTGGAGGGTACTTCTCAGCACTTCCACCACATGTATAATGGCTCCTTTCATCATACTCTCTACAGCAAAATGGATCCACCCCATGTCCAAGGAAGAAGATCAGGCGATAGAAGTATTTTCAATAAAATATATTCTGGAATCCTATTGTTTTGAGAACATTGAGCATCTTCTGAGAACGTTTCAAGCATGTGTCACGTTGCATGAGATTATTAGTTGATAAAAATCTTGTATAACTTTGTGGATGTGAACATAAAACTGAAACATTTACAAACTAAATTAAGGATTATTGCTCTTATAAATAGCCATGGTCTCTACTGCCCTTCCCTTTGTAACCCTTATGTAGTGTTATAAAGGGATGCTAGGGCGAAAAGCAAAAAACAAATGGCATGCATAATTAGAGAGTCTCTGACAAAACACTTCATTTTCTTTCACCTTTTTCGAATCCGCTGACAGTGAATTGTCAGTTCGGTTATTTTATCGTGGTTCCCTCTTCCTTGGCCTATAATAGGTCAACTAATGACCTGTATTGGCATCTTCTTTGAATTTATTCACTGAATCCAGAACCCGCCACCTATGCATTTATACCAGGCTTCTTTAGATTAAATAGGAAATCTTTGATATTTGTTCTATGACTCGTAATCTAAATATATAGTGGTACATGCTAATTTGCATTTTATACATAAACCCCAGAAAGGCTATCATTTTATTTACTGCAATTCTTTTAAATATTTTATTAATATGAGATCCAGTCTCTAAACCTTTGTCTCTCAAACTGAAATAATAGAAAGCCCTTCGTAAAAGTACCTCTGCTATCCAGTAGTGAACATTTTAGGTGTTCCATTGCTCTGTTTTAGTGCTGGTCACAAGGGTAAGAAAAGTGACTCCATAATGCCTGTCCTGGAATCTTTGTAGGACCATCCATTAAAAAGATTTTTTTTAAACTATTTAAGTTGCTATTCATGGGGTGTTTTTTTTTTTTTTTATTATTCCCATTGCTCCTCAAATTATATAAAGAGCGCATAGAAATTCATGTTTCTCCTGGCACCTTAGCTTGCCACAGGAGGTGCGGTTTAGTCCTCCATTACATAGTTAACACTGCCCAACCGCTTCTCTTTGTCAGAGACTGAGTGTTCCTTGGAAGCAGCATGGTATAATCCGTGTGTTGGCTTTGCCATAGACTACTGAAATACTGAAAAGCTAAGTCTCAAGTCAGGGGAACAGAATTGGGAAAGAGGTACACATGGAAATAAAAATTCAGCATTGGCTGTTTTATAGATTCACGTGCTTTTATTATTCATTGTCAAGATGGGAACCTTTGTTAATCTATGTTAATATAGTGTTAGACATGTATATTTCACCAAAATCGAAACGGACAGACTACACATAGTTTATTCACGTCCTTTTAGGGCATGAACTCTGATATGGTGGAGTGAGACTGATGTGCCGTCTCGCAGAGGCTAGTGCACAGTTGATTAATAGATTGTAAACCTCCCCAAGTGTTTATTTTTCCTCTACTTTTTTACATTTTTTATTTTTTCATCATCACCCCCTTTTTGGAAAAGGTAAGTTGTGTTTTTTCCTTTTCTCTGTGCACTGAGTCAGGTTCCAGCAGACTCTCTCTCAAACATGATTTTTATGATGGGCTGTTTGCGCTGGTTCCACACACTACATATTATTGGCATCAGCTGTCCACTTTGACATTGTCTTTTCAGATGCAGCCAGTGATCCCTGTTCAGCCTTTACTTACCTTTTTAACTTGCCTCAGCCGCTGGCTGCTCTATTTGCTTCTATACGGTCACCAGCTCTGATATTGTTGTAACCCCACTCAGGCTACAGTTTCCGAGCCCCATGGCAAATATCTGCCTGTAATCGCTAGCATTTCCAATCCAAGAAGGCTAAAGGGCAAAGCTCAAATTCAGAGCTTTGCCCTTTCAGCCGCAAGTTGGCTTCTTGAGATTTCACTAAGTGGGTGGCTCTGGCGACAACCAATCCACACATCTGAGTGTATAAGTTTTCCACACTTGGAAGATTGTCTCATCAAAGCTCCTGTGAGGATGGAGATACACTGTTGCGGTGCAGACAACACTCAAATTTCTGAATCGACTCAGACCGACATTGAATACAGAGAAGTCCATAGTTTCTACCACCTAAAATTATTTCCATCTCATGAATGTGGTGAACGAGGTATTGCTTTAGCCTAGAGTATTTAATCAAGTTCATGGGTTACAGCCCACAAGTACAAATACTCTCTGGGCATGATTTAGTTGTGCATCTTTTATTTTCTCACTGTTGCTTGCAAAGGCGGCTCTTACAAGAACAGGTGGATCTCAACTGACGGCAAATTTTCGATCACTCGCACAGCCCTTTTGTATCACTTTGGCTCTCAAACTAGCACTTGTATGGTGAATGCTAGACAAGCGTGTATTAAGGCTTACAAGTTTAGCATTCATACCCTCACTTAACTACAGAAGTCTTCTTGAAGGGATGAGGCTCTCTTTTTCTTAAACTAACTCCAAACCACCTCTGGATCCTGTAGGGGTACCACATAAACCTGTTAAAATTGAGGGTGGCCAGATTTGTGATAAAAGCATCTGAGCCATGCACCCATTATCTAGAAGTCCTGATAATAATAGATGTTATCATCACTCTACGTTACATTGTCACGGAGTGAAGGAAAGCATCGGATGCTACATCATAGTGTTGATTTCTTGGTAGAGCATGTGCCAGACGTGTGGATGGGCACCTTCAGCAGGAAATGTATTGTTTGTCATGTTTCAGAAATAGATTCAAGCCAACTTAATCTAGTGTTTCAGAAGTGAGCAACTCCATTGCAGTACCCCCTTGCAACACCCAAGAACACAAATGACAAATCCTTGCCAACAATTGGTGGTGTTCATGGACTGGAGGAGAAGCCCTTTTTATGTCATGGTCCATACTCTTTACCTTCTCTTTTCTGCCAATTTCCCCATGTCCACGAAGTTCTTTTGCACACCAAATGGGAGCTCCGTTCAATAATTCTGCTTGTTCACTGTTGTCCAGGCTTTGCTGATTTACATACATTTGGGGCCTATAAGTGTATACAGCGCTCCAGTTCAAAGCAAATCTTCTCCTCCAGACGAAAGAGTACAGTTAAGTGCTGCCTCCGTGCAGGCTGCTTCAGGCATATTCTGTGTCTTCAATTATACCTCTCAACTGCCACATAAAGGTGCAAGAACCTGCAGTTGGTTCCACTTATAATGCTTACCAGCTGAAATGCAAAGGAATTTGCGTAAAGCATAATGTCAACGGGCACCAAATGAGCCCTCGAGATCCTACCTTACTTCCTTCAATCAATCGAATCTGGACAATCATATTCTTCAGTGAGAGTACATTGAACAACTATGTGCAGGCACGGTCCCCTACCATACCCCTTTTGTTCTCTTCCGGAAGTGAGGCTTCATGAGGTTGTTGCCTAGTACCTTCCCACTTTGTTCCAAATAACCTCCACTTTGGGAACTTAATGCAGTGTTGTGGGTTCTCATGAGATGCTCATTAACAGCTATTGAAAAGTCCTCTTTGCACATACTTTTGTGGAAAAACGTTTCTTCTTGCATTTATGTAGCCCGACGCGTGGTAGTGATTCAAGCTTTTTCAGAACTGGCACCCTTCGTGTACTTTACAGACGACAAAGACATGCTAACCACAAACCCACGCTCCATTCTAAAGGCGTTTTTCTTTCCATCTCACAACCGCTAAAACAGTTTTTTGCAGGCACGCCCTTACAGATATGTAGAAGCTGCAACATGGTCATCCACTAACTTGCTTGCAAAGCATTACTGCCTAATCCCCACGTGTTTCCAGACACGAGGTTTCCAGTCAGAACGTGGAAGGTCGCATATAGTTTAAAAGGTTAATTCAACCACATTTTCTTCAATAATAATAGGCCAAGGTTATTGGAAGTCAGATCTGCAGTCTCTAGGCTTTATTTCGTAGCTGATATATGGGTGCGTAGGATGCTGTTGAGGGAGGGTTGTATTGTTTTGGTTGTAGGGATCAACAACGTATTGACATTTATTAGGTTGTCGTGGTGTAACCCCATGCCAGAACCACAAAACTGTTTTTTTCCTTGCTGCTCCCTAAAATAAATATATTAAACACACCTTTCTAGTTTTCTATGCGATAATCCTGTTGCAATAACTGTGTTTTTTTTAATCATTAATCTAGCAGTTGAACAAGTGTTTTTAAAAAATATATATTGCATTGTTTAGGTCTCACGCATTAAGAGCCTTTGTAATAGGACTTTTTGGTTAACCGTATCCTCCGGCGAAGACACAATATTACAGGCGCTAGTAATGTCAAGAGAGAACTCTTATTTCTGTTATGAGATTGTCTGTTTTGGAGTAGACGGCGGTGAATTCCAGATTTTCGTTCTAGGACTCATGTGGGTTGCCAGAAGTAATCTGGTTGGGGACATATTCCTGTATTGTTACATGAGACGATCTCAGTCTATCCGCAGTACACCAGAGAGCTGAAGATGTACAGGTTCGTCATGCATATAAAGACAATCCAGTGTGCCAAGGAAGGTGGAAGTCTTTGATGTCCACTGGGAAGCCGTATTCTGGGTAGGGACTATCATTTCACGATTTGACTTTACATTGAGGAGGTCAGAGTTAAGACTTTCTGGACAAACAAGGAGGTGAAGATGTCTGTCAGTTTGGTTCTTAAAAATGTGTCCGGTTTGTGACGAGAGGTGTAGTGATTGATTCGTTCCCTTTATTTGAAGAGGGATAGTGTGAAAAAGAAAGGGTGTGGGGATTCAAACTCCTCCATCATCATAAATGTATTTTGAAAAGATTCCATAGAATTGTCAATCTAAAAAAAAAAAAAAAGCCCAGCTAAATTATGCTCTACAAATTATAAAATAACTCATCCAGCGTTTTATGATTGTTACTTCATATGTACATGTGCCTTATATGAATATTCACCAATCAGTAAACATCTCAAACTGTCGCCTCAAACCAATAAATATATTAATTTAAAATGCAATTTTCATATAGAAAAGTCTACACATAACCCTCATGCTATTTTACAGAAAATGGAGTTTGAATTCTTTTAACATCGTCCTCAGGTGCTTTTTCCTTGGCTCGGCATATGAAGTACAAAGAAATGAACTTATTCTTACACCTACCATCACAGTTAGGTGAACTCTGTTAATTCTGCTTTGCAGTAAAACTGCTTACCGTAAGTGCCTATCCTAACTTCATGTGTATAGCTCGTTCATACAGTCAAATAGCCCAATCGAGGAATTTTTTTAACACTTTTTCTCATTGTACTGTCATGTATTCTGGATCTGATGACGATGTAATCCTTTCTTATTGATTTCTAATCTTAACCTGTTGCCAGAATCTACCCTTTAGAATTACTTCATCTTCTCTATTTGTTTCATGCAGGTCATACCATAGATGAACTTAAATTAAAATCTTCTGTTGTGGTGTAAACAGTGTACCAAGTGCAAGGGCCTGGCTGTAGGGAACTGCTGCTGCCTTTGGGTACAGTGCTGGTGGGCTCAGGTGCTTAGGAGTCCCAGAGTCGGATTGGGACCAAAAATTGGCCCGGGAGCCCAAAGAAATGTGGCCTGCATTTGTGGATCGTGACCTTTCGCAAAGTATTGTTTGGTTGTACTGGAACTAATTTTGGGGGAAATTTGTGATGCGTGAATCAATTTACAGCTTGTGAGGGCAGGAACATTGGTCAAGTCTGGAAACTCCACCATTCCACTGCAGCTCATTCATAGCTATCCTGCAGATTATCTTTAGGTCTATGAATCTCCTTCAACCTTGCTCACCCACAGATGCTTGAGTCCACTCCCTGCCAGTAGTATGCCCTTAAGCTTCTGCTCATTCATGGGAATTCTCTGTCCGTTTGCCAACAGGTCCTCAAAGTATCATGTTTGCTTGTAGGTCTGGCTTCTATTTACGTTCAAGAAACTTTGTGTCCTGCTTATCCTAAGATATTGAGGCTCTTTCTCATCATCGCTGGGTCCCAAACGACCTGTTTTCCCCTCACAATCCTTAGGCTCATTACTACTCTCAGGTCCCCGAGTATCCTACACAGACTCACATCCCAACTCGTGATAGGGCGGTCAGACCGCTGGTGCGGCAGTGGCTGGACTGCCACAGCTGCACCACCACGCTTCTGAGCATGTGAAGAAAGTAATTTTAGATGAAACCAAGACAAAATGTCTCTTATCTGACATTGGGCAACGAAATCTTAATGCGTTTGCTTCAACACCAACACTGCTGTTTCGTTTCCTGGTATATTTAGGCTATGTGGCTCAGGCAGGAGAGCACAGGAAGAGTTCAAACAATGGACCTTGGAAAGTCAATATGGTCTTTGCTCAGTCTCTGCATTGATCTGATTCTGTCGCGGGCGCTAGGCTCAGCAACACTATTGGGCTCTCCACCCTCCTGCCATCTTAATGTAAAGTAGCACAAGAGCGGAGCATGCTACAGTAACAAAGCTCCCTCCAGCACGGTATATTTTATGCTATAAATGATATGTGAAGGGAGGGGCACAACTAGAGTTGCTTAGTGGAGGTGGCAGAATAACGGGTGCTCTGGGGGAAGGGGATTAGGAGGGCAAACAGTACATGGGTAGGGGAGCAAAAAGTTGCTTTGGAGGGAGGAGCTGGATGATGAGTGGCACCTCGGGGTGAGGACAGAACAACGGCTGCTGCAGGAGGACAAGTGGCACCAGGGCAGGGGGATTAGAAAGAGTTGCTGAGAGGAGCATGAAAAACATTGCCAGATAGATGGACCGGAACATTGACTTACCAGCATACATGTTTTCACCACCTTGCTGGAGTTCTCCGCGTTCACAGGAGGAGAGAAAGGAAGACATCTCTCCAACCAGCCATCGTTATATTTACCATTCAGCAGGACAGGATCAATAAAAGGAATATTGAGCCTGGGTTTTCTATTTAGAGCTTGCTAAAGGTACTAATTTCGTTTTTTTTATTGCTTTTATTTTGCAAATAACAATGTTCTGGATGCTCTGAGCAGGAGATTTATTACCAAATTAATTTCTTTCCATTTTTGGCTTACAAACGTTAAGCAGTGTGCAAGAAAGAGCACATTTTGTAAAGTGTCCTCTGAATCACAAGTTCCTAGTTAACCCCCAATTCTGAGACGTACAAATAAAGACTCTTCAGAAACTCTGTGCCTTATGCACTTTTCAAAAATACATGTTTCCTTCATACCCATGTTAGATTTTACCACATGAATTGCTGCATGGTCAGTTCAGGATGAAAAATCATTATAATTTGCAGCTCAATTGGCTTATGGGTATCGCATGTTTGTAGACGACCCACAAACAATGAATATTCCTGCGAACAAAAGGGTCTGATTGACTTAACGGTACATTACTTTTATAAATCTGACATTGGAGCAAAAATTACAAATAAAAAAAGTCACCAGTTGCTGTTTTTTTCAATGTATTTAATTATTTCTGATTTTAACAATTAGTTTCGTTGGGAAAAGCATGAGCAATCTACATAAATAACCCTGTGCTGAATTCAGAATTTTGTGTAGCTGTCAGAAATGTCTACATTCCTGGTTTTACTCATTGATTACTCACCTGTTTCCACCACAAATTAAGAGCAAGTATGTTACAATCACAAAAATAGGGCGAATCAGACAAATCCAAGAACTGTGGTTAAAAATTGGTTTTCTTTTACAAATCTTCTTGTTCCTGAAAGCTGGGATTTGTCATAGAAAAATATATGCTTTCTTGTACAGCCCTTTTCCCCCACATTTTTCTATATTTTAGCTATTTTCTTGTTGCTTCTCTGGGAATCCACATACCCTGGGTCCCTTTAGAACGCAAATTTGGCCTGTGCCCCAAACATCAAAGAAGGACTCCGCACTGGGGTGAGTAAAGCCTCCGCAAATAACGTGATAAAATCACGAATAGCAGGTCAGTATTGCGGAATATAAACATACTTTACTCCAGATGTATCTAAGAAGTGAGAAAAAGGCTACCATACAGGAAAATATTACTTCTTTGAGTGCAGAGTTTGAAGCCTACATAGAACCTTCACCCATCAAATGAGACAAGCAGTATGCAGATGTGGTTAAATATACCTTGGACATTTGTTTTGAGCAGGGAAGTACCAACACCATCAAAATTAAATCCTAAGGCTGATCTCTTCCGCAATAAGGCGAGCATCCACCCCACCAGTCAAATCTCTCGACCAATGGCATCAAAGTGAATAACTGCAGACTTCAGCTTCTCATGCACAAATAAAACAGAATCCAACAAGCTTTGTATTATTGATGTACCCTGCTCACTTGTGCGGCCATAGATGTTAGGAGACTTCCGCCAATGAGAACTATTAGGCACACCTGCTTCAGTGAAATGACAGGGAGGTGAAGTGTCAGAGACCTTCAAGCCCTGCCCCTTGCACCAACTAGTTCAACGTACCCTTGTAATAAACTGCAAAACATGATCAAACACTCAATGCAACTTGTTTATTCACTCTCTATGGCAGCAATTGTTATTTGCCTTGTTTCATTCTTTTAGGGGCACTAATAATATTCTCATTCGAGGGAATAATATACTTCTCCACAGCCTGTTCCTGGACACCTGAGTTTGAGCGCAGTACTTGGTTTGGGGCTCATCCCCATGTAGAATAAACGTCAAAACAGAGCTTTTTAAAAACAAGCATTTGCAATGCAATGGGTCTCGCTATTACGCGAGTTTAAGCTATTAGCAATGTAAATGACAATGCCTATTATCTATATTTTAAAAACGAAAACAAACATAAAAGGCATTGTTATTTGCAATGTCAATAGCTCAAACTTGCGTAAATGCGAGACCTATTGCATTGCAAATGCTTGAGGGGCATTGCTTTGGGCTCCCTTACAAATAAATGACGCGCAAAGCAAGAATTCTGGGCACAAATGTTTTGTAGACTGTTTTTTCACTTTGACGCACAATTACGTAACGAGCGGAAACAGCGTTCTCCCCAGGATTTTGCACTGGCAATTTTCTAATGCTCCTGCATGGTCAAATTGCGCAGGTAAAACAGTGTAGAAGTGATGCCGTTAGCAAAAACCAGATGCAGAGCTCATGTTCACAACTTATCCAACATTAAACCTCCAAAAATTGCAAGAGTATTTCACCGGGCAGATGTTGCAGCCATCGTCATTGTGGCACTCGGAAATAGTTTATTCATTTACACACATTTCAGTCAAGGCGCTACAGTCATGCAGAAACAAACCTCATCAGCCCAGCTTTATTTTGTGAAGGGGAACCCAAGTTGGAAGCAAGCTTCTCTGTGATGGTGAACGTCCCTTTGCATCACAGACCATCTTTGCAAGAACAATAGAGTCCATTCTTCTTGTAAAGATGGGCTCTGATGCCAAGGGACGTACACCACTGAAAAGACGTTTCAGAGCTTTCATTTTTATTTTGTAAGTTTCATGAACAAATTAGCGATGTTGCATGCTACCAACAGAAGCCTTTGATGAAAATAACTGCAGAATATAACTGTTGTCGCGAAACACCATAATCGCAAGAGCTAAATAATAGTGGCATTAGTAATTTCATATAAATATATTAAAAAATCAAAACAAAAACGTGCTGTATCACAAAAGGAAATTTACTCGCGTTATTATCACCTCGATTTCAAGCATCACACAGTAATGCCTAGCCTTCCCTAGAAAAAGAAAAGTGTGTTTTTGAAAATTGTTTTCCAGTGTAATGGATTTATATATTCAATCATTGTTTATAAGTGGATCGGCATAGTGAGACGTTTCAACAAATCTGTGATTGGATGCTGGAGGCGGAGCCATATTGAAGACCCCAAGCACCCTCACGTATAGAGATACCCCAAGCGTTTCCTCGGCTTTGGAAAGATAAAAAGAAGACCCTTCGCTGTGTGTACACTGTTTTGCCCCCTGTGTGCTTTGAAATTGGATCATCTGCAGGTCCCTTAAACTCCTTCTGCAACCTAAGCACAAAGGACCCAGGCAGTTCATCCCACTGACTCTGTCCCTACAGATGCCCTCCCTCGGCCCCAGTACCATTCATGCCAGCCATGGCGCTGTTACAGAGGGGCCGCGCCACACCTGCAGGAACAAGAGACCCACTAGCAGCTGAGCAGTGGCGATGGTGTTGTGTGCGGCAGGCCTGGGCTTCCTTCACTTCCTCCTGTGCAGTAGCAGCGATGGCGGCCCCTGTGCAGCCAGGCCCCTCCCTTCCAGTCACAGGCCCTCCGACCACTACACTTTCGTTTTCTGCTTCTGCGGCTTCTGTTTTCAAGTTGTTGTCGCCAATAGGTAGGGAACAAGCATTTGCAACGCAATAGGACTCGCATTTATGCGAGACTTATTGCATTACAAATGGGAGTTTGGGCGGGGGAGCTGGAAAAAATAGTGCTTCGTACGGTACAGTGTGACACTCGAAGTAAAGGGGCCAGTAGCCACAGAAGGATACAAATGACGACATGGCATAATAAGGCTGGACTAACAAGCCTAATTATCAATCAGAAGACAAAATTTACGAAGGACAAACACAGAAGCCAATGAAAAACATGGGCCGAGAGTGAAGGCTGCTTGTCTCCCCATACTGGACTACTGCATGCCTCGAAGAGTGAGCAGCGCTTGCGCGCTGCTGCTAAAGCTCGACCTGAAATGAAAGCTCAACCTAAAATGTGGAACATTGTGATTGCAAGGCTAAGTGTACCCTGCTATTTTGCAGCCAGAGTTGTCAAACTCTCCCAATGTGACTTAGATGAAGCCTGTCCTAAAAAGAGACGAGAGGCCCGGCCTCCCACCCAAATGATAAACAAAATAGCTCAACCATTGTAAAGAAAACGCAGGCTGATCTTGCTCTATAAATAAAAGGAACTTTTTCTCCTGGAACGTGGGGCAGTGGTGTGAAACTTCGTATAAAATCTACTTGCCCAAGGAACAAAATACTTTTTTTTTTAAACTCTTGTCATTTAGAGGAATCAACTTTCCCCACCAACTACTTCAATCAAATGACCCCTCTATTACAATCTTGAATATTCCCAGAATTCTACATTAAGGTATTGCACCTATTTGCCAATTCTCAACCATTCCAATCTACCCTTTAAAACGTATTTCTCTACCACATCTCTTAAACGCACTCTGTTCTGCATTGACATCCAGTGCTCATCATGCACTGTTCCTCCTCTTTTGCCCAGCCGTTTCTCTCTCTCTTCCTTATTTACCTCTGATGTGCTCTCTTCCATTTCTTGCTGGTGCTTTCTCCTCCATCCTGCCTAATGTACTCTTTGTCTCAATTTTCAGTATCCCCAAGCTCCTTCATACCCCTCAGGCATGCTCTTTGACCTCAATCAGATTCAAGTATGCAATATTACCATTCGGACTCCCCTCATCCATTCATCTACGGTATTCTTTCCTCCCGGTTTCACACACTGTGCGCTATGTTCCTCTCAATAACTCTTTGTGTTCCACCAAACTGTGTTGCTATTTCTTTACGAGTACACACAAACAATCTGTGATAGCTGTGCCTCCTTGCAAACTCGGATCTATTTATGTCAGTACCCACGTAAAAAATGTCACTTCTAGTAAAGCACCTGTCCAATCTGGCTCTATAGTTGACAGGTGACTCCCAGATCTAATAGTTGACAGGTGACTCCCAGATCCATGTGGAACACCTTCAGCCACCCCAGATTTCTTTGTTAGCAGCATGTCATATTCTTTGACTTGTCGTTTTAATGTTGACACTGCACGAATGGGCCAACAATCCCAGCATGCAGAGTACTGCTGAGATGAAGACCAAGACTGGTCGAAGGTATCGTAAATACCATGGGGCCAATTAACTAGGCCCTGCCACCACTTGCCCCACATAGGTGTCTTGCCCTCACAAGGAACTGGAGCAATGTCACGTTGTATTTATTTTAAAGCACATATGCTAAGGGTCAGTGTAAAAAGGCAGAAATATAAGTAACTGGAAATGACATGTTTCCTTAAGTCGCATTCCTGCTTTAGCGTAAATGTAATGTAAAAGAATTTATATAGCGCAAAACTGTCACCCCACGGGTATCCTGGCGCTTAGACTTATCCTGTTATCAGTGTGCATATAGAAAGACCTACCTAAAGAGTAACAGAACGATTTGTATTACTCCTCCCTCGGGAAGAGCCAGGTCTTCAGCCTCTTCCGGAATGGGAGTAGAGTTTGGATTTGTCTGATATTTATAGGGAGATCATTCCATAGCTGTGAGGCTGCTACACCAAAGGCTCTGCCACCAGTCCTAGTCTTCTTAAATATAGTAGTGATCATCAAATTTGTACTTGATGAGCGGAGATTTCTCCTGGGAGCGTACCACATGAATTATTTCGGGCCCAACCCATGTACTGCTCTAAACACCATACAACGAGATTTGAATTGTATTCTTTGACAGATTGGCAGCCAATGAAGGTCCTTCAGAGGCAGTGATGTTGAGGATCTCCGCTGCCTGTTGAGAGCCAGTTTGGCTGCTATAGTTTGAATCCTTTGCAGCTTCAGTATTGCTGAGTTTGGTGCACCCAGGTATAGTGAATTGCAGTAATCCAACCTGCTCAGTATTACACTCCTCACTACTTGTGACCTGGTAGTAGTGGGCAGCAATGGAAGGATCGTTCGTAAGGCTCTAATCAGGGAGAAACAAGTGGCCACAGTCTTATTAACTTGTGACTCCAACTGGAAGTTATCATCCAGCATAACCCCCAAATTGCATACTGTTCTAGCTGGAGTCAATAGTTTATCTGTGGGGGTGAATCTAAATTCAGAAGGAAAGGGACAGATCATTTTAGTCATGGAGCAATAAACAATCTCCATTTTGTCTCCATTAAATTGCAAGGCGTTATTTCGGAGCCATTTAGTGGTACTTTTCATACACTCCTGGAATTTATCCAGAGAGACTACCTGGTCTCCTTCTAGAGAAAACACCAATTGTGTATCATCTGCATAGTTGACTACGTCAATGTCAAAGGGCTTGATAATAGGGATAAGTAGACGCAGATAGATATTGAATAAAATAGGGCTGATTGCTGATCCCTGTGGTACCCCATGGCGCACAGGAGTCTTTGGGGATGTAAAAGGTGGAATTGTCACCGCCTGTTGCCTGCCTGTCAAATATGATCGCAGCCATTTCAGCGCCAGTCCTTTCACTCCAATATTCTCAAGTCTCTTCAACAGGATGCTATGGTTCACCGTATCAAATGCAGCCGACATGTCCAATATCACCAATACGGTTGAATTGCCATTTGTTGGCCCACATTTTAAGGTTGTCGAGTACTGTCACTAGGGCAGTTTCTGTTCCGTGCCCAGGACGAAACCTGAATTGTGCCTCATCTAGTAGATGATTTTCTTCCAGGAAGTGAGAGAGAGATTTACTAACTGCTCTCTCTAAATTTTTTACTGGATATGGCAGCAGGGAGATGGGTCTAAAACTTGATGGACAGAGAGGATCAAGTGTGGGTTTCTTAAGTAGCGGGGTCACCATCGCCTGCTTCCATGCCTCTGGGACAATTCCTTTATCCAGCGATTGGCAGCAGATTTGCCATAACCGAGAAGATAATTCTGAGTTAAATTCTTTCCATATTCTCTGCGGGAGAGGATCCAATGGCAAGCCAGAGAACACACTCAAAGCTAACTTATTAAATAATTCCTCAGTAGGAATTTGAAAAGACTCCAACATTGCGTGTTGAGGCCTGTCATTTGCCTCTTCCTGTTGCTTTTTCACCACTGTTATAGATGGGTCTTTTTCCCCATGTAAATTAGTTGTATTATTTAAATTGAGACCATCAATGATCTTATTGATCTCATCAAAATAGATTTCAATATCATCACAGAGCTTTTGTGTCGCTCTGATCTTATTGCTCACACAGGCTGGATTAGACAGGTCCTTCATTATGGTAAAGAGAGTTCTTGCACTATTAGGTGCCATCAGGATGGTTTTAGCATAATATTCGGCTTTGGACCTGGCGATCGTTTCCTTGTATAAGGTCTGTACTTGTTTTAATGTTTTTTTGTCTGATATATCATAGAGCTTTCTCCATTTCCTTTTGTCCTGTTTAAATTTCTTTCGCATCTGTTTCAGTTCTTTATTGTACCAGGGGGCTGACGGTTTCTTCCTATTCTTTAGCCTCTTAACTGGGATGATCTGATCCAGAGTATAGTTTATTTGATCACAGAAGATCTGATAGTTTTCTTCCACCGACTTACTGGGTACAAATAGATTCTGTTCTGACAGTAGCAGTGTCTGTCTATTTTTCAGTAATTTAGCTCATTCCCTTCATTGACGGAAGATTGCAGGCTGAGTCAACTTGTTGTTTATATTAGGAAAGGTTATCACAAAATGTATTAGAAAGTGATCGGTCCAGCATTGAGGAAAAACTTCAACCATCTTTACCTCCATATGGTTGGCAAATATTAAATCTAAAATGTGACCTCCTGATGAGTCGGTTGAAGTACCAGTTTATGCAAATCAAGGCTCTCACATGCTTGCGCTAAATCTCTGAGAGCTGGGCTAGAACTCCCATTATCCCAGAGATTGAAATCGCCCACTATAATCATCCTTGAGTGGGTCAATGGCATGTTAAAAAAAAATATCGATTAATGCCTGAATATGGGGGTTTTGACCTCCAGGAGGCCTATAACACACTATCCCAGACAGCACTTGCCCTCTTGCCTCATTCAATGGGAAGCCTAACAATTCTGTGCCCTCAACATCATCTATATGTAGGTGTGAGAAATTCCTCTTGTCTTTAAATATCAAGCCAACCCCCCCCCCCCCCGCCTCTCCCTACTGGCCTTGATTTGTGAAAGATTTTATTACCCTCCAGGCATGCTAACCCTAATTCAACTACAGAGACGACTCGTGTCCAAGTTTCAGTCATGAATAACACATCCAGGTCAAGGCACTCCAGCATAGTATACACTTCTTGATAATGCTTGACTAAAGATCTTGTGTTAATTAAGCCACATTTCAGTCTCAGAGATGTGGTCAATTGTGATGGTATTGTCCTTGTTCACCATATTCTCGTGTCCCTCTGGCATCCCCCTCACCTATATGTATAAGTTGTTCCCTTAAGTAGCATAGTCTGGACTTCCCTGAAGGAAAATTGGCAGTATGGCTGGCGCTGTGTGTGGCTGGTGCATGGACGGGCACAGACGGGCTTGCCTCTGGCGCGCCTCAGGTGCCCCATCGGCGTGCCCGCTATGCACGCACGCAGCGTGTTTGAATCACCCTTCCAAAATAGGGAGTTGTGTTCTAATCAGAGAGAAAGACTAGAGTGCTGACCAAGATGGCGTCGTCACGGTGACCCGCTCTAACAGGCGGAGTACACCAGCACACCTTGGCCAACTGAAAGTGCGAGAGCGAGGTAAAATATTTTAAAATATCACGTTTCACACAAATTATTAGCATTTTTAAAAATTCCTAAAATAGTTTTGCCTCAAAAGAGAAAAACAAGCGCTTTGCTAACGCGCGCTGTCCTTTCATCTATGGGTAGCGTCAAAATGCACTGCCAGTAGTCTACGATGTCTTAGGGTCTGAGCGCTTGCATCACCCTTCCTAAATAGGGAGGTGTGTGCTAATCAGAGAGAAAGACTAGAGCGCTGACCAAGATGGTGTCGTCACGGTGACCCGCTCTAACAGGCAGAGTACATCAGCACACCTTGGCCAACTGAAAGTGCGAGAGCGAGGTAAAATATTTTTAAAATATCACGATTCCCACAAATTAGTAGCAGTAGTATTTAAAAAAATTCCTAAAATAGTTTTAAATGGATCTGATTCAGCCTCTGGTACAAATGCTTAGCCGGTTTGGTACAGGGCAAACATAGATGCCATGTGGCTCCATGTCATGTGTGACAACTACAGCTTACCTGAACGTTTAAGGCGTCATCATGTTACATTCTGAGGCATTACATATCCCTTTTTTGGTATGAGTTAAGAAGTTCTTTCACAAGTCATGATAGATAGAGGCCACTTCACTGTGTGTGTTCCTTGGTATTCTGTTTTGCCATACCTGTGTCCATTGTTAATCCACATAAATTCACACTAGATCAGGTCTGTGTCCAATGCTTTAGTTGGCAGTTAAAAATGAAACATCCCTAGCTCCCAAGACACTCCAAGAAAGACTTGAGTAGCTTATGCTGTACTTATGTTCCCCTTTTATTTAACTTGCAGTTTGATACTTGAGGTTTTGTTTCTGGTGTTGTAAGAAGTACAAAAAAAGAAAAGTGAAAAAAAATCAGAACTGAATGATCTACATAAAGCATGTCCAATGATATAAGTATTTTACAGGGGTGAGACAAGGGTGTGTTTGGCCCCTCTTTTATTTATATTATATATTAATAAGCTTCACCCTTTTTTAGTCACTGATACCACAGATGTACCCAGAATTCAAGGGCTATTTCTCCCTTCTCTCCTTTACGCTGATGACTTAGTGCTGATGGTGCGAACACCAAAAGCCCTACGCCAGCTGGTGTATACCTTGGTGAACTTTATAGGTTTCTTGGACTTACAAACTAACATTGTTAAATCCTACATTATGGCATGCGATCCAAAGAGCAAGGAGTTAGCAACGCTTTTCGCAGGCAATAACAGTATAAGATGCACCAGCACTTTTTCCCATTTAGGGGGTCACCTTTACTGCTTGTGGATCCTGGACACCTCATCTCTTTCAGTCTAAGTTGTCTAGGACAGGTGGCACACTATGTAATCTACCGAAGACGCTCTTGGCACCTTGTTGCGTATTTACAAAACTCAGTGCACACCTTTTACAACATATGGAACTGGGATATAGGGTATTTCCAGCTGCGACGCTATTCAGATCGAAGAAAATAGGTTCTGCAGGAAGGTGCTGTCAGTCCCTATATCATTCTCCTATGTGATCTGCCATGAAGAACGAGGTTTACCATATATAAAAGATCACATAAGAGCATGCCCTGCATTACTTTGGTTAGCAGTGTTTAAAAATACAGAAGCCACTTTAACTAGGGATATTATTAGGGACTGTCTTGGGTGTTAAAGAAGACACCAAATCCCATGGTTAGCATCTGTGTAATCTGTTTTTCGAAAGATTGGTGTACAGCATGTCTTCACAGACCCTGATAATACTGTGAATGTAACTAAGAAATATATGCTGCAAACCCTGTGACAAGTGCAGTATTTAGTACTAGGTCGGTAACCGCTGATCTTTTACCCTTATTACACACACGTATTTCAAATTGCTGCTCACTTCTTTTGGATGGTAGGTAATTATTAATGACACCGCCATGTCCACACCCCCAATATAATGGCTGGATTAGGCTCCGCTTACAGCCCTGTTCAAAAAGAGGATGATGTGGGATCTGCTCTGCTGCTGAACTCGAGGCAATCACAGAATCAGTACTGACGAGTGCAGACACTCGTCAACCAAGCGCTTGCACTGCAACAAGTCTCTGTCTACGTAGGCAGGCTTAGGGCCATATGTATCAAAGGGTTTTACCCATTCTGTGTCTATGGGAAAATGTGTTCATGCATATGGCCCATAGTTCAGAGGCCAGCCACCAAGCGATGTTCAGTGTTGGTTATCACTATTCAGGCCTAGAGGTGGGCCTGCCACTGAAGGGTCAGCCCGGGTGCCTAGTTAAGCCCTGTATCCTCTTCAAACATCGAGCTAAAAGTGAGCCGAGTCCTCATGTGGTTTCTTCTGCCCCCTCTTATCTTATTCAACACTTTCTTGAGAGTCTTCTTGTTTCAACTTGATTTATTATGTAATATGTGTATTGAACACAGTGTACGTATGTAACTCCTCAAAGCATTTGATGCATTAGATGCAAAGCATGAACCATTAATGTAAAATGGAAGAGAAAGATAGCCATCTAGAGGCTGAATTGCATAACCAGGAAACCTAGGCTCAACCTCGGCTTCCCTGCTTTAGCAAATTGTGCTATACTAGAGAATTATGTTATTTAACAGTGTCTCCTTTCCCTATATATTATAACCCTCTACTAATATTTTAATAGAATGTAATATTGTTTCATTTGTAGTTATTTAGTGTCCCAGTAGGGTACACATAACAATTGGTTGACTAATGGCACCATTGTTATGACTGGAGGGGGTCGTGAATATTCGTTTATGTTTAGAAACTATCACTTCTAAAAATGCCACTCAAAGTTTTAAAGAAATACACTTTTTTAATTTTGAAGAGTCTGTCATATTATTACATATTTTTAATGCACGGTTTGTATGCTAAATATGTGGATGACTTCACTCAAGTAATGACTCTTAGAGTTTCCATACCCTTGACTCAGCTATCCTTGTTAATTTGCTGACTTGCCCATCTCTATTCAAGGCCCCAGCAACCTAACAGGCTGCCGAATAGAGCCTAATGTCTCTTTCTCCCTATTCATCTGCCTTTGCTCAAGTCTGTTTCTTTGATGCAGTACCCAGATCTGCAAACAACAAATGATTTGTGTACGGACCTGTTGTGTGGATTGGAGAGTGCCCAGGTTTCAAATGGCAAAAAAAATCAAATAAGCCCTTTTAACTCTACTAATAGCTCTTACAAGAACTTGGGGTGTGCTGTAATAGTGCGCTCACAACATGCATGTGATCGTGCAACAATTTAAACTGAATCCATCAACCCTCCCCCTTCTCTCACCCTTCCTTTAGATATGAGAATAAACTGAGGCAAGAAAAGTCAAAGCAGAACACTGACTGTACTGCAATTATCTTTTGCAATATACATTGAACAAGGCACCTTTTGCCAGTAATCCCCCTGGCAGTGCCACACCCCAGAATGTAATAATGTCAGACCAGTTCTTTCAAATATACATCCCTGCAGAGGCAAGTACGTGATGCCAACAATAGACATTCCCCCCTAAGGATACCTGAGAAAACATGTCATCAAGATCAATATAAGGCAAGCTTCCCCTCTGTCTTACAGAGGGATGTGGAATCTGCACAGTTTGATCATAAGTACACAACACCAGGGCACCGCATAACACTCTGTTCCTGTCAGGGTACCTGTCACCAGGCGAAGCCCCCTTCAATCATCAACTTCAGGCAACTCAGGATAGGGCAGAAAGGTCTAGGTCCACCAGCGGGTCAGTCCCCTCTACTGCCGGCCCGTGCCCCAAAGTTCAACACCCCGACAAGGGGACAAAATCCTCAATCCAGTCCAATTTTTTGGTTAACCCCATTCTCTTCTGCTTAAATATTCCACAACAGGGCGATGAGTCACTGGCGAACTCGCCCCCCCCATCTCCCAAATATCCTGCTGAATTACCTCGGTTATAGCCCCTAAGATTGTTTGAATGAAGACCTCGTTGCCCCTGTGAGATATGTGCACCCCATCCAGGTGGAACAACTTCGCCCTACAGAGCGGTATGTTATGCCAAATAGTGCTCATGAATTAGCCTGTCAGTATTTATAGTACTGAGTAGTTGATATTTCTCACTGATTTGTTCAGTGTTCTGGCCAGTGCCACGTCTGGCCATATAGCTTGAGGTATGACCTCAGACTACAATACAGTGGCTCTCGGGTACCTCCTTCTCACCTTGGAAAAGGTTCCCATCATCCTAGGGGACCATGCTGTTACCTTCTGAATGGATGACCAGAAAATTTGGCGGATCGATGACTCCACAATAAAGCGCCACTGGTATGTCTCCAAACAGTTTCTCCAATCTGAGCCCCTCCGATGTCCACCCAGTGGTGCTTCACTCCTGCGGCCAACTGCATGTTCTCCGAGCTGGATCCAGGAAAGTTCTTGCCCGGTCTTCTGATGAAGGAATGACCGCACCAGCAAACATTCACCAGGATTTGATAGGAGGCTGCAAGGAGAAATGAAATTTTTTTTTATCAGAGTCCGTCTCATAGCTGACCACACGGGGAGAAATTGTGCCTGGATGGGAGCCCTCACACCAGATGCTGTCTGACCTAATGCCAAAAGCACTCAAATTTCAATCTGTCCACCCCCTTAAGGTCCTTGGCAGTCAAACCTAATGCTGCTGCTGTAGTTGCGGCCCCAAGTCGGAAGGAGTGGGAGGTGAAGTATACAGTTTCTTCTTCCAGGAAGGCAAAGGCATGCTTACATACCTCCTTAAATTGAAAGTGCATGAGTAGGACGCCATAGGCATGTACCCACACTCCTTTATCTATCGGATCTGTTTTGAACCTCTTTATTCTAATTTGGAGGAAGTTCCCTGTCAGGATCACATCGAGGTGGAAATACCGGCGGATTGATCAGAGTTGGATGCAGCGACCAGTTCTGATATTCTGAGATCCCCAAAGAATGTGAGGGAGTAGGCCAGGGTAAAGAGCAGGGTTTCATGCCAGGTGCTTCTATCCCTTTATCGCTCTCCGAACCAATCCCTTACGCCCCTCAAGCCTGCAACAAAAGTGATTACTGAAAGCTGCCGTCTGACCAACGCCGCAGATTTGCCCAGGCACCTCTATTTTGTTAAGAATTATTATTCTGCCTCAGCGCTAAAAACTTTGGCTCTATTGCCCATATCAAAAGTAGAATCATATGCTCTCCATGCCGCCTCATATGCACACTTAGTCCTTGAGGCAAGCGAGGCAGCAATCAAGTCTGTGGCAAAGGGGCACCAGGCTTCCACAAGTGCTGAGGGAATTTTGTCATCACCTTGTCTGCTTTCGGCCATCATGCTCTGAACGCTGACAAATAAAAATGGGACAAGGCGCCAGCTATCGTGTTCTGCACCCCAGGGACATGCTTGGCAGCGATATACACATTAGAAGTGAGGAAACTCCAAATTAGGGTCCTGAGTAGCCTCAAAACAAATGGGAAATTAGCCCTTTGGTTGTTGATAGATGCTACTGTGGACATGCTATCCAACCAAAATACTATCCTCCTGTTAGTCAAGAGTGGCCCTCAGTTTGGCAGTGCTACCACATTTGGGAATAGCTCAAGGAATGTGGTGTTTTCCTGGTGAGCCCAGATGTGACCCCACTCTGCCGGCCAGTGTTGCATACATCCCTTGGTGCCAAAAAAAGCCCCAAAACCCACGCTCCCTGCTGCGTCTATGTAGAGGGCCAAGTCTGTGTTGGATTGTGCCTGCTGGTGCCATATAAACATACCATTAACATTCTTAAGGATCTCCCTCCAGATAGTCATATCCTCCCTGACCTCCAGAGATAGATGTGTATGGTGATGTTTGGCTTGAAGGCCAGACATAGACCTGGCAATGTTTTAGGAGAATACCCTTCATGTTGGGATTACCTTGAGATTTTTTAGCAGCCAGACACCAGAGACCGTGTTCTGAGGTAACATACAAAACCCCTGCCACAAAATCTATCTCTGTATAGAGGAAGGAAAGAGTAGTTGTCTGGGCCTCTGTTCTGTCCTCTGTCAGAGCCTGTTTCAGCTTGCGAAAGCCTCAAATGGCCCGACCAATTGCCGGCAAGCCCGGCGGCCCCATAAACATGATATCACCATATTAGTCCACTATGTCATCTGAGGCCACCAGGTCCTTCACTGCCCTTTTCAGAAATTGAATAAAGGTCTCAAAATGTGAGCACGCTATCGCTCAGCCCATGGGCATGCACAGGTCCACATAGTATTGTTCCTTGCAAGTGAAACATAGGAGTTGGTAACCTCTGGGTGTACCGTCAGTAATCAGAATACGGCTTCAATGTCTGATTTTGATATCAATACTTCTTGCCCCAGTTTCTGCAGCTTATGAATAGCCTCATCAAAGGATGTTTACCGTTCTTGCTGGAGGCCAACATTGACAGACTGCCAAGATGGGAAGGACCAGTTGGGAACTAAGCAAAATATGCATGGCTCTTGTTTGGGCCGAAGCGGCAGGCAGACCAGGCCTTCAAGAGGTGGAGTATCGAGTGGGCCTGCCACTCTCCCTGCTAGCTCTTCTTTATATATTTTTTTCCTGGTTATCTCTGGCTGCTGTGCGATTGACTGCTGATTCCTATGAAGGACTGGAGAGGGCAAGGCTTTGGATGGTATGCAGAAGCCATCCCTAAAACCATAGTAAACAGATTTGCGTCTTGATTGTCTATATTTACCTTGCAGGTGTGCGAATATGTGTAAGCATATAGGTGATGGGGCTTTGACCCAGGAGGGGTGGGCATTAGTGTCCTTTTAGGGCAGGCTGTTCCTTTGGTTTACAGTGTTTCCTGAGACTCTTAATTTCGGGATGCCTCTGGGTTCCACAGAAGGAACACAAGTGTTTGAATTTGCAGGCAATCCCTCTAAGACACTCTTTTTTGTATTGCCAGCAGGCTGCTCTCTCGTCCTCCGAACTCCTGTCCGTCCAAAAGGACTGCAGGTTCTTTCCATGAGCTGATCCCATGCTAAATTACAAGTGTCAGATATTTATCTCCCTTTGGTGCCAGGCAACCTACAGCCTGATTGACTTCATCTGCCTAATTATAATGTCATACTGTAGCCAAATTGAACCCTGGAAATTGGAGGCTTCAATCTGGATAAAGGACATGTATCCAAACAACTTAGGCGCTCAGGCGGGGGACTTCTCTGTTAGAATTGACGCATATATGGAGAATCCAGTTCTTCAGGGGACATTCCACCCAACCCTTCTTAGGCTTAAGCTCTCCCTCCTTACTATTATTCCTTTTTCCAGGAACTATCCCTGCATAAATTAGGTCAAATACGTCACAGAATTCCCCTTTCTGTATCTGTCCCTAGTCTCCAATAGCCTTGCAATCGCCGATTGAGGTGCAAGGATGGGTGAGGATGTGCGGACAAGAATTGTGCTACAGTTAAAGGAGGTCTGCTCTGAACCCATGCTAGCTTGCGCCATATTCTTTGCAGGTTGGGCCCACATCTGGGCTGCTGGGAAATAATCCGAACACCAAAGACGCTGCTACTGGTCCCTATACTTGAGTTGGTAGGGGATTTAAACTATTGCATCCCCGACTGGGACTGAGTCTTGCGATGGGGGACCTCACCGGCTACTCTGTGGAAGAGGGAGCAGTCATTGCTGTTGGGTTGTGGTGTGGGAAATATAGCCACAGTACTTTGCCCCACCACCCCAAATTGGCATTATAGACAGGCCCACAGCACCCTGCCTGCCTGAGGGGGCAGGGGTCTTTGTCTTGTTGACTCAGCCTGTGCACTTCAGCCGCTTGCAACTGGTTCCCAGCTCCACTGTACCGGGTTGTGAATGTGTCTTTATAGTGTGCAGGCACTTTTCTTTGACGCTTGGGAAGGCTCCCAGAACCCTTCTGACACCATCTTCCGGGCCCAGTTGATGCCATGGTTTTTGGCCGCTTTCCACAGCTCACCAAAAGAGCAGAGTTCCTCCTGAGTTGAAGGGCCACCCGTGGCTATGCATGCTCACTTAGGTACCATACTGGATCCCTGTCAACACCAAAAAGACAGTCACTCAAGCCCTCGCCATCAGCTGGCTAGACTATGGAAATGCGCTCTACGCTGGAACAACTGCCCAACTCCTCAGGAGACTCCAGACTACACAGAATGCAGCGGCCACATTCACCCTCAACCTCCCCAAGCAGACCCACATCACCCCCACCTCAGGAACCTCTACTGGCTCCCCGTCCAGAGGAGTTGCCAGTTTAAGTTGCTGGCACACACACACACACTAGGCCCTAGACGACCAAGGACTAGCATACATCAACCACCACCTGAACTTCTACCAACCCCCCAGACACCTGTGTGCTGCCTCCCTAGCCCTCACACATGCCCAGCATTTGCCGAAGCCACAGTAGAGGTTGTTCCTTCTCCTACCTCGCCGCCAAGGCTTGTAACGACCTACCCCTCCACCTGCGAACATCGCCCTCACTGGTGGAATTCAGAAGGAGACTCAAGATCTGGCTTGTCGACTGAGACCAGCAAGACCTTAGCACCTAGATACCCTCTGGGATGGAGAGCCGGGCTCTATAAATACTGATTGATTGATTGATACTGTCATTGAGAGGAAACAAGAAAATTATTACATAGAGCTCCCGATGCTCAGCATCATCTACCCCTTCCCCAGCTTATGAAGAAAAAAGGCCCACTTTTGAAGCAGTCACTTGGTGTTCTTCTGAGCCCTCCAGTCCAGTTGGCTTGCCCCCAGAGCTCTTGTCCGGAAAATGGCTGTAGGCCTAAAGCAATACCAGACGCAGCGGTTGCTATGCAATAAAGACAAGAAAATGTCAAACATTAAAAAGAGTTAGTGCAAACCAGCTTGTGCACCGATACCCCGAGGGTATATTGCTTCATCCGCCCTCTAGCACACCACGACAGCACATTTGCCCACCACTTTTGCATTCCCCAGCCAGACACCCTGATCAATTACTGCATGTGTGTTCTAGGTCGAGTGAAAATGCCCCAAATTCATCCCACAGACTGATGGAGGAGTTTCCTAACCAGCCTGCTGCTTGCACTCCCTTGAATGTAAGGAGGACAGTGGGGCAAAAGCTGAGGTAAGATAAGGAATCTAATTGGCTCAATGGTCTAGGAGCAGACAGGGAGCAGAGAGCAGTGCTTTGGTAGGCAGATACATAAGCATAATGGCCTATCTTTATCCTTACATGCCCCCAGCCATGCCTAATATCTGCCCCATGCATGTTCCAACATCCCCTTCTTTTTGGCCCTTGCTGTATAGAAACAACCACCCCATTCACACCGCGATGGGGCACTCATTACTGCTGATCAGACTTTGACACCCCTTTTAACTGAATAGTAAGCGTTATGCATAAAAACTGCCTACAGGCAGCCAGTAGAGCAGTTTCGTAAGATCAATCTTGGACCGCACTCGCACGGACATACACTCGGATAAACAACCCTCACAAAGACGCTCCCTATGCATCCTCAGAAGCCTGTCCTTCATTTTTGGTTCCCCGGCTCCCTCTGTTGGCCCGAGGGGTTTTGCATGCTAATGTACCTGGCCTCGGAATGCCAAAAGTAATTTGCCAGAGAGTAACTGTGTTCACTTTGTGTGATCATTAAATGCCTTCCACTGATTAAACAACTTGAACGCATGTAGCCACTTTGTAGCTACGAGGTCTAGAAACAATTAAAGCTCTGATGCCAAACCGTGTGAGCACTTAAAAACACCTGCAGCTCCACCACACACCTCTGCCCTCCGGAATCACCTTGTGTCCACTCTGAGAAGTGGCTCCTGCTGCAGGTTCCCTAGACTGTGAGTTTTTTTGTGGTGCATGGTCGAGCAATGAAGAGGCTAATACCTGGCCTTGTAGCTGTTTAAAAGCCCCCCATTCATGGTGCCCTCCAATAAAGTCACTCCACGCAGGCGTGAAGCACACCCACCAGCCACCTCCAGCTTGCTCCTGCCCATGGAGCAACTAATGGCGCCCCTCTGCTATGTGCAGGGTGAGCCTGACCAAGAGCTGCTTTGTTCTGGAACAGGAGGAAATGGATGCAAAAGTCTACCAATGCAGTGATTGCAAGATGCTTTGATGTGCTTTCCCAATGATGCTTTCACTTTTGAGCTTACTCTTTGAGGAGAAACAACATGGAAGAACCTCCTCCAATAGACACTGGTGCTATTGCCAAAGGAATCAACTGTGGTCCATTGGCAACACCACATAAAATCTCTGTATGTCACAACAGAGGGTGTAACTAAACCCGAAGCAGGTGATATATAAGAAATGAAATATGAAGAAGTGGCGCAAGAGCAGACACCAGTAGAGAGCATCACACAGCTATACGTGGTGAAAGAGCAGTGCAGGCCTAAAATCTCGTGCTGATTAGAGAGAGGTGAAGAGTTCACTTGAAAACAGAATGAATGACCTGCAAGGTCGTAGTTAAAGGAATGGCCCATGTTTGGCAAGCATGAAGGAATTTATGGCCTTAGCACATAGGCACATGTTCTGATTGAAACATGATTAAACAATAGGAACACACAGAATCTGATAAGAGATCTTAGGAGCAGAATGATTAAGCACAAATGCATTTAAGACAAATACACATGCATGCAAGAGTAGAGAATAGTTAGTTTGTTAAGCTTTATTAGAATTGCAATAAAGGATGTGGGGAGAATTAGGTTAAAATGTAGGGTCACAGGTGACTTGAAGATTTCTGTAACCAATATGTAACTACATATTTCATTGTTTAATCTTTCGTAATAAGTATCGTCTGACTATGTATAGAAGTATCTGCCTGTGAAGCAGCAAATTGAGACTGGCTGTTTACCTGTGTGGAGACGGTCGCTCTCCCTGCCACAACAGTAAAGCGCTGTTTTTACCTTGCCAAGAGGAGTTGTCTTTTTTTTTTTTTTAAAGTTACACTGCAACATTGATCTCCAAAATGACATTACAGTCTAGGAAACCAATGAAAGAATCTCAAGGATTATCCAAAAAGCAGGTCAGTTAGATTGCCAGGTCAAAATTGCCACCCGTCCAGTCTTTTAAGACAAGAAGTCTTCTTTTGAGCACTATGCCAGAGCTCATTGTTGAAGTGGAGTTACAGCTCTGCTAACATACCAGGCCCCAGGCACATTTCTGCATTGCACCTCTTATTTAAGAAGAGCTGCTGTACACACCACACGAGTTACAGCTCTAATAGATGTTAAAGGATTTAAAGGGCTAGGTCAATGAAAGCCAACACTTACCCTTGTCCAAGAAAGAGTTGTGTGGTGTAGAGGTTGGGGAAGCGATCAATAACATCCAACACCTAACAGTGCTAATTGAATCCCATGCCTTTCCTGGCAGCACTTAAAATAAAACACTAAGAAGGGAAATATTGCTTTTCATACAATCCTGATTTTGCTACACTTTTACTGTTTTGCTGTCCTCTGGTATCAAACAGTATAAGTACAGCCCCCTCCAAAGCACTTTTTGTGATGGGTGCTCTTGCTATGACCAACTCAGATCAAGGTACGCCACTTAATATGCATTTGTGACCATCCACAAGGTCCCTGTATCCTCAGGATCTGCTTCTGATCCCGTTTTCAAACTTTTGTCCACCTCATTTGACTTCAGATTACAGTTCACTGCATGTTGCAGTGTACTGGCCAGCAGGTTCGCAGCTGAACTAGAATTAGTTTCTTGGTTCAGGAAATAATTCACCTACATGATGTTATCCTTCTTCACTGAGAGTAGGCTGGAGTTTTGCTCTCTGAAACCTCGGGTATCTTTATTGCGGAAACAAAGATCACTGTGCGTACAGATGCCTCCAAAATCAACACCTTCCCATAAAACAATGCACCCAACACCTTTTTTGTTAGGTTGGCATCCTGATAGTCTGATAAGCAACCCTATAGTAGCCATATCCTCTGAAGCAAAAAGATCAAGGGCCATATCATGAACATTCTTCAGTGCCATGGCAGGGCCTGAAGGAGTCATGCACTAGTTTTGGTGAAACTGCATTGCTTTTAATGAATACATGAACTTAGACAGAACCCCCAGGATATTGCTGCATGGATTAAAAAAAATTGCGGCACAGATATGGAAATTTTGCGGCACAGTTTGGGGTATTTTGCAGCATTTTTGTGGCACTTTATTTTGATATTATGCAATTTCCCCCCTCTTATAAGCTCTTTCCATGCTAGGTTGTTGAGTTAGTTGAAGTGAAGGGAACTAGGGGTGTGCAGGTGTTGACTTGCATGACGTGTCCTTCTCATGAACATGATTCCTGTCGCACAAATTACACCTCTGTGGTTGTGTGCAAATTGATTAAGGACTTCTCGTTGGTACAAAAATCACGTGAGATCACATTGGGTGGTTTATGTGACTTTCTACTCCGACTGCCCTCCCGCATACAAGAATTATGTCAAAAACGTAGGACAAAACAAATTACATAAAGTTGCAAACACAATAATTCAAATACATGCAAGATTTAGTTTGCGTAAACAGATATCTTCCTATCTAGAAAGACCCCCCATCCAGGAGGACATAATCTGGGCTTGTAGACTGATTGTAGTTTCTGTAGCACGCCTGCTCAGCTTAAGCCCAGGAGGGTGGACTTCATATCAGAATTTCAGGATAATCACTATGCCCATAAACTGTCTGGATTTATTGTGCCTAAATTTATTGTGTGAATATACCCAAAACATCTGGCGTGAATCAGGTCGTTGATGGAAAAGCCACGAGGGCCCTACAAACTCACATATATTTAAAGACTGCAGCAGTTTGTCTGTTACAGATATGAGGCATACCTCGGGCCACCCGGGGCAGAAATGATTCCAATGACAGCTCTCTGTAGGATTAACTCTCTAACATGAGTTACGGATTCCATGCCTTAAGCCCTGTGATGGGAGTTTTGATCACTTCTCTTGCCCAGTTCCGCTCATGTAAAATAGAAATATGTGCGCTGGATTTTAGTTTGTGGGGACGAAAACTTGAAGTCCGTCAAAACATGTTAGTGTTTGCTGCTGTAACTAAATTCTGAGTCCATGTGTTACTGGTTTGAAAAATTTCAGACAGGGTTTTAGGCTGGACTTGGCCACTTTTACCCAGATGTGTAGTTCTGTGGATGACAACTACTGCTGGTTGTTATTTGAGATGAGGGGTGTACAATGTGTGTCCAGTAGAGTAAGATCCATGCTTGGTTTAAAAAAAAGAACTGAAGACGTAACTGAGTGCCCCTTAGAGTCAGTGGAGGTAACTTTATATCTTGACAATGTTGCATAGATCTGGTTGCCGTGGATCTATGCTGGACACCCCTGGTAAAAATGGATGTAAGACCTCGCATACACCTTTTTTACACATATCTTTGACAATGTAAAATTAGTCTCCGGGCATGAAATGAGATGGGGATGGGTAAGAGCTGGTGGTAGGGCATTACTGGTCAAATCGGAATATGTTTGTGCAAGTCAAACGTCTTGGCAAGGAAAGGCGTACCTCTCATCCTTCTATGGTCGACAGGTTGAATTGGGTGGATCCTCAGGGGTTTCATACAGAAGCAAAGGGCTCAAGAACTGGAAAAAATATTACTAGTATCAGTATTTCTGCCGTCCCCACTGTGAACCAGTGCACTTGATAATATCACTATATCACTGCTACATGCACAAAATTATTTCCCTGTAATAGGAGATGAGCTAGGGCTAATGCTATACGAGATTGTGGACAGGTTTCTTATGCCCAAAAACAGTGGGAAAGACGATATGAGACTGAGGCACTTTGTAAACATATAAGACATGTGTTGACATATGCAGAACCCGCAATCAGGGTACTAGACAGTACTGCTGTTATTCAGGAGCACATAGTTCCAGAATAGATTATATACTCGCCTTAAAAAAACATCAAGCACAGAACTTTACAGATGCGATGGAACATTGAGACATGACTAAAAAAATGCATTTGAGTCCCATTCCTCAGCGCTTATTGCATTTTCTCCAGTAACTTAACGTTTCCCATGAATGATCACATCACACTTAAGCAACACCTAAAAACAAGTTATCAGGTTTCAATTATACCTGGAGCACTACTGTTTTGTGACACGCCCTCCCTACTAATCTATTCAATTTCAGTTGCAATGTTTTCTATTTGCTGAACTATGGGGCAAATGCTTCAAATGTTTTTGCGAGCGCAAACTGTGCGATTCGCAAAAATCGTCCATTTGTGAGGCCTTTTGCAATGCATTAAAGTGTTAGGCACTCGCAATTTAAGAAATCGCAATTTTTTGTGATTTCTTAAATTGCATTTAAGGAATCACAATTTGTGATTCCTTAAATACAATGCTAGAAGCAAATTCGCTATTTGGGGCCGCAAAATACAGAGAAATTACTCTGGTCTGTATTTTGCAAAAACCTTGAAAAATGCCCATTGCCCTCCCGGGGCGCTTGTGGAATACGGCCCCTGACCCACAATAGGAGCCTGCTATCAAGCTGAACACTTTCTTGTGAACTGAGGAAGCACACATCCTGCATAGAAGATCTATAGTCACCTCTTTTTTCAAAACGTCTTTAAAATGCCTTTACTCCATTCTCATCCCATGTCAAGGATGTGCATGAATGGAGATATGTTTTCAACCCATTAAGATTTGATTGTAGTAAATAAAATGGTAATGCTGGACCTTTAACACACCTTCCTGCTACTCTGTTCTTCAGAGAAGTGGCAAAAATTCGCTGAATGAAGATGTCTACTTAGGACATGAGATGTATATTGGGATGCTTAGTGCTCAGTTACTGCAAGCTAGTGTCACTCAGTTATGCTCTTTGCTTCGAGATACCAAGAAAGGACTGAGCAAATAGATGTATTTTTAAACTGACTGATCTGGACCTGTTCTGTCTCTACCTGGTCACAGGGGACACGCTTGCTAAGAAAATAATATGCATACTGTTAGCTATAAGGACTTCAGTGACAGCAAAGTGTACTGCTGTATGGAGAAGCAGTTAAGGTAGTAAGGAAACGTCATGACCTGCAGGATGCCTTCAGTCATTTGCCAGTGCATTTTACACCATGGATGCAGTTTTTTGTAACACAGTTAGGTCATGTCTATGGGAGTTTATGTCTATTTGACAGCCAGTGCAAGGAAGGACCTATAGGTAATTATATTTGTCATGCATGTGGACCTTTGTTTATTTGAAAGCAGTTTGGGGGCTGTGCTGCCAGCCATGTGTGACTTTGTGTTCTCTGCAGCGTACACTTTCTAGTGAATTTTCCATCCTGTTGGAAGAACAAGCACAGCTCAATAGGTTTCCTTCAAATGCAATAACCATGGTTGGTACAAGTGATGTTGGCAACTGTCAAGCCTTATTTCAGCACCATACATTAAACTTCATTTTCACAAAAGAGGCAGTAGGAATGAAAGTTGACCTTGGTGGTCTTGAGTGTGTATCATGAATGTGTCCTACATCAACGTGCTGGCCCAAAAACAGTTTTCTGAAATGGTTCTATATGCAGCACAGAGCAGTGTTACCTCATCACGTTTCTAAGATGTTCTGTGTACAGCAGAATTTGCAAGCAGACCCTCCAGGATTTCACGTTTTGCAAAAAAATTGCAAAGTTGGCAGTTTTGTGAAAAGGCCACGCTTTTTACAAAAGTGTCAGCGAAATCTGATGAATGTGACGGCATGAGACCCCCGTTGAATGCTGTTAAAAAATATGAACATGTCATAGCACCACACATTCTAGCCATTTTATACAACTCCACCAGCAAGGGGCAGAGCTAGGGTAAAGCAACACGGTTCCCCCTCCACTTGAGAGACTTGCCAGAATAACAAGGGTGTGTGTGCGGTAGATCCACAGGCAAGGGTGGGGCTAGGTTCACACTGCTTCCCAGTCAAAGGTCGGTCCAGGAGTACATAAACTGTGTGCTACGGAGGTAGGACAGCTGAGAGTGGGACCTGGTGCTCCACATTCAAGAAGCTTCCCAGGAATACAAGGTAGGTGTGCTGCCAGTTGGTCCAACAGGGGAAGTGTCCAAGCTCACCCTCGTCCCCATTCCAGTCTCTCCAGAAGAACTCGGCAAGAGCCACTAATGCACCTTATATACTACTCTCCTTTACAAAATGCATCAAATTAATCGACACACATATGTAGGTCACTTTAATTAATCTAAAGACATGGTTCAATAAATATTGTACAAAACAGTATTATTTATTATACCATCTGATTATGTACTTTAAAAATACACAGTAAGCCAATCTATCAGTGGTAGGATAAGGCTGACCTCAGTTTGCTGTTGGAGTAAAGGGGTCCATAGACAAAACATCCAATTTGTTATTGAGGTGACTTAGCACTTTCACGCAGCCGGTCTTTCATTGGCTAGAATAATGACAATGTTTATTTATTTGGAGCCTTACATAGCACGAATCAGACGCAGTAGGGCGGGCATCAGAGCGAATTACTTACAGGCACATGCATAAAGAAAAGCTTTTGCGAGTCCTTAATTGCGATTATTAAGGAATCGCAATTAAGGACTCTCAAAAGCCTATGCATGTAGTAATCGCTATTAAAATAGCGATTCCAAAACATTCCTTAATTGCGACATTCCTATGGGCCTACAGGCCCACAGGAATGAATGGGAAATTGCGCATGCAATTTCAAGGGTGCAAAGGTATCAAAATGACACCCTGTTGCACCCCTGAAAATTGTGATGTGCACCCATGTTGTGCACACACATGCCCCAAGGGCGTGTGTGTGTAACCTGAAACCTTGAAACGATTGAAAACAAAGAGTGTACAAAAAACAGAATAAGTCATAGGACAGTTTGAAATGTAGAAACAAATCCAGATTCAGTCATTGGATTTGTGGTATGGAACGGGACCACCCTTCAAATAGCACACAAGGTTAGCCATGGATGCATTACAAATGCCATGAAGTGTTATCTCTTTACAAGGGAACAAAATCCTCAATCCAGTCCAATTTTTTGGTTAACCCCATTCTCTTCTACTTAAATATTCCACAACAGGGCGATGAGTCACTGGTGAGCTCGCCCCCCAAATAGCCTGCTGAATTACCTCCGTTATAGCCCCTAAGATTGTTTGAATGAAGACCTTGTTGCCCCTGTGAGATATGTGCACCCCATCCAGGTGGAACAACTTCGCCCTACAGAGCGGTATGTTATGCCAAATAGTGCTAATGAATTAGCCTGTCAGTATTTATTGTACTGAGTAGTTGATATTTCTCACTGATTTGTTCAGTGTTCTGGCCAGTGCCACGTCTGGCCATATAGCTTGAGGTATGACCTCAGACTACAATACAGTGGCTCTCGAGTACCTCCTTCTCACCTTGGAAAAGGTTCCCATCATCCTAGGGGGACCATGCTGTTACCTTCTGAATGGATGACCAGAATATTTGGCGGATCGATGACTCCACAATAAAGCGCCACTGGTAGGTCTCCAAACAATTTCTCCAATCTGAGCCCCTCCGATGTCCACCCAGTGGTGCTTCACTCCTGCGGCCAACTGCATGTTCTCCGAGCTGGATCCACGAAAGTTCTTGCCCGGTCTATTGATGAAGGAATGACCGCACCAGCAAACGTTCACCAGGATTTGATAGGAGGCTGCAAGGAGAAATGGAAAAAAACTTATCAGAGCCCATCTCATAGCTGACCACACGGGGAGAAATTGTGCCTGGATGGGAGCCCTCACACCAGATGCCATCTGACCTAATGCCAAAAGCACACAAATTTCGATCTGTCCACCCCCTTAAGGGCCTTGGCAGTCAAACCTAATGCTGCTGCTGTAGTTACGGCCCCAAGTCGGAAGGAGTGGGGGGTGAAGTATACAGTTTCTTCTTCCAGGAAGGCTAAGGCATGCTTACATACCTCCTTAAATTGAAAGTGCATGAGTAGGACGCCATAGGCATGTACCCACACTCCTTTACCTATCGGATCTGTTTTGAACCTCTTTATTCTAATTTGGAGGAAGTTCCCTGTCAGGATCAAATCGAGGTGGAAACACCCGCGGATTGATCAGAATTGGATGCAGCAGCCAGTTCTGATAATCTGAGATCCCCAAAGAATGTGAGGGAGTAGGCCAGGGTAAAGAGCAGGGTTTCATGCCAGGTGCTTCTATCCCTTTATTGCTCTCCGAACCCAAAAAAACATCCTTTGTTGGGTCCCTTACGCCCCTCAAGCCTGCAACAAAAGTGATTACTGAAAGCTGCCTTCTGACCAACGCCGCAGATTTGCCCAGGCACCTCTATTTTAAGAATTGTTATTCTGCCTCAGCGCTAAAAACTTTGGCTCTATTGCCCATATCAAAAGTAGAATCATATGTTCTCCATGCCGCCTCATATGCACACTTAGTCCTTGAGGCAAGTGAGGCAGCAATCAAGTCTGTGGCAAAGGGGCACCGGGATTCCACAAGTGCTGAGGGAATTCCGTTATCTCCTTGTCTGCTTTCGGCCATCATGCTCTGAACGCTGCCAAATAAAAATGGGACAAGGCGCCAGCTATCGTATTCTGCACCCCAGGGACATGCTTGGCAGTGAAATACACATTAGAAGTGAGGAAACTCCAAATTAGGGTCCTGAGTAGCCTCAAAACAAATGGGAAATTAGCCCTTTGGTTGTTGATAGATGCTACTGTGGACATGCTATCCAACCAAAATACTATCCTCCTGTTAGTCAAGAGTGGCCCTCAGATTGGCAGTGCTACCACATGTGGGAATAGCTCAAGGAATGTGGTGTTCCTGGTGAGCCCAGATGTGACCCACTCTGCTGGCCAGTGTTGAATACATTCCTTGGTGCCAAAAAAAGCCCCAAAACCCACACTCCCTGCTGCGTCTATGTAGAGGGCCAAGTCTGTGTTGGATTGTGCCTGCTGGTGCCATATAAACATACCATTAACATTCTTAAGGATCTCCCTCCAGTTTTGCTTGAAGGCCAGACATAGACCTGGCAATGATTTAGGAGAATACCCTTCCTGTTGGGATTACCTTGAGTGCAAAATGCAATTCAACCACTAAGACATTCAAGTGGTGAAGTGTGATTTTTTTAGTTTTTGTTAGCAGCCAGACACCATCGAGGGATACCCTGAAACCAGAGACCGTGTTCTGAGGTAACATACAAAACCCCTGCCACAAAATCTATCTCTTTATAGAGGAAGGAAAGAGTAGTTGTCTGGCCCTCTGTTCTGTCCTCTGTCAGAGCCTGTTCAGCTTGCGAAAGCCTCAAATGGCCCGCCCAAATGCCGGCGAGCCCGGCTGCCCCAGAAACATGATATCACCATATTAGTCCACTATGTCATCTGAGGCCACCAGGTCCTTCACCGCCCTTTTCAGAAATTGAGTAAAGGTCTCAAAATGTGAGCACGCTATCGCTCAGCCCATGGGCATGCACAGGTCCACATAGTATTGTTCCTTACAAGTGAAACCTAGGAGTTGGTAACCTCTGGGTGTACCGTCAGTAATCAGAATACGGCTTCAATGTCTGATTTTGATATCAATACTTCTTGCCCCAGTTTCTGCAGCTTATGAATAGCCTCATCAAAGGATGTTTACCGTTCTTGCTGGAGGCCAACATTGACAGACTGCGAAGATGGGAAGGACAAGTTGGGAACTAAGCAAAATATGCATGGCTCTTGTTTGGGCACCAGCCCAAGCGGCAGGCAGACCAGGCCTTCTAGAGGTGGAGTATCGAGTGGGCCTGCCACTCTCCCTGCTAGCTCTTCTTTATATATTTTTTTCCTGGTTATCTCTGGCTGCTGTGCGATTGACTGCTGATTCCTATGAAGGACTGAAGAGGGCAAGGCTTTGGATGGTATGCAGAAGCCATCCCTAAAACCATAGTAAACAGATTTGCGTCTTGATTGTCTATATTTACCTGGCAGGTGTGCCAATATGTGTAAGCATATAGGTGATGGGGCTTTGACCCAGGAGGGGTGGGCATTAGTGTCCTTTTAGGGCAGGCTGTTCCTTTGGTTTACAGTGTTTCCTGAGACTCTTAATTTCGGGATGCCTCTGGGTTCCACAGAAGGAACACAAGTGTTTGAATTTGCAGGCAAACCCTCTAAGACACTTTTTTTTGTATTGCCAGCAGGCTGCTCTCTCGTCCCCCGAACTCCTGTCCGTCCAAAAGGACTGCAGGTTCTTTCCATGAGCTGATCCCATGCTAAATTACAAGTGTCAGATATTTATCTCCATTTGGTGCCAGGCAACGTACAGCCTGATTGACTTCATCTGCCTAATTGTAATGTCATACTGTAGCCAAATTGAACCCTGGAAATTGGAGGCTTCAATCTGGATAAAGGACATGTATCCAAACAACTTAGGCGCTAAGGCGGGGGACTTCTCTGTTAGAATTGACGCATATATGGAGAATCCAGTTCTTCAGGGGACATTCCACCCAACTCTTCTTAGGCTCAAGCTCTCCCTCCTTACTATTATTCCTTTTTCCAGGAACCATCCCTGCATAAATTAGGTCAAATACGTCACAGAATTCCCCTTTCTGTATCTGGTCCCTAGTCTCCAATAGCCTTGCAATCGCCGATTGAGGTGCAAGGATGGGTGAGGATGTGCGGACAAGAATTGTGCTACAGTTAAAGGAGGTCTGCTCTGAACCCATGCTAGCTTGCGCCATATTCTTCGCAGGTTGGGCCCACATCTGGGCTGCTGGGAAATAACCCGAACACCAAAGACGCTGCTACTGGTCCCTCTACTTGAGTTGAGAGGGTATTGAAACTATTGTATCCCCGACTGGGACTTACGATGGGGGACCTCACCGGCTACTCTGTGGGAGAGGGAGCAGTCATTGCTGTTGGGTTGTGGTGTGGGAAATATAGCCACAGTACTTTGCCCCACCACCCCAAATTGGCATTATAGACAGGCCCGCAGCACCCTGCCTGCCTGAGGGGGCAGTGGTCTTTGTCTTGTTGACTCACCCTGTGCACTGCGGCCGCTTGCAACTGGTTCCCAGCTCCACTGTACTGGGTTGTGAATGCGTCTTTATAGTGTGCAGGCACTTTTCTTTGACGCTTGGGAAGGCTCCCAGAACCCTTCTGACACCATCTTCAGGGCCCAGTTGATGCCATGGTTTTTGGCCGCTTTCCACAGCTCATCAAAAGAGCAGAGTTCCTCCTGAGTTGAAGGGCCACCCGTGGCTATGCATGCTCACTTAGGTGCCATACTGGATCCCTGTCAACACCAAAAAGATAGTCACTCAAGCCCTCGCCATCAGCTGGCTAGACTATGGAAATGCGCTCTACGCTGGAACAACTGCCCAACTCCTCGGGAGACTCCCGACTACACAGAATGCAGCGGCCACATTCACCCTCAACCTCCCCAAGCAGACCCACATCAACCCCACCTCAGGAACCTCTACTGGCTCCCCGTCCAGAGGAGTTGCCAGTTTAAGTTGCTGGCACACACACACAAGGCCCTAGAAGACCAAGGACTAGCATACATCAACCACCACCTGAACTTCTACCAACCCACCAGACACCTGTGCGCAGCCTCCCTAGCCCTCACACATGCCCAGCATTTGCCGAAGCCACAGTAGAGGTTGTTCCTACTCCTACCTCGCCGCCAAGGCTTGTAACGACCTACCCCTCCACCTGCGAACATCGCCCTCACTGGTGGAATTCAGAAGGAGACTCAAGACCTGGCTTGTCGACTGAGACCAGCAAGACCTTAGTACCTAGATACCCTCTGGGATGGAGAGCCGGGCTCTATAAATACTGATTGATTGATTGATACTGTCATTGAGAGGAAACAAGAAAATTATTACATAGAGCTCCCGATGCTCAGCATCATCTACCCCTTCCCCAGCTTATGAAGAAAAAAGGCCCACTTTTGAAGCAGTCACTTGGTGTTCTTCTGAGCCCTCAAGTCCAATTGGCTTGCCCCCAGAGCTCTTGTCCGGAAAATGGCTGTAGGCCTAAAGCAATACCAGACGCAGCGGTTGCTATGCAATAAAGACAAGAAAATGTCAAACATTAAAAAGAGTTAGTGCAAACCAGCTTGTGCACCGATACCCCGAGGGTATATTGCTTCATCCACCCTCTAGCACACCACGACAGCACATTTGCCCAACACTTGTGCATCCCCCAGCCAGACACCCTGATCAATTACTGCATGTGTGTTCTAGGTCGAGTGAAAATGCCCCAAATTCATCCCACAGACTGTTGGAGGAGTTTCCTAACCAGCCTGCTGCTTGCACTCCCTTGAATGTAAGGAGGATAGTGGGGCAAAAGCTGAGGTAAGATGAGGAATCTAATTGGCTCAATGGTCTAGGAGCAGACAGGGAGCAGAGAGCAGTGCTTTGGTAGGCAGATACATAAGCATAATGGCCTATCTTTATCCTTACATGCCCCCAGCCATGCCTAATGTCTGCCCCATGCATGTTCCAACACCCCCTTCTTTTTGGCCCTTGCTGTATAGAAACAACCACCCCATTCACACCGCGATGGGGCACTCATTACTGCTGATCAGACTTTGACACCCCTTTTAACTGAATAGTAAGCGTTATGCATAAAAACTGCCTACAGGCAGCCAGTAGAGCAGTTTCATAAGATCAATCTTGGACCGCACTCGCACGGACATGCACTCGGATAAACAACCCTCACAAAGACGCTCCCTATGCATCCTCAGAAGCCTGTCCCTCATTTTTGGTTCTCTGGCTCCCTCTGTTGGCCCGAGGGGTTTTGCATGCTAATGTACCTGGCCTCGGAATGCCAAAAGTAATTTGCCAGAGAGTAACTGTGTTCACTTTGTGTGATCATTAAATTCCTTCCACTGTTTAAACAACTTGAACGCATGTAGCCACTTTTAGCTACGAGGTCTAGAAACAATTAAAGCTCTGATGCCAAACCGTGTGAGCACTTAAAAACACCTGCAGCTCCACCACACACCTCTGCCCTCCGGAATCACCTTGTGTCCACTCTCAGAAGTGGCGCCTGCAGCAGGTTCCCTAGTCTGCGAGTTTTTTTGTGGTGCATGGTCGAGCAATGAAGAGGCTAATACCTGGCCTTGTAGCTGTTTAAAAGCCCCCCATTCATGGTGCCCTCCAATAAAGTCACTCCACGCAGGCGTGAAGCACACCCACCGGCCACCTCCAGCCTGCTCCTGCCCATGGAGCAACTAATGGCGCCCCTCTGCTATGTGCAGGGTGAGCCTGACCAAGAGCTGCTTTGTTCTGGAACAGGAGGAAATGGATGCAAAAGTCTACCAATGCAGTGATTGCAAGATGCTTTGATGTGCTTTCCCAATGATGCTTTCACTTTTGAGCTTACTCTTTGAGGAGAAACAACATGGAAGAACCTCCTCCAATAGACACTAGTGCTATTGCCAAAGGAATCAGCTGTGGTCCATTGGCAACACCACATAAAATCTCTGTATGTCACAACAGAGGGTGTAACTAAACCCGAAGCAGGTGATATATAAGAAATGAAATATGAAGAAGTGGCGCAAGAGCAGACACCAGTAGAGAGCATCACACAGCTATACGTGGTGAAAGAGCAGTGCAGGCCTAAAATCTCGTGCTGATTAGAGAGAGGTGAAGAGTTCACTTGAAAACAGAATGAATGACCTGCAAGGTCGTAGTTAAAGGAAGGACCCATGTTTGGCAAGCATGAAGGAATTTATGGCCTTAGCACACAGGCACATGTTCTGATTGAAACATGATTAAACAATAGGAACACACAGAATCTGATAAGAGGTCTTAGGAGCAGAATGATTAAGCACAAATGCATTTAAGACAAATACATATGCATACAGGAGTAGAGAATAGTTAGTTTGTTAAGCTTTATTAGAATTGCAATAAAGGATGTGGGGAGAATTAGGTTAAAATGTAGGGTCATAAGTGACTGGAAGATTTCTGTAACCAATATGTAACTACATATTTCATTGTTTAATCTTTCGTAATAAGTATCGTCTGACTATGTATAGAAGTATCTGCCTGTGAAGCAGAAAATTGAGACTGGCTGTTTACCTGTGTGGAGACGGTCGCTCTCCCACAACAGTAAAGCGCTGTTTTTACCTTGCCAAGAGGAGTCTGTCTTTTTCTTTATTTTTAAGTTACACTGCAACATAGATCTCCAAAATGACATTACAGTCTAGGAAACCAATGAAAGAATCTCAAGGATTATCCAAAAAGCAGGTCAGTTCAGTTAGATTGCCAGGTCAAAATTGCCACCCGTCCAGTCTTTTAAGACAAGAAGTCTTCTTTTGAGCACTATGCCAGAGCTCATTGTTGAAGTGGAGTTACAGCTCTGCTAACATACCAGGCCCCAGGCACATTTCTGCATTGCACCTCTTATTTAAGAAGAGCTGCTGTACACACCACACGAGTTACAGCTCTAATAGATGTTAAAGGATTTAAAGGGCTAGGTCAATGAAAGCCAACACTTACCCTTGTCCAAGAAAGAGTTGTGTGGTGTAGAGGTTGGGGAAGCGATCAATAACATCCAACACCTAACAGTGCTAATTGAATCCCGTGCCTTTCCTGGCAGCACTTAAAATAAAACACTAAGAAGGGAAATATTGCTTTTCATACAATCCTGATTTTGCTACACTTTTACTGTTTTGCTGTCCTCTGGTATCAAACAGTATAAGTACAGTCCCCTCCAAAGCACTTTTTGTGATGGGTGCTCTTGCTATGACCAACTCAGATCAAGGCAAGCCACTTAATATGCATTTGTGACCATCCACAAGGTCCCTGTATCCTCCGGATCTGCTTCTGTTCCTATTTTCAAACTTTTGTCCACCTCATTTGACTTCAGATCACAGTTCACTGCATGTTGCTGTGTACTGGTCAGCAGGTTCGCAGCTGAACTAAAATTAGTTTCTTGGTTCAGGAAATAATTCACCTACATGATGTTATCCTTCTTCACTGAAAGTAGGCTGGAGTTTTGCTCTTTGAAACCTCGGGTATCTTTATTGCGGAAACAAAGATCACTGTGCATACAGATGACTCCAAAATCAACACCTTCCCATAAAACAATCGCCCAACACCTTTTTTGTTAGGTTGGCATCCTTATAGTCTGATAAGCAACCCTATAGTAGCCACATCCTCTGAAGCAAAAAGATCAAGGGCCATATCATGAACATTCTTCAGTGCCATGGCAGGGCCTGAAGGAGTCATGCACTAGTTTTGGTGTAACTGCATTGCTTTTAATGAATACATGAACTTAGACAGAACCCCCAGGATATTGCTGCATGGATTAAAAAAAATTGCGGCACAGATATGGAAATTTTGCGGCACAGTTTGGGGTATTTTGCAGCATTTTTGTGGCACTTTATTTGGATATTATGCAATTTCCCCCCTCTTATAAGCTCTTTCCATGCTAGGTTGTTGAGTTAGTTGAAGTGAAGGGAACTAGGGGTGTGCAGGTGTTGACTTGCATGACGTGTCCTTCTCATGAACATGATTCCTGTCGCACAAATTACACCTCTGTGGTTGTGTGCAAATTGATTAAGGACTTCTCGTTGGTACAAAAATCACGTGAGATCACATTGGGTGGTTTATGTGACTGTCTACTCCGACTGCCCTCCCGCATACAAGAATTGTGTCAAAAACGTATTACAAAACAAATTACACAAAGTTGCAAACACAATAATTCAAATACATGCAAGATTTAGTTTGCGTAAACAGATATCTTCCTATCTAGAAAGACCCCCATCCAGGAGCACATAATCTGGGCTTGTAGACTGATTGTAGTTTCTGTAGCACGCCTGCTCAGCTTAAGCCCAGGAGGGTGGACTTCATATCAGAATTTCAGGATAATCACTATGCCCATAAACTGTCTGGATTTATTGTGCCTAAATTTATTGTGTGAATATGCCCAAAACATCTGGCGTGAATCAGGTCGTTGATGGAAAAGCCACGAGGGCCCTACAAACTCACATATATTTAAAGACTGCAGCAGTTTGTCTGTTACAGATATGAGGCATACCTCGGGCCACCCGGGGCAGAAATGATTCCAATGACAGCTCTCTGTAGGATTAACTCTCTAACATGAGTTACGGTTTCCATGCCTTAAGCCCTGTGATGGGAGTTCTGATCACTTCTCTTGCCCAGTTCCGCTCATGTAAAATAGAAATATGTGCGCTGGATTTTACAGTTTGTGGGGACGAAAACTTGAAGTATGTCAAAACCTGTTAGTGTTTGCTGCTGCAACTAAATTCTGAGTCCATGTGTTACTGGTTTGAAAAATTTCAGACAGGGTTTTAGGCTGGACTTGGCCACTTTTACCCAGATGTGTAGTCCTGTGGGTGACAACTACTGCTGGTTGTTATTTGAGATGAGGGGTGTACAATGTGTGTCCAGTAGAGCAAGATCCATGCTTGGTTTAAAAAAAAGAACTGAAGACGTAACTGAGTGCCCCTTAGAGTAAGTGGAGGTAACTTTATATCTTGACAATGTTGCATAGATCTGGTTGCCGTGGATCTATGCTGGACACCCCTGGTAAAAATGGGTGTAGGGCCTCGCATACACCTTTTTTACACATATCTTTGACAGTGTAAAATTAGTCTCCGGGCATGAAATGAGATGGGGATGGGCAAGAGCTGATGGTAGGGCATTACTGGTCAAATCGGAATATGTTTGTGCAAGTCAAACGTCTTGGCAAGGAAAGGCGTACCTCTCATCCTTCCATGGTCGACAGGCTGAATTGGGTGGATCCTTAGGGGTTTCATACAGAAGCAAAGGGCTCAAGAAATGGAAAAAAATATTACTAGTATCAGTATTTCTGCCGTCCCCACTGTGAACCAGTGCACTTGATAATATTATTATATCACTGCTACAGGCACACAATTATTTCCCTGTAATAGGAGATGAGCTAGGGCTAATGCTATACGAGATTGTGGACAGGTTTCTTATGCCCGGAAACAGAGGGAAAGATGATATGAGACTGAGGCACTTTGTAAACATATAAGACATGTGTGACATATGCAGAACCCGCAATCAGGGTACTAGACAGTACTGCTGTTATTCAGGAGCACATAGTTCCAGAATAGATTATATACTCGCCTAAAAAAAAAACATCAAGCACAGAACTTTACAGATGCGATGGAACATTAAGACATGACTAAAAAAATGCATTTGAGTCCCATTCCTCAGCGCTCCTTGCATTTTCTCCAGTAACTTAACGTTTGCCATGAATGATCACATCACACTTAAGCAACACCTAAAAACAAGTTATCAGGTTTAAATTATACATGGAGCACTACTGTTTTGTGACATGCCCTCCCTACTAATCTATTCAATTTCAGTTGCAATGTTTTCTATTTGCTGAACTATGGGGCACATGCTTCAAATGTTTTTGCGAGCGCAAACGGTCCGATTCGCAAAAATCGTCCATTTGTGCCTGCAAAAAGGCCTTTTGCAATGCATTAAAGTGTTAGGCACTCGCAATTTAAGAAATCGCAATTTTTTTGTGATTTCTTAAATTGCATTTAAGGAATCACAATTTGTGATTCCTTAAATACAATGCTAGAAGCACTTAGAAATAAAAAAATTCGCTATTTGGGGCCACAAAATACAGAGAAATTACTCTGGTCTGTATTTTGCAAAAATCTTGAAAAATGCACTAAAGTACATTTTTCAAGGTTTCAGGTTACACACACACGCCCTTGGGGCATGTGTGTGCACAACATGGGGGCACATCACAATTTCAGGGGTGCAACAGGGTGTCATTTTGATACCTTTGCACCCTTGAAATTGCATGCGCAATTTCCCATTCATTCCTGTGGGCCTGTAGGCCCATAGGAATGTCGCAATTAAGAAATGTTTTGGAATAGCTATTTTAATAGCGATTACTACATGCATAGACTTTTGAGAGTCCTTAATTGCGATTCCTTAATAATCGCAATTAAGGACTCGCAAAAGCTTTTCTTGATGCATGTGCCTGTAAGTAATTCGCTCTGATGCCCGCCCTACTGCGTCTGATTTGTGCTATGTAAGACTCCAAATAGACAAACATTGTCATTATTCTAGCCAATGAAAGCCCGGCTGCGTGAATGTGCTAAGTCACCTCAATAACAAATTGGATGTTTTGTCTATGGACCCCTTTACTCCAACAGCAAACTGAGGTCAGCCTTATCCTACCACTGATAGATTGGCTTACTGTGTATTTTTAAAGTACATAATCAGATGGTATAATAAATAATACTCTTTTGTACAATATTTATTGAACCATGTCTTTAGATTAATTAAAGTGACCTACGTATGTGTGTCGATTAATTTTATGCATTTCGTAAAGGAGAGTAGTATATAAGGTGAATTAGTGGCTCTTTCCGAGTTCTTCTGGAGAGACTGGAATGGGGACAAGGGTGAGCCTGGACACTTCCCCTGTTGGACCAACTGGCAGCACACCTACCTTGTATTCCTGGGAAGCTTCTCGAATGTGGAGCACCAGGTCCCACTCTCAGCTGTCCCACCTCCGTAGCACACAGTTTTTGTACTCCTGGACCGCCTTTGACTGGGAAGCAGTGTGATCCTAGCCCCACCCTTGCCCGTGGATCTACAGCACACACACCCTTGTTATTCTGGCAAGTCTCTCAAGTGGAGGGGGAACCGTGTTGCTTGACCCTAGCTCTGCCCCTTGCTGGTGGAGTTGTATAAAATGGCTAGAATGTATGGTGCTATGATATGTTCATATTTTTTAACAGCATTCAACGGGGGTCTCATGCCGTCACATTCTTCAGATTTCATTGACACTTTTGTAAAAAGCTTGGCCTTTTCACAAAACTGCCGACTTTGCAATTTTTTTTGCAAAACGTGAAATCCTGGAGGGTCTGCTTGAAAATTCTGCTGTACACAGAACATCTTAGAAACGTGATGGGGTAACACTGCTCTGTGCTGCATATAGAACCATTTCAGAAAACTGTTTCTGGGCCAGCACGTTGATGTAGGACACATTCATGATACACACTCAAGAACACCAAGGTCAACTTTCATTCCTACTGCCTCTTTGTGAAAATTAAGTTTAATGTATGGTGCTGAAATAAGGCTTGACAGTTGGCAACATCACTTGTACCAACCATGGTTATTGCATTTGAAGGAAACCTATTGAGCTGTGCTTGTTCTTCCAACAGGATGGAAAATGCACTAGAAAGTGTACGCTGCAGAGAACACAAATTCACACATGGCTGGCAGCACAGCCCCCACACCGCTTTCAAATAAACAAAGGTCCACATGCATGACAAATATAATTACCTATAGGTCCTTCCTTGCACTGGCTGTCAAATAGACATAAACTCCCATAGACATGACCTGTGTTACAAAAAACTGCATCCATGGTGTAAAATGCACTGGCAAATGACTGAAGGCATCCTGCAGGTCATGAAGTTTCCTTACTACCTTAACTGCTTCTCCATACAGCAGTACACTTTGCTGTCACTGAAGTCCTTATAGCTAACAATATGCATATTATTTTCTTAGCAAGCTTGTCCCCTGTGACCAGGTAGAGACAGAACAGGTCCAGATCAGTCAGTTTAAAAATACATCTATTTGCTCAGTCCTTTCTTGGTATCTCGAAGCAAAGAGCATAACTGAGTGACACTAGCTTGCAGTAACTGAGCACCAAGCATCCCAATATACATCTCATGTCCTAAGTAGAAATCTTCGTCCAGCAAATCTTTGCCACTTCTCTGAAGAACAGAGTAGCAGGAAGGTGTGTTAAATGCCCATCATTAACATTTTATTTACTACAATCAAATCTTAATGGGTTGCAAACATATCTCCATTCATGCACATCCTTGACATGGATGGGAATGGAGTAAAGGCAGTTTAAAGACATTTTGAAAAAAGAGGTGACTATAGATCTCCTATGCAGGATGTGTGCTTCCTCAGTTCACAAGAAAGTGTTCAGCTTGATAGCAGGCTCCTATTGTGGGTCAGGGGCCGTATTCCACAAGCGCCCCGGGAGGGCAATGGGCGTTTGCACCCACTTTATGCACCCCGAGGACACTTTGGTATTATAGAAGTGGCCACAGGTGCTTGTGTGGCCCATTTTGTAATACAGATAGTGCTGGTACGCATGTAGCGCCAGTGCTATCATTAAAGGGCATTCCCTCATTTGCATGGGGGCGTGGACGTGCAAAATCAAACTGCTCTTATTCTCTGTCTTTTCCTGGCATTGAGCTAGCTATAAATGAAGAATTATTTTAAAGTTACCGTTTCGAAGACTTGCTGAAAGCCACTGAAAAAGGTCTTCATTATACAGATGAACAGCTCTTGGCAGGCTTTGTAACGTTTATAAACGCTGCCAGAATAAATGTCCGCACTGAGAGCATCAGTTTAAAAGAGTCTTTCTGGCTAGCTCACAGATGTTTGTAGACCAATAGGCTTGTTAGTTATACATTCTCCAGCTAGCTGAGAACCATGACAAATTGCTTTTTTAATTTTTGTTTTTTTAAGTCATGCACTGAGTATTTTTTGCATCTTTCAATGACTGGTTAAATTATAAGCGTATGTTAGTACTTACTTATCAGTAGATCAAGGCTCGGCAACGTTTATTTTTTGCACTTTATCTACAACCGTGACTAACCTAATTTCTTTATTTTCATGGCTGGCTGCATCTGAGTACTTTTGCACTCTTTGATGTTATGCATATTTTTATAGTTGTGTTGTTTAAATTTTTAGATCAGGGGTCTGTTTTAATGTGATTTCAATGAGTATTTCTAATTCACATTGTAATGGTTTGGTTTTAACTATGCAATACATATTTGTGCTTTGGAATATGCTTCTCGGTTTATCGCATGCTATTTTTGTTCCTGTGCTTTGAACAGTGTAGTGGGAGGTGGGTATGCATTTCCTGTGTTCAAGCACATGTGTGTTTGAGCCGCTACTGCTTATGCAATCTCAGTTTCTCTCAACTCCGATCACACTGTAGTCTTCTTCATCCCTGCGTATTTGGAGGTAGAACTCTGTAGTGATAAAACCTGACATTGGATACTTCCTCCGCCTGGCAACCTTCTTTTCACTCATTCGCTATAGAGTAGTTTATGATTTATTGTACATTAAAGTGGGCGCAAAAGACAATTTGAAGTGTTTAATGGAAGAGTTTGTACTTTACGATAATGGATTTAAAAGGCGGGGAGCTCATCCGAGCCACAGAACCCCTCCACTGCCCTGCAGTTGCTTAAGACTATTTATTTCGAGTTGCCACCTACTTTAATAGTGAGCTCAAATGCCAGTTTTAAAAAAAGATTATATTTTATTGAGATCCAGATATGACAACCAAACAGGAATATTGACAAGTACATACCATTGGAAATAAATGTAAGAGGGATTGCTCTGTAACAAGTGCAAGACCTATTTGTTGCACCACATTAACCATTTACCCCCTCCTGCCTTATGTCCTCCCTTCTTGTATATGCTCAGTTCTACAGACTCAAACTGAAATACTTATTTTTAGTAATCAGTTCACCAATTCAGACCTTTGTACCCCAGTCAAAAAGAACCATCAACATCCCCACAAATCTTGGACATCGGAACAACGCAGTCCAAAGTCTGGCTGGGTCGCTGATCCCCACCCCTCACTCTCATTCCGAAGAGCCAAGTACATCCCAAATGACCCTCTTAGGTCTTTGGAATGCAGTTATGGTGGAGGAAACATCCAGAAGGGATCTAATTGTTCCTGACAGTATGCAGCATCCTGCAGCCAATCTTTAACAAGACAGGCATGGAGTGGCCCCATTGCGTTGCCACTCTGTGCTTGGTCAGCAGGATGGCAGAGAGTTTACGCACTCCAGCTGGGATATCTATGATGTAGCTTAGCAGGGCTACCATGGGTGTCTCCATGCCGATTTCAGCCTTCAGGGCAGCACTTTAACCACTTGGATGCAATAAATGAGACCTCCACGTCCATAGCACTCACAACTGACGCAGCAGGGTTCTGTGGAAATAATGGTCACGAAAAAGTGCTGAGCAGCAGCGAAACAGCTGTTGTGTGATTACACTAAACACCAGGGATTATTGTTTTGGGTGGGAAGCATCCCCCAGCGTCATGGGCCTTTGCTCCTCCATAGGCATGATCTGTGTTTCTGCTGCTCCTAATGGGTGTGAATAGAGGTATTTGCCACCAATCTGCCCTCTCCTCCTGGGGTGGAGAGAGGGATCTGGGGGAGTTTTGGGGGAAGAATGGCACTATCCTCCAGGGATGTAAAATAAATAGATAAAAAAATAGAATTGGCAAAGCCAATAGGTCTCTCCTATGTGAGCTATTGTTTAGTCAATGTTCTTAGCCAACTGCTCTGCAGCACGGCTGAATTTTTTTTTTAAAGATATAAGACATTGCCAGCATTGGCTGCGTTGCAGCACTTTAAAAACAAATTTAATTGCCGGCCGGAGGGCAGAGCACATTTCAGAGGGAAGGAGGTTGTGCAGCATGGAGGATGTATATGCCTCCCGGCTCACCCACCTGCTAGCAATAAAAATTAAAAAAAACATGATGTGGGCAGTGCTACTGTGTAACATGGCTACACCATTGACAAAGCCAATAGGTTGTGTGGGTGATAACTATTGGCCTTGCCAATGCTTTTTTTGCTGGTGGAACAGTAGGCTGAGAGGGGTCAAACAAAGTTATGGGATGGGGTGGAAGGAGGCAAGTAGCAATGCAGGATGGGGTGGGATGGGGCAAGCAAGAATGTGTGATGGGGCGGAAGGGGGCAAGCAATAATGCAGATTGGGTAAGCAACAATGCGAAAGGTGGCAAGAGGCAATGTAGGATAGGGTAGGAGGTGGCAAACAATGCGGGGGCAAGCAACGAAGCAGAATGAGGTGAGAGTGTGTGTGCCGGCAAACAACAATGTGGGACGTGACTGGATGGTCGAGCAATGGGCAGCTGCAGCCCGTGCAGGTAAGGGTGGTGGGGGTGATTTCGACGGACGACGATGAGGCAAAATTAAAAAAATAATTAATTTCCCATCGTCATTGTCCATCAAAATCCCACTCCTCCCTGCCCCACCACCTCACCACTCTTACCTGCACGGGTCACGGCTGGCAATGGAGGTGGATTAAGGAAGCAACTGGATGGAGCAGGGTGGGGGACAAACAACAAAGAGGAACAAGGTGGTAGGGTGTAAGTAACAATGCAGAATGAGGATGGAGGGTTCAAGCAGCAACATGGGATGGGTTGCAATGGGCAAGCAACAGTACGAAAAGGTACAAGCAACGGGATGGAGCAGGAGGGGAGCATCAAGCAACAACACAGAGGGATGGTAGGGATGGAGGGGGCAGGCAACAAAGAGGATTTGAGGAGGCAAGCAACAACAGAGCAGGACAAAGAGGGCATGCAACAACAAGGAGAGGGATGGGAGGGGGCAAGTAACTCAGAGAGGGACAGGGGAGTAGGAGGGGCAAGCAACAACACAGAGAGGGACAGGAGTGTGGAAAGGGGAAAACAATCACATAGAGAATTGTTATGAGGGGAAAGCAACAACACAGAGCAGAATAGGTGTAGAAGCATGTGAGGGAGACAACCTGCAAACACATGCCTGCTATGGAGTGTTTACACTAAAAGAAAAAAGTAGCTCTGAAAGTGTGAACAGTGGAGGAATAGAAGTACTTTGGCCATGCTTCAGGGGAGGGATAAACACAAGAAGAGGAAGTGAAGTTAGCAAGCGCTGAACAAGAAAATTAGTGACGTGAAACCAACCCGTGGCGGGCTCTAAATCCACTATAAGCTAACAAAATGACTTACAAGCGACAATGCCTGCACAGTCACAGGTAAGACCTAAAAAAGAGGGTAGGGTGGTCCACCTTTACATAGGGTCACATCCTCACCCCTAAAGTTGAAAAGACAGTCTTTCTGCCCCTTCTGGAAGCCCACTAGACACCAGACATTTTTTTTTATTAAAAAAGGGGCTATAGGGTGAAAGTGGGCCACCCTGATATAGGGTCATGCCCCCACCTCAAAAAGGCAATAACAGCCATTTTGTCCCCCTGTGTGGCAGATAAGTTGTCCCGGATTGGGTGTTTGTCTATATCTGCCATTGAGGAGGTAGAAAACCCACAAGATGCCAGAGTTTTTACACTGAAGCAAAAAAGGGGTGGGGCATCCTACCATGGCATTTGGCCATAGCCCTACCCCAGAAGAATAAAACAGTTTTTCTGTCCCCTAACAGGGGATAGATGGGAGCTGCACCAATTTGCCCTCTGTGGTGCGGCAGACAGGACAGTAGACACTAGGTATTTGAAAATTGGAGCCAAAACAAACAAAATTATAGGGACGGCCCAGTGTGGCAGCAGGTAATACCCCCATGCCAGAATAGGCAATAGAGTCTTTCTGTCCTCCTTGGGTAGATAGGTTTGTCCCGATTAAGTGGTTTGCCCCTAATCTGCCCTGTGTAGGAGGTGTAAAATGCCACGTAGACACTAAAGATTTTACATTAGGGCAAAACAAAGGGTGTGGTACTTCCAATTTCTGCCCCTTGCCCCCCCAGCCCACCCAGTGGACAGAATGGGGTTTGACCTTCCCAGACGCAGAAAGCCCACTAGGTACCAGGATTTTACATTTGGCACCAAAACAAGAGGACGTAAGGGGGAGGCGCTGATATTGGGCCAGGCCCCAACTCCAGAAGAGGCAGTACAGTCTTTCTGCCCCAGGGGCATATAGTCCACTAGACACCAAGGACTCAGTGTCTGACTCACATTGTCTCAGGATTGAACCTTTCCTGTAGCGGGCACTAGGCCCAGCCGCACATGTGAAGTAGGGTTTTTATCTGGACAAATGCGAAAACATTAGTTAGTAGGAAGTTTATGGATTTGTGCATGTTCCAGAACTTTTTGTCACAGAAATATAGGAAAAATACATAATTTTAGGCAGATTTTGCTGTGTGCAGGGCATTTTGGGTAAAACAGCATCAGGGAATCCACACAAGGTACACCACCTTGGACATCCCCGGGTTCCTAGTTTAAAAAAGATTCAGGATTTGGTAGGTTTCACTGGGTAGCGGCCGAGCCCAGGCCCAAAATCAGTTATTCTAATTGCAAAAAACAATGTCGGTTTTAGAGTGGAAAAATTCAGCCTGCCCATATTGCATTTTAGTATACAAAAAAAGGTGATAGATGGAATTCTTGACATAATCCCATTCATTGGTAATTACTTGGGATGCATTCCAGCCATCGTTATTTTGCGCACCATGCCATCTCAAATTGGACCCAGCTATATGCAAGTCAGTCTTGACCCTGCTCCAATGGGAACAGTCCATTCTGAACTGCCAAGCCAGTACTTCCCTGAACCAGAACACAAGCAACCCTGGACCAGTTTCTCCCTTCCTAGTACGGTTCCTATGAATTTACAGAGACTGAGTCTTCTTATATAATCAGCAATGTTGGTTTGTTAGGCTATGAGCTTTACCAGATTTAAACTCCTAATCTTACAGTTATAGATGTTGTTGGTAACCTCGAACAAGACTCTAAAAGCCCAAGGAATTTGTGGAAACAGATCTATTCCTTTCATTTGTCACTTTTGCATGCCCAAGATGTCACACAGAAAAAATACGATAATGCATTTTCAAATGTTTATTAAAATACTCTAATCTTTGTAAATAAAACATGAACTGTGGTTATCAGAAAGGTGAAACACATCAATGTTATAAGCTTTATTAGAATTGTGAAAAACACAAACATTTCAACCATGTTAATTGTTCATAATGTTACTAAGATTATTCCTATCTATTACTAATTTCCCTATGCTAAAGAGAGAATGTTAGGAGTACCCATCTGCCAGGTCTGTTAGAGTGACTTAACCCCTTACCTTGCTACTGTATGTCAGGAAGCCAGTCTCTGTTCATTAACAAATGCACCCGTCAGAGTGTTGCAGGCCTGCACACCTCTTTTGCACAGCTATCTTCCTTTTAAGCATGAAGGTCAGGGATAGCTGAACTGCATCTCAGTCCCAACTGATTTCCATGCTGATGTCCGGAAGTGAACCTCTTACCAACTTCAGCATGGACACTGTTTAAATAATACAACTGGAAGCTTATCACACTGTGCCAGAGGTGCAGAACAATATTGTTTATTGGTCTTGGGAGAAATAGTTGTTTCTTACAAGCAAACATTAAATAAAACAAGGCGTTGTGTTCTAAGTTGTGTGACCCGGGAACTAAATGTGCAGACTCCAGGGGGACAATGTCTATCAGAAATAAATGCATGCATGGCACATTCTCACATTAAGGAAAACATGTGCCAACCAGCATTAGAAAAAGACACTAAGTTAAAATGAAAAGCTAGAATGAAGACAGACTAAATGTAAGCAACAGAGAAAAATTATAGAAAAATAACCAATAGCAATTAATATATGTAAAAAAGCCTTGAGTTTACATCAACACTCTAACAGCATAACTAGATTGTAAAAGCTATACAAAAAAGTGCCAAATTAGAAAAAGCACGCAAGATAAGAAAAATGAAGAAAAAGCATTTCATAAAACCAAAAAAGCTGATTAAAGAGTCTAGGAGGCATCCGAATTGAAATGCAGCATCTCCAACATGTTCAAGGCATCCATATCCAGAATGTTGTTGGGGCCCAGGATTGAACCCTCAGCCGCAAACAACACATCTTCAGAGGCTGGAAGAATGAGATCCAAGGGACAAAGAGAGTCATCTGCAGCCCTTTCAACAGAATTCAAAGGCAACAGTGGCAGGAGTGAAGCCTCCGAAGAGGAACCAAAAGTCAAGGGAGCATACAGTATTTCGAAAGGCAGCTCATAGTAGGCATCTTGCAGCAAAGGGAGCAGAATCACAGTACAACACAACTGATGCAGCTGCAAAGGAAGCACAAGCTGATATATGTCCGGAGACTGGGACAATTAGATTTCACGGGACAAGTCGAGAGCACACTCATCAGAACTTGTTGTGGGACATCCATTATTGAGCAACAAAGATGGAACCAAAATAGTAACCTGAAGAAATAGCACATTCGGAAAACCTCCAAAAACGATTGAAAACAACGAGTGTACAAAAAACAGAATAACTCCTAGGACAGTTTGAAATGTAGAAAGAAATCCAGATTCAATTACTGGATTTGTGGTATGGTACGGGACCACCCTTCAAATAACACACAAGGTTAGCCATGGATGCATTACAAATGCCATGGAGTGTTATCTCTTTACAAATGAAGGAGTGACCCAAAGAAGTTCCACCCTCCTGTAGACTAACAAAAACCTCTTTGTTCTCATGCATCGATCTGTAGTCAAAAGGGAGAAACCAAGCTTGATCTGAAAAATGTGCACTTATATCCTCATATCTGCCCACTGAAAAATGTCTAAGACATGACGTGAAATGAACCGTGGGGATAGGAAGTGAGATGAACCCATGGATGAGCCAGATGACAGATGGGGTTTCAGCTACAGTAAAAGGCAACATTTCCAAATGTTCTTTATTCATCTTAGTGTAGGTTGCTTCTTTACAATGGTTAGAGCGGCAGACCCTGATGCAGAGGTCTGGCCCGGGACCAGGGTTCAATTCCCGCCTCAGCGGGTCTTGGGCTCAATTTCCTCGGACCTGTTAATTCTCGCCTCGGTGCCTATTCTAATCATGGGTCCCACTCTGCAACTCTGGGCAATAGCATGCTTAATCTCCACAACGGCTCCAACAGCGCTGGGATGACTGGCTTCACCTTGGGGGTGCCCAGGAGTGGACATTTCACAGGGAAAAGCCAGGAAGGGTTCCACAGCGGTATGAGTACAGTGCCAGGACACCCTAGGGTAACAGTGCGCTATACAAGTACAACACATTTACATTTACAAGCCATAACTTTCTGCATGCATGTCAAATTATAAAGCAAAAACAATTCAGCTGCATTCATATATTTCTATGGCACTCAATTTGATTTCAAAACCTGCAAAGTCCAACTTAACTGTATAATCGATCTCAACTGACTTTGGCCATTTTGAAGCATAGAGATGTCATTCTGTATGATATCAAATGTAGATGAAACAATATTATTCAAAAAATAAATACAAGTGGACAATGTGGACATCCCATTATTGACAACTGCCAAAGCTTTTTATAAATTACCTTATCAATTTGTCTTAATAGTTCTTCGGCAGCTTCCTGTTGGGAAATTTTCCAAATTTCATTATAAGTGGCATATATAAAATGTTTAGAACAAGGAGCTCTGGGACCCAACAAGAAATCCTGCAAATCCATATTATCAGAAAGGAGTGATAAGTGGTCTTTAACAGCGGACACGATGGAATGTGCTAACATTGCTGGCATAACTTTCCTATGCTGTAAGGAGTAACTACTCCCCAGTATTGTGACTGAATTTGCCACAGGTCTGGCCTGCTTGATGTAAACCCCTTGGAAGAGTTTAAGAAACAGCCATTGCTGCCATTGGTATCAACGGACCATAATAACCATCCACCTGAACTAGAAAATGATGAATTCTAAGTACCATTGTGCTCCATCTCATTGAGCTGCGAAATTATTAAACTTATGTCAGTTATCAAATTTTGCAACAGTTGGAACGCTTGGTGTTATTTTTTTGCATTTTTATATTGAGCAAACTCGACCCGAAGATATCAGAGCACTTTACATGAGCACCATTTGCATTACAGACGGACACATTCATTTTTTAGGCACAGGGAGATTAAGTGATTTGCCCAGAATCACAGGGTGTTTGAGCTTCCTGCCAGACTCAAACCAGGTTCCCCAGCTTCAAAGTCAGCCACTTTAGCTGTTAGGCCACATCCCCTCAATTTTTAATATTAACCAAGCTGATAAATGTAGTCTGTTGTTTTTTTTTGTTTAAAAATATCATTTGTCTAATTTATGCACCCTGACAATTCCTTTGTTATGATATATTGCTTCTTGTCACATCCATTTTTTTTAGTTTCATATAGCGCAAACATGACCCAAAGGTATCAGACCACTTTACAAGAGCACCAGTTACTTTACAGACAGACACATTAATTTTTTTTGTTAGGCACATGGAGATTAAGTGATTTGGCCAGAATCAAAGAATGTTGAGCGTCCATGCCCAGACTTGAACCTTGGTCCCCAGCTCTGAGGTCGACCGCCCTAGCCGTTAGGCCACATTCTCTCCCTTGTAAGGTCTTTAAACAAAATTAATAAACATTTTTTATAAAAAATATAATTTGTCGGAGATCAGAAAAACCCTAAATAAAGCATCAGTGCCCTGGACCTGCCAGGGATGTCTGAAACTGAATTAGGCTCAATATTTTCTTTCCAATATCCATAGGCATGTAGGGCTAGCCAGGAAATAAATCATTTGGAATAAATCAATTTTGTTTGTGTGAGCATAGTTTTCTTTGCTGGGGAAGGTGTACGCTTATAGAAATATGGTACCGGATCTGTAGGGACATAATACAAAGTTAAAGAGAGGGGCCCTATACCACAAAAAGGGGTAGAGCACCAAAAGACAATAGTCCAAAGAAAGATTCCCCTTTTTGGCACATGTAAGAAACCTCACAAACTCATACAAGTATCAAAATCAATCAATCACCAGAACAAGACACCCGAATCTGAACCCAGTCCAAAATTGTTGTGAGTAGAATTCCTGTATTTTATTAAAAACAATGACACAATAGCAGAAATGTGTGACAATTACAAAACGTTAAAAACACAACTTGACGTTATATTTGTTGTAGAGTGAACAAGCAATAAAAAAATACAATAAAAAACAATTCAAAACATAGGGAGAACAGGGGGGAGGAGCCTAGCACGCATCCAAGATGGTCGCGTGAGCACAGGGCTCCCCGGACCCTCGCTGCTCCTCGGAATTTATCCTGACTTTATCCTGACTTGGTTGACGGATTCTGGAAGATGAACGTTGGCTGAACCCTAAACTCTTTTCAGAAACCGAATCGGACCTGGGAGACCTGATCTACGGTGGTTTGAACTTTTGAGGCCCAACTGATGGCTGTGCCCGGTGCGAAGGTGAACTGTGGAGCCGGGGCATAGTTGAACAACAACGGCATCGGGGCTGTGCCAGCGGCCGCCCCATCACTTTCGGTTTCACTATTGGATCTCTGAGTGGCTGGACTGTAGAGTTGCTTTGTGCGGCGGGGGTTTTCACTCGGCCTTCGCTTGGTGCCTTTGCCTCCGCCTGATACCAGTGTGCCCATTGACTTTGATCCTCTCGTACCGCCACATTGCGGTCTCTGGTACGGCTCTTGACTGCTTCGCCTGTGCCCCCTCGCCGCTTGCTCGGTGGTCCCCTTCGGCGAGCGTGGTTCAACATGGGTGGCAAGGGGGATCCCGAGAGGCGTAAGACCAAGACATCCCTACGTGGGGGACCAGTCCAGACTAACAACATGGACCGCTACACTCAAGGTAAAGGGTCCCCTGGGACGGCCAGTGTTCTCCCGGATGACGCTGGTGGTGTTCCGTCCGTCCCTCCGGATTTGTCATTGCAGGACATCATGGGCGCCATTAATGGCATCAAGGAGACCATCGCTAAGCAGTACGAGGCCTTGGCCCGTAAAATCGACACGGTGGCCATTGATGTTACGCTAATCCGGGCGGATCTCTCTAAGACCAATGAGAGGGTTCAATCGCTGGATTTGCGGACGTCCACCCTTGGTACGGATGTGTCGGACCTGCAGACTGCTCTTGGCGACCTCAAGTCGGCCAACGACCTGATGGTCCGGCGGCTGGAGGACTTCGAGGGACGGGCTCGACGCAATAACATCCGCGTCATAGGTGTTCCAGAGACCTCCGACAATCGCCCGGTTGATCTTATGGTTGAGGATCTCATCCTCAACCAGCTTTCCACCACTGGCCTGAGTAAGTTCTTTGCCGTGGAGCGGGCCCATCGAGTCCCGGGCGGTCGGCCGCGGCCGGGGGCTCCCCCGAGGCCTATTGTTGCAAAACTTTTTCACTACAGAGACCGAGATGCAATCCTGCAGGCCTCACGGGTACATGGCCCGGTCCGATATGAGAACTCATCCGTTAACTTTTTCCCGGACTTCACCCAACTTGTCCAGAAGCAGCGGATGGGCTTCCAGGGGGTGAAGCGCCGTCTCCGGGACCTGGGTCTTAAGTACTCTATGCTTTTTCCTGCTAGGCTCCGAGTGGAATACGAAGACCGGACTACCTTTTTTGACTGTCCTGCGACTGTGAGTGACTGGCTGGATTCTCTACCGGACCGGGGTGACCGGCCTGGGCCTTCTGGTGGTGCCGAGGGTGGCGGGCCTCTTTTGGAGTGACTTTTGGTCCTTGACTTTGACATTTTGTTTGGTTCAGCTGGGTTCTACTTCTTTTGTACATTTTGTTTAATTATGATCTGTGTTGGGGGCGGGCAGGGACGGGTCCCTTTCCTCCTCCGGGGTCTTTTCGTAGAATGGGGTTGTTAGGGTGACAGGCACACTGCAAGTTGGGGTGGTTTTATGAACCGCAGGGGTGCAGGGTGGGGGGAGTTGAATTCGGGGGGGGGGTTGGTGGGCGGGAGGGGTTGTTTGGATTTGTGTTTTTTGTTTTCAAGGCGAGGTATTGGCTCTGTTTCAGTCTCAGGTGTCGCGCTATTTGTTGGGGGACCCTTGATCTACTGGAGGGGATGGGGGGGGACGGGTTGAGATTGATGTCTTGGAACGTCAATGGATTGGGGGATCGTATCAAACGGGGTGTTGTGCTGCAATATTTGCGTCGTTTGACTCCTGATGTGGTATTCTTACAGGAGACGCATTTGGTTGGTAATGTTTGTCATGCCATGAACAGGGGGGGCTACCGACTCGTGGCCCATTCCGGTTTCACCACCGGCTCTAGAGGGGTGGGCATTCTCCTACGATCTTCACTTCCGCTAGAGATCACCAGGGTTGTCCTAGACGATAGAGGGCGCTATGCGGCCCTGACTGGGAGGTGGGAGGGACAGTCTCTTTCCTTGGTTTCGGTTTATGTTCCCCCGGGCCTCCAGAACTCCACTTTCTCAGACTTGGGTCGTATGCTGCTTGAGCTTCCTGAGAGTCTTTTGCTTTTGGGTGGGGATTTTAATTCGGTCGTTTCGGGAGATTTGGATCGCCACCCGCCCAGGGCCCTCCCTGCTGCCCAGGCGTGGCTCGGCGGGCTCTTGGATACCCTCGGTCTGGTGGATTGTTGGAGGTTAATGCATCCGACACAGTGTCAGTACTCATTTCACTCTGGGGCCCATGGGAGTCTTTCCAGATTGGATTATTTTCTTATGCCCGCGGCCCAGACTGCCCGGATTCGAGAGGTTAAGCACCTGGCCCGGGGTATCTCTGATCATTCCCCGCTGTGGTTGCTTTTTGACACCGGGACGCGGTCCGCTGGGCGGATCGCCCCTATTAACCCTTGGTACTTGCGAGACCCCAAAATTCGTGATAGCCTCGTTAAGTCGATTGATCTGTATTTTCTCGAGAATGAGGGGTCGGTGTTGTCCTCAGTGTCCCTGTGGGAAGCCTTCAAAGCAGTGCTCCGCGGGCATGCCCTATCCCAGATAGTGGAGGCTAAGAGGGTTAAGAATGAGGCGGTGGTGAAGCTGGAGACTGAAGTATCGGGGCTGGAGGCAGCTTTGGAGACGGGTGTCACTCAGGACGGGCTTCACGCCCTCAGCTTGAAGCAGTTTGAATATAAGTCTCTTGTTACTGACGCTGCCAAGACCATGTATAGGGAGCAGCAGGGTAGGTTGTATGATGCCGGGGACAAGGCGGGTAAACTGATTGCTTGGTTGGACAAGAAGGAGAGAGTGAATCGTGTGGTCCCGGAGCTTCGGGTTTCGGATGGAGTGTGTGTGACTGACCCGGGTGAGATTGTGGAGTGTTTTGCTGACCACCTCCGGGCGGTGTACTCCCCGGGATCTGATAGAGATGAGGATGACTCCCGTCTCTTGCTGCGGGATATTGCCTTGCCCGGCTTATCCGTCGAGGATCGTGAGCAGATGAAGGCCTCCCTGTCTGTCGACGAGATCGCTACCGCGATTCGTTCCCTTCGCTCGGGCAAGGCTATGGGCCCCAACGGATTGCCGATTGAACTGTATAAACTACGCCCGGATAAAATCGCGCCCTTCCTCCGTCGTATGTTTCTGGAGTCGCTCGAGCGGGGTTCCCTTCCCGACGACCAGCGTCTGGCTACCATAGTTGTGATTCCCAAGGACGGTAAGCCACGAGACCGCTGTGCCTCATATAGGCCTATTTCCCTACTAAATGCCGAACCGAAAATCCTTGCCAAGGTCCTCGCTAATCGCTTGCTGAGAGTTATATGTGATCTGATACATCCGGACCAATGCGGCTTTATCCCGCATCGTAATACCGCTCTCAACTTGCGGCGTCTCCATGGCGTCCTCGCTAGGGCGGAGTCCTTCTCTGAACCGGCCATATTGGTTTCCTTAGACGCCACGATGGCCTTTGATACCATCGAGTGGCCATTCCTTTGGGCCGTATTGGCGAAGTTTGGCTTTGGGGAGGGATTTATTAGTTGGGTTAAGCTCCTCTATGCCGGACCAATGGCTCAGGTAGTTGTCAATGGGCGGGTTTCTCGGCCCTTCGCTCTCGGGAGGGGTACTAGGCAGGGGTGCCCGTTGTCCCCTCTGCTCTTTGTTCTCGCCTTGGAGCCGCTCGCTGCCTGGCTCCGCTGGGAGCCCTCGATCAGAGGGATCCGGTGGGCCCCGGGCTTCGAGGATCGGGTCTCGTTGTACGCGGATGACATTCTTTTGTACCTCACCTCGCCGCGGAAGTCGCTCAATGTGCTTTTTGATGTTCTTACTTCCTTCGGGAGAAATTCGGGTTTGATAATTAACTGGTCCAAATCTTACGTGTATCCTATCTCCGGTGGCCTTCCTCTCTTGCCGCCTCGGCTTCCGATCCAAACATCTCAATCCGGCTTTAAATACTTGGGGGTGTATGTTTCGTTGGACCCGGCGGCCCGCTACGAGCAGAATCTCCTGTCTCCCCTCCGGCGTTTGAGGGTGGATACGGCTCGGTGGTGTAAGTTGTCCTTGTCTCCACTTGGTCGCGCAGCACTGTTTAAAATGATGTCCCTTCCCAGATTTCTTTACGCACTCCAGAACTCCTTCGATATCATTCCGGCGGCCTACTTTAGGGAAGTGGAGAGTTTGCAGAGGAGACTGGTTTGGGACGGTCGTGCGCGCATCGCTTTGGCAAAGCTGACTCTTCCCTGGTATGACGGGGGCATCGCGCTTCCTGACATTAGAAGGTACTATTGGGCCTCCCAGCTGGCTGCCATTAACCATGCTACGTACGCTCCTGGTTCGAACCCGGCATATGAGATGGATAAATTCCTGCTTCCCGGCGGTAACTATAACAGAGTGCTTTACTCTCGATCTGTCGGAAGGACCCTCACGGGCCCTACTAGGATTGCGGTACGGGTGTGGAAGGCGGCGAATGTAGCTGTGGGCTGGAGTGAGCGTTTAACGTGTGCTACTCCTTTATTCGCCTCAGAGCGCTTGGGAAGCCTCTGGACAACGAAAGGCTTTGAGCACTGGGATACGATCGGCATTAGCAGAGTGGGGGACCTATGGGTTAAAGGCGCGGTTAAATCCTTCGCGGCGCTTCAGAGCGAGTACGAGCTTAGTGAAAGGGAGTTCTTCCGCTATGCCCAGGTTCGGCACGCCCTGCTCTCGGTCTTTGGGGAGGGGACCACGGTCCCTGTTTCTTCGCCTCTCGAGGACCGTATGCTCGACGGACACGTCCCCGACAGTACTATCTCCCTGATTTATAAAAAATTAATAAATAATCGGGCTGATCTCTTGGTGCGACTTCGGGAGGCGTGGACGGGTGATGGGGTTGAGTTGGACGACGAGGACTGGCAGTCTGCGCTGTCATACCCTAAGGAGGTTGCCATCCCGGCCCGTCTCCGTCTGGTCCAGCTTAAGATTCTCCATCGTGTCTATGTGACGGGTCCCCGTTTGGTCTCGATGGGGTTTTCTGACGACGGGCTCTGTAAGCGTGGCTGCGGGCTCAGTGCCACCTTTCTCCACATCCTCTGGGAGTGCCGCGAGGTGGCGGAATATTGGCGCCAGGTGCATGATGTTATGAAACGAGTCACTGGGGTCGCTCTGTTGCCGGAGGTGCGCCGATGTGTTCTGAATGTGTGGGAGCCCAATGACTATAATGCGGCCCAGGCTCGGTGGGTGGCCCTTGGGAACATGATCGCGAAGAGAGATATTGCGCAGCTTTGGGGTTCCCAACGGCCTCCCACCGTGTCCGTATGGAAGGAGAACATGGACTGGTGCATGTTCAGGGAGAAGACGGTGTATGTGGCTCGTGGTAAACCGGGGGCGTGGGGTAGAATCTGGGGTCAGTGGAATGTGTATCGAGGGACTATCTGTTCTCCCCCCCTGGTGGATACGTCTGAGGTTGCCTTGTCCCCCTGATCCTTGAGGGTTCCTTGCTTAATTTGTTCATCTGTGTATAGATTTGGTTTTCCCGTGGCCCCCCCCTCCCTCTCAGATTCCCCTCCTTTTTATTGACCACCCTAGGGTGGTCGGGTGTGGAGTTCCTCTACTGTGGTTAGACGCCCTTTCAATGTTTTTCGCCTTGCTTTTTGTTTTTCTTTACTTTTGTTGATATTTATGTAAAAAGGGTATATCCTGAAGTCCCTTTTGTGCAGTCTGATCTTCTGTAATTTAGCGGAGCCCCTGTGGGCCAGTCAATGTTTTTTGACCTGCTCGATCATTTTTGAATACTAGCGGCCGGCCCAGGAGGTTGTAGGCCCGTGCTTGTACCCTTTTTCTCTGCACAATAAAAACTTTACAAAAAAAAAAAACTTAGGGAGAACACAGGTAAGAAAGATGTTTTCTTATCCAAAATAGAAAGGAAGACAAAAGACCAAAATCAACTATTCTCCTCAGTGGAGATACTGATATTTGATTTTTCAGAGAACAGATGTCACTCCAGTCTATAGTCTGCCTTTTCTGACTGATTCGGGTGTCTTGTTCTGGTGATTGATTGATTTTGATACTTGTATGAGTTTGTGAGGTTTCTTACATGTGCCAAAAAGGGGAATCTTTCTTTGGACTCTGTAGGGACATAACCAGAAAAATAAAGGAACTTCTTAAATATGTTTTAGAACTACCCATAGGTGGTGTCAGGCAGTGTTCCCACTGTACATAATTAAAAACAGCAAGTAGAGTACTAGCTCTGTGTAAATAGTGATGTGCATAATGATGGTAACAAAGCGTTTCACCATGTTTTGTGGAATTAAATACAAATCCTCATTCTCAAATACAGTGTACTATTCTAATTCAGACGATTCTAAGTCAGACAGCAATCATAACATCCCATTCACCTGTATTAGAACCTGTGATAATAACATCATCTATAGTAACTTTAAAAAGATATGGAATTTGCAATGTTTCTGTTGGAGGAAATATGTCATAGGGAACGTTATCTTAAACAATACCATTATGGACAGCAAATGCAGTAATGTTCACCAAGAACAAGTCTCTTCGGACCATAAGTGATAAAGAATAGGGCATAAGCACCTCAGCTACTAGTTCTGGCGAAATATGATCTGGGAGATAGTGTCCATTCAATAGCAGAAAGAAAAATATAATAAATCCAATTCATAGGAAGAGAAAAAATAATGAAAGAAAAATCCAGGAGTAGGACCATTAAGGTATAAGATGAGTCTGTTTCAGCCAAAGGAAAAATGCACGAGCACTACACAAGGAGGAATGTGAAGAGTCAGAAGAAAAATCATCAATGTTGACAAAATAACCAGTGGCAATCTGAATAAAAGCACAGACCTCGTTGGGCAAAGGAGAGCAGGTAAGCTCCTCCAAAACTGGTTGATAGTATATAGTTTTATTGCAAGGTGCAGCTGTGGAAAACACCAAACTCATGTCAGAAACACATCCTGTATTCCCATCATTAACTGGTAAGCATGGAAGTTCAGCATCTGAAGACCCAGTAGAATGATTAGGACTGCTTTGTGCACATGGAGGGAGTTCATACAGGGTAGGAAGAGGCGACGAGGAACTACCCAGAAACCCCTATGAACTACTATGAAGAACTGGCCACATGGTGAAACTTGATCAAGGCAATGGAAACCTGTTTCTATTTACAACCAGAAAAACGGTGACAAAATCACAGTTCAAGTACCTTAAACAGCAAGGATAGGCACCAGTGCACAATAGAACGGGCCAAACCATTTCTATCTGCAATCTTCTCTCGGGCTAGATCCCCAACTTTAGGAATCCAGCCAGAAACCTCTGGTTGCTCTTTCTCTTTGTCAGTGGCAAAAGGTTTAGAATTAAAATTGGAGTGCTCATCTCGGAAGTATTGAAATTCCTGTAAGACATCTAAACGTTCATTGATGTCAAAGTCTATAGCCACTGTACCAGAGTTATCAAGATCTAGGACAAACATTTGGACTCCGAAGAGTGCCTTATCGGGAGTCCAATCACCCAACAACCTTCTAGGCAGATTATTTAATGCTGTCTGGACTCAATACAGGTGATGGATTCAACTATGACCTAAACCTAATACTCTAGCTGTTAAGCACTGCTTCAAGTCACGGAACTTCTTTTCCACTATTGAATTCCCCTCAGGATAATAGGGGGTGGAATAATGCACAGCAACACCCAGGGTGCCCATAGGATACCTGTAAGCCTTAGAGGCAAAAGCCGTTCCGTGTGGAATGCTGCTACTGCATTTGCACTGATATAGACCTGCAAGCCTTTAGTAATAGTTCGAGCGTCAACTGATCACGGTGGTCACATCCATGGAAATCAAGAGCAAGAATCAAGAGCCACCAAGAAAATTTTAAAGGCACCATCCGAATGGAGTAGTCCAAAATGATCTAAATAGACACATCGTAATGGCTTATTTGAAACTAAAGGAGGTGTCTGTGGTGGGGTGCAACAGTGGAACTTTTAATCTATTGACAAATGTCGCAACTAAGGACAACACTGTTAGGCAATTAATCAATCAATCAATCACAGGAAGCTTCATTCGTCTCTTTGTATAAAAACAATAAAATCAAAATACAGCAACAAAGACCGTAGTTAAAATATTCCAGCATAAACAATAAAACTTTAGGTATAAAATACATAGATTTAAATACAATTAGATAAAAAGAAATATACCTAAAAACCTACACAGCACATAAAAAAAACATTATCAGACGGGTTATAAATCAGTCACATGTTTTTATCAATCTCAAAAATACCTTCTTCAGGTAACATTTGTAAATACAAAAAGGCAGGACACACTTGAAGACAATTCCTTCTTTTTAGCAATGGTATAATGTACCCCTTCCTTGGAACCTCGTAAAATTTACAAAACATTATGAAATGCAGGGTGGCCTGCGAAGACAGATTGTGACAACTGCACAATTTCAATTGGTGACCCCAAATCCTATGCCGGAAGTATGCCTCCAAAAAATGAATAACACCAAGCCTAAATCTAGTCAGCAGGAATCACTTATACATGCTTTTTACAATTAAAAGATACAGCTTGATAAAAGGAGTGGCGTTCAACAGAGGTGGGCATACACTCGGGGTTCTGAAAGAGCACCCACCCTGTTCTCTATAGGCAGACCTGAGCCAACAAACATTTTCTTTAGATCATTTGCGGTCAGACTTCGCAATTCCCTCCGGTGAGCTTTACAGCTCACTCCTACCTAGACTCTGAGAAAGATCCTTAATATACTTGGGCCAGTGAATCTGCAGGGACTACAGTCTTTTGAAAGTTCCTTGTTTAATTTGGCTGTAGGCCATGTCCAAATATCTAACTATTTTTACTCTGTTCATCAAGACCCTGCCCTAAGTAACGTTTCTGTAATAAAGAAACCGTAGTCGCCACACTAGCATGGGCAGACGCGAATCCCTCATTAGCTGCTATTAACTCTAACCTGCGGTCCCGGTTGGATAACACTTGATCACCCACCCAGGGAATGTGGGCAAAGGGGATATTTTGAGGTCTCAATAGGTAGGAGTATTGCACTGAATAGCCTTTCGCTAAGGGCTCTCCACTAGCCAAAGCAGTGACTGCAGCCATTATGTCATCATCTATCCTCATATGTGAATGAGTAATCGCAGCTACTAAAACAGTCTGGACAGCCACCTTGGCAGCTTCATTAGCCAATGAATTCCCTGCAACATGTACACCAACACGTTGATGACTCAATGTATGATTTGCATGAACCCAGTGGCAAACCATCCTTTAGTGCTGCCACATTTACCCATAAAAACATATGCTTTATAGCCTTTCTTTTGGAATCCATTCAAGCACCAATGAGGTAAATTATCATTAAAGGTCTGGAGGCAGCAATAGGAATCACACACTAAAAGTGTGGGGAATTCTGAATTCATATTCTGAAAAGCCAGAACCAAAGCTTTCAGTTCAGCCAGCTGAGCGGTACAGTCACCCAAAGTTTATGTATATGTTTTATGTACCCAAAATACACTTTCTTTCATGACACCTTTCACTGCAGCACATGCAGCCGAGTACTGGTACTTAGTACCAACCACAAGCTGGGCTAAACCATCAGTATATATAATGAAAGAATATTCATCTAGAGGTAAAATTTCACTAGTCACAGGGTATTCCTATCTATACTGGAGGTATTCCTGTGTTTGTAAAGTAGGATCAAAATGATAATCTACATCAGTAGCTGTCAAGGAATTAGCCAAATGGATCCATCTTTCACATTAGGAACGCTGGTCTTAGTGACAGCCTCTAAGGCCGGAACATGAGACACCAAAATTATGCATTTCCCTTTGGCCAATGGACGTTCCTTCAGGACAACCGTTTGAACTGCAGTCACATTTTTTTCTGGCGACGCAAAACGCATTTCCGCATTAGAATATATATGTGATTTATAAGCAATTGCCACTATTTCTCCTTCATTGAATAAAACATGTGTAACCACTGTGACCCTCAATTATGCATATCACTAAGTTGGTATTGTTAACACCAGTATGGAAGTGTTTAGACTAAAGTATGTGTGTTTGTAAGTTTCTGAGAATAGTGGTGTGTTCAGTAGTCCAATGTTGATTAGAAATTGATTGAGTCGTACAACAGTTTAACCCATTGTGCATAGTCTGGTATGTATGTACTACCAAAGCGATTGCGGCTTTTTCAGTGTATTTGGTGTTTGCAAGAGAGCACGTTTCTTTAAGAAATGTGGTGCTAGGCTTTTGCCTTCATATGATAGCTCATATCCTAAAAACAGGACACTGAGAAATGCAACTTTAGATTTTGGAAAGCTGAATTTATAGCCATGGTCAGTGAATCCCAAAATAATACAACCCACTCAGACCAAATTTGTGTTTAAATCATCTGTGAGGTAAATGTCATCAATGTAGAACAACGCTTCTGAGTCAATTTCTTCTAAAATTAACATTACTCGGGCAGCAAACAGACCTGGGCTGTTCTCATCCCACTGTGGGAGCCTGCAAACCTTTGCTGGGCTCCTAGTGCCCATTGACTTCTATGACCTCATTGTGTCTGGGTTTTATGTGTTGCTGATGACGAATGAATACTCAAGATTTACTGAGATTGTCAGTACCAAGTTCAGTTGTCATAGTGATTGCTTTTGTCCTCAACAGCATCTTCTTGACCTACAAAATACCTTATGCCATCACGTATGACCTGGGGCGTACTTTCAATGCAAGGATTTCATTCACTACCTGGCATTCTAGGAAAGCAATAGTACACCCCTCTTGCCACCGCCCAATAGTACGTTAGACCATTTTTTAGGAACAAGCAGAATAAGGACATGTAAGCTGCAAAGTTGGAGAGCTAATGCATCATGTGACTGTGCCTTAATTGGCATCATTATAGCGCTGCCTCCCTAGTTTGAATTGAAATGTGTTGCTTGGTTCTAAGTGTCCCAGGCTCTTCAAAAATTAAGTCTATTCTTTTGGTAGCTGTACATTAATAAATGCCTGAACTGTCTGAGAACAGGAACAATACTTACAGGGTAAAAACCTTGTCTGAGACCTTTTTTGTTGTAAAGCATACAGGAAAATGTAATGATCCTCAAACGTTCATAAGTCATGCCTCTCTCCTTGAAGCCCGGTGCCAGTAATCCACTAGGTGTGGAGGATTTCTTAAACTTACAAACGGAGCGGAGCAGAGTCCACATGAGTGTCCGTGAAAACTCAAGCTAGGATGCTGCATGACACAATTCAGGCAACTTCAACAACTTCCCCTTTTACCTGTTTTACATTTTATTGTTACTTAAGGAGTACTGTTCCACATAGAAATCCTGAAAATCAGAATACCCTACCGGTATGATGTCATGGGTGCATATGATAACTGCAGTTGTGTAAACAAAACACTTTTGCGAGAAGGATTAATTTTGGACAAAAGATTTTTTGTTCGGAAAAATCAGTTGTTGTAAATTGAGTCAACCAATAGATTAGTTATATGAGATAAAAACATTAAGTAATAAATACGCGACATGCAATAGAACCATGTAGGATGCTTTTGAAGTGTGCAATCACAGGAAAAAAAGGAATGAAAAAAGTCACTAATACACAGCACTGAATTTATTTGGTGGTCACACAGATGCAAAATAAAGAATTTTTGAATAGTAATATTTGTATAGCAGAACAAAAAACTAGTGCCAGTATGTACAAGTCAAGGAACAGTTTGTAGAGGACAACAATACTCTATAGCAATTGCACTAAACAATTAATTTTCTATGTTAGGACACTAGCTGGGGTGGCTCCTCGCAATGGCGGAGGAGCGTCGCCCCACTGGCTCAGAGCCAGCAGCAAAAAAATGAAATATTTCATTATCGTTTTATTTTTAAGCCGCTGGCTCAGCCAGCATGTGCAGGGAGGGGTGGGGGCATGGGAGGGGGGAGGAGGACTGATTTGTGCACTTCCTAAGTGCGCATATGTGTTTGGCCGGCTGTCTCAGGCTGACCAAAACACACATGCTGCACTTAGGTTTCTGTAACCCGGCTGTATTGAACAGCCAGGTTAGAGAAACCCCACAGACTCCCTGACCTGAGCGCAGCGTCTTTCCAGGCCGCACAGGCCAATAGCCTGGAGATTGGACAGGGAGTCTGTGACGTAGTCACAGTGTCTGCTGGGACAAGGAAGCTCCAGCACCGAGGCCCCACACGGGATGAGGCTGGCAGCAGGTAAGTTGAACTTTGAAGTTAACAAAAAAATTATTATTATAGTCCCCACTTCCCCGCAACCCCTCCCGCCCCCCCCATGCTCCACTCACCACTTTTTGTATGTGACGGCCGCTACTGGTCACTTGTGCCATTCAGAATGTTTTACCCTTAGGCAAATAGGCTTATAATCACGACTGGGAAAGGATTATCTGAGCACCGGTTTCTAAAATTATATAAAACAAATATGAATTAATCTGTTTCTAGACTAATTTAATTTAATAAGGAAAATTGCATAGCATGGTTGAATTGCTAACAGCAGAGTAGAATTGTTTCTTCTATGGATATGTTAGTGAATAAATGGATCCCAGTTCTGGAAGCATATATAAAGATTACAGGAGGTGACCTGTGCAAAAAACGGTGGATAAATGTGCTGTGCTTGTGGAAATGGGTATTTGCAGCAGATGGAATTTAAGGAGATTCTAAGCTGTAAGGTTAGAAAATAGTAATCACATTCCTATAAAAATGAGTAAGGTAAGTAAACACGGGAGGCGGCCGGCAGCAGGTAAATTGAACTTTTAAGTAAAAAATGTTTTTATTATTATAGTCCCCCCTTACCCGCAACCCCTCCCGCCCCCCACAACTCCGCCCCACCCATCACTTTTTGTATGTAGCGGCTGCTACTGGTCATTTGTGCCATTCAGAATGATTTTACCCTAAGGCAAATATTCTTATCATTACGACTGGGAAAGGATTATCTGAGCACCAGTTTCTAAAATTATATAAAACAAATATGAATAGATATGTTTCTAGACTAATTTAATTTAATAAGGGAAATTGCATAGCAAGGTGGAATTGCTAACAGCAGAGTAGAATTGTCTCTTCTATGGATACGTTAGTGAATAAATGCATCCCAGTATCTGGAAGCAATATGTTAGGATTACAGGAGGTGACCTGTGCAACAAACGGTGAAAAAATGTGCTGCGCTTTTGGAAATGGGTATTTGCAGCAGATGGAATTTAAGGAGATTCTAAGCTGTAACTTTAGAAAATAGTCATGACATTCCTATAAAAATGAGTAAGGTAAGTAAATTGTGTATGTAATTACTTACTGAAGGAGCCATTGCCTGTCCTTTCCAGCCGTGCAGTTGGTAAGTCCAAGAGAGGACGGAAGACTAATAGTTGATAATTAATTAAGAAGACTATGGGTCCCCAATTCAGCTGAAAATGTTTCACCTGCCATTTAATTTAAAGGACAGAAAAAATACTATGCAGCTGGTGCATGCTGCAGTTGGCTGCTGTGTCTACAATGCAAAGTACCAAAAGTGTAGGCCCTGTGGAGAGGCATCTGAAAAAGTGAGCAAATCAGGAAGTGGATGCGGTACTTTTCCTGGCATTAGATGAACAATACACCAAAGATACAAAAAATAATCATTACATAGGGCAAGGCTTTCTTTTGGTAAGAGGAACGCTGAATTCAGTAAAAAAGGAAATTAATAAACGCTGAATTAGGCTGTAGTTTTGGGGTGGAAGAAACACTGAAAGTGTAAACACTGAAGTAGTACTACAGAGGGAATATGTGGAAGCAAAAGTACATATGGAAGAACATGAGGACAATCACATATTGCATTTGCACAGTGAACTAATAGAAGTTACAAATATCTGTTTAACAGGAAGCTCACAATCTTGAGGTGCTGAACAATTAAAATAACCACATAATGGTTACGTTACTCCTTTCGTCCATTGAATTCAGTCCCTCAGTAATTGAGTCACATCACAGAATCCAATTATATTCATATCTATTTAGTATTTGTGCAATGTCACCCCACGAGGTGTTCACTTATTACCTCAATCACTTGCCTTTTATGCTTGACTTCTTGTGGCCAAAGAATGAGTGTGTGAGACTTTGGGTCTATTCACAATATTGCTGATGTGGCTCCTATGCTGCATTATTAGGAATTTGATCTTCTGGATAATCTGTCCATTATAATTTAAGATAGAGGGGCACCAGATGGCATGCATAACCTTAGTTGAATTATAGCTTGAAAGATGCTGCATTAAGGATAATGGGGTGACCCGGTGTCCCTCAGAACCTGGGTATTGACAATATAGAAAACAATTGGTTCTGTTGGGCGATACCATTGCTGTGATCAATGTATTCAATACAAGAGGAAATGTGTTTTACACTTCCTTTTTCAAAATTAAACAACGATTTCAGTTATGAGCAAACCAGGAAAACACAGGTAGAGTTGATTTACTCTTATATTTTTCAAGAAATATTGAATTTTGCATGGCTGTCACAAATACAAGTAAATTGCGAATAAACGAAAGTGACTATTGTGAGAGGGTGACATATGGTGACTGGTGAAGTGAACAGTACACTATATACAAAACATACATATGTGACATAAATTAAAAGAATTGTTGAATTTTTGTCCTGTCTCATTATTTAACACATGTAATGCAAGACCCAATATTGATTGACTATTGGTCAAGAGAACTGTGTAGACATGTGTGATGGAAAAGTGTCGACGTTTCAACCCTGGACACGGCGTGTGAGCACGAATAAATCCTTGGAGGAAGAACAGACGCCCGTTGTTCTGAAGCACTCGACTTTGATTCTTGGCTGCATTTACAAAGTGAAGGCTGTAGCACAGGACTCCAACTGGCTGGTGGATGTCGTGTGTTGCGGTGGCATCGCCCACGATTAAGACTCCAACCTGATGGTGAAGAAATTCAGCTTTTCCAATTAGGAAGAAATTCGCACATTTGATGCACTGCGACTGAACAATTGAATTCGCATTTTGGAGACCAATATTGGATCCCCACTACGGCTTGACCTTTTGGCTGTCCACCCCTCCTTTCATAGCCCGGAGGAAGACCCGCAGTGACGCTTACTATTCCGCGCCGTGTACAAGGTCGAAACGTCGACACTTTTCCATCACACATGTCTACACAGTTCTCTTGACCAATAGTTAATCAGTATTGGGTCTTGCATTACATGAGTTAAATAATGAGACAGGACAAAAATTCAACAATTCTTTTAATTTATGTCACATATGTCTGTTTTGTATATAGTGTTCACTTGACCAGTCACCAGATGACACCCTCTCACAATAGTCACTTTTGTTTTTCTGCAATTTATTTGTATTTGTGACAGCCATTTAAAATTCAATATTTCTTGAAAATTATAGAGCTAAATCAACTCTACCTGTGTTTTCCTGGTGTGTTCTTAGCTGAAATTGTTGTTTCATTTGAAAAAGGAAGTGTAAAACAACCTTTTCTCTTGTATTGAATACATTGATCACAGCAATTGTATCACCCAACAGAACCAATTGTTTTCTATATTGAAAGATGCTGCAACATGTATTTATTTTTTCTTGCTAGAATTACTTTGTATTGTATTAAATTGGCTGATTGAATTGTTGGAACAGTTACAGTGCCCTACTATCTGTGTAATAATCTCCAACAGCTAGTGAGGGATGGATTACGGATTTTTAGTCACGTACACAAACTATAAGACCTTTTTTGTTATGACCCCTCTGAATAAAAACAATGGGAAATCTGTCATCAGTTGCCTGATTTTAGGATTAGCTCATGTTTTTAGAAATGCATATTATTTAATCAATAACATTTCATTTTTGTTACCGACTAATATGACAGAATATTGCTTACAAAAATATTGCTTACAAAAATATCATGTTTATATACTTACAATGTAAATAGTTTTAATAGGCTACAGTAACATTATTAAACAATGTGTAAATATATTTAATGTAAAATATTAATAGTAACATAAAATTATTATTAACAAACCTATATGTTGTTTTTTTCTGGTTTTGTGTCTCTGCGCACTTTCTCACTGCTGTTCAGTGTTAAAGTGCAAGTGCTCCTACTGTAAATTATGTTATGGATTGGTGTTTCCATGAATGGCATGTTTGATTTACTGGTAAGTCCTTAGTAAGGTGCACTGAGAGTGCCAGGGCCTGTGAATCAAATGCTACTAGTGGGCCTGCAGCACTGATTGTGCCACCCACGGACGTAGCCCTGTAAAGGTATCTCAGACCTGCCACTGCAGTGTCTGCACGCAGTTTTTACTGCCATGTCGACTTGGCAAGTGTATCCACTTGCCAAGCCCTAAGCTTCCCTTTTATGACATGTAAGTCAACCATAAGGTAGGCCCAATGTACCCCTCTGGGCAGGGTGCACAGTATGTGAAAGGTAGGACATGTACTGGTGTATGGGACATGTTCTGATAGTGAAATACAGTGTATTTCGTTTTTCACTATTGAAAGGCCATATGTCCCATAGGCTAGAATGTGAGATACTTTATAGCATTTTACAAGTATAACTTCCCATTAGGACAAGATAGAGAAATGGAGTTTAGTATGCCTGAACTCAGAAAGTAAAAATGCATCTTTTAGTAAAAATGATTTTTATGTTGTGTGTTTGAAAATACCACTTTTAGAAAGTGAGTATTTTCTTGCTTAGCCATCCTATGTGCCTCTGCTGGGCTGTGGATTGGCTGTCTGGCTTTGGAGTGACAGGGGCTGGGGATGTGCATTCACTGTAGACAGACACTGGGGGGGGGGGGGGGTGAGGCGTGTCCTGCCTTTCCTGGATGAGTCAGGGCTGGGCTGAATAGACCTGGGCTGCATTTAGAGTAGTAGGAGGAGATTTTCTTGCACATGAAGAGGCCTGGTCTGCCTTACACAATGCCGTCTCCACTTCCTGCCAGGAAGCTGGGCCAGAGAGGACAGAACTGGATTGGACTAAGCACAGAGACTCTTTGCCACAAAAGAACAAAGGCGAATGTGGTATAAATATTGGGTCCCAGACCCCAGAACTCTTGTGGACTGCCAAAAAGAAGAGCTGGAGAAGCTGTGAGGAGGATCTACCGCTTTGCTGTGTGCTTTGCTATGTTGGCTGCAGTAGCTGCTTCTGTCTTGGGCAGAGAAAGGACTAGACTGAACTTTCTGCAACTTCTTTGTTTGAGTTTCCCCAAGGGCTTCAGTTAGAGCACGCCCCCTGCTCAAGAAGTCTCAGTAATAGCAAAGACCTCACCGTCCTCTGAGCACTGCCTCTGAGACCACGTGTCTCAGTTGCCACAGAGGCAAACCTCAACCTGACGCTGTCATCAAGACCGCCGGCAGTTCGGTGACCTGACGGCACTGCAGAGGGCACGGCCACACTTCGCACCGCAACCCTGGTCTCACTGACTACGACGACCGCTACCACCACCGAGCTGCTGTTGCACCGCGACCTGTGGGCACCGCACCGCCTCGTTTCACTCGCCGCATGGTCTCACCGACTACGCCATTGACAGCTGACATCGCTGCTGTGGTCTGCACCGTGGTCTGTGGGCACCGCTCATAAGCTACACAAAGCACCGCCCCATCACACACTACTGCCGCGGCCCATCGACGCCAGCCCCATCTACCACGATCTTCGATAAACGCCGCCACTTGTACAGTGACCATCAGCACAGCAACGAGCATCGCACTGCAGCCCTGGTCTCAGCTACGCTGCTGGATGACCGTCACCAAGCCACTGCCTGCACTGCGACCCGAGAGCAACACATGTTGCACCGCTCAGCTTCACACCGCAGCCTCGACGACCGCCGCCACCGACCCCACGCGCCATGGTCGGCCAGAACAAAAGGTACGTTTACAAGTCTTCTGACACCAACGCTGGTCTATACAGACGCTGTCAACCAAAATATTTGGATTTGGTTGTTTTCAGCACCGGACGGAGCTACCAACTTCAAGGAACTGCATTTCTAAGGTTACTCTGGCAAAGTGCATATTCTGATTATTATACTTTGGTTTTTTATCATTTTGGTCTTGCTTTACACAGATAAATATTTATTATTTTTCCAAAGCTGGTGTGGTGTCCTTTTGCATTGTTTTCACTGTATTACTGTTGATTTTGTGCACATGCTTCACACACTGCCTCTGAGATAAGCCTGACTGCTTGTGCCAAGCTACCAAGGGGTGAGCAGGGGTTATTTCAGTAGTGTATCCCCCTTATCCTAACTAGGAAGAAGGGTCTCTTCTTGGATAGGGTAATAACCTGCCAACTAGAGCCCCCTATTTCTAACATCTCCCCAGCCTACTCACTGCATCTCTGAGGAATCTTCATGGTGGAGCAGTAGCATGGAGCTGAAGTCCCACTTTTTGCGGTGAATCTCTGGACGGGATCTAGGCTCCGTGGAAACACTCCGTGACCATCAAGCACAGCTGCTGGGAGTCTCTGTGCGCGTGTACCTTCTCACTCTTATCAGTACACCTCTTGACACTCACCAGTTAATATGTAACTCTGCCAATAACATAAAAAGGTCTTGCATGAGCTTAAGGGCCCACAAACGAGACCAAGGGGTGCCATAAGGATACTCAGTGGGAGCGTCTCTCCGCTCAAACTCCGAACTGGACTCAAGCAGGACCTAGCCTGGCAGTTTGGGCTGAACTGTTCCTATTAGATCAGGGTCAAGACTGATTTACATAAGGATGGGTACAAACTGAAGTGGCATGGTGTGCAAAAAAATGGTGGACTGGGATGGGGCCTGAGTAATTACCAGTGGCAGGAGATAAATTCATGCATTCCATCAATCACTTTTTTGTATACAATAGTATGTCACCATAAGTGGGAAGAGTATGCCCAGACATGGGTCCTGTGCAAGCTGTGCTACTGGAACCAAGTTATACTCAAATGATTAAGGGTGAAACGGGTCTTGGATTGCTTGTATTGCAGACCTGACCTGGCAGTTTGGGGTTGATTGCTCTTCTTGGAGCAGGTTTGAGACTAATTTGTAAATGCCTGGGTCCGAACTGAGGTGGTATGGTGTGCAAAATAATGATGGACTGGGATGGGGCCAGAGTAACTACCAGTCCCTGAGATGAATTCCTTTATTCCATCCATCACTATTTTGTATACTTTAGTGCAACACCTTAAGTGGGATGGGTATGCCCAGACGTGGGTCCCGTGCACACAGTGCCACTGGAACGAAGCAATACCCGACTGATGAGTTTGTGTTCTGGTTCAGGAAGGAGCTGTCCTGGCATTTAGGGCTGGTCAGTTCCTACTGGAACATGGTCGAGACTGATTTGCATATGGCTGGGTCCAAACTGAGATGGCATTGTGTGCTAAGTAACAATAGATTGGGATGTGCAACAAGTAATTACCAGTGGCTGAGATTAATTCAAGCATTCCATCCATCACTGTTTTGTATACTTTATTGAAAGGCTGAGAAGTAATTTATTTCTGCCAAGCTCTCCTACTTCCAGTGACAGTAATTAACTCAACGAAAAGGTTTGCAATACATTCCTGGGAGGAGTAGACTTAGCCTACTAGCAGGAAGGCACAGGTGAAATTAGATGCAATCACCCATACTGATTTTGGAATGTGGGAGAGAGGAGTAGACTTGAGCAGCAGATGCACACTTCAAAGAACAGCGTGGAACACTTGATAGTACTTTGTGGCGAGGAAGGCCTTGGGTGGTGGCTTGTTCCAAGTCAAACTGACTCCACTCACCTCAAAACAGGGCCTGCGCTCAAAACCAGCCAAGATTGGTTTTATAGAAGATTTGAGTGAGTTCTTAATTTGTATAGGACAACCCTTCGCCAGGGATTCAGAACTCTGCAGCTGAAGTCCTCACAGGACAATGCACGAAAGACCGGAAGATTTTGAGTGTACCTACCTGAAAAGAAAATGACTTTGCCCCGGCCTCAGTGGGGCTGAACCTATGTTGATTGTTCCGATTGGCATTTTTTGAAATTTTCCTCAAATTTCACTGAATAAATCATGTCTCTGGGCCTTCTCATCCAATATTTGATGTTTCATTTTTGTTTTAATCATTAAATTGGTCTTCTTTGTACTAAACTGTAGTAAACTGTTTTGGACATTTTCCAATTGGTTTCTTGAATTTAATCTTGTTTTGGTGCTGCTTGATACGTTTACAAGGATTTCTCGGAGTAAAACCTGCTGCTTGATGCCATACCCACCATGGGTAAGCCAGTTTTTTTTCCTCGCTGAAGCTGTATTCACATAACAAGCACTGGTTTAATACTTTTGTGTGAGTTCTTTCCCTGCTCTTCACCAAGTTAAAAATCCAGGAACTCAAAACGCAGTATTAAGAATGTTTGCCTAATCTTTTTGTCAAATCATGACAGAATACGGCTCTGAAGGAAGAGGTATGACTTGGCATAATCCAGTTTCTCTATTTTTCTCAGCAACCTTGCTTCTGAGTCTAAGTTGGACACGTAGTCTCACTCATACACCTGTGATGATGTATTTTATTGCTTTGCTTACATGATGTATAGTTGGACTAAAATCAGAAAACGAGTGATCTAGTCCCAAAAAAAAAAATTGCAGATGTAACGTGTCAAGGAGTCACCCTCACACGATGTTGTAAGAATGGTAAGGTAAAGGAAAAGATGATGTATTTAATTCTCTTGTTGACTGTTACTGGTCCAGAGTAACTTGAGATGCACCATTTTCCAAAGCCTTTCACAAAACCCCATGGCTATGAACTCACCAATTCCTATGTCTCTTCCATATGGAGACCCCATATACTTGTTTTAAAATTATATTAATTTTCGACTTGTGTGCACTATTTGTTACAGATTTTCCTTCAAAATCCTCAATGGGATTTAATATCACAGACAACAATACAAAAAATACAGTGCGTACTTTTAAGTCTAATCAAATGGGCAGCATTTCTTCAAAATGTTTCTGAGACGCAATATATCCCTGACCAGTGCCATCACGTGTTGTTACTGGCTGGGGGGCGGAGACCACTAAAAAGTATATTCTTGGCTATAAGTCTATGACCCTGCAGTAAGGCACGCCCTAGAACAGGCGTGGCCATATGAAATACATCCTATAGCAAACGTGGCGAGGTAGTCTAGTGGTTGGAGAATGAATACAACTGGACAGGTCGGTGGCAGAGTCCTCCTGAGGAAGCCTCCGCCTGGTAACTGTTCTGAAACATCGAGTCAAGATGACTTGCTGTGCACGAGGATTTAGGTGACGTGCACTTATTTGGGAACGTCATTTGCTTGAGGATGAAGTGACATTGCGTGGCTATGGTACCATTCTGTACACAACAGAGAAATATATTGCCGTGCACACAGGTGAGGCGTCTTGTAGCCTACATAGAAGGGTGAGGTTGTACATTATGCAAGTCGACGAGGTGACGTTCTATGCATATAGAGAGGAAGTGACTTGCACATGGGTAAGTGCGTTAAGCCACGTGACGTTAAAATATGTGTTGAACGTAATATGCCCAAGGAAATCTTTTTGACCGAAGAAATAATTAGAAGGAACTGTACATTTTTAAAAACTTTATAAGAAAGTCGGTGTACAGTTTTTCTGGTCGTACATTTCAAATGAGCGTCACTAACGCAGGTCGAAGTGAGATGCTCTCCACCGCTGCCGGCGAGAAATGACAGGGATTAGGGGGGATGCTACGGTGATATCAGAGGTGGGCAGGCCAACAAATTAACAGGGGGAGCCGAGCCTGAACTAAGCCAATCGCCTGCACCTCTAGATGTGCTGCTTAAAGGTTGATGGAGTGCACCGCCACTCGCTGTCTTCCTCTGGTGGTCTGCATCTGCAGTGAGACCCTCGGGTCAGGAAGCCGCTGCCAGTGCCAGCTCCTAGCCGCAGATGCTAAATTGAGTTGGGTCACGTGAGCTTGTTACCAGGGCTGAAAGCAAGCAGCGCGAGTCGTTGTGGGTAGAGAGAGCCTGTGGGAGCTGGACCTGGCGCCGCCGCTGGAGAGCAACAGGGCCGCGCCCAGCCTCGGGTAAGCAGCAGCCGTGTCTCGCGCGCGCCCCTGTCCTCACCAACCGGCCACGGTACGGCGCTTCCGTGCTCTCGCGCCTTTATGGACATCTAACGCACATTGCTCTTGAATGGCAGTGGGTGCACACAGCATAGGCAAACCCTGGCAGTGGAGGGAACAAGCACTGCTGCATGAAAGGGAAACAAATTACTATAACCAGAAGCGCCCGCTGCTCGCTGACACTGCTGCCAACAGCACCCATTGTGCACTGCTGCAGATCACGCCCACCGCTGCAAAAACGTCTTCTCCAATGTACAGTCCTACAAAACATGTACGTTGTATTCTGTTGCAAACTATACGTCACTGGACTGCTGCAATAGTCTTATTGTTATATTTACCTTGCGGCTTTAAAACGTGCAAAACGTTCTGCTGCAAAAATGCGACCCTGTGTAACGCTGCTAAAATATGCTGTTGCGAGTTCGGAACTCTCCGATCCCGCTTATCGCTTGTAGCGGGGTTTACCCCTAGAAATATGCACAGTTGTTTACTTCACAGCACAACATACATTCAAGCGAATTGTGCTGTAAAACACGCACCTTTATAAAGTGTAATAACGCGAAGTACAGTGTAACTAGGCGCTGTTATAAAAATATATACAACTGCACCGCAATGCAACATTTTTGTCTGTTCCAAAATGACAACAAAAGATTCGTGCAAAGCAAGAAATGTGTGCCACGATACAACGCCTACAAAGATCCGCTGCTGTAAATACATGAACACTACTGGCACAGAGTAACAATGTATACTGTGCAGAAAACCACACAACATTGTATTGCTTCACACCGTGCAAACGTGTACAATCCTGCGAAGCAAATACATTTCTACATGCAGTTTCTATATTAGTGCACAATGCTACTTTGTACTTTTCATCAAAGTATTATCAATCAATCAATAGTTCTTTATTCGGTGGTTAAAAACCATCATAAAAGAGTACATATATATACAAATTAAGAAAAATATTAAATCATTTACAAGAACAATGACTTTGACTATATACATAGAGTAATTCCTTATTCGCAATGCGAACATAAAAACATAATCACAATAACAGTTAGGGGATCCTGTAAAATTCATAAATGCAACTAACCTCTGGTTACCCTAAGTCTTAGTGCAAATTTCAGGAAACTAATAACGGAGCACAAAGTTAACGGGTCGCTGGCCCTCTGTAAAAAGATCAATGCATCTTTGGCACGAGTGAACCTGGCCTTTTTTAAAATTTCCTTTAAAAATCTACGTCTTGGAGTTGCGTACAGAGGACATAGGAGTACAAAATGAAGGGTGTCCTGCGGAGACATATTGTCGCAGCCGCAGGCACCCTTCTGCTCAATTGAATGACTAAAACCCGCTGGTTCAGCTAACAAAAATGGTAAAAAATTGAGCCTAAAACGTGACATTAAAAACCTTTCTTGGGCGTTATACAAAACACAAAGGTAAGGTTCAACCCCATCATTAGTTTCAAGTCTGCTGTGGGTGCATACTGACGATTTGGCCCCTTCCACTGTGGATCTGACAAGAGATCTTTGGTCCCAAAAATTCCTCTTGAGGGTCTGCTTGTCCTGTAGAGTAATCCCTGAAGGGTTTAAATACAGATCCTTGCGACCCATACTATCCAAACTGGATTTCACGTAGTTCAACCATGGTATATTCAAGCTTTTATCCCTCCCTAGGCAATCTATTAGAATCTGCCTACTTAATGCGGCTTGCGGATTAAGCCAGATTTTCAGCCACGCCAGGATTGGTCTAAATTTGATTAAATCCTCTATGTAGGGTCGTCCTAGTTCTCTATGGGCTATGAGTGCAGGTATGCAGTTGGGAACTTTCAGGATTGAGCGAAGAATTTTATTCTCTTCCCTTTGCAGTGGGTCAAGGTTTATGAAACCCCATACTTCTGAACCATACATGGCTTTAGGGCAGCACATGGAGCCATAAAGGTTCATTGATTGTTCCGGGGACCAACGCCCAACTCTCCTCCCGTAGCCTGCTATTGCCCCAGTTGATGACACCAGTTTGCCACACCTTTCCTGTACCAATGGGGCAAAATTCAAGGACTCACCAAACAACACACCTAAATATGAAAAGGATTGCACCCTGTCTAGCGTGTGATTCCCAATTCTGTAAGCAAAGCTGGTCCATGGTTTGTGACCTACTGTCATCACATAGGATTTTTTTAAATTAACAGACAGGTCCAGTGCACCCATAAATTCGACAAATCCGTTAATTAAAATCTGCAGGCTTTTTGGGGTGTGCGCCAGAAGAACCGCGTCATCGGCGTACAGCAGAACAGGGATATTGCGTGTTCCTACCCTCGGGCAATCTGCTTTTAAATTAATTAGAGACTGTTCTAAGCTATTGATATATAGCGAAAATAAAAAAGGGGCCAGTATACATCCCTGCCTGACACCACTAGTGCATTTCAAATAATCAGTCAGCCCCCCTTCGATGTTATAACGCACTCTGGTGGAAGTCTCTCTATGCAATTCCCTCAGAATGCAAATTATACCTGGGTCAATTCCTAGGTGACTCAGCATTGCCCATAGCTTGTTCCTGTTTACGTGGTCAAATGCCGCAGCCAAGTCCATGAATCCCAAGTATATAGCTTCTTTACTGGTTTTCGTGTATTTGGCGACCAACATATAGCGGTTCAGGCATTGGTCACTAGTGGACCTGCCGGACCGAAAGCCATACTGAATGTCCGAAATGATATTATCATCCTCGGCCCAGTCAGTCAGTCGATTCAGAATAGCTCTTCCTAGGATTTTAGCTGATACATCTATCAAGGAGATGGGGCGATAACATTGGGGGTTATCTCTGTCACCCTTTTTAAAAATGGGCACTATAATGGCCGTCGACCAGGACCTAGGCAAACCTACCACAATGGCTGCATTTATCTCTCTGGTTAAAATGGGGGCCCATAATTCTACGTTACTTAAAAACAGATCCGGGGGGGTCCCATCCGGTCCCGGGGCTTTATTTTTGGTTAATCCCTCTATGCCCAGGGCTATTTCTTCCAGTGTAAACTCCAGGGTCTGTCCCTGCGTAACCCCCCTCCTCTCTTCTGTATTATCCGCCTCCCCATGGTTATACAAGCCCTCAAAATGCGCTGTCCACTGCTCCGGTAGAATATTTGTGGCGGCCGAGGGAGAGTTTTTGTCTTGGAAGCAAGGGGTGTTTATTATTTTCCAAAATTCCGTTATGTCCCTTTTTTCAGAGGCCTCCCTCAAAGCCGCCCACGCTTCCCCCTGCAGTGCTGTTTTCCTTCTTTTAAGTTCCTTCCTATAGTTTAATCTACATTTGTGGACTTTTGATGGGTCCCTAGGGGTACTGCTGAGGGCTTTTTTCAACTTTCTCAGGGCTCGTGAACAGTCCCCATCAAACCATCTTGGGGAATTTGAGTTGGTCTTTATTGGGGCCTTACTCCTGCAATAATCCATCCACCAGATTGGTTATTTGAGCAAAAGCTTGTATATCATCAAAGTATTATATGTGCCTCAAAATCTTGCAGGATTGCATATTGTTGTAAAACGAGGATCTGTTTATGCTTTCAGAATCAACAACTCAGTACAGTGCATGCGCCTGTTAGTTCTAAACACACGCTGTACTGACCTTCCCTGTTCCAGCCACATCATATACAGTTTTAACATGAATGCAACACTGTACCTTGCTGCAAGAAACGCAGTTGAAATGCAAAACCCTGTGCGGCAGTACAGTATGCATTTGTGCTCTGCTGCAAAACGCCACACTTTTAAAGCCCCAACGGTGCGAAATATGTTGCAATATATACGGATGCAAAAAAGCAACACAGTGCAAACAATTGCACAGTGCTCCAAACGGGTAAACCTTATGGTACTGTTAGAAATGGCATAACTAAGTGCTATAAAAATGCAAACATCGAGCTTTCTAGTGCCGATAAACTGGGGACGCTGGCTTCCTTCTAAACCTACAGAACTGCCCTAACTAAAAACTGTGTATACGTCTGCGCAAAACATGCAACTTTTATCTTCTGCTGAACATTGCCACCCTTCCTAATGTTGACTGAGAAACCATACATGTTGTGGCAAAAGAAGACAACATTTTGTACTTTTTAAACCTACCAACACTTCAGGTTGAAAAATAAACACTTCGCCTCCAATACTCGATGAGTGCTGAAGCACCGTCTACCGGAAGTAGTTATAACACTCTTCATTTACGAAATATGAAATGCTGCACAACACCAAGCATTGCAAATCATGACGGATGCTGCAATTTGTGCACAATTGTATTACATAAAACACCATTGCGCAGAAGTAGAGCAATGCTGTAATTAAGCACCCTTATTCACTGCATCCATTTTGTCTACTGTAGATATACAACAATTTGTAACAAATAAAACTCTATATTAACTTGTTACAAAATATACTAACAAGCATTGGCTATTCTAATAAATGTGCCTTATGAATGATAGTCACTTTATTGTCACTAATTGGTTTGGGCATTCAGTGAGTCATTTTACATGCAGTATGCACTCATCTTTCCACTCATGCATCTATTCATTCATCCATCCACTGACTCATTCTTGCATTCACCCTCTGAATCAACCACAATAAATGACAGACAAACTCAACAACGAATGCAAGCTAAATTAAAAGAATCCAAGTGGAAAAAAGAAAACGCGCTGCTGTCTAAACACAGCAGGCATATGCTTGCAATAACAAAACTAAATATAGCAGTGGGTGTCTGTCTCGAGGAGGCATTGTAGATAGGCTGTCATCATTTTAAAGTTCCATCATGGCCGCCACATTTAGACCAAACGTGTTGGCCATCTTGGAATGGTAAAACAATGATACACTGAGGCAACAGTATTCCATGATGGACTTCTGATTTAGTTGAAGTGGGCTCGTGGGAAATTAGCGACAAGCAGTGACCTGTTAGCACTCCCATCGGAAGAGCAGAGGTATCCTCTTAAAAAGCAATAAAATAAATAGAGAGAAATAAAGAAAAGAAGGGGGGACTATCAAAGCAGAAAATTGAAGACTACAGGACTGGCCAACCCTGAAACTGAAGCACACTCATTTTCAGGTAGATGTACAGATAAGAGAGCCAAGAACTGATGTGTACAGAACCATAACCTCATGCAGTATACTCATGCAGTATGAATGATTAGAGCAGAGTGTAAATTACACTCAGACACCCCAGTGGCAGAACAGAGCTTTCACACATGTTATAGTTAGGTGGATATTTCACTCGTAAAAAACCAATGAAATTCCCCCATTATAGTTAGTTCAGATAACTATAACTCGCGCGCCCGCAATGCACTGCTGATGACGTCACATATTACATCACTCATGACATGGTCAGTGACATCACTGATGACATCATCCTTGTGATAGAGTGGCGGTCGCGCGGGTTATAGTTATCTGAACTAACTATAACGGGGGAATTTCATTGGTTTTTTACGAGTGAAATATCCACCTAACTATAACAAGTGTGAAACCTATGGTTTTTTAAGTGAATTTGTAAGGTTTTTTAAATGCTAATTCCTAACTATAACGTGTATGAAACCTATGGTTTTTTCAGTGAATTTGTACGGTTTTTTAAATGCTAAGTTATGTATGTATTATTATTTTTTTTATATATTTATTTTACAATAAACTATGTATAATTATTTTTTTTTTTTTTAGTTTTACACCGTGCGCGCACGGTGCGCGCACCCCTGCGATTTTGTTCAAAAATATTTTTTAAAAAAAATTCTGCCTTCGGGGTCCTTCAGGGACCCCCTGACAAAGGCTAGGGGGTCAGGAACTCTCTACCCTGCCCCCTTTTCACGTTCGCCACCTTCCTTTTTCACTCTCGCACTGAAAACAAACAAAATGGCGCCGACACTTCCTGATTTCGACCGATTCGAACGTTGACTAACATGTAACCACCAATCAGAATTGCGCACGTTAGGGTGCTCGCACGGTGCGCGCACGGTGCTCGCACGGTGCGCTCACGGTGCGCGCACGGTACGCGCTTTTAGATATTTATATGCTTTTAAATGCTATTTTCTCAGGAACTACTGAACAGATTGACACCAGACCTGCAAAAGGCACTTCCCTGACCTGAGGGCTACCTCTCTGTCAAATTTCAAGTAACTCTGTTCAGCCGTTCGGGCTGTACCTTCGACTAAAGGTCCTATGGGAAAATGCATGGGGAAAACGCGTTTTGGGACCCCCCTTTTTTCTCGGCCCCCACTTGACGAATCGCCCAGAGACTTTCAGGGTAGGAGCTGAGCGGAGCGCCCCATTAGTTTTGAAAATTTCGCAAGGATTCGTCAACCGGCGCCAAAGTTATTCAGAATAGAATTTTCAGATTTCTTATGGAAACACGGTCCTAACTATAACTATCTATCTATGCTTAATCCCAAAACAGCAAGAATCAGATAACATTGAAGAGCCCATTGAAGAGCCCATAAGACTGATCACAGATTACAGCCAAGAAGCAAAAGACATCACTTACATCCTGAAGAAGAATTGGAAGATTCTAACAATGGACAGCATGATGGGTGAAAAAATGGGTGGCCACCCAGTGATAACATTTAGAAGGGCAAGAAGTCTGAAGGACCGTTTAACACACAGCCACTTTATCGCTAAACATTCAAAAGAATCCTGGTTACAAACAACGGGCTTCACAAAGTGTTACAACTGCAAAGTCTGCGAAATTGCAAAGCCGACAAAGGATGTGAAGATGGCGAATAACAAAAATTGGCAAATCACAACTTTGATAACTTGCAAGAGCTAATACATAGTTTATGTGGTAGAATGTCCTTGCCCTTTAAGATATGTTGGATCCACCATCTGTGAATTAAAAAAACGTATATTGGAACATGTACGAGCGACCAAAAATAAAGACAGGAACAATGCCATAGCCAAACATATGGAAACACATCATAATGCCAATTGGAAACTATTAAAATTTTATGGCATTGAAGCAGTACCGATGAGCTCTCGTAGTGGAAACAGGGAAAAAATATTACGCCAAAAAGAATCGTGTCATATTTTAAACTTGCGGTCCATGACCCCATATGGATTAAACCAATCAGAAGAACTTTACATTCATTTATGAAAGGCACTTTCCCACAGAAAGAGGAAAACAATCATTTGACAACTGCCCAATGGAGGGCAACAACTTAAAGATTTAATGAGAACCATTGATTATTGGGACAGAATAAAGCAAATGGAGCATGTTAAACACGGTTGCAACAACGGAATATGTTTGTACAGGATGGCCCACTGGAGGGCTTGTCAATAAAGTTAATTGAGCACCGAAAACACGGTGAACTGGCAAGCCCACTGGAGGGCTCGTTAATCAAGTGAATTAAGCACTGAAAATACGAAAAAGAATTGTTGCAATGCCCACCATTGGGCTAGAGAAAATCCGTTGTAAACAACGAGTAACATCTTTCAACTGGCAAAAGAAATAGATGGACAATAATTAAATGTAAAAATGTACCTTCATTGAATGTTCTAATGCTAACTACAAGACCCATAAACCTGTGGGGCATCATTAGGGTGGGAACAGGAAATTGGTGTCAAAGGACTTCCTTCAAATATCTTTATTTAAAATAGTTTGTGTAACATTAGTTAAAACGACGACCGTGAGCAAGGTAGCGGAGTTTACCGAAACGCGTTGGTCAATCTATTGGTTTTGCTAAAACTATGGAATTTTGAAAATAAAGACAAGTAATTGGAAAGCTGTTGGAGTGCGACCTACTTCTTCCGCAAGGAGAATTTGTTTCAATATTGGCGGTTTGGTTCAACCGCGAGGCAACGCACCCGCCGAGCAGCGCCCGAAGCAAAGTAAAACGGAACCACCTGGGAGGATATATATATATATATATATCGTTTCCAAAAAGTCGTTGCGATATCCCCGCTCAAGCGGGAATATCGCCACGACTTTTTGGAAACGACAAAATTCGACCTGCTCCCGCCGCTTCGAGAACGATTATCACGTTACTAAGGGTAAGCGAGCATCTGTGGGAACAGGCGGGGAGGCATCGTGAATTCGCACCGGAGGGTGGGTCTTGTGATAGTATCCCTGTCTGTTTCCCCGAGTTTGCTGACGCTACCGGAATAGTAACAACTTTGAAGCAGACGCAGCACCGGAATAGTAACAACTTTGAAGCAGACGCAGCACCCGCGTGGAATAGTCGCGTTGGGTGCCGTGGGACACGTTGTGCATTGACTTTCTATCTATCTGAATATGAACGAATGGGAGACACAAAGAAGGAACGAGGCGCTATCCCTATTTGATGAAGGTTTAGATAACATCATTGTCCCATCCGCTATAAGCATTGGTGGCAACACAGCGTAATTCTCTTTAAAGCAGAAATTGTTCCAACTTGAAAAATTATCCAAAAGAGAAATAAACAAATGGTGGGAAATTACTTCATTAACCAACTATATAGAAGTCAATAGAGTACCTAGAGGACTCCGAATCGCCATAATCCCAACTTATGAGAACCCGAATCCGGAATTATTGAAGGAATGGTCGTCATTTATGGCAAAAACTTGTAAAGGCATGTTGGAGATGCTGGTCAAGTACGCCAAAATTGATTTGGAGACTACAAGAAAAGAACTATTAGAACTCAGAAAAGATCTTGAAAAGTCGAACACCGATAAAGCCGTTATTGATTTTCAGAAACATTTGGTTGACAAATTAAAGACCTATGAAGACACCATAAAAGCTAAGAAACAGAGAAAATTCCTGCGAGACAAAAAAGATTATGCCGAAGGTCGTATCCTAACATATGCGAAACGTTTTGACTGGGCACAAAGGAATCTACATACTATTCAACGGCAAAGGCAACAAGAACTGGTATCGACTGGTTCCAGCTCAGAATTAAGTTCGGATACAGAGGCTCAAAGCATCCCTTTAGGAGCACGTTCCCTAACCTTCTTGCACGAGTTTCAAATTCTGAAACAGAGGAAGGATCAGGAGGAAAGACCACAAACCAAGAGAGGAAGGGGAAAAGGAAGAGGCGCCAAAAGAGGGAGAAGAGCAGGAACAAGAAAAGACTCTGAGTAAAGAACAGACGTGGAGGCAGGAACAAATCAATATCACTACCATCCATTGTAGATGAACAGACTAACAAATCAGTAATTAATCTGTCCTCGAGAGATATCACAGCGGAAGAAGTAGCACTATTACAATTAGGGCTTTCTTTCTGCCCTACAACGGACATAAATTTTGTAAACACACGAATTGATCTGTTCCTGTATATCCGCAAGTTAAAGCTCATGAAGATCTATAAAACAAACACCAAATCTAAAATACTGAGAATGGGTTGTACTCTAGATGAAGAGGATTTCAACCTTAATATTGAAGATGCTAATCTCATTTTGAATCTACACCAAATGGAGGAAGATGTAACGGACTTATCAGTCAAAGAAAAAAGCAAGATACTTATCAATGCTGGGTGTAGACCAGATGCCACATACTGTACAGGCCTAAGACCAAAGTCTAAATTTAATCCTAATGTCCCACACGACAACATCGAAACTTTTAACCAAACTATGATTTGGGAAATTAACAAACTTAAGGAACAGAGGATTAAAAGAAAAGAAGATAATCTAACAATAACTCAAAGGAAGGCCTTAAAAGCTCTCTCAAATGACACCAGCATAATAATTAAACCCTCAGATAAGGGGGGAAACGTGGTCGTAATGGACATCGCCCAGTACAATCAAGAAGCGTTCAGACAATTAAACGATACCTCATGTTATGAGGAGATAAACTGGGGGACCTACAAAGCTTCAATTATTGATTATCACGTATTGCTAGAGGGTTGGTGGAGGGGTGGGCTATTGTCTACAGATGAATTTGCTTTTTTGAAAACTGAAAACCCACGTATTCCATGCTTTTACCTATTACCCAAGGTCCATAAGCACCCCACCAGACCACCGGGAAGACCAATCGTATCATCTAATGGAGGATTATTGGAAAATACCGCAATCTTCCTAGATCTCTTCCTTGCACCTCATGTCATTAAATTACGATCATACTGCAGGGATAGTACCGATTTTCTACGCAGAATACATGACATTACATGGGAAAGTAACTATCATATGATAGCATTAGATGTATGTTCCCTCTATACATGTATAGACCAACAGAAGGGTGTGGAGGCCTGCATGTACTTTCTAAAACAAAGACATATATCACTATGGGAACACACCCAAATGTTGAAAAAGATGATGCTCTTCTGTTTGGAGAAGAATATGTTCATTTTTGGTAAAACACTGTATCGCCAAAAGTCAGGTACAGCGATGGGAACATCTTTCGCACCCAGCCTAGCGAATCTCTTCCTAGGGTGGTGGGAGGAATGTATTGTATGGGTAGACGAGAATGAGCAGTATGTACAACACATCCCAATCTGGATCAGGTATATTGATGACCTGTTCCTGATTTGGGATGGACCCCTAGATCTGGCAAAGGAATTCATAAACAAATTGGGGGACAATGACCTTAATTTGTCATTTACTCACTCCATCAGTACCTCACATTGTGAATTTCTGGATGTAGCCATCAACATAGAAAACAATCGGATAGTAACCACCCTTTTCCGTAAAAAAACCTCAGGGAACACCCTACTTCATGCGAATAGTAACCACCCTACACCACTCCAAAACAGCATTCCCTTTGGAGAGTTCCTTCGGGCTCGAAGGAACTGCAACACCGAAAGTGGTTTCTCCAAAGAAAAACGTACCATGGAAATGAGATTCGAACAAAGAGGCTATCTGCCTAAAGTGATCTCAACAGCAATCAAAAAAGTTGAGAATATCTCACGCAATGAGGCATTGTTTTCTTCGCAAAAGAAAAGGGAGAAAGAGAAAGGGACAGTAATACCCAGGCTGATTACCACCTATAACAGCAGATCCAACACTCTTAGGTACCTTATGAAGAAACACTGGGGATTACTTGAATCTGACCCCGTTATTGGTACTGAAATAGGTCCCACTCCACTAATAACATACAAAAAATCCAAGTCCCTTAAAGATCAACTTGTGCATAGCTATCAGAACATTCCGGATAACATCACATGGCTGGGAACTGCTAAGGGTTTCAAAAAATGCGGCTCTTGCAAGGCATGCGAGCACAGCAAAAATTGTGACAGCTATATCGTAGGAAAAAACAGAAAAATGATTAATAAATTCATAACTTGCACCAGTGACTATACCATCTATGTCCTGGAATGCCCCTGCGGTATGAACTATGTGGGCAGCACGAAATTACAGCTTAAGACCCGCATCTTACAACACATGAGAGCCGTGACAAATATCGACCTCAACTATCCTGTAGCGAGGCATTACCAAGATAAACATCAGAGCAATGCCAAATTGATTAAGTTTTATGGCATTGATAGGATCTTACCTCTCCCTAGAGGGGGAGATCGTGAGAAACTTCTAAGAATTACTGAGTCCAAGTACATTATCGAACTCAACACCAAAATCCCTAAAGGGATGAACTATGGTAAAGAACTGGCCACCCATATAGGGGTTTAGATTTTTCCCTCTTCCTCCGACATGTTCTCCTTATGTGCATATTACATTTTAACACCTTTTTTCTTTTCTTTTTTTAAATACCGGAGTCAAGGGCAAAATTATAATAATGACCTTCGATGGGATTATGTCAATATAATTGCATAGATCTACTGTTTATCACTAGCTAGGCTTAGCAGAGTGATATCCTGCCCTAACCCTTCGGTGAGATTCATCTTCTTCATTTTTACTTCTCACTGGGTGTATTCATTAGTATAGATACATTTTTCACGGTTTTCACCACGAACAGCTGATGACCCCCGCCCCTAAATATCCCTCTCTTCTTGAAAATGATACATATAATACAGTAGTAGGAGAAATTTATCGCTGATATAAATTGTTGAACTGTTTATCTAAATTGCAACTATAATATATTTTATTATGAAATAATGACCAGATGATGTTTAGGCAATGGCCGGTTATGAGATGTATGAAACGAATGCTCTGTGCTGCCACATGAATAGAGTTCGGGTACATTACCCGGTGACGATTTGAATTAGTATAATGGTACTATTAATAGAGTGAAAACATGTTGCAATGTGGGTACATTACCCAAGCACTTTTAGGACTCCCCCTTTCTGTCATTCCATAAGGATATAAATAAGGAATGGATGTTGTATCCGGGAGATATTGCACTTTGGTATCGATAAGTGGAATTGTGACTCGTATTGCTTTTCTTTTCCTTTTCCATTGGGGTATGTTAATAAGTGCATATTCTGGTGATCATTAATATTATTTGTTGACCACAAGCTATATTTACGATGTGACCGAATTCGAATAATTGGCACTTGTATAATGGGAATGTCAATGGAGGGGTGCATTTACGTGTTGAAATGTGAGTACATTGCCCTCTGCACTCTGGGTACCTTTTCTGATATTTAACATGAATTTGTCTTATTATTCATGAGATATTGCACTGTGGCATTCATAGGCAGAAATGTGATTGTTATTTCTTTTCCTTGGATTTTCATCGGGCCGTGTAAATAATCGTATTATTATTATTATTATTTATATCTTTTGATCATTAATATAATTGACTGGTCTATAAGCAATATTATTATTGATGTTACGAAAATCTAAACAAATGAAATGTTTGACGGCGACAGTATTTCTTCACTGTTTATCAACCATGACCTGTATTTCTAAGGGAATTGGGGCACAGGTCACTAACTTGACAAAGGCTTCGCCGAAACGCGTAGTTCTGTTCGTTTAAAGCAATAAACAAATTTATTGTTTTGTCCTGGGTGTGCCGCTGGATTATTTTCTGGGAACTCTCAGATTCCATCCTTACAAAGACATATATATATATATATATATCAAAAAACAAAGTCTGCCAATTCGGGAGAGCCACATGCAGGCGATTTGTGCATGTCCAGCTCATGTAACTTTTTAGTAATTTTATGTCTCTTTGTAGAAACAGGTTACACTGCCCACACATACATTGTTAAAACCTTGTTTGACTTAGGTAGTTGCAGTCTGTCTTGTCCATTGAACATGCAGGCTTAAATTAAAAGGTCTGTGCCCTTTGTCCAGCCGCAGATTACGCTGACTCCTACCTGCAGGCGCTGATCAAGTAAACATCGTCCAACAATATAGTAATGTCTGACCTTTTGTCAGCAGGCATGTCTTCAGTGGTGATGGTTCTGGCAGTAAAATTAATACATCCAAATGCCACTAATACTGCTGAACAACTTTTGGGCGGGTGCCCCCGTAGTGAATGTTACCCTACCATGAAAAATTTTAAACCAAAATTCGGAGCACTCTTTGGGGCACAAAGCTATAATTTATTTTGACCAGGCAGACGCGTTTCAGCAATTAGCTTTTCTCAAAGCCGGTTCCTTAACTAAGTGCCAGTTGACACATCTTTAAATATTACCTGCCACATTCCCATTGGATAATGAAAACATGGCAAGTAAAAACAGACTGCTCATCTTTACCAAAGTTGAGTGAAATTAAACTCTTTTAGGTCTCAACGTTGTTATTAAACATTAAATACCTTGTTAAGGAACCGGCATTGAGAAAGGCTAATTGCTTAAACTTGTCTGCCTGCAGGGATCCTCTTTAAGCTCTGCGTTTTTTAATATAAATGTCCGCCCTTTAGAGAATATAGTACAGGCTTATGGTTTTACCTTATTCTTTTATGCTGACGATATGCAGATTGTCCTATCTTGGTTGCAGTTGTTGATAAAAGATCATCTGATCTTAGACCATGCCTTGCTGCTGCGGCACAGTGGATGGGGAAAAATTGTTTAAAACATAATGACAAAAAGACAGAGGTTCTTGTGGCTGGAAATCATCCAAATTTTTGGGGCCTCCATTGTGGGCCGGAAGATTTAGGGCCACTCCCTGTTTCAAAACAGGTTTGTAAAGACCTTGGAAAATGTCTGGACAGAAAGCTTTCAATGTGCTATCAAATAATTAAGGTGTCTGCTAACTGTTTTGGCCTTCTTAGATGCCTGAGAAACATCCTGTGGCTCCTTCCTTTTCTTTCCCAAGAGATGATTGTTTTGGCACTGATCATCTCCATCTTCATTATGGCAATATTCTCTATCTGGGGGCCACTAAGACATCTGTGGAGAGGCTTCAGATTATTCAGAATGCTGCCGCGCACTTCTTGTGCCACATACCTTAGCTTTTTTTCTGTCTCCACTCAGCTCCTCAACCCTCATTGGCTTACTATAGATAAGCAGATTAAGTTCAAAGCGCTGTGCTATATGCATAAAGCCATGACTCAGGCAGGATCTCAGTTTCAAGTGCATTAGTTCAACCTTGCTTTCCTAATCGCTCCCTACGTTTGGATAACCAAAACTTAGCTGTGATACCACAAATCAATTTGGCTAGACAAGGAGAGCGGTCATTCACATATCTTGGCCCTAAACTTTGGAACTCTCTTTCTCCCCCTCCAAGACTCTGTACCTCCTTCATGAGGTTCCATAAGCAGTTGAAGACCTGGCTATTCTAATTCTGGCAGTGTGCCTCAATCTGTTATGTTAGCACTGGGAAACCCTTTAAGGGAACAATGCCCTTTACAAATCACAATATTTAAAAATACAATGGTATTGTACCCTAGGAATGGAGACCTCCATGTTGATGCAAGATGTGGCACAACTGTGTTTCAATGGGATATGTGTACGGTACATCTGCAAATATTGCAGAACGGCTGGTGCAAAAAACGCAACTCCGTACAGGTTTAAACAGTGCAGCCCTGTGTTCCAGCACTCATGCAATGCTTCGCTGCCGTTGCAAAAGACCAAGTGTTCGAAATGGGGGCTCTCTAGTTGGCAATGGTTTGCACCTTTGTCCAAATAGGGACCCTTCCTTCTGGTCAGGATAAGGGGGATACACTACCGAAATAATCCCTGCTCACCCTCTTAGTAGCTTGGCATGACCAGTCAGTCTTAGCTCAGTGGCAGTGTGTGAAGCATTTGCACATAGCATACAGTAATCCAATGAAAACACTACAAAAGGACACCACACCAGTTTTAGAAAAATAACCAATATTTATCTGTGCAAACAAGACCAAAACGATAAAAGTCCAACATACAATAATCAAAATCTGTATTCTGCAAGAATAACCTTTAAAATGTAGTTCCTTGAAGTCGGTAGCTCTGTCCAGTGCTACAGCGGTGCTGAAAACAACCAAATCCAACCGGGTTGGTCGACCATGTTGGTGTGGACCAGCATCGGTGTCAGAAGACTTATAAACAGTACCTTGTTGTTGTTCCGATTGACTGCATCGGTGTGTTGTGGTGGCGGTCGTCGAGGCTGCAGTTTTGAGTGAGGCGGTGCATTGTGTTCAGGTCGTGGAGAACGCAGCAGCTCGGTGGTGGTCATCCAGCGACATTGGTGAGACCAGGGTTGCGTGACGGTTCTCGTTGCAATGCGGACGGTCGCGGTGCAAGCTATGGCGGCCTTCATGGATTGGCACTCAATGGGGCTGGTGTTGGTGTGTGTAGCTTACGAGCGTTGCCCCAAGACCACAGTGCAGACCACGGCGGTGTTGTCAGCAGGCACGTACTTGGCCCCTCACACCCACGGCACCTAAACGGCAAGGAACAAAAGATCTCTGGTAAAGAGCCCTTTTATGGGTGCCCTTTGGGTATTGTAGTGCCGACCCGACGAGGAGCAGGCCCATATGATGAAGCATGACACCTAGCTTGCTGGGTGTGTGATGGCCCTAGTTCAGAAAGGAGGAATTACGTCCTCCTTGGAGGACAACCTACCAACGTGATATCACATAAACTCTCTTACTGTGTTCTGTGACCCACTGAGGAACTTCGTACTCATTTCTTGCAGTACAGCAGGCAACGGCGTCATCAGTGAGACCAGGGCAGTGGAGTGAGGCGAGGAGGTACGGAATGCATGGCCTACAGGTTACTGTGCAAGTAGCGGCTTGCTAGCGGCTGCGGTCGTCATCGTCGGTGAGACCAGGGTTGCGGTGCGAAGTGCAGCGGTGACCTCTGCAGTGTCTTCAGATCACGGAACCGCCAGCGGTCTTGGTGATGACTTCAGGTTGCGGTTTCCCCCTGTGGCAACTGAGACACGCGGTCCCAGAGGCAGTACCCAGAGGTAAGTGAAGTCTTTGCTGTTAGGGCTCGAAAAATCCTTAAAATGGTACTAGTCCTGCAGGTCTAGTACCTTTAAAAATCTCCTCGACCTAACTGCAACCTACTTGACCTCCGTCTCTGAAAGTGGAGCAAATGCGACAAGATAACAAGATTTAAAGGCATCTTTATTGATCAATCACTTTGTGAGCAATAAAAATGCCTTTAAATCTTGTTATTTTGTCACATTTGCTCCTTTTTCAGACAGAGGACAAAAGTTAGTTTGTCTTCCCACTCGCCAGAAAGGGCGAGTAGGATCTAAAAATAGCTTGCCCTTATTAAATTTACCTCGCATATGCAAGCGGTCGAGTGGATTTTTCGAGCCCTGGCAGTCCCTGAGACTTCGTGAACAGGCAGCAAGCTCTAGCTCATATCCTTGGAGATACTCAGGAACAAGTGAAGAAAAGTTCAGTTCAGTCCTTTCAACGCCCAAGGCAGAAGCAGCAACTGCAGGCCAACCTAGCAAAACAACAAACAGCAAAGGGGCAGTACTCCTCGTGGCAGGTCTTCCAGCTCTTCTCCTTGGCAAGTTCCGTGATCCCAGCAAGTTCTAAAGTTCTGGAGTCTGGGCCCCAATATTTTTACTCGGTTTCTCTTTGTTCCCTTGGGCAGAGAATGTCTGTGTTCAGCCCAAACCAGTTCTGTCCTCTCTGGTCCAGCGTCCTGCCAGGAGGTGGAGACAGCATTGTCCATGGCAGACCAGGTGCAAGGAAATTTCCTCCCACTACTCTAAATGCAGCCCAAGTCTATTCAGCCCAGCCCTGACTCATCCAGGAAACGCAGGACACACCTTGACCCCCACTCCCAGTGGCTGTCTACAGTGAATGCACATCCCCAGCCCCTGTCCCTCCAAAGCCGGACAATTCAATCCACAACCCAGCAGAGGCACACAGGATGGCTAAGCAAGAATATCCCTACTTTCTAAAGGTGGTATTTTGTATTGTATTGTATTGTGTTAACATTTATAAAGCGCGAAACTGCGACCCTACGGGTATCCAACACAGAACATAAAAATCATCTTCACTAAAAGAGCCATTTCTACATTCTGAGTTCAGGCATAATAAACTCAATTCCTCTATCTGGTCCCAATGGGACAATATATTCATAAGATGTTATAAGTAAACTCCCATTCTATCCTATAGGACAGATAGCCTTCCAATAGTGAAAACTGAAATACAGTGTATTTCACTATAAGGACATGTCACCCATACCAGTACATGTCCTACCTTTCACATACACTGCACCCTGCCCATAGGGGTACCTTAGGCCTCCTTTAGGGGTGACTTACATGAAATAAAAGGGAAGGTTAGGGCTTGGCAAGTGAATGCACCTGCCAAGTTGGCATGACAGTAAAAACTGCGCACATACAGTGCTGTGGTAGGTCTGAGGACCCTTTGAAAAGCTGCTCATGTGGGTGCCACAATCAGTGCTGCAGGCCCACTAGCAGCATTAGATTTACAGGCCCTGGCACTCTCAGTGCACTTTACTAGGGGCTTACCATTAAATCAGATAGGCCAATCATGAAAACGCTAATCCATAATACAATTTACAATAGGAGCACTTGCACTTTAACACTGAACAGCTGTGAGAACACTAAACCAGCAAAAACAGAGTCAAAACCAGGAGGTCAGAAAGCAAAAGACAAAGCAAACATGCCAAAAGATGCCAGGTCTAACAGCAAGGCTTTGTGCCAAGATAAACACCAAGGGCCTAATTACGAGTATTTCTTTTTTTTCTGACCTCTGTGTAAACCCCTTTTTACGCCCAGTTGAGAATTACGAATTGAGTGTTATTTAACTCATCCGATAATTATGAGATCCATTAAATACTTCACCCTTCGTTAAGTTTCGGCACCTGCCGAAATGTAACAGGGAAAAACATATGATAATTACTGTATCATGCAGATTACATTGTGTTAAACACAAAAATCCGCATGTTATTCCCCAGAAACTCATAATACGTGATATATATCACACTTGATAAATAACGAGCCCAGTGGTTTCGTTATTAACCAGGTGCAGTAAATAGCACCTATACTTGTAATCAGACCCTGTTTATGAGCTAGTCATGGTAGTAATTACCGCAAGGAGCGGCAAATAGCGCTTGACTTTTACAAGTGGTATGATTACAAGGTAAAAAAATACATTCTGTGGCACGTCTGTAGTTCACATGTGCTATTTAACACATGTGCTATTTAATACATGCATTAAAAAAATCATTCCGCTGTGCGCTGTTAAAACTCATAATCAGGTTTATTTAACATGTTATTTACCAAACTCCTTGGTATAGGTATTTACCCTATGTGCATGTTTGGTGGTATTAGCCATCAATCTCATAACCAGGGCCTAAGACTATGTTCTGCTGGGACATCTGCAAAGGTTTCCTCGCTGCTTCTAGATTTGCTGATATAAAATAATACATTTAGGTGGGAATCAGGTTCTGATCTTAGCACTGAATTCATGTTTGAAAAATGACTTACTTTTAACTCATCAGTTTATTACCTACTGGCAGTCGCCAGTAGGTAGTATAGTTAGGACCAAGTTTCCATAGGAAGAGCATTTTTTGTTTTGCTTATAACTTTGGCGTCGTTTGATGAATCTTCATGAAAGTTTCCAAACAAATTCTTTGTTCATATCAGGTCCTATTTTGGAAGTTTGGGGGTGATTCGTCAAGGGGGGGGCCAAGAAAAAAGGGGGTCCCAAAACATGTTTTCTCAATGTTAATTTCCATAGGAAACTTTAGACAAGGCTACAGGTCGAACGGGTGAACGGAATTACCCCAAATTTAGCAGGGAGAAGGGTCTTTGTCTAGAAAGCACGCTTTTGTTTATTTGGTGTAAATCCGTTCAGTAGTTTTGGAGAAATATCGAAAATTACAGATATCAATATTTGGGAATTCTGCCACCTGATTGGCTGAGGCGTTACGAGCACAAGCTTGCTGCTTATTGGCTGCGAGTGGTGCGAGCGGTTGCAACTAGGAAGTGTTGGCAGCCATTTTGTGATCCCGTTGAAACGAGTAAGGGGGAAAAAGGGCAAAAAGAGTAGGAAACAGGAGGATAGGAGCACTGTAACCTCTGTGGAGGAGTGCGAAGCGAAGTAGTCACTCCTACTGGACTGAAAGTGCGGTGTTGCTCAGAGTGACATGGTGCTGAGGTGAGTTGCTGCTACACTCGAGTATAAAATCGAGAGCCTAAACCATGAGGTCATTGCTGTAAAGTGATGTGCTCTGGTGTTTGTAGCATACCTGTGGAAGTAGTGTTAGTAGGAGTTTATACCATACAGGGAGTGGGAAGCGAACTACTGACCTCTACCGTGTGTTTATACTATACCGGAAGTGGGAAGCGAAGTACTCGCGCCTACCGGTGTAAAGACTCGGGGATCAAACCGAGCTGATTGTTGTAAAGTGATAGGCTGTGGGCGCTGTAGCATACTGGCCGCTGTATTATAACTGTGTAAGTATTGTTAGTGTGCGTTTATACTATACAGGGAGTGGGAAGCAAACTACTCACCCCTACTGGTCTGAAGACTCGGGATTAAACCGTGAGCTCATTGCTGTAAAGTGATGTGCTATGGGTGCTGTAGCATACCTGTGGAAGTAGTGTTAGTTTGCGTTTATACAATACAGGGAGTGGGAAGCGAACTACTCACCCCTGCCGGTCTCAAGACTCATGGATGAAACCATGAGCTCATTGCTGTAAAGTCATGTTCTCTGTGTGGTATTCCAGTGTAAGTCATAGTAGAATGTTAGTATGTAATGCTACTATAATGTAAGTATGTAATGTTAGAATGTAGGGCTGTCATGAGGGGAATCTTGGGGAGTTTGTACATGGTGCTGGAGAAGACGGTTGCCTTGCTGTTTGGTCCTGTTGGTGGCTGTTTAAGCTGTCTTCTTTTCCTGCAATAAATCTATTTATCAGATCCACTGCTGTCTTCCTCTTCACTACATAAATTTGGCGACCAGTGGGAGAAGGTAAAAAGAAGGCAGCCCTCACAAAGACTTTGAGCTTGCTTGCGTCCTGCTAAAGACCCGTTTTCTTGGTGAAGCTGTTTCTACTCATCCCAGGGTCGTCGGCTGATCGAACTATGTGATCCTACCTCTGGTAGGATTTATATTTTTTGATTTTGGGCTTCCTCTGCCTCTTCACTACACTCTGGTTGCTGTACTACAAGTGTGCAAGTAGTGTTAGTATGCATTTATACTAATTCTGTAGTTATGCATTAACCAATGCATCATGGCCCTATGGAGTGCCACCTCCCAGGCGCAGGTCATACAATGTCCCGGGGTGTGCATCCGCAGAACAATTATGTACGCTATTACAGAGCGGGAGCATTGCTTCCACCCTGTGATAGTAAATTCTTGTTTGCCTCGTTGAAGCGAGAGGAGGAAAACCTTGTATCGCTTCAATAAAGTGGATCCGGATGGTAAAAATGGAGAAAAAAAATTAAGCGGGGTCTCACCCGTTCATTTAAATGAGCTCACTGGTGGGTAATGTTCTGGGGCCAATCCTATTATTATATTGCGGGGTCTCTGCAGCACTGGGGACCTTAATCTCACATGTAAATTAGGCGCGGGAGAGCACAGAGACGTTTCGCACACTAGGGGATCGACACCTCCCCGGGTATTGTTTACGAATTGTTCGGGGGGCTTTGAGGCCAACTCAAGACCGGGGATCGGCATCCTCCGGAGCTTTACTTAAATATGCAGGGTGGACCTCGCCAGTTCTTGAAGCCTCGGTGGCCCTAGGCAGTGCCTTATTGGTTCTGAAATCACACGGGCAGTACTCATGGTGTTATAAAGTGATACACTCATAGAACCCTTGCCGTTGTAGAATTACCCAGGCTTCATTTATGTAATAGTCTGTTGGTTTATATTTGGTAGGTTCACCGCAAAATTAAAAATGTTTTCCCTCATAACCTACTATCAACCGCCGATTTTCATAATAAACTACAGACAAGTATTGTCAGAAAAAGAAGACCCATACACTCACTTATTTATTGGTAAAAAAAATTACTTTTATTAAAACAACACAAATAAATGGAAACGTAACTTTATTTGAACAGTAAAATATGAAAGAAGTGGGTGGAACTCCTCCGGAAGCAGCGTACAAAACCTGCAAGAGAAAAAAGAAACATAAGTATGTGTGCCATGTCCAAGAGAACAAGCATTTGCAATGCATTAGGTCTCGCATTAACGCGAGTTTCAGCTATTGGCATTGTAAATGACAATGCCTTTTATTGATGTTTTAACAACAAAAATAAAAGGAATTGTTATTTGCATTGTTAATAGTTCAAACTTGCATAAATGCGAGACCTATTGCATTGCAGATGCTTGTTAATTGCTGGCAAGTCTACGACCAGGAGGGACCCGGCCCACTTAAAGCCCTGCACACTGTACGTTTCAAGCAAGCGCCCTCTGAACGAGTCTAAATGCTCCTTGCCCTTTGACCCAAGGCACCCTGCTCTGTGACACTGGCTCCTGCTCACAGTATGAGGTTCCTATCCCTAAAACTCACCACCATTGGCTCACCACATGAGACCAGAGGCAGCATTAAGCCGCGCTCATGAGCTGGTATCAGAAAAGAGGCAATACCAGCATGCGCCCTGAAGTTCTCGTAAGGTGCCACTTAGGCGCTCTAAAAACGTCAAAATAAATACAATGAAATAACAAGCCCGGGAGTTGTGTGCACGCTCTAAAAGAAAATAAAAACAAGCATTTGCAATGCAATAGGTCTCGCATTACTAAAAGTTTGAGTTATTGGTGTTGCATAATTATTTGCAAAGTCAATACCTCAAACTTTCAGTAATGCGAGACTTATTGCATTGCAAATGCTTTACCTTTGGTATAATCGCGGCACCCGCGCTTTACTTTTAATGTTATAAGTAAAGCGCGGGTGCCGCGATTATACCAAAAGTAAAGAAATAGATGTTTTTTTCTATTCCTTCCAGATCTCTTGACTGGGGGAGAATGTCTGCATGGTCAGCATTCCATCCATCATTTGTTTGTTGTAACGCTTTTCGCCCTAAGTGGGATGGGTATTCCCAGACGTGGGACCCGTGCTCACTACGCCACTAGAGTCAAGCTATCCTGGCTGATGACGGCTGATAGCCAGAAACCGGTCCTAGGATGCTTGATTCCGGTCCAGGGAAGACATGGCTTGGCAGTTCGGGCTGGACTGTTCCCATGAGGCACAGGGTCAAGACTGATTTGCATATGGCCATGTCTGAACTGGGGTGGCGTAGTGGGCAAAAGAACGATGGATTTAACCCAGATCTCTTGACTGGGGGAGAATGTCTGCATTGTCAGCATTCCGTCCATCATTTGTTTGTTGTAACGTTTTTCTATTCCTTTACTTTTGGTATAATCGCGGCACCCGTACTTTACTTATAACATTAAAAGTAAAGCGCGGGTGCCGCGTTTATACCAAAAGTAAAGAAATAGAAAAAAAATCTATTTCTTTACCTTTGGTATAATCGCGGCACCCGTGCTTTACTTTTAATGTTATAAGTATAGCGCGGGTGCCGCGATTATACCAAAAGTAAAGAAACAGATATTTTTTTCTATTCCTTTACTTTTGGTATAATCGCGGCACCCGCGCTTTACTTATAAACATTAAAAATAAAGCGCGGGTGCCACGATTATACCAAAAGTAAAGAAATAGAAAAAAAATCTATTTCTTTACCTTTGGTATAATCGTGGCACCCGCGCTTTACTTATAACATCAAAAGTAAAGCGCGGGTGCCGCGCTTATACCAAAAGTAAAGAAAAACAAGTGACGCGCGCGTCACACCTGTGTCTTGGCACGATCATAGCTCCTCCCACGGCTTTTTGGTGTCTATTACGCGCTTGGCGCGTAATAGACATAATAGGCCATGGGATGAACTATGCGAGCGCCTCGGGCCAATTGCGTGCAGTCTTTTAGAATAAGACGCACGCAAAGGCCAATGGGGGAGCTGAAAAGGAAATGCACATGCACGAGCGTGTGCGATTCCTAGGTCAGCTTGATTTCCCCATTTTTCACCTACTAAAGGTCTCGCGACCTGTGCGAGCACTGCTGCGCAGTGCAACGCAGGTCGCGAGACCTAAAAAGCTCGCGAGTGGGGCTCAGAGGCGCTTGAGTGAGCGCTGGCGATGAGCAGGTGCGTGATCGTGCATCCTGCTCTTTTTCAAAGCACATACTCGTGCTTGTGGTGCATGGCTGCGCACTCCCGCAAGCCGTATGCCGCCACAAGCACGAGTATGTGCTTTCTAAAAAGAGCTGCGCGACAACTAAAGGTCTCCTATGCAGTTCATGTGCACTGCGTAGGCGAGACCTAAAAAGAAAGATAGTCAGAATGAAAGGAAGAAAGTGAGAATGGTACAGAGAGCGAGTGGGTGGAAGGGAGAAGGGGAGGGAGAGTCAAAAGAACAGAGGGAGGAGGAGACAGAGCGTCGGCCTACTGTACCCAGCCCTCATTGTTCACCTCCCGTCACCCGTGTGTCTGGGACGCTGGGGTCAGCGAGAAAGAGTGCGGTCCAGCAAGTCTTTCAAATGAAACAGAGATATGAATGAGGCCAGAGATTATATTATTATCTACTGCAACATCGCTTGTCTGCACCTGTGCACCCAGGCTGCTGCACCCCAGCCCCTTCCCCCGCACTGTGCTCAATTGCAGCTCCTGCGCACCGAGGCTTCACTGCTCAACTGCCACAACCGGTGTGTCCAACGACGTGCTGGTGCGAGCTCCAACTCCTGGGTGCCGCTCAGGGTGGCACAGCAGGTCTCCGGTCGGGGACGGTGTCTTGATACCACGATGGAAGGCGTCAGAAAGGCCAGAGCATCAGCACCAATTGAGCACCTGCTGCGTGCTTTTTCGTGCAACTAAGTCAGTGTCTGAAAAGGGAGAAATAATATAATGGTGGAAACATCTTAAGGTAAATGAAGGTTTATTTCAAGCTTAACAGAGAACACCAGTTGAGTGCATCCTTCCTTCTTGAAGTACGATCTATCAACTGTTAGTGGTAATCATGGTTCAAAGAGGAGTTGGAGTGCACGAGAATACACAAGGGTAAATAATAATATATTATGCCAACGTTCACATACAAAGGAACAGAGCACATGCTAGAAGGATAATGTGCACGTGCAATGCACTTGGGCAAGCCTATGTGCATGTACACTTAGTAATCAGCTCACTACAGTGCCCCAAAAGCCAACGCCACGTGTCTGTAGGGCAGCGCTGCCCGCTGGCTCAGGCCTACAGTACGGTCCAGCAGGTCCTTAAAATGAGAGAGAGATGTGACTGAATGAGGTCAGAGATCACATCATTATGCACGGCAATATCGCTTGTTTGCACCTGTGCACCCAGGTTGATGCACCACATCCCTTCCGCCGCACCGTGCTCAATTGCAGCCCCTGTGCACGCAGGCCCCACTGCTCACCTGCTGTCATTGGTTTGTGTCCAAACACGACGGCCAGCAGGGTTCACAATTCAGATGTAGTTTTGATTGCCGGGATGATTTACACCTTATAGATCCCTTTTTTTTATTGCACATTGTGATATGCGAGGTGGATGCGGCCATATCATCTGAAGCAGTGTGGAAGAACTGGGACCTGTGGCGTCGTCGTTAACCTATTTATACGTACGCAAAGTGGGCTGGGCTTGCGTACGCCAGGCCAGCATAGGGGTGTGAATAATTATTCCGGGGACCTGGGCGTTGTTCAGTTCCTGCCTGGGCAGGAAGTGTACTTATGTGTGTGTCCCTGTTGCAGTTTTGACGTCGCACAATCCGCAATTTACATTAATGTAGTATGTACCGGGAGGGCGGCAACTATTGCTAATGAGATGCTGCCCGAAAACATTGAATGGACAACATCACATGTCATTGTCAAGCTTGTGGCTATGCGCAGACACGCATGTCAATGGTGTGAGGTATTATTGAAAGTGTTGCTATCGCGAAGCGCACACATGTGAATGTGCTCTGATGGAGGGAGGATCAGCAGTGAGGCTACATCATACACAGTGATAACGCTCATTACAGTCAAGCAATGCATGGGAAACGTGAATCTGAAAGTCTCACATATGACACACTACTATACTGGTAAAGCCTGATAACAGAGCATACTGCAACACAAATCTACACATTACTTTTTACTGTCTGTCACATGTGATCTAGGATGTGCACTCTGCCCGTGGCTGATGATACCACTTCGAGCCACCAATACCCAGGCCAAAAGGCAGCACAATAATGTGCACCCACACACACCAGGGGCATCGTGTAACACACATTTGTTTTTTGGTGTAACGTTTCAGATGCATGGCTATCACACGTGGAAGGCTACTGTACAGAGCATGATTATTGATCAAGATGATCATTGCATGTTGTGTGTACTATAAGATATGTGTACACAGCAAAAAACTTTTCAAAAAAGCTCTGTAAGCAGAAGAGGTGTCTCTCATCAAACAGTGTAGAGAGAATGACTAAAATGGGTGGGGTCCTCCAACTGTTACAATGGGAAATGTTATGAACCAATCGAAAGCTTTTTTTTAAGGTCACAAGGCAAGCGCGCACCGAGCGTGCAAGGAGGCCGCACCCGAAGCGATTTTGAGAAAATATATTTACCATAATATGTTTATTACAGTTAGAAATATATAAATGTGAAAAATATTTTAGATTATCGCTTGCTCTCATATACACTTTAAACTTATTTAGTTATAGTTTTGAGACATAAAAAAATAAATGAGTGAATGGCGTACCCGGCGCAATAACATACGTCTATGACGTAACACAGGGCCTGGCAGTGTGCACTCGTCGCGTACGTAGACGTAACGCGCCTATTGGTACCGCGCAGCTGTCGCATACCAAACCAGGAGCTGGCGCGACCTTACACGTATATGATGTTAGGCGGGACACGGTGTTACGAAGCCGTCGGATACGAAATGCGCACCCTTAACGAGTTTCGCAATATCGCGGATAGGATTCGCGTGGTGATGGAGCTTCGTACACTACCGGTACGGGAGTCTAGTCTTCTAAAAAAAAAAATATATATATACATACTTTTTTGGAAAGATATAAAAAATTACTTAATTTTTCAAATAAAAAAAAAAAAGGATAATAGAGTTGCAAAATATTTTTTAGAAAAATATAGGTTTCATAATATTAAAATATAAAATTAACATTTAAAAAACCTTTGAAATTCACTGAAAAAATCATAGGTTTTACAGACGTTATAGTTGGGAATTAGCATTTAAAAAACCTTAGAAATTCACTGAAAAAACCATAGGTTTCAGGGACGTTATAGTTAGTTGGACACTCGCACGCCCGCAATGCACTGGTGATGACGTCACATATTACATCACTCATGACATGGTCAGTGACATCACTGATGACATCTCAAATGACATCAGTGATGACATCACTGATGACATCATCCATGTGATAATCTGATGCACATACTGATGGCCTAATATAAACTAACAGACTACTATTTTTGAAACAATACACACAACAATGCCAGATACTACATACCACCCACTATTTCCTAGGTCTACCCTCACATCCACTCACTTATACATGCAGTTACTCATCAATACAGTACTATAATATGCACTCATACACCTATACATACAGTCACAGTCCGCCACTCATCCATAGAGTTACTCACACACCTAGTCAGTCATGCAAAGAATCAATCACATAGGCATTTACTCATGTATACAGTTATACACACCAACTGTGTTATTTATACACAAACCACATCACTTATTTATGCAGATACTAACACATACTTACTGTCTTATACAATCACTGATACAAGTAGACACTCTTTTATACACCCACTCTTCAAATAACTTACTCTCACGTATAGTCATTTATATACTCCAACACTCACATATATTGCCTTAAAACATATGTAGTTACTCACACATATACCAGTGAGACATTCATTCTCTCACCAACTCACCCATACACACTAACTCACCCATACAGCCCTTCCCAGATGCACTTTTTAATCCATACAACCAGTGAATCACCCACTCAGACATGTATGCACAGAGACACACCCCCCCGCACCCACCCATACAGATACTCAGGCACCCATACAGATACTCAGACAACAAATCAATAACCCATATAGACACTCATGTAGCTACTCACCAACCCATGGAGCTGCTTATACACCAACTGAGACACTAATACAGACTTTCACACAGTTTAGTCACTAACACATACATTCAGTAACACATGTTCAATTACTCACTTATACAGTCAGTCACGCACCTACTAAATAATCCATTCAGGGACTTGAAAATTCACTCTTCAATACACCTTGGCATAGATATATATGAAAAATATTTGATGTCACTGACCATGTCATGAGTGATGTAATATGTGATGTCATCACCAGTGTATTGCGGGCGCACGAGTTATAGTTAGCTCAACTAACTATAACAGGCAGATTTCTCTGGTTTTATATGAGTCAAATGTCCAACTAGCTATAACGTTCCTGAAACCTATGTTTTTTTCAGTGAATTTAGATACGAATACGTTGAATGTGTAATACTACTTTGAGTGTATGTGTATTATGCTAGTTAGACTAAACAGACTGCTTTATACTTAAGTGAATAACACTGCAATAGAATACATTAAAGAATGCTAGGTTGTAATTTTCTGAATAATGTTACATTTGGGTTTATGACACTATATCAAGCTCCATAATATTGCCTTACGTTAATATCACTACTGCTACGTTGCCCACCAATGCATCACTAACCCTACATTGTCAACCTGTTCATCATTAAGGTAAGTATGTATTTACTGTAGTTAACCGCACACCTATTTACCTACACTTACCATGCGATGCAGTGGATGTGATATTGTCATGCGATATAACATGCAGCTTAAATTTAGTAATCCTACCCTGGGTATGTGTCAAAAAGTATTCTACTTGAGGTCTGACCGTATAGTGCTTCTCTCTGTTAAAGGAATTTTGCAACTTTGGGATTGATTGATAACTGCAGCTTTCAGCCTGCATAATTAGTCTCGACCAATTGTACTTTTCACTTCATTCGCTAGTTCTTCTTTCTGTCTGCTCGTATGATGTTGATATTTTTGACTTAGGACTTGACTTAAAAGTACAGCTTTACGCTTAACTATATACTGTATGATTTGCTCAGCTTAAGCATGCTGCTCTGGGGTTTAAAAGTTTGATTTCTTTGTTATTTACTAAATAAGGCTACTTCGGTTTTAGCCTTAACTGACCAATACTGTTTTAGGCTTACCTAAATAGTGTAATATAAGAGGTTCAAAAAGCAGTGCTACTTTGAACGTAAATTCCTGATTTCCTGTGATTGTAGTAAATGTGACTGGCTGCAAATGCCTAAATATATCATTGCCTGCTTGTGTGATTTGAATGCATAGTAGTCAAAGCTACAATCAGGCAACAGACTATGCTCTCAAGTTTGTTTTTTATGGAAAGCGTATTGAATGTAATCTCATCCAGAACCTAATTAAGTTCTTGACATAGTTTACTTTCATTCACCTGTTTGATCTTGTTTCATAAATAAGCTAAATTACTTGGTGACATTTAGAATCGCCCCTTAACTCATCATAACTTTGAACAACTGTGTGAAATGTTGTTTCTGTTTTCAAAAAAGGAAAAATAATTTATAGATCCAATTTTAGAAGAAACATTTCCAAGTAAAAGGCATCACACTACCAGTTTATTATATTGTGTCTGCTTAAAAATATGGTTTAATTAAGTCTTTAGTTGGAAAAACAAAACTGTGATCGAAGGAATGCGTGAAGTAATCTCAGCCAGAAGTAATCATTTGGAGCTACGTTCTAAACCATCTTTTTTTGCCTAGTATACCATACCGGACAGCCATGTACACATCAGGAGTGGACCTTCTTCAGTAGAAACAGTACAGCACAAACACTGAGATAACCTGATAAAGGGACATGTGTTTTGGCCTTGTTGAACCTTATCAGTAACAGCATTGTTGGACCTCATCAGTAAGAGCCTTGTTGGACGTCATCAGGGTGGTGTATCTTGAGTCCAGTGGCTCATTGAGGTTGGAACTCATGAGCTGGCATACCACTACACTTAGAATGTCTGACTTAAAAAATAAAAACTTTATTGATAGAATGCTTGAATTCATCTCATTCACAGGTAATTGTTGTCTGCATTGCAACCCAGAGTAATTACAATTGGCTGAGATTAATTTAAGCATTCTATCCATCACTTTTTGATTTTCCCATTAAGGGCCTGATTACAATCTTGGCGGCGATGGTCCCGACGTCGTGGCTGCATCAGATTCCCAGCCCACGTAGCTGGCATCCACTAGCTGAATTAAGATGTTGGCGGGTTGCTTAAGGAAAGATTGCCAGAGTCTCCTGATGCCGCCAGCTATTTGCTGACTGCCATGACAGCGGTAGGGGGAAAGCAGCTGTCAGAGGGCGGTACAGACAAGGTTACTGCTGTTCGGATTACGAGTTGCCTTTTGTTGAGCCGACTGTGGCGGAATGAACGCCTTCTTTGAGTCGGCGGAATCGATGGAATTGGGGTGCATACTCACCCATTTCTTTTTTTTCCCTTGAGCCTCCCACGTGGATCCCTTCCTCCAGGGCCCCATTCACAGCAGTAACTTGACCCTGAGGAAAATGATTCTGTCGGCGCCGAAATCCAGGTAAGTCCATTTCGCACTTTTCATCCATTGACTGGACTGGGCACATATGGTCTGGACTTCAGCAATGATAATGTACTCGTACAAGGTATTTTTCCATGGGTCATGCCTATGTTTACATTTTAAACTTGTGCAGTCAAAATATGCACAAAATCCTCGATAGAGAGGGACAGGGAGCCGATAGAAGGTCCAGTACTCTTGCTCCCAAGACCAGATATGTAGAACACAGAGGGGTAGCTGTTCCTAAAAGAGAGTTGTTATAGATATGGGTAGTCAGTACTAGGGAGAGGATCTTCCTTAGGAAATAGTGCCCTCGCACACCTGTGAAGGTGTCATGCTTCATCATCTGGCATTTGCTCCTTGTAGGGTCATCGCTGCAATATCCCACGGGCCCCGTGAGAGTGTTCTTTGGCAGTGATCTTTTTGTAGAACACTGTGATTGTGAGTGCAGGTGTGTGGAACAAGTGAAAATGTGGATTTAAGCATACCACGGAGGTACCCCAAGGATCAATTTATTCCAAGGTCCCACTGGTAAGGTAAAAAACAGTATCTAAATTGTAAAATCCCAGTAATGAGGAGACACAATTTAATGTTAAGCGCAGGTACATTTTCTCTTGTCCAAACACCTGCACTCACCATCACGGCGTTCTACAAAAAGATCTCTGCCAAAGAGCCCTCTCATGGGGCCCATGGGGTATTGCAGCGCTGACCCCCCGAGGAGCAATTGCCCAATGATGAAGCATGACACCTTCAAAGATGTGTGAGGGCACTATTTCCTAATAAGGAAGATCTCCTCGGTCCCTCGCTACTACGTCCATAAATCCAGCTGCCACGAGAGCACAGTGCAGCCACAGGGTCACAGTACCTTGTGGGGGTTTAGGCACAGCGGGAATTATGAACTTGGAGCTCGGGTCTGTTCTTAGTGGCTTCCTCCCACTGGAGCTGCATCGCTGGACTCATGGGGTAATCCAAGCCGACGTGCAGTGTTCCCTCAGCTGATGCGCGGCCTCCGGTGGCCCCCTGGTTGATCCGTCAACACAAGGGCGGAGCGGGGAAGCTGCAATGAATGGAAGATTCTTTCTGAGGCCGCACGCCTCTTTAGCAGGAACCAGCGGTGTACTGAGAGTCTGGGCATACAGGCGGTGAAAGCCCAAAATTGAGGCGTGTGTCCAGGGATGCAAGTTTAGGAGGGACAAGCCGATCCTTGGGGGCTGAATCGCTCACCACTCGCTGGTCATAAAAAACAAGGAGCAATCAATCACAGGACCTTTTCAGAGCATGCTGCAACTGGACTCACAGGTAATAGAGTCCCACAGCAGAGGTGCTTAGTGGCAATCTTTGGTGGCCCTGATTTTGCAAAACGGGGGGCGGAGGGGTGGCAAGCCAACAAGCCCTTGGAAAGCACTGGTAGGGCAACAAAACAGGAAGTAGGCAGCAGGCCAGCTTTTTCAAAATAGTTGCAACGTGGCAATTCCTCCTTCAGCCCAGCACAGCAAAGCAGTAAAGTGGAATGGCAGCACAGCTTTCCTCCTGGTAATTTGCAGATGTAGATCCACGTCTAGTTACAAGTTCCATGCAGTGTCTTAACACTTGGGGTCAGAGCCCTAGTACTTATACTCCAAAAGCTCGTTGATGAAGGGGTGACTTCAAAGGAACCCTTAGAAGTGTGCAACTATCCCTTTCTGCCCAGCCCTGGCTCCAGACGATCAGTAGGGGATAAATCAGCCCTTTGTGTGAGGGGTGAACACAACCTATTCAGATGTAAGTGTGAACCAAGTCTAGGGACACAAAAGACTAGTGCTAGGCTCCTTTGTGTGTGTTGGAGGCAAGGCCTTTGAAATGTAAGTGTAGCAGGGACAGTTCCTCCCCCAACCATCCTGGCAGGATGGCCCATACAGACAACACCTAGTCTTCTACTGTACACTGTCTGGGCCGAATACACATTCTTAATGAGGGAGACATTAACAGGCTCAGCCAGCTGGAAAGTCCTATAAGGCAGCAGAAGCTTTTGGGCAGAAAAATGGCAACTTTCTAAAAGTAGAATTTTCAAAATTGTGATCTAAATTTGACTTTACCATTTAAGAGAATTTGAAATTAAAATCCACTTAAGTCCAAACAATAATCCATTCTACCTGCTCCCAATCTAATGCTAGCACTTACTAAATGTAATAAGGTAAGCTAATGTTATCCAATGGGAGAGATAGACCTCCGGTAGTGAAAAACAAATTTAGGACATTTTTGCTACCAGGATATGTAAAACGTAACCCAGTGTGCACTGTTTTTTTATATACAATGCACCCGGCCCTACAGGTCTTCAAGGGTAATTTAAATATATTAAAATGGAAGGTTTAGGCCTGGCAAAAGGTTGATTTTTGCCACACTAAAATGGCAGTTTGAAACTGCACTACAGGCTGCAATGGCAAAAAGAGACATGTTTTAAAGGGCTACTTTAGTGGATTGTATAATAAGGGCTGCAGGCCCACTAGTAGACTATAATATACAGGCCCTGGTACATATATTACCATATACTAAGAACTTATAAGTAAATTAAATGTACCAATCAGGTGTAAGCAAATTTAACCATGTTTTAGGGACAGATCACAGGCACTTTAGCACTGGATAGCAGTGGTAAAGCACACAGAGCCCTAATGCCGACAAAAACCAGTTTCGGAAAACAGGAGGGGTATAGGCAAAAGGTTTGGCGTTGAGCCTGCAGAGAGGGCCAAGTTTAACACTGGGCTCATATGGTAAGCTACAAATCTGTGTCCAGATCTGTCATTACTCTTTCCGGAGCTCTTTTCCAAACCATTTACTTATCATTACTTACCATTTCCATTTACCTTCAGCCATCATGATCATAATCGCACAATGTTGTTTCACGGATGATTCTACGCTGTACTGTTTTAATCGCCTACCCCCAACAGTTGATTCTAAACGTGTCCTCTTTCAATCGTTTTCAGTCAGCAGGTGATAATATTATCACTCAAACTGTAGTGTACATAGCACTGTGCTAGTTGTCGATCGACACAGTTATGTTTCATAGGCTACCCCAATATAGGCTTGAGTAGTCCCCTAACTCTTCACCTACATTTACCGTACCATTACACTACATAACGGGTTTTGGTATTGACCTTTTACCTAGTTAAGCGCTGCATAAATGTCGTGTGGTTTCCCCCCAAAACTGCCTCATTACTTATGCATAAGAATTCTCAAAATCACAGCAGAATTACCATTTTCTGTATATTAGCTATGTATAAGGGTCATCCTTTCGTCATCCTTGGCCGACATGACACAGCAAGGTATAATCCCCTGAGGGTACCTTTTTTGGTATATATACACCATATCTTTGGACCTTATTATTTGCTCCTGACGACCGTTAGGTTGCTTGTGTGCATTGCGGAGTACCTCTGTTTTTAAAACGCTTCTCGCGCTAAGCGCTGCTCGCGCGTGTTCTTTTAATGTTACCCGGCTGATTTACATTTCTTTTTGTGTTTTTCGCCCTGGTTTTTAGGACTCTCCCTTACCTGCACCATAATAGTTAATTCCACCGCATTTGGCGGGTCCCTGCTGTGTCATCTAGTTTGGTGGCGGCCATCTTGGGTTGGGCGGACGCCGGACGGCGCCATCGGGGTATGATGGTCTAGACGTCATAAGGACGCTAGACCTCTACTTAAGGTGGACAAATCAGGTGGCTTCCTACCTATGGACCTTATTATTTGCTCCTGACGACCGTTAGGTTGCTTGTGTGCATTGCGGAGTACCTCTGTTTTTAAAACGCTTCTCGCGCTAAGCGCTGCTCGCGCGTGTTCTTTTAATGTTACCCGGCTGATTTACATTTCTTTTTGTGTTTTTCGCCCTGGTTTTTAGGACTCTCCCTTACCTGCACCATAATAGTTAATTCCACCGCATTTGGCGGGTCCCTGCTGTGTCATCTAGTTTGGTGGCGGCCATCTTGGGTTGGGCGGACGCCGGACGGCGCCATCGGGGTATGATGGTCTAGACGTCATAAGGACGCTAGACCTCTACTTAAGGTGGACAAATCAGGTGGCTTCCTACCTATGGACCTTATTATTTGCTCCTGACGACCGTTAGGTTGCTTGTGTGCATTGCGGAGTACCTCTGTTTTTAAAACGCTTCTCGCGCTAAGCGCTGCTCGCGCGTGTTCTTTTAATGTTACCCGGCTGATTTACATTTCTTTTTGTGTTTTTCGCCCTGGTTTTTAGGACTCTCCCTTACCTGCACCATAATAGTTAATTCCACCGCATTTGGCGGGTCCCTGCTGTGTCATCTAGTTTGGTGGCGGCCATCTTGGGTTGGGCGGACGCCGGACGGCGCCATCGGGGTATGATGGTCTAGACGTCATAAGGACGCTAGACCTCTACTTAAGGTGGACAAATCAGGTGGCTTCCTACCTATGGACCTTATTATTTGCTCCTGACGACCGTTAGGTTGCTTGTGTGCATTGCGGAGTACCTCTGTTTTTAAAACGCTTCTCGCGCTAAGCGCTGCTCGCGCGTGTTCTTTTAATGTTACCCGGCTGATTTACATTTCTTTTTGTGTTTTTCGCCCTGGTTTTTAGGACTCTCCCTTACCTGCACCATAATAGTTAATTCCACCGCATTTGGCGGGTCCCTGCTGTGTCATCTAGTTTGGTGGCGGCCATCTTGGGTTGGGCGGACGCCGGACGGCGCCATCGGGGTATGATGGTCTAGACGTCATAAGGACGCTAGACCTCTACTTAAGGTGGCCCTCCCTCCGCGCAGCGGACGCGTGCAGCGGACCGCCGGACTTCCGCCGGAGTTACGCCTGAGTTCAGCCCGTCTGTGCCCGTCCGGGCCAGACCGGGGCTTGGGGCCATGACTCCATCTGCGAACGGCCGTATTACTTACTCAGGTGAGGATCTTATATCTTGTCGCCCTACTCAGCTCTCACAATGCACTGTTTGTTGCTCTCCGGCCACTCGGTTCATGTGTGCTAGCTGCGGCTATTCTCTTGGCAAGGGGTCCCGAGTCAAAGGTTTACATCAGTCATATTCTCGGGGTAGGAGAAGGCGTAGAGGATCCCAACATCCCTCTAATCCCCCTCTCCAGTTCTGGAGTATGAATTGCCGATCCCTTCCGAAACATAGTCAGCACATATATGACTTTATTATTGAAGAGCAGCCTGACGCCCTGTTCCTTACCGAAACATGGCTTCATGATTGTTCCGGTCCTGATGTCGCCGTAGCTGTCCCTAACAACTATGCTATGGTAAGGCTCGATAGGAAGTCCGGACAGGGGGGAGGAATTGCTATCATCTTCAAGGCAATCTACTCATGCAAGTTTGAAGCCTTTCCTATGTCTGGAAGCGAAACTGCATTCTTTAAATTAGTGATTAACCCGCAATTTACCTTGTCGGGCCTGCTGATTTATCGCCCTCCAGGGAATGTCTCCTCTTGGATTTCCTCTTTCACTGACACCATAACGCCTCTGCTTCTCAGGGCAGCTAATTTCACCATTCTTGGTGATCTAAATTTACACCTGGAGGACCCTCAGTGTGCAAATAGTAAATGTTTTCTGTCTGACCTGGTGGCCCTCAACTTGCCTCTGTTGAATACTGGTCCAACCCATTCTGCTGGACATTTATTGGATCCTGTTTTTTCAAATGTCTCTTTTAACTGTTCTCTGAACGCTCGCCCCTTGGAGTGGTCAGATCATTTTGCGGTTCATTTTTCGTTAGTGTACCCTAAACACCAGATAAATAGAATCACTGACAAGGATGTTCCTGTTTATCGTTGGGGGAAACTTGACATTAACGGATTTAACCATTTTCTTTCCAATACTTGCCCCAATGAATGCATGGTTTCAGTTGGTGAGATGAATACAGCCGTCTCTAACTGGCTTACAAACGCTGTGACCACTCTTCTTCCGCCTTCTGCTATTCATGTCAGATCACACCGCCCTCCGGCGCCATGGTTTTCTATTGATTTGAAAGCCCTGCGCACTAAATGTAAGGCCCTGGAGCGGAAATGGCGACTATCTTACTCAGTTTCTTCGAAGTTTGTCTATAAAGAAGCTTTAAGAGATTACCATCGTAAATGTAAAACCGCCAAAGCGGTTTACGTTGCGGACACTGTTACTCAAGCCCAGAATTGTCCTCGCACTCTTTTTACCGTCGTTAAAAAACTGACAGGAGCTGATACTATTCCAACTCCTCCAGCACTAGACGAGGCTCAGTGTAACTCTATTGCTCAATTCTTTATAGCCAAAGTTGAACAGATTTACGACTCTATGAGCCCCCCTTCGAACTCAGAAGAATTGCGTCCTGATCTGACTGGAGATATTGATTTGTCCTCTCCCAGGGTAAAGCTGATACACTGGGAATTGTTTGACGACACTTCATTCTCCATCTGTTTAAATAGTATACGCTCGGGCTCACCTCGTGATCCTGTTCCTGCAAAAATCTTGAAATCATTAGATCTCACACCTCGTAGGGTTCTTATGAGACTTCTAAATGCCTCACTATGTGAATCCCAGGTATTGCAGGACTGGAAACACGCTATGGTTGTCCCACTTCTGAAAAAGGCTGGAGCAGATGCGTCTAATCTCGCCAATTTCAGGCCGATATCGTTGCTACCTGTACTTTCTAAAGTGCTGGAGAGGCATGTTAACACCCAACTATACAGTCTAGTGGAATCGTCAGACTTTCTGCATCCATCTCAGTCTGGTTTTCGTGCTAATTATTCCACGGAGACCGCCCTCCTTGGAGTAACGGAGAGTTTAAGACACAGTGTCGACCGCGGTGAAACATCGGCGCTTATCCTTTTGGATTTAAGTGCGGCGTTCGACACTGTGTCTCATTCCATTCTTCTTAGTTCTCTCCGTTCCCTGGGACTCGACGGTCCAGCTTTAGCATGGATTGCCTCCTTTCTAAGTGAGCGCACCTTCCAGGTCTTTTCTACGAAAGCCTCCTCTTCCACTTATACATCAGCATATGGCGTTCCTCAGGGGTCTATACTCAGCCCTCTGCTGTTTAATATCTATATAAGACCCCTTGCCTCCATAGCAGAAGACGCTGGGCTGACTATCTTTTCATATGCTGATGATACCCAGATTGTCTTTTCCCTCTCCAGCTGTGAAAGCAACGATATATCGGTTTTGAAATTAGGATTGTCCCGTATAGCCGGGTGGATGCAAAGGCATCTCCTTAAGCTAAACGGTGACAAAACCGAAATTCTCATTTTCGGGAAAAAGAAAGATCTATGGGGCCCCCAACATTGGCCTACTGAGATGGGACCTCCCCCACAGCCTTCTTCAGTGGCCCGCAATCTTGGCTTCCTCGTAGACGACAAGCTCTCTATGCGACAGCAGGCCACCCAGGTGGCCGCCATCTGTTTTACTACTCTACGATGGCTCCAGAAAATTCTATGGATGCTGCCTCCTTCTACTAGGAGAACCGTCGTACAGGCGTTGGTAACTTCCCGCCTGGACTACGGAAATGTCCTCTACCTTGGTGCCGATGCGGCCACTGTTAACAAACTTCAGGTTGTCCAGAACTCTGCTGCCCGTCTTCTCTGTAACATCCCGAGAAGACAATCAGCTAGGCAGGCTCTTCGCGAATTATATTGGCTTAGGATCCCCAGCCGCATTAACTTTAAAGCCTTATGCTATCTTTTTAAAATCAAGCAAGGCTCGGCTCCAAGGTATCTGCGCAACCTCGTTCAACCTTACACACCTATTCGAACACTAAGATCGTCTGCTAATTGTGATTTTGTCATTCCTCGTTTCAAACTTGTTAAAATGGGAGGGCGGGCTTTCGCCCATCGCGCCCCCAAATATTGGAATACGTTACCTTCCTCCTTGAAAAATGAGACTAATTTCCTTGCATTCAGGAAACGTCTAAAAACGCTCTTATTCTGTTGACTTGCTTGGGTATTTAATTGTCTCAGGGAGCTGCTAACAATGGTCCGTTTTCTTTTTTAGTCTATCCCTCTGCGCCGGGAAACCCACTGTGGGTAGCTGTTGCGCGTTATAAATTCAAATAAATAAATAAATAAATAAATAAATCTTTGCCAGGCAGGCAGAGGAGAAAGACTTCCATGCTGACACACTGACGCAAGACACTGAGGCTCCTGCTCACAGACACTCCAGCTCGCAGTGGTCTGACATCCCTCGTGGGGTGTCCATCTCGAGACCAAGACGGGCCCCACAGTCTCTCACTTCAGGTAATGGGGTTGGCTTCAGCCTAGGGGGATACTTGACTCTACACCTACATACTTGCTAGGCACACTTAGGTATATCTAGTTAGGGTTGCATCATAGGAGTACGCATTTTTAGGTCTCGCCTGCCGTTAGCAGCGCGCATGCTCTGCTCTCGCCATACCAGGGCCTTTTACAATCGATTAAGCCAAAGCTAAACATGCACGCGTACGGATGGACAAAGATGGCTGCTCTCACCATTCAGCCAAAGCTAAACATGCACGCGTACGTACGGACAGTGGACAGTCAGACGCCATCTTGTTTTGCTTGTGCCAATAGCTTTGTATTGTCATGGCAACCAAGCTGTGCTATTATTTGTTGACACACGTGGTATGCAGCTTGCCCAGACGTACGGTATTTTTTGTGCTACTTGTTTACTCGGGTCTCTGAAGCTTTCGCTCCTCCACTTTTGCTGGCTCTTGCTTCCAGCAGTTACGACACTCTTAATTGTTTCCAGCGCATGCCGTCACTAGGAATTACAATAACAAAGTCACATGAAACTCTCCATGCCAAAGAAGGGTTTGGGGGGAGGGGCTTCTGGAAGTGAGAAGCAGGCAGTGCCGCAGCCCTCGAGGCCCCTGCGCCGATCGCTCAGCTGTAATGTGCATTAGAACTGCCAGACAGGAATGATGCAGATGTGGAAAGCTCATAACTTGGGTGGCAGGCAACGGTCGCATTATGGTGCCCTCCTATTGTCACACTGACAATGAGTGTGATCTTGGCAAAGTCGACACCTCCCTCAGCGTGCAGGGGTTTAATCCAAATGGAATGTGTAACACCAGAAAGCTGCCTCGCCACCACCGACACGTCATGCAATTTATGAGTCACGGAATGATAATCTTATGGACAACACATGGTGGTAGGGAGGCAGCTGCCACATACTTAAGTGAAGGAAAAAACACAACCAATCAGAAGACGCTCTGAGTCTGTAGAGTCACAGGTTCAAACCCCTGGTGGTCCCACGATGTGTTCATCATTTCCAGTGCTGTGGGTCGACGACTTATTGCAACAGAAAGATAAGACAAAGGTTACGCAGTGTCTGCGTGGAGTCGTGCGTGATGTCATTAATGATGTCATCAGCACAAATATCCAAGTTGAACCAATTTCATTTGTTTTTTGGTGACTTTACTCGTTGTTTAGGTACCATTTTCTCAGATCGTTTGGGGCGACAGGAGGGTTGTTAAGACGACGTACAGCTGTGGATGTTAGCAGCACACCTCAGTAAGGAGAGATGCTGGTATGAAGAAGAGATTCTATATTATAAAATAACCATTTGCCCCCCGTGCATTGCACTGCCTATTCTCTAGTATCCGTAGTGACGTCATTAGTAGAGACAAAGGAGACTCTTGAAAGGAGCCTGGTGCCCAGTTATGTGCTATCCGCATACTGCTCCACTGGGCAGCGGCGAATAGCGGACCCCGCATTAGTAGTGACCGAGATGTAGGTGTTGTATTAAACATGCTAATAAGGTAAGACATACCACCTTTGCTATGTGTGATATCACTCCCTGCTCCCCACTGCGCGATGGCCTCTGTTCTGGATCGTGAGTAACCTCGTGTGCGGTGTCAGTTGTGATGCCATCAGAAGGCACGAACGTGGAGTGTGCGTGTGACGTCATGTGACTGTCATCTGTGGCATTAACAGCGTGAATAAGCCAAATGTCTAAAAGTCTCACGCTCCTGCCCAGGCTGATTCTATTCTATTGCCACATGAGTTGCCACATATGTTGTCCCCTTTCAGACCGCACGTGAGGATAGGTGGTGATGTCACTGGTGATGTAATAAGTACGATTGAAGGTAAAATCTTAAACTCTCCTGTTACTGCAGTTATGTAATGTGTGTGTGATGCCATGAGTATGAACGATTATTTAAAAAATGTGTAGTGCTGCTGTTTCAGAATGTGGTGGTGACACAGGGGTCCATATTGCTATCCTATCTCCTCTGTCCACTTCAGTGCATGTGTGATGCCATGTGATTATGTATTTTGTGATCTCACCTGTGATATGATCTTTAAGAATAGAGGTACTTTGTAAAGGTGCCTGCTGCTAAGGCAGAATGTGCTGGCATTCGAGTTGCTGCTTTTTTGCTGCCTGTACTGTGTACAATGAGGGATGTGTGTGATGCCATGTGATTATGTCACCAGTGCAGTGAACGAGCCTGGCTAGAAGTTTTAAACGTCCACAAAAAAGGCATTAATCAAAACCACAACAGCCACTTTTCATATATTCAGCTAACATCTTTATTTCACTCTGTTTTATATGCTGTGAACACTGTGAGGGGTTTTGTCTCTTTCACTAATTGAGATATATGAGCGGCCGCGGCAGCCATCCTTTCAAGGAGGCAGACAAAAGTTGTTCGACTTCTACAACAAGCATAAAAATGCAATAGGTCTCGCCTTTCATTAAGTTAAAGCCATTTCCTTTGCTATACAATACCATCAGCAAAGCACATGGCTTTAACTTAATCAAAGGCGAGACCTATTGCATTTTCAATGCTTGTTATTGTCATGTATTTATATGCTTGCATATGTTCATTGTTTTAGCACTGTGGTATAAATCTACCGTCCATTTGCTCTGCTGGTGCTTAATATCGTTTATATCTGTTTCTGTCTTATGGTTGTTTCAGCACACCTATATTACACTAGAATGACACTGGTTCAATAAATACTTATTGAAAACATCCCCACCGTTTATTCTGTGTATCTCTGAGACAAAGAGAGCTTGAGTGACTAGGCAAAAAGTACTGTACTGTTTCCATGATCCCTGTTGGGACAGAGTTGTCATGTTTGATAGTTGGCAGGAACTATTCTCTCCTTGGTAAGAGGAGTATACAGTGGCACTGTGAGCTAGCTTGGTATACAGGCAAACATACCCGGTGGGGGGTCCGGAATCAGTCTGGACACCAATCCGACAGTCTGTTGTCTAAACGCGCAGATCCTATATAAGTTAATAGGAACTACACGACATCACCTTTTATTAACAACACCTTTGGAGGCATTCAAGTTCCATTATATTCTTTTCAGTTGCGATAAGCCATCAAGTTCACCATTTACCCAATACATGTCCAGTTGTGTCCCGAGAAGACTTAAAAAATGGCAGTTCTTGGAAGATGGTTGCTCTCCACCCTAGTATATGTGAATAAATCTCCCCGTTGAATATAATATAGTACTGCAAGGTTATGGTATGATGCATGTGTTTATTTACATGGAGTATCAGGAGATGATCAACTTATGATCATGCATGAAGGCACATAAGGCCTTTCCCTCCTTGTCTATCCTTTGTGGTGACACACAGGTGTATTTGCCTATCCCAGTTGATCCATGCAGAAGTTCCATCTCCCACAGATGAATTTAAGAATAAAGTCACCTGTATTAATGAACTCAGATTTATTGTGGAACTGAAGCAAAGATTCCACTGTAGAAAAGAAATTTGCAACAAGTTTCTTTCTACCTATGCTTTTAAAATTCATAGAAACACTGGTTGCTATGACGGAAGTAAGTGGAGAACTCGCATTCATTTAAGAACCATGGACAGCCTAAAACCAACCAGACCTTTAAAGTATCTTCATAATCTTAGCACTGTTATTTTGACTACAAGTCCTCCAACAGCACATCCATTTTCCATAAATTGTTTTGCTAGAAACAAAAAACTTTGATACCCAGCAATATCTCGTTGATTACATGACCACATTTCCTGAAAACAAAAGATGCTCCACTTTGTTGTAAAATCCAGAAAATTCAGTACTTGGATTAAGCCAGCGACATTCCAATATATAAATAAAAAAATTTAGCTAGTACTAGTGTCAGCTCCATCTTTAGCTTTATGGATCGGGGTTTCAGCCTTGCTATAGAGATTGTGTTAGGGCAGACATTGGACATCCAGCTGTAATCCTAGATCTTTTCCTTCTCTGACCATGTGGAATTTGTTACTACAGGTTGTGCGAGTTCATGTTTCAAATGCGCAAGTTCCCTCTGCTCCTGGCACCTCTAAGAACAGATATACAATTTTTAATAATATAGTCCAGGGGAATCTGTACTTAGGGATGACTAAAAAACCTTAGGTTATCTGTCTAATTTGTATTCTTTAATAATACTTCCTCGATTTTAAAGTGTCTCCATTTTGCTAAAGACCTTCCTTATCACTCTCTCACTGATCTGTGGCACTGTTGTTGGTTCCCTTTCAGCTGGATTCCCAGTCCCTTTGTTATGTTAATTGTTATGTTAATTTATTTTCTAAAGCGCACAACTCACCCTGGGGCATCAAGGCGCTGCCTAGAAAGTAGTAACCTGAGGATTTGGAAAAACCAGAGCGAATCAGAGGAAGCAATAAGAACAAAAAGGCATTCAACTGTTTCCTAAAAATACAATAGCTGGAGATTTTACGCAGGGCCAGAGGGAGCTCATTCCAATATCTTGGCGCAAGATATGAAAAGGCTCGGCCCCCTGTGCGAGTCAGGCGAATTCCGGGGACTTGAAGGAAGCCTAGTGTGCTGGATCTAAGTTTCCTGCAGGGAGAATATTTTACTTTTTGTTTTTTTGCAAGTAGAGAGGCCCTCTATCTTTCATAACATTATAAGTTAGACAACAAATTTTAAAAAAGGATCTTTTTTTTCTGATAACCAGTGCAGTTCCCTAAGCAACGGAGTCGAGGGGGAGCCTGCAGGGCAATTGAGGATCATTCTAGCTGTGGTATTCTGTACTACTTGCAATTTAGCCAGAAGGGTCTCTCCCACTTCGGCCAGCAAAGCATTTCCATAGTCCAGGTGACTCTGTACCATTGCCTGAACTAAGGTCCTGCGGTGGGAGGTAGGCATATAGGGGAGAATTCTTCGAAGCAGACGAAGACTGTAGTAACAAGAGCTGGTGGTGGCAGCAATGTGGTCCTTCATGGTCAGAGCCTGGTCCAACTTTAAACCTAGATTTTTAACAGATTGTTTGGGCACAGGAGCTGTGCCCAATCGAGAGGGGCACCAGTCGTCCGACCAGATGTCCGAGGCTTTTCCCATTAGCATGACCTCCGTTTTTTCTGGGTTCAATTGAAGACAGTTTTCTGTCATCCAATTGGAGAAAGCGAGCATGTCGATGGCGAAGCGGATTTTCTCTGTCTCTGGATTTGGACCGATGGTAATCATAAGCTGCGTATCATCAGCATATGAGATGATCTCAAATCCCAGCTGCTCGACTATCCTTGCCAGGGGGGCCATGTATATATTAAAAAGAGTCGGGCTCAGGCAGGAGCCCTGAGGGACGCCCTTATCAAGATGCATTTTGGCTGAAGTGTAGGGTCCTAACATGATGGTTTGAGTTCTTTCATACAAGAAATGTTGCAGCCATTTCAAGGCGGTCCCCTGGATACCACAGGAGAGTAGTCTCTCCACCAGCTTTGAATGCGAGATGGTATCAAATGCTGCGGAGAGATCTAGGAGAATCAGTATCACTGATCCTCCTGCGTCTATTGTCTGCCCGAGGGAGTCAGTCACTGCCAAAATGGCAGTCTCAGTGCTGAAACCTGGCCGGAAGCCCGACTGTGATGGATCCAGGGTTTGATTGAGTTCCAAATATGAACTTAATTGTCTATTGATAATGCTTTCCAGCTGTTTGCCCAAAAGCGGTAGTAAAGAGATGGGACGATAGTTATTGAGGATTAAAGGGTCCGCTGTTGTTTTTTTCAGTATTGGACGGACAAACGCCTCCTTCCATATGCTAGGGATGGTGCCAGTTAGTATTGAATGGTAAAAAATCTCTCGAAATTGCAGGGGCACAACTCGTGGCTAGGAGAGCCATAGTCTTTGGAGGACATGGATCTAACGGCGAACCAGATTTGGCAGTAGCAAGGCCTTTAAAGACCTCCTCAATCGAGGTCAGTTTGAAACTATCTAGTGTGCTACTTGCTATCTTTCCTAACACCTCCAATTTGGTAGGAGGTTCGAAAGTAAAAGGGACTGTCAGAGAGAAATTCTCATAGATTTTAGATATTTTTTCTTGGAAGTAAATTGCGAGGGAGTTGCAAAACTCCTGAGAATCTATTAGTGACTGTCTACATTCTTGTGGAGATACAAAGTCCCTTACTATACCAAAAAGGGTTTTTGGGAAATTGCTGGCGTGTTCTATTTGATTAATAATAAACAGACGTCTGGCTGCTTTTATATTCAAGTGGTATCTGGACAAAGACTGTCTGTAGAGTAGTCTATTTTGAGGGTCCTTACTGGCTCGCCAGATTCTTTAAATCCTTTAAATTCAATAAATGAAATATCAAAAGATCCAATATGTCAGAAATTTCTTTGAGCCTGCAATAACAGAAGTATAGTCTCCCGGATTAGCGGATCATCTGCTTAGACTGTGCTTGTAACATTGCCCTCTCAATAGAAGTTGGTGCACCTGTTATGAGGTTCTTGTTTTGTGAAACAGTTACTGCATTAGAAAAGGATTGAAATTTGGGTCAGACATTTTAGACTGCTTTCCCACAGTCGAACTAGTGCCATTTGTGTGCATACAAATTAGTCTGCTGCACAAGATTACATCCCCATATACAGGGGTTGATGGACGAGGTTCCTCCTACTACCAAATATCAAATAGCCCCACGCCGCACTAAGACCCAGCTAGCTTTAATCAGACAGCAGGACTGGCCCCCAGCCTCCTTGCCAGACGCTCAATGTTGATGCACTTTGCACACAGTGCAGCATCGCTATTGCACCACTACACAGTCCACCACTTTTTGGATGCCCCAGATGACCAATAGTACTGCAAAGTTCCTTGCCAGTTCCTCATATTTTCACCACTGCGTATTGGGAGGTGGGCATGATAGAATGGAATCATGGAGGGCATGGTGCTAGAGACAATTCACTTATGTAGTAAGATCAATGAATTGTAAGAGTAAATATATTGGTTATTTGCAGCTCTCTGGGATCAGCCACTCTTTTGTCGCCCAGGCTAACTAGTGGGATCACAGATTCCTTTGTCCTCTCCTCCTGTCTTCCTCAAGTCTTCACCATAGTTTTTTTGCAAGCAGTAGGCAAACTTGATAGGGAAAATGTATGGATGGCTTGACCCTGGAGAAATTGCACTCTTCCACTAAGTTCAATTAATTTTAGCAGCAAATTAATTGGTTGTGTTTTTCACACTAGCACATCCTCATTGAAATTCTCCATCGATGCCTAAAAACAGCTTCTGCTGCCTCCCCAGGCTCATGACCTGGCCACCCCAGTGGTTTTGACATTTTCTCCAGACTTAGGACCTACCTGATTGCCAAAGAGTATTATTTGCATATTGTAGAAACTCCTTCCTTGAAGCACTGCTATATATCATGTACAATAGAGTGTCTTCCAGTTGCTGAGTGCACTCCACCCTGAGGAAATCAAAGAGCTGTCTTTGGTTGTTTTGCACTGTGCTCCTACAAAGAAGAAGCAGTTGTTTCCTCATGAACTCCCTTTTTTTCCTTTCAGCTAGGAGGAGTGGTTAAGTGGTCAAATATCCTTCAGATCCCACGTCAGTTTGTGGAGCTGCTACTATGCAAATCAATAAATTTTTCCCTCTCATCTTCACAGAAGCTAGGTATATAAGTAGCATGGGTGATCCACAAGGATCGGTTGGCATCTCTGTTTTTTTCATTTCTATAAATCCACGTACACTGTTTGAATATGTAGTAGGCCTGATCTGGTGGTCTCATTTTAGGTTTGATGTCCATAAGCTTAAATTAAATTGTCACAGTTTTTAGATGTTTCTGTAATGTTTTAATTGTTCATTATTTGATGTAGTTTGCATCGAACTATGCGGAAGAATTGATAGTTTAGTGGCTATAACTGATATTTTATTCATTTGACTGATCTTTGGAGAAAAGGCTAGGGTCGGTGGTAGTGAAGGATATGAGAGTTGGGTAGGATCCTGGTAGTTGCAGGGACATCTTTGTTTTTGCCTGTTTGGACTTTTAAATTATTCACTGTTGAACTATCCTTTCCCTGGCGTATTACTACATGCATTGTTTGTATTTTTGTCCTTCAGTAGTTACTGAGCTTCGTTTTCTTTATTGCCAATTCCGGTCTCTGTGGCAGAAAAGAGATGGATCTGATGGGCCAAATCTTCTGGAGGAAGAATTTTTGAGTCTCTTGAAAGATGACAGGTTGGGTAGTCATCAACTTCTAATGCACACTACTGCCTATTAAGGGTTGTAGTATTTTAAGCATGTGGTGCAGAGTGTTCCGGAATAATTGCCTGCTATCTTGATAAACTTACCCTATAGCATGAACCTCCTGAACTCAGTTCTAAAGATTGATCCGGGGTTGCTAGCCATATGTGTGTGGGCAGGAATGTGTGGTCAGCATCATTTAGGCCAACCCATGCACCCATATGCTATTGCAAGGTGCATGGAATCTGCAATGCAGTTTTCTGCTCCAATAGAAGCTTGTTCAGTAATTTAATGCACTGGTATGTGGTCAGGCCGCCTTAGGGTTGATTTTGGGGATCACATATTTCCACATTGATGGCATATGTGTAGGTACTGTTGTAGTAGTTTAGCAGAGACATTGCTAGTGTTATGGTGATTTCAACCTTCTTGTTGGTTCACATGTGTGGCAAATCCCTGGGTGATGATGGTGCTAATTTAGAGATCAAAGAAGAGGTCTGAACTGATTTTGATTTTGTTTTACTCTCTACAGAGGGACTGGAGACTTTGTTCTTGGCCATGTCACTTCAATATAACATACCCAGTTTATTTTCACTCAGACAGAGAGAATGCTTCATTGTGGTATGCATTTTCTTCAGACATTTGATGATGTGGTCTCCATTGGTTTTGTCATTTTCTAAAGAGATGTGCATTTCAGCGTAGAGAGCATGATCCTGTCTGTAAGAGGGACTACATGGCTGCACTAAATATGTATTACTGTCATGTCAAGAAAGCTTGCAGCGATTTTAATTAAAATGCAATTCAATCAGCCCAAGGCTCCCTTGAAATCTTTGTAGTAGTTAAGTCACTCTCATCTATATCTCGAGTTTCAGCGTCAATTGCTCCCTCGGAAGAGGGGTACAATGATTTGGCCCAATTCTTTAAGTGGGTGATAGAGGCATGTTGTGGTGGTCCCACTACTTAAAACAATAACGCTGCTGGATCCCTCTTAGCAGGGGAATTTCCGTCCAATTTCCCTACTACCTTTTTTCTTTAAAATCACAGAGATGTCTGTTAACAGACAGCTCTCGGCCTACATAGAAAGTCGTAACTTGCTACACGTGACGTAATTGAGCTTTCGTCCATCACACTGCACTGAGTCTGTGTCCCATAAGACCCGGCTGAAGAGGATTCTGTAGCTGTGGAGTGGGCAATAAATCATTGAGCTGGGTCGCCTCTTTTTTGCAGGACCACACTTTTAAGTGAGCACAAAAGCTGTACCAGTCAAAAGTGTTTCTAGTAAACCAAGGAGTGCCACAGGGCTCGTCTTTGAGGCATACATTGTTTAATTTGTACCTGCATCCTCTAACGGAGGTCATAGAACCTTATGGGTTTACCATCATCGCATATGCTGATGACACACAGCTTATCATCCCACTGTCATGAAACCCTTCCAAAATGACTTTGTCCTTATTGCTCTGCCTGAAGAAGTTGTAAGGTGGATGGGCTGAAACTGCCTTAAGCTCAATGCTGGAAAGACTTAGGTGCTGACTCTATACATGCAAACCAACATCTTGTCTATGGCTTGGTGGCCCGTGGAGTTGGGTCGGCTACCCGAACCTAAAGCTAAGGTTAAGAACCTGGGAATTTGGCTGGAGATTAACAGGCCTTTTGATAGCCAAATCACTGCCGTGGCGGGGAAATATTTTGGAATTCTTACGATGCTAAGAAATATTCTCTGTCTCCTGCTAGAGCCAGACATAAAAATAGTGGTCTAGGCTCTGATTGCGTCAAGCCTTGATTACTGCAAACTTGCTGCACCTTGGGGTTCCACAGAGTCGGATCAAGAGATTCCAAAGGGTACAGAATGCTGCTGCTCGTCTTTTTGTTTACCCTTCCTAGGCTTGCTTCAATGGGGGATGCACTCAAGAAGCGGCATTGGCTGCCGTTTAGGCATAGGTCCACTTTTAAAGCCTTGTCCTATTGTCACAAGACTCTTACAAACAAGCATTTGCAATTCAATTGGTCTCGCCCTGGGGGCCTTATAAGTATTTAGCCATGCAGCATATTGTCTGCAGCTGGGTGCCAGGAGCAGTTTCACCAGGATGTGGGGAAGGGCAATGTGGTTTACAACAGTCATGCTGTTTATTTTAAGAGCTAAATAAAGAAAGGACAAAACCAGGTTCAATGTACTGTGTGTTTACTGCACTCTGTTAATATGTCATTTACTTTTTTTTTTACCTCGCGAATGAAATTATCTCGCTATCAAATGTTTAACACAGCTGTATGGTCACATTTCTGAAAGTAAGAAATAAAAAAATAAAAATTCTTTCGGCTGTGTCTTCCAGGACAGGCAGTGTTAATATTTAGAAGTAACTGAGTACTTGGTATGGTAAGTTAGCTCCCATCACGAAACCGTTTGCTCTAACGGATAGCGCCTTGAAGCCGTTCCGGCGACATAAATGAATCCGTCTGAGATGGCTTTTGCATCTCTACTTAAAATTTCTAATACTGTCAGGGTGTAGGGGCATCCTAAAAGCAACATAAAAGAGAGCGGGGTTCCTTTATCAGAAGAGCTATTATTTTGCATGCTATGTTTGAACTATTATTATTATCATTGTTATTATTAATATTATAAGTTATATGAAAAAATGATATTGTTGCAGTGGGCATGCCTTAATACTTGACTCCGAGTTGCAATTCAGGCTTGAAACGTGTGGTGAGCATGGCGAGTAACACGGGGTCAGACAGAATGTCACGTGATCTTGCTTACAGATAGGTTTGTTTGACTGTGCGTGAGATCCGCCTCCCGAGGGAGGCCATGTGTGTTGTACAGTGTATGTTTGTTTTAACTTGTCATGTTTATTCCTGGTCGGTACACAGATTTTTGAATCACAGCCCACATATTGCATGTCTCGTGCAGATCCAGGTGCACCTGCTTACAAGGAAGTGGCAGTGCTTGAGTATGGTCCACAGGGTGTGTAAGCATTTGGTGCAGAAGACATGCTTGTGCCTTAACACAAAGTGTATAGAAATGCCACATTCACGTTTCATATACAGTTTATGAACAATTATCCTGCTGTAGATGATGCCTGGCACCGATTGGCTGGTGAATTTGGGGGATGGGTGTATGTAGGTGCCATACGGGCGCTGAGCTTTGACAAAGTAAGTAGAGGTCCTTTAATCTCCAGCGTATTTCAGGTCATACAATAGCCATTACGCATACAGTATAACGGTTACTAAAATTGGATTTCTAACATTTCAGAATGTGACTATAAGTCTCCGCCCCCCACCAGGACCCATGTTATGAATTTACAACTGTTTCAAAGTAAGCTCCTCTTTTGCTCCATATACTAAATCTGCCTTCATTGTACGGGTATTAGAAGCCTTATATCTGCTCATACCCCCGTAATTTTTAGTCATGTTCACTCCATTTTAATTGACTTATTTACCAGCAATTTCCGAGTTGGTATGTCGCAAAACGCATGTTTTTTGTAAAATTGCATACTTTTGGTAAGAATTTTACGATGTTAAAGACTGCCTGGTAATTCACCTGGTCCTTTGGTTCAGCACAAAAATATCAGTGCTTATTTATTCACTTACACTTACCCACAGTCTACTAGCGATTAGCCTATGACTGCATAATGAAGGGCACTCAGCATTGGCATGAGCTTTATCACCACTATTACCTTAAGACGAATTCAGGCACTCAAAGGATTCACGTTTTCGTGGGATGTGTTGACTTGTGTTGTCTTTTTGTATGTCTTTTTCAGATTCACTTGTCCTTCAGAAACTCTGAAGATACAGTCATAACCGTGAGTTAATTCGGTGTTGTCACACCACTGGTTAGGGTGCGCCTTAGCGTGCGCATACCGCCGTGGTGTTCTGGTCCTGAAGAATGCCTCGTCAACAGCAATAGGAGGCAGAAACATGTTGACCATACAGTTCTTTATTATTGACTAGGATGTCTCTGGTAAATTTAACCAGTTTGGAAACATCCTCTACACTTGCTTTTATCTGTGCCAGGTTTTCCAACAAATAAAACTTTTTGGGATGAAACTGAGGCATTTTTAAAATCACTTTTTCACTCACATTCACATTAATCACAAAAAACCCGCTCCGCTGTAGACAGGCGTCGTAGCACACCAGAGAGGCACTCGGCCCCTCTGGTGGGAACCCAATGATGAAGCATGTCACCAACTAGGTTGGTGAGTGAGGGTTCTTTTTAATTATAAGAGTGATTTCTCTTGCTGGCTCTTCTTTTGTCGGGCAGCACTCTTCTGTTGTTTAATTTATATTGAGAAAAGCCAGTCAGCAGTGATGGGAGGAGTCAAACCCCACAAAGTACATACAACTGATCATCCTGCAGCGCAAGTGCTGTAGGCTCGACCTAGAATGGACCTCAGTATCTTCAGTCTCTGATAAGATCTTACATACCAGCTAGAAACCTAAGACCGACTGAGAAAAGGTTAATGACTGTTCCTAACATTAAAACATCCAAAACTGTAGAATTCTCTGGCTCTCAAGATTTGTCAAACTCAGTCGTAGTGTGTTTTAAGAAAACAACTAAAAACATATTTTTTTAAGGGTGGGAACTAGGGGAGTTTAATTACTACATTTTGATTTATAGACACCTGTACCCAGAACTGGGAAAGCACATTGAGGTAACTACACGCTTTATTAAATGTGTTATTATTATTATTATTTACTTCTCATCAGCATAAATTTAGAATTGGACCAAGTGGCAGATTATAAAGGGATACAGTTCAAATGCATGTAGAGTGTCTTCAGTGCTCTGCTAAAACAATCTTATAGCTTATTTTTTGTGCCGGAGATAGACCATTAGACGATTAAATAGAGTTGATAACAAGTGCCTTCTGGCTGCTGTTTTTAGAGTTAAAAAAATCCTAATTGAGAGGAGCCTAGCGCGCAACCAAGATGGCCGCGTAGGTGCGAAGCTCCCGAGGACCTCCGCGACCTCCTGAATTAATCCTGATTATATCCTGTCTTTGACGAGGGGACTGTGTCTGTGTACCCGAGCTGAGGCGGCACCCGTTTTCCGTTTTCGAATCGGACCCCGGACACTGGTGGGAGCACCGATCGAAGATTGCGGCCTTCTCCGCGCCGGCCCCCCGGATTGGAGTTGTGGGGCGATCCGGGGACAAAGCGAACAACAACGGCGGGCAGGGCTGGGCGACTCGCGTACCCCGCGCTTTCACTTTCGCTTTTGCGCCCTCCTTGCCCTCAAGCGAGGTAGGGTTGCGGAGCGGGGTGCGGTGGTGTGGCCTTGCCCCTGTGCCCGGCTGACCCGCCGGCTGTGAGTTGTCCTGCGGTGCAGTGGTCAACCCCCCCCCGGAACCTGTGAACTGGTTTATCGGCCCTTTCGAGGAGATTGGCACGACTTTGGGAGTGCGACATGTCCACAAAGCAAGATGGCGACCGGGCCAAGGTGAAATCGACCCGCCGCGGCCCGGCACATCAGTCAAACAGTATGGACCGCTACACCCTCCAGAAGGGATCCCCAGAGGCACAGCGTACATCCCCCGCGGGCCCGGCTGAGGCGTCTGCTCAACCCGCGGATCTGACCCTCCGGGACGTCATGGGCGCCATTGCCGAAATGAAGGCCTCGGTGGACCAGCGCTTTGATACTCTGGCGCAGAAGATAGACTCGGCCCTGGTGGAGGTGGGCCTGGTGAGAGCCGACTTGTCTAAAACAAATGACCGGGTCGATTCCCTGGCCCACACCACCTTAAGTCTCACTACAGACGTGGCGGCCCTTCAAAAGGAGGTGCACCGGCTTGGCCAGGCGAGCGCCATGATGGACCGTCGATTGGAGGACGCCGAGGGTCGGGCCCGGAGGAACAACGTTCGTATTGTCGGGGTGCCGGAGGGACGGGAGGAGGAGGCGGCAGATTTGTTTGTGGAAGACCTGATCCTCGCCCATCTCCAGCCCCGGGGGCTGAGTAAACTTTTTGCGGTGGAACGTGCTCACAGGGTCCCCGGAGGAAGACCTAAGGTCGGAGCTCCGCCGCGGCCTCTCATTGCCCGGATTTTTAACTTTCGGGACAGAGACGCTATCTTGCAGACTTCCAGGCTACAGGGACCGGTCAAGCTTGATAATATGGACGTGAATTTTTACCCTGACTTTACTCCGACGGTCCAAAAGCAGAGACTGAGTTTTCTCGGAGTTAAACGTCGCCTATGGGACATGAACCTTAAGTACTCAATGCTTTTTCCAGCTAAGCTGAGGGTAGAGGTGGATGGTCGCACGCATTTTTTTGACCGTCCCGAGGCGGCTGGGGACTGGTTGGATACTCTGCCTGGGGATCGGGGCCGGGGGGGTGGGGGGGGTGCGGTTGGCGGGGAGGGCGCACCGGATCAGAACTGAGGGGTGAATAGTAGGCCTTGCTCTGGACAACATTTTGGTTACCATTCACTGATCGTGTATGTTCCCCTCCTATGGAGGTCGTACGGGGTCCGTTGGGGGCTTTCCCTCCTCCTCTGGGGGACTAGTTAGTTTTTCATCTATGGGGCGACAGGCACACTGCACTTTGGGGGGGCTGTCTGGGCTCATGCAGGGGTGCAGGGAGGGGGGAGTTCTGTTGGGATGGGTGGGTGGGGGTGGAGTGTTGTTTGTTTGCACCGCAAGGCGAACCCTTTACTGTATTGTTGTTTTTGAGATGCTCTTTGGGGGACGATTGATGGCTTCCATGTATGATGGGGGGTAGGGACCTGACTGTGTTATCATGGAACGTTAACGGACTGGGGGATAGGATTAAGCGTGGTGTGGTCCTGCAGTATCTGAAACGAATTTCACCAGATGTGATCTTCCTGCAGGAGACACACCTTATAGGTAATTCCTTTCATGCCATGAATCGGAGAGGCTATCGCTTGGTGGCCCATTCGGGCTTCACCTCGGGCTCGCGGGGGGTGGGCATCATGATTAAGAACTCGCTCCCATTGGAGATTGATGAGGTGCGCCATGATGAGAGGGGACGTTACACTGTCTTGGTGGGTAGAATGGAGGGCAGAGTGGTCGTTTTTGTATCAGTGTACGTTCCGCCGGGGTTGCAATCTACCACGTTTGCGGACCTGGGGCGCCTCCTCCTTGACCTCCCGGATGGGCTTCTGGTAGTTGGGGGGGACTTCAATGCGGTGGCTTCAGGGTCTATGGATCGTCATCCCCCCAGGGACCTCCCCCGGGCACAGGCGTGGCTGTCCGGCCTCTTAGATACACTAGGATTGGTGGATTGCTGGCGACTAAAGCATCCCGCTCAGCTGCAATACACCTTCCACTCGGGTGCCCATGGTAGCCTCTCGCGGCTTGATTATATCCTTGTTCCTGCGGCCTATGCTGGGAGGGTGGGAGAGGTGCGCCATTTGGCGCGGGGTATTTCAGATCACTCCCCACTACTGCTGCATCTGGATGTCTTCCCGAGGGGGGAGGGCAGGGTGGCCCCAATTAATGCCTGGTACCTGCGCGACCCCACTATTCGAGCCGAATTGATCAAATCCTTGCAGCGGTACTTTGAGGAGAATGTGGGGTCTGTCCCTTCTGCCATCTCCCTTTGGGAGGCTTTTAAGGTAGTTCTTAGGGGGGAGGCCCTCTCCTTTATCTCCCATGCCCGGAGGCGCGAGCGGGAGGAGGTAACCCGGGTGGAGGCCGAAATTACTGAACTAGAGGGTGACCTGGGGAGCGGGGTGACGGATGCCACATTGCATGTTCTACACCTCAAGCAGGCGGCCTATAGGGCCCTCGTCACGGAGGCGGCCAGGGGCCTCAGTAGAGAGCAACAGGGGCGACTGTATGATGTGGGTGATAAGGCTGGTAAATTGATAGCGTGGTTGGATAAAAAGGAGAGAGCGAGTCGTGTGGTTCCGTTGATCGAGAGGATGGATGGTGTATGTGTCACCGAGCCGGACGCCATTGTCTCCTGCTTCGCGGATTATTTCCGCGAGGTATATTCCCCGGTTTCTCCCTGCTCGGAGGAGGATTCCCATGCCCTGCTTCGGGACATCGCGCTGCCCTCCCTTTCGGTGGAGGACAGGGATTCGCTGGACGCTCCTCCCACCTCGGACGAAATTGCCCTTGCTATCCGCTCGGTCGCATCTGGCAAGGCCATGGGCCCCAATGGCATTCCTATCGAGCTGTACAAGCTGCGACCGGATGTGCTGGCGCCCCACCTGCGCGCGATGTTCCTGGCGGCCTGCTCGCGGGGTTCCCTTCCGCCGGACCAGCGTCTGGCCACGATCGTGGTGATCCACAAGGAGGGGAGGCCCCGTGAGCGGGTCACATCCTATAGGCCTATCTCGCTCTTGAATGCGTAGCCCAAAATCCTCGCCAAGGTGCTGGCCAACCGGCTGGTCGGCGTGGTGGGCGACTTGGTCCACCAAGACCAGTCCGGCTTCATACCCCATCGTAACACGGCCCTTAATCTGCGACGCTTGCACGGGGTGCTCGCGCGTGTCCCGTTCGTGCGGGAACCGGCCATCTTGGCGTCCTTGGATGCCACCATGGCGTTTGATACGCTTGAGTGGCCATACATTTGGGCGATGCTGGCGAAGTTTGGCTTCGGACCGGGCTTCATCAGCTGGGTCAAATTGTTGTATTCCGGCCCATTGGCGCAGGTGGTGGTGAATGGACGAGTTTCGGCCCCATTCGCACTGGGACGGGGTACGCGACAGGGCTGCCCCCTGTCGCCTCTCCTGTTTGCACTGGCCCTGGAGCCCCTGGCGGAGTGGCTGCGGTGGCACCCTTCCATCCGTGGTCTCCGTTGGACCCCCGAGCATGAGGACCGTGTGTCCCTCTACGCTGATGATATCCTTCTATATCTTGCCTCCCCGCGTAAATCACTGATCGTCCTAGTTGATGTTTTGCGCTCATTCGGTCGCAACTCAGGCCTCGTCATCAACTGGGCGAAATCCTGTGTATATGTGCTTGCCGGGGAGGCTCCGGTCCTACCACGGGACTGTCCGATCCAGATCGCCTCCCAGGGGTTTCGGTACCTGGGTATATATATTACTCTGGACCCGGAGGCCCGCTACGAGCGGAATTTGCTGCCCCCCCTCCAGCGCTTGAAGGAGGACGTGGTGCGTTGGCGGCGTCTGCCGCTTTCGCCGCTTGGCCGAGCGGCCTTGTTTAAAATGATGTTGTTGCCGCGCTTTCTGTACGCTCTCTAGAACACTATGGATTTGGTTCCGGCGCGCTACTTCCGAGAGGTGGAGAGTTTGCAGCGTCGCCTGTTCTGGGACGGGAGGCCACGTATCGCCTTGGCTAAATTGACGCTCCCGTGGTACGATGGGGGGGTTGCCCTCCCGGATATTAAACGGTATTACTGGGCCTCCCAGCTAGCTGCGATTAATCATGGCCTTTACGGGCCCGCCCTGAACCCGGCATTTGAAATGGACAAGATGCTCCTGCCCGGTGGCGACTACAATCGGGCGCTTTACTCTGGCGCGCCGGACCCTCGCCTGACGGGACCGACGCATGTCATGGTGCGTGTATGGCACGCGGCTAACGCAGCTATGGGGTGGAAGGACCGTTTGACCCGGGCGTCACCGCTATATGCATCAGCGAGGTTGGGCTCCTTGTGGACCTCGAAGGGCTTCGAGAAATGGGACACGATCGGCATCAGCACAGTGGGAGATCTCTGGCCGAGGGGGGGATTCAAAACTTTCGAGATGCTGCAGACGGAGTTTCAGTTGCAAGGCAGTGAGTACTTCCGGTACTTACAAGTCCGCCACGCGCTGGGCTCCGTCTTCCCGGATGTCGCGTCCATTCCGGAGTCTTCCCCCCTGGAGGACAGAGTGCTGGATGGCCATGTCCCAGACAGCACGATCTCCCTCATATACAAAAAACTGATTAACGACCGATCGGGCCTGCTGACTGGCCTCCGCGAGGCCTGGGTTGCCGATGGGCTGGAGTTGGACGACGAGGACTGGATGTCCGCGGTGGCTTCTCCGAAGGAGGTGGCCATCCCGGCTCGCCTTCGCTTCGTCCAGCTTAAGATCCTCCACCGGGTCTATGTGACGGGGCCAAGGCTTCTACGTATGGGCTTAGCTGAGGATGGACTGTGTAAGCGTGGCTGTGGTGCTTTGGCAACTTTCTTGCATATTCTGTGGGAATGCCCAAAGGTGGAGCGATTCTGGCGTGGTGTGCATGAGGTCCTGCGAGTGGTTACGCGTGTCGTGCTGTTGCCTGAAGCGAGGAGATGCTTGCTGAATGTGTGGGAGCCAACTGACTACTCGGTTCCGCAGACGCGGTGGGTGACTCTGGGATACATGATAGCTAAGCGTGACATTGCTCAATTGTGGGCATCCCAGAGGCCCCCGGCGGTGTCGGCCTGGAAAGAACACATGGATTGGTGTATGTTTCGTGAAAAGGTGGTGTATGTTGCGAGGGGTAAGCCTGGGGCGTGGGTGAAAATCTGGGGCCCCTGGAATGCCTATCGCGGGGGTATTTGCGAGCCGCCGCTGCTGCCGGCTGCTTCACCAGCTCCGTCCCCCTAGCCGACCCCCTCCCCCAGCCATGGGCACGTGGTTCCCCAGTCCCTGATCTGTTCTCATTCCCCTCTTCAGAGTTTGGCGATTGGTTGGGGTCCCCCACTTAAGGAGCGCGTGCTGTCACTTGGGATTGCGGGTTGCCTTGCGGGTGTGGTTGTTTTTGTGTTGTTGTGTTTTGACAAAAGGAAACCGTATTGTTGGTTCGGAGTTATGTGGCCTGCACTACTGATATCTCCTGATTTACCCTTTTCGCACCGCCAAGAGATTTTTCTGTATGTATGTCATATGCTACTGCTACTCTAGCGGCCGGCCAGACGGTTGTAGGCCCATACTTGTAACTATTTGAGATTGTAATAAACGGTTTCAAAAAAAAAAAAAAAAAAAAAATCCTAATTAGTTTGTAACTTCGCCTGGTGCATTTTAGAGCTTGATTCTGAAGTAAATATGGCTTCTGAGAATGGCAATGTATGATTAGTAGACAGAACCTTTTCATAAGATAATGACATATTTAAATCTTACTGATTTTTAGCAGCAGTAGCCAGGTAGGTTATTTTTCACCAGGAATTATTGCACAGAAAAGTGCATTCACGCCATTTAAAGACATTTTCGTTTGTCCTATTACTGGTACCCTTACCAGTGACTAAGTGACCTTGATTACACTGATAAGAAATGCTAATTTAATGAGATTTCATTAGGTAATTTCTAGTTGGCCGCTCCCTGCCAAGAAACACTACAACTGTAGTGTTCAAGAAGTTCATTGCCGGGGGCGTGGCTTGAAATGGCTACACAAGGTCCCACTTTATCTTCCCAACATCCTGCACCATCTCGTCGAGGAGGCGCAAGAATCCTGCTCACCAGGGCCCTCCAACCTATGTGAGAGGCGGTGGATGCCTTGGGTAGCCTGGGCACTGAAGATTGCAGCTGGGCTGCCGAATTGGTAGCCGGACCTCTTGGGCTGCACAGGGGAGGCATGTGAGTTGGGCCGTAGCCAGTGAGGCAGCCTGCAGTGTGCCAAGTGCGTTCGACAGGGTCTATGTTGCGTCTCCATCAATGGGGGGATCCTGTATCGAAAACGTTTAGATATGCATTCCCTGAAATACTGTATTTTGCATTGCAGCATTGTTTAAACTTGACCTCATTCTGCACCTCCTCTACAGTCCTGGCCAAAAAAGAGGGGACATAGGTATATCTCTTCCTGTTGAGAGTCCTATATTTACAAGAGTTGGTGGTATATTGTTTTCTAAATATGTTCCATTTGTCTTCAGCTTTATTTGCCTAGTGGATCGTTTTTCAGAAGTCTTCTGGTTTTGAAGTCTCTACACATTTCCTGGTGTCACAGAGGAGTGTCTTCCCATCCTTCCCTTGTTTTGTTTCCCTTCTTCCTCTGATTACCTGTTGTAGCCTGTGTTCATATAGGCACAGGAGGTGGTTGGGGGGAAGTTGTGGATTTCTGCTGCAGTTCCGTGGCGTTCCTGTAGAAACAGGTGAGGTATCTGACAGAACGCGAAGCCCCGAAAGAATAGTTTTTCTTTCTACCTGAACGTCATGGAACTCAATCAAGTGACGCTAGCTGATTTAGCCCACATGTTGGGGGATTTACATGCTGAAACCAAATCCTTATCAGCCAGAGTAGATGCATTGCAGCATTAAAGAAGAGTGGAGGCTAGAATTGGAACATCTAGTGCTAGCGTTCCTGTAATACAGGTGACTACTCCTTCCATTCCTTTGGCTCCTCCAGAATGCTTTTTTGGGGATTCTAACAAGTTCGCCACCTTTCTCAGTCAGTGCCAGCTCCATTTTATGTGTAAGGCATCTAGCTTCCCTACTGATCAAGCTAAGGTGGCCTTTGTCATTTCTTAGCTGGGAGGTTCTGCAGCAACTTGGGCATTCCCATTAGTAGAAAGAAATGACCCTTTGCTTCAGAATTATGATGCCATTAAGCTAGAATTTAGAAAGCTTTTTGACAAACACACCTTTACTCACTCAGCAGACACACAATTGTTAACACTAAAACAGGGGACTAAGGACCTTACTTTGTACATCTCTACTTACCATAGGCCAGAGGTCTTCAAACTTTTGGATGCCGAGACCCCCCTGTCAACATTTTGATGCGTAAGGACCCCCTCCTGACAAAAATGTCTAAACCTGTTGACTAAATTGCGTGGGATGAAAATGTAAATGAGGTTATGTGATGCCACGTATTTTGGGATAGCATTGCTTCATTATTTTGATATTTGTTACACACAGTAACGCTGAGGAAAGATTTCACCCAATCAGTACCCATTTATAACCAAAATACAGCAATTATCATCCGAAAGATTTCAAGTCATCCTTTGTGAAGGGCCTTCCACTCTGCAGCAATACGTGCTGCCACATTAGAAGCTCACCTGGCCCTGACCGGAAGAAGCAGGGGTCCCTTAAAACCCTGGCGGTTTTGTGTAGAGTTAAGCCGTTTATCCATGCAGCTTTCCTCTCACCCCCTCCCTTCCATCCCTCTCTCCTCTCCTAACCCCGGATCCCTCTCTCACTTTGCAGGTCATTTTCTTTCACCCCTTTTTACAACTTCTGAACTCTCCCCATTCAACCTCTCACTTCACCTTTAATCACCTCTTGCCATTCTGTCCTTTCACTGCCCTCATCTCTAACAGTCTCTCACATTTATCTCATGGCCTCTCTGGCCCTGTCACCTCCCGTGCCCCTCAGCACTTCTCATTCACCTCGTCTCTTCATTCAAATTTTTGTCTATTTGTATCTTACACCTCTCCAGTCCCCCCATTCCTCTTTCACATCTCCCCTTTGTTCTAACAGAAGCCCTCACCTTTGGATCACACTCACTTCTTGCGTGTCCACACTTCTCTTCGGCAATTCACATTTCTCCTCATCCCTGACCTCTTCAATCAAATTCTCTCACTCCCTTGCTGTCCTCTCTCATTTTGGGTGCGGATGCAAGTTCAGAATGGGATGAATGAATGTATGATTACTGATGGGCTTGTTTGAGTGAGTTGCATATTGAGTAGTGAGGGGGACAGGTGAGTGAAGTGTCACATGAGTGCAGGATGAGTAGTGTACTCGTGTGGCTGCAGGTTGAGGTATAGTGTGAGCAGGACAAGTGCATTTTGAGTGCAGAGTGATCACTGTGAGTGCAAGGTGAGCGGGTGAATGGTGCAAGTGCATGGTGATCAGTGTGAGTGCATTGTGATCACTGTGAGTGCAAGGTGAGCGTGACAATAAAGGGCGAGAATGAGGAATGAGTTGTCTGAATGCAGGGTGCATTCCCAGACCCATGAAGTAACTCAGCATGTTATTGACGGGGTGTAGACTTTAAGATCTAAGTTAAACTATTGCGGCATTAATCGGGGATCGAGGGTGAAGGAAATGAATAATGTGCTGATCCTGCAACAAACTTCCAGTCCTATGGTTAGGGTTACCAGCAGATTATTTTGATGGCCCAGTCGGTACAAAAAAAAAGCAGTCACCTAAAGCGGTATTTTCAGCGCTTATCTGTGCATACTTCCCAGGGCCGGCTTTAGTGCTGGTGGTGCCCTGTGCGACAATGTTTGTTGGTGCCCCCCCAATGACCACCCCCACCACGGATTCTCTCACTAGCACCCTTTAACAGTGACCAAGTCTCCATAACCCCACACTCTCAGATGCATTGAATTAGTTATATAGTGCCACTCATACCAGTGTAGGGTGTCCGAGCACTTTGCATCACACACACATTACACAGAGACAATCAATCATAAGTGTGTAAATCAGTGTATAGGAAATGTTACATAAGCCAAAGGACTAAAAGTATAGGAGTCACATGTCATCCATACTGGTAGGCAGTATAGTTCAAGAGTGCTTGGTGTGGAGAAGCACAAACTCAGAGTCGAAAAAGAAACAGCATAGTTGGGAGTTTCCTTTAATAATAAGAATTGATTTCTAGCCAAATTAACCCTTTTTGCAACATTAATCAATGGTCTAATAAGGTATTCTTTGTAGTGTGCATGCTGTTCTAGGATGAAAGTTAATAGCTCACTATTCTATATTAGTACTTTAAGTTATAAATTGCAAGTAACAAAAGGATGTCTCTTTTGAAAGCAGTAACCTGCTGATCTCTTCACATCATACGCACTCTGTAATCTACTTGGTACACGTTCTTTGCAGCAGGCATATTAACCCTCTGCACTAACTTCACCTAAGTCAAAACCTCAACTATACAAAATTCTGATCTCTCTCCAGGAAGATAATTAATCACACGAGTTATCTTGACATTTATGTGAGGCCTGTTATTTGCAGGCGGAAAGAAACGCTGCAGCAGGTGCTTCAAAAGCACAATAAACTTTCACACACGGCGCCCCCAGGAAGCCAACTTTGTATTCCTTTCCATGAAATGCATTCTCACACGGCAGTGAATGTAAAATCCAAATGTAAGGAATAGGCACAGTGGGGACCCAGGGGGTACTGGAACCAGCAAAAAAAACCTAAGCCTCTGTAAGCAGTTTACAAAGGCATGTTAAAATGCAAATGGTCTTTAAAGACCTGTGAAAAAACACGGGGGTGCCGGAGATAGGAATCCAGACACTGCCCAGCTGAGCCCCCAGCAGCTCAAGTTTCACTGCAGCAGCCCGGGCTGAGACACAGGACGGGGGAAGTGTGGGGGGGGGGGGCTGAAGCCCTTGGGCCTGGGCAGAAGTGTGACTGGGAAGGCGCGACCCCCTTTGCATCACTCCACGGCCCCCCTGGGGGTCGCGCCCCACAGTTTGAAGACCCCTGCCATAGGCTGATAGCAGAGGCAGGTTGGCTCGAGGAAAAGCGGAGTGTGTTATTTTATAAGGGACTAAGAGATGACTTAAAGGACGCATTAGCCCAAGTAGTGGATCCCCCTGAATCGTGATCCGCACTTATAGATTTAGTGGTCAAATTAGACCACCGGCTCTCAGAACGAAAGAAAGAGAAAGGCAAAGCTGAGTGTAGATGGCTACCCTCTCGCGATAAGAGACCCGAACCTGAAAAAACGGTAGACGAACCAGAACCTATGCAAATAGGGAGTTTGCGAGGGCCCCTCAGTGAGGAGGAACGACATAGAAGGTGTGACAAGAAGTTATGCCTGTACAGTGGCAAGCAAGGTCACTTCCTAAGGGAGTGTCCAGTTAAGCCTACAAAGAGGCGATCAGAAAACTAGCAAGCCTGGAGTCTTCAGAGTCAAGGACGTTGGGTAGCTCAGGATTGATTGTCTCATCTCTAGACATCATGCTAAATCAACCACACCATCTGTTCTTTTCCTCCCTCTTACAATGGGATCATAATGCTATTGAGGTGAGGGTGATGATAGACTCTGGGGCAACGGGCAACTTCATGGACATACAGTGGGCCCAGAAGTGGAAGATCCCACAAGTATCCAAGACAGTTTGGGAAGAAGTAACAACTATTGATGGCAGCTCTTTAAAATCAGGGCTATCACACATACCACTAGTGTGTTACTTTTGGTTATCGAACAGAAACACAGAGAAGGCAAATCCTTTGACTTGATTCATTCCCCCCAATTCCCTGTTATCTTAGGACTCCCGTGGTTATGTCAGCATAATCCTTTGGTAGATTGGACTACATTGACAGTAGCCTTTAACTCAGAACATTGCAGAGATCCTATCTTTGTAACTGCAGAACGCCCTACGTCTTGTGTTTCTGTCTCTAAGCCAAAGGAAGGGACTTTAGCTATTGTTGATGAAGGAGCGTTACCCCCCGTCTATCAGAAGTACATAAAGGTGTTTGATAAGGAACAGGCCACTAGTCTCCCCCCACACAGGGTATATGACTGCAGGATTGATCTTCAGCCTGGAGCCCGCATACCATGCAGTAGGGTTTATTCCTTGACTGAAAAGGAGAATGCTTATCTGAGAGAATATCTAGATGAGAGGCTAAGAATAGGATTCATCCGTCCATCCAGGTCCCCTGCATCATCGTGTCTTTTTTTTATACCAAAGAGGGAAGGGGGTCTCAGGTGTTGCATAATTACAGGGGACTTAATTCAATCACTATTAAGAACAGATACCCGTTGCCATTAATCTCCTCTCTTCTTGATCAGATAAAGAACGCCCGTATATTCACAAAATTAGACCTACTGGGAGCGTACCATTTGGTGCGCATCAAGAGGGAGATGAATGGAAAACAGCATTCTGTACTAAGTATGGTTTATTTGAGTATTTAGTGATGCCCTTTGGGCTTTGTAATGCCCCTTCAGCCTTCCAGTTTTTTATAAACTAGGTTTTAAAGGATATGCTGAATCAATACGTCATTGCTTACATCGATGACCTCCTGATCTTCTCTCCATCCTTGCAGGAGCATGTAACTCATATAAAGAGCATATTGGAAAGGCTACAGGAGAAACATCTCTACTGTAAATTAAAAAAATGTCAGTTCCATACACAACGAGTCGTTTTTTTGGGATTCATTATCTCTCCCCAGGGGCTCAGTATGGATCCTCAAAAGGTGGACGCTATCCATCGATGGCCTGCCCCACAGAATGTAAAAGAAACACAAATCTTTCTTGGCTTCGCCAATTTTTATAGGCGATTTATAGATAATTTTTCTGACCTTGCTTCTCCTATCACCAGCCTGCTAAGAAAGGGAAGGGAGATTCATTGGACCCCTGAGGCAGAAGAAGCTTTTGAGGAGCTAAAGAAGGTATTCACACAGGCCCCTATTCTTCGACATCCCGATCCCTCTTGTCCATACGTGGCTGAGGCAGATGCCTCCCAAGTGGCCATCGGGGGTGTACTCTCCCAAGTGGACCGCAACACAGGAAGACTCCATCGGTGGCATTTTTTTCTAAGAAATTCTCACCAGCTGAGATGAACTATCCTGTAGGAGATAAGGAGTTATTGGCCATCAAAGAGAATTTTTGAAGAATGGAGACAATATTTATTAGGAGCTAATCACACAGTAACTGTATTGATGGATCATCGCAATCTGCAGTTTCTGAAGTCTGCAAGAGCTTTGTCCATGAGACAATTAAGATGGACTCAGTTCTTTAGTGAATATGACTTTATTATACGGTTTCGAGCTGGGAGAAAGAACGGCAAGGCCGATGCACTGTCCCGTTTAGGTTATGAACATGTACAGGTCCTAGAAGAGCCTCCTCTCATTATTCCTCGAGAACGAATAATTGGAGTCCTGAGTTCTGAAGTTGATTTCGTAAGGCAGGTCAGAGAAGCCCAAGAAACCCCAGTTATGAAGAAAGTAATAGGCACTCAAGAAGTTATCATTGAACAAGGCCTGTCCTATGTGCAGGATGGTCTAGTTCTCCCTACTTAGGAATTAAGACTGCAAGCGTTGGAGTGGTGTCATGCACATCTTATTGCAGGGCGCCCAGGGTATAAGAGAACTATAGAAGCCCTAAAGAGACACTTTTGGTGGCCAACCAAAGAAAAGACACTAAACTGACATGTCATGTGTGCGCCCAGGGAAAGGTTCCATCTAAGAGTCCCGTAGGTTTGCTTCAGTCTTTACCAACACCCCCAAGTCCTTGGCACACTGTCTCCCTTGACTTTATAGTAGAACTACCTCGTACAAGAAAGGGCAACAATACCCTCTTAGTGGTGGTAGATCTATTTTCAAAGATGGATCACTTCATTCCCCTGTCAGGTCTTCCCACATCCAGAACACTAGCCTTTATTTTCCTTCAACAGGTAGTGCGCTTGCATGGGCTTTCAACGGTTTTGGTTTCAGATAGGGGGGCCCAATTTATTTCAAGATTCTGGACTGGGTTATGTGCCTTACTCCACATCGATGTACGCTTGTCTTCTAGCCACCACCCGCAGACTGACGGCCAGACTGAGAGGGTTAATCAATACTTTGAACAGTACATTAGATGCTAGGTTTTGAATACCTTGGAGGAATGGGACGAGTTGGTTTGGATAGCAGAAATATCATACAATAATAGTCATCACACTTCCATAGCACACTCACCATTCTACTGCACCTACGGGTATCGCGAGGTATGGTTATCTACAAAGAACCTAGCCTTGAGGGGTTCATGTAAGTTTAAACCCAAATATATAGGTCCTTATAAGATTTGCAAGGTAATCAATCCAGTGGCAATGAAGTTGGAGTTGCCCGCCTCCTTGAAATGCCATCCAGTTTTCCATGTGTCCCTTTTGAAGCCTGTGGTTCCAGGCACTCGATTGCCTAACATTCCTGGTCCGGTTGCCTTAGATAATGACCTTGAATATGAAGTAGGAGCCATCATCGACTCAAGGAGAGTGAGAAAAAGGCTCCAATATCTTATCCATTGAAAAGGGTGTGGTGTTGAAGAACGTTCCTGGGAACCCGCAAGTCACGTCCATGCCCCTCGCCTGGTGAAAGCCTTTCACAGGCAATATCCTGATAAACCCAAGCCGGTAGGAGGGGCAGTGGAGGGTATACTGTCATGATTGTCGAGTCGGAAGCCTACAAACTGCCGAGGCTTCCCCCGCAATCCTGACAGTCGGCGAGAGACTCCCGTCAGATGCGTATGCGCAGGGATAGGCAGAACAGTCAAAACCCTGCCTTTCCCGAGCGAGAGCGCTTCGCGTTCTAGTGTTCTCGTACCCGGTTTCGTCACTTCCGGTGCGTCGCGGCCCCTCACGTCCGCGTCGTCGACGTCCTGGTTCCTCGTCTGGCGTAGCTTCTGTTTTCTTCATGAAGTCGGTATCCTGCACTCCCAGAAACCCGTGAAGGCGAAGAACAAGAATTTACTTATCCGTGGTTACGGTATTCAGCACTCTGCGCTGCTTTTTGTTGTTTGTATTTCCTTGTAATTGTACAATGGCAATTTCTAACCAGAGTTACTGGTACCCTGCTGAGCACCTATAGCTTCCTCCACTGGTGCTGTACTTCGCCTGCTCTGATATTCCATTGTTTTCAATTATTAACATTCAAGAAGTTGCAAGAATTATTGCAGGTGGGCATCATAGAGACAGGGACATATGGAAAACGTTTAGATATGCATTCCCTAAAATATTGTATTTTGCATTGCAGCATTGTTTAAACCTGACCTCATCCTGCACCTCCTCTAAAGTCCTGGCCAAAAAAGAGGGGACATAGGTTTATCTCTTCCTGTTGAGAGTCATATATTTACAAGAGTTGGTGGTATTTTGTTTTCTAAATATGTTCCATTTGTCTTCAGCTTTATTTGCCTAGTGGATCATTTTTCAGAAGTCTTCTGGTTTTGAAGTCTCTACACAGTTCCTGGTGTCACAGAGGAGTGTCTTCCCATCCTTCCCTTGTTTTGTTTCCCCTCTTCCCCTGATTACCTGTAGTAGCCTGTGTTCATATAGGCACAGGAGGTGGTTGGGGGGAAGTTGTGGATTTTTGCTGCAGTTCCGTGGCGTTCCTGTAGAAACACGTGAGGTATCTGACAGTTACAGGGTTTTCATAAATGGGATCTGATCCAGATCTCTACCCTGGAAGATGCTACCAGGGTACAGTATTGAAATAATTCCAGGCCCTACAGTCGGAATATCAGCTGCACCGCAGCCATTGTCATAGATAGTTTCAGCATCGCCATGCCCTGACCCCGTACATTACCGCATTGACTGAATTCCCTGAGTTTATTAGCTTAGAGGGCAAACGCCTTATGGGTGATGTGGGAGATCATAAAGTCGCCAAGATGTACCAAACACTTCTTTGAAACCAGCCAGACACCTTCTTAGCTCTTAGGGCAGCAGGGGAAGCGGACGTGGGACTCTGGCATATGTGGTTGATCGCTTCCCCATCCTGTCTCCGATGTGGTGCGAATGAGGGCACCTTAATTCATACATTGTGGACTGTCCCGAGTTGCAGATATTCTGGTATTTAGTAACGACCTGCCTAGGAGAAGTCTTTCCAGGTCAATCCTGCTGGACCCTAAATTGATGCTTCTTCGTCTTACCGACGGCTTGGGGGGGGGGGTTAATAGGCATCAACAATCCCTACTATTTTTGGGTCTAACTTTGGCAAAGTGTGACATAGCAAAAGAGTGTTGGTTTGTGACCTCCCCATCCCTTGCAGTTTGGAAAAAAGGACTGAATCATTGCGTGAGTTTGTAAATAGCAGTGTACAAGGCTAAGGGTTGCCCTCAGAAACACCACAAAATATGGCAGAGATGGGCGGACTATAGGGATGTAGTGTTGGAGACCCGATACATGAAATATAAATTATCCAGAATGAAATCCGGACTTTTGAGGGACAGGAGTGGGCTGGAAATGAGCGGTGTGGAGTTGGTTTGTATTAGGAATTTGCTGCGTGTCATTACTGACAGTGGGGCGCAGTGTTTACGTGCAGGTTTTTACTTTCTTTTCCCTTATGATGTTATTGATCGTCGTTTGATTGTGTATTGTCATTCCTTTTGTATACCCTGCAAAATAAATAAAATGGGTTAAAAAAAGTTCATTCCCCTGTGTTTGGGTTGTTTTTTTAGGTCTCACACATAATGGACACAGCAAACCACTGTATAGTTCTTCTGCAGCAACTGAATATGCAGCGGGAGTTTGGCTTTCTCTGTGATTGCACTGTTGCCATTGGGGATGTGTACTTTAAAGCACACAGGGCAGTATTAGCAGCATTTTCGAACTACTTCAAGATGATATTTATTCACCAGACAAGGTAAGATTTTATAGTTAGTATCTTTTGTAATGCCTTTTTTTCAATTGTTAACCAGTATTGTGCAAGTATTCTTTGTTTATCGCAGCACCACTGTTCGTTTTTTCTGGTGTACACAAATACTGTGAATTTAAAGAAAGACCCTTGCCATTGATGGGTTGCAAGCCATCCTATGACATACTTTACCAAATTTTCTTCTAAAATATTCCAGAGGCTCTCCTGTTTTTTGTGTCTTTGTTTATTTAGACAGGCATGATACACGAGGCACTGCACACGTCTACATAGTGCAAACTGCATAGAATTGTGCTTCTGCCTTATTCACATATGACACTGAGTGAGCCACATGGGTAGTCTAGGTGCAGCTCAGTCCATCATTCCTTGAATATGTGAGTGTTGAGTGTGTGTCTTTCTGCATTTTACATATTCATATGCTCCCGGCATTAGCACGCAACTGTTCCTTCCACCGCTGATTCTCAGATTAATATATTAAATGGATCATCCTTTGGTTTATTGTGCAAATGGAAGATTGATCCCTATCGAGGAAATTGATATGATTTTGTTACAATTAGCCGTGCAAATCCAAACTGAAATGCTCACCAGGGGGGATTTGCAATGGAATGACCTGCATTTACTTCTAAGATTGTTCATCTGATAGTGCACACCCTCAGGTATCTTTTTTAGGTCGAGGAAGGCAGCGCATGCACTGTCTCTTCCGAGACCTGCTGTAATTACTCAGTATTTTTGCAGTCAGGTTATCTTCTTGCTATTGACTGGTGGCATTTTGACTCGTACATTCTGCATTTTGATTTGTTAAAGGCATGTATTTGTCATGCCTCTTTTACAGTTGCCCCTCCCCGAGAGCAGCCAGTAATTACAATCTTACTCCACGAGTTATGTTTATAGCATCTGTTTTCGGGACTTCTTTTTTTGTTATTTTGCCTGAAAAAGCTTTCAAACGATGCTTTCTGATGGCTGTATCATACGATTTGTGTTATTTTTTTGGGCATTTAAAAGGCGTTGTTATGAGGGTTTGTGTTTGTTTTTGTGGCACGTAAAACACAAAAAAAAAGAAATAACCTTGAGAAGCATTCGTTTGTTTCGATTATGTTTTGTTTCCATCTCCTGCCAAGTTGAGGAGATGATCAGTAGCACACAATGTGGAGGAACAGCAACCAGCACGCAGTGAAGAGGACATGGCATAACTGCAACATCTATGTATCTTGGTGCTGAGGATCAAGGGTTCGAGTCTGAGAAGCAAGGCTTTAGTATTGATGTGAACTTCACATCATTATATCAGAAGACACTGTAACATCACACCAAGGGGGACTGCATCACCACAGCAGGAGTAACAGTCACATTACAACCATGGGCATGGTTTTTATTTTTTTAACATTTAAACACTTGCAAGCACAGGCATGGACCTATGTTCACTATGGGAAATAACCTTACTTTACTGGGTAATCCAAAATCTCCCATTAAAACGATCTGAGTTTCAAAACAAAATCAACACTATGCGTAAAGTAACACTGTGAACATACATGCAGTGACTGTGGGCCAATGTATTCGTATTACACCTAGAAACCAATATCACCTACACGTTTATATTTTGACTATTAGGTGTTTTTATAAACAAAAATACTTTCCACTACACCGTTTATTTAACACACTGTCGACTTCACTGCATTGCAAAATTCCATAAATTAATTATGTACAGGCCCTCAACATCCTGTGATTCTAGGCAAATCACGTAATCTCCCCGTGCCTAACAAAAATGAATGTGTCCATCTGTAAAGAAACTGGTGCTCATGTAAAACACTCTGATACCTGATATCTTTGGGTCTAGCTAGCGCTATATAAAACTTTATAAAAAAATAAAATAAAAAAAACAACTGTTTAAATATAAACTATATAAATAAGACGTTATCGGGTTTAGAACAGCAACACAAGTGTTAGAACACATTTTTATATCGGTATTTCTTATTTGTTAGCTTTAGTGCTTATTTTTATATTTGCATTTCTGTTTACAATTACTTATCGTTTCCTTGCAAAACTAGCTCTACATTTGCTTTGTTCGCTGTTATCTATTGTTTCTGTCCATGCCATGTTCAGGGATGTTCACCAGCACACATTCCAAAGAATGTGGCATAAGGGCAACATATATCAGCTTTGCTGCTGGAGAGCAAGGTTCGAGTCTTGACGAGAACTTATCAGCGTCTAATTCTGGGCAAAGCACTACATTTTCCTATGTGCACAAGTACATTAATATATCCTTGTGTACTGTAACTAGTGCCGCTGTAAAGCGCTCCAAAACATTCACGATGTCTTTGTGCTACATACTACTGTAGAGGATATGGTGTCATGCCAACATCTATGGAATTTGGTGCTGGGGAGCAAGGTTCGAGTCCTGGCGTACATTTCATAGCCTTTATTTCATTGCAATTCACTAAATGTTCCGATATATACCCCAAAAAATAATATATCCGTTTGTAATGCAATTAGTGGTCATGTAAAGCGCTGCAATAACTGCACATTGTTTTTGTGCAATTTTATTAAAAGAAGGTGTATCAGCTTCAGCTGACAGCTTTTAAACTATAGGATAAAGGTCTAGTTTTTACGTCACTTAAATATGGTGTGATTCTGGACAAATGGTACTATAAATCGCTTCAATACTTTAAAAATGTCTTCGCGCTACATAGGATTAAAATGGTATAACTGCTACAGCTGCTTAATTTGAAGCAGGCGAAAAAGGAACATGTTTTGGCCTGATTTATACATGGTGCAATTGGGGTCCAATCACGTACTTTTCACATGCCTAATAGTACAATAATAATTCAATTAATAATGTGTCAATGTGCATATACGTTTATATACTGTGACTCACAACATCACGAAAGCCCTTGAATACAGCTGCCCAAGGGCCCTTACACCCAGTCCTTCTAATAAAAAGTAGTGCACACCCAGCCCACACTTCTAAAGTCACAGTACCCAGCAGAATAACACTCGTGCTAACACCTACAGCCACAACATCGCTTTTCTTATAAGTGTTTTTGTTTACTTTTAGGTTACTTGTCATAAAACATTTACTTTGAAAAAGGCATTTAACCTTTTATTCCTAGTTGTGTTCCTAAAAATATTTGTGTTTTCTTTTGGGTGAGATACAATCTTAACAAAACTAGGAAAATACATTTCAACATTCGTTACCGGCCTGCTTTTTTTTTAATGTAGCCTCTTTAACACTTACTATAAATAAGTATTTTTTCGTCCTTATAAGGACGACTTTCCATTGCGCAACTTGATTCATTTGTATTCTATTATATTTATATCTGCTACAAACAAATACACTTTCTTAACACGTGGTATACTTATACATAAGAAAAAAATGTAGGCACTTCAACGCACAACCATTTCGATACTTATATTGTTTTGACACATTTCAACTACACTTTTTTTTTTTACTTATTCTAAGTGCAACTGTTACAACAGGAAATAACAAAATAGAAGATTCAAATGTACATTCAACTCTCATGTGCAAACTTCACATCCTGGAGTTTAGGCAACATCCATCAATATGTACAACACAATGCAAAGCACCGATACTGCTCCGAGCACTGATAACAAAAAAAAAGAGTGCAATAAAAATTACAAATTTTTGCATAACATACATACCTACTAATAAGAACAAATCTTTTTAAACAAAACTCCATAAAAAAATCAAATGTACAAAGTAACTTGTCAACCATCACTTGCTCTTTTTGTGTACAATATTTGATTGGTTTTTAAAATATTTCCAATAAAAATTAAAATTACATTTTCCATTGACTTTTTATTATACCACATTTACCTTAACATTTACAACACCAAAAGCTTTAAATCAAACAATTGCAAGACCTATTGCATTTCTAATGCTTGTTGTGAATTGTAAGCACACAAACCTTGCACGTTTACTCGCACAGGAACTACTGTAAATTTGTATCTGTGAGTAACACATTTTTCTGACCTCTAGTCCTTCTTCATACTGTAGCATTTTCAGAACTTATAACTCTGGCATTGATCTCTTGGGCTTTCATTCATCTCATATTGAGACTCTTGCGTTTCTGATGCCTGTGAATTGCTAGACCTGTTTGTAAAAGGGTTGTAATTTAAGAGAATATATAGTGAATTAACAGTTAAGCCAGATGTGCACTTCACTTTATGGATTGCTTTCACTCAGTCAATATTCTAACCTCAGGGACAATGGGGTGAGCAAATAGGTGAGAGATATACACATCTCCCTTTCGACATTTGAAATGTGTCTATCTTCCGCCCTATAATCCTCATTTTATGAGATGAACTCTTAGATACAGCGAATATAGAGATGACTTGGGGCTCAACAGAGTCGGTTCTCCAGCCCATTCAGAGGGTGGGGAACTGCTGTGTTTCCAGAGGCGAAGCCTCAGCTGGCTCTTGTCGGAGGTTCTGATGGCAGTGGTGTCACTGTGGCACTGCCCTTATGAAGGCTTAGCCACTGCCACTGTTTTTTTCCTTGCTAGGATCTACCATGAGGGGACAGTATTTGCCCTGGAGCACCCAGAGAACACTTCTTGAACCGCAGAACTGTTGATTTTTAATTCTGAAAGAAACTTCTACTTTTGGAATTTGAAAAACACAAAAAAGAATTTTGAGCAGGCCACAAAAACATGGTATGTGCTCGGCATTCATCTTTCCTTATTGTGTATCTGCTGCAGTGGTAAAAGCACTGTAGGCACAAATATTCCTGTACTGCCACAAAGACAGACATATATCTAAATATGGCATATCACCAGACGAATTTTAGAATTTTAGAACAACCCCTTAGTTAAAAAGAGCTCTTTTTTTTAAACTCTTCCATCCCAAGGAATAATTGCATTTTATATCACTCTTAGGTTTTAGTGTTTTTGATGACTCAGATTTGACATGGCTCCTGTTGAAACCTGTGGATCACTTTGCTTCCACAAGCACATCAACGCACCCCACTCCAGCAAACCAAAGCCAGCCATCAACATCCGTTATAACTGGAAAAACATAGCAGAGGCTGGACCGAACCTTCAGATCCAGACAGCCTATCCTCACAGGTATCCTAGAGAAAGACCTTCCAACTTTCAACAGCTGGGTCTCAGACTGAGCCAACACCTTGGCTGCCATACAGAAAATCAGGCATACAAGATCTTACACTCAAGCATGCTGGAAGACCTAATAGACTCCAAGCTCTATTGCAAGTAACTTGAAAGAAGATGGAAAACCAGCTGAGATAACACCTCTGGAGACACCTACTAAGCTGCACTCCAAAGGTACCATGCCCAGATCAAAAAAGCCAGGAAAGTTGCCCTCATGCTAAAGCTAGAATTCTGCTCCAACTGCGGCAAAGACATTTTCATCATCATCGGAGAATTCACCAGTCCCATAGCAGCAAACCAACACCATCACTCCCTCACAAGATCTCTGACCTTTCTGACTTTTTAAACAACAAAATACTCAAGATCTACACCAACTTTGCACTCCAACACACCGTAGAAGAAATCATGCAACCTCCCACCACCACCAAGAGCAACCACCTTTTTAATGAACTGGAGCCCACTCACCACAGAAGACCCTGTGAGAATTATACAGACCATCCATTCAAGGTCCCCCACAGATCCCTGCCTCCACCATATGTACAACCTGGGAAGAACATTGATTAGCTCCAACCCCACCATGATCCTTAGTGGAACTTTCTCGGATAGCTGGAAACATGCAGAAGTCACAGCTCTCCTGAATAAACCCATGGCTAACCAAAAAGAACTCAATAACTACAGACCCGTCTCGCTTATTCCTTTCCCGGCTAAAGACCTGGAGAAAGAGATCTACAGCAACCTTCCACCACCTCCTGGAATCCCACCCAGTCAGGGTTCTGAAGAACCCACAGCACGGAAATTGCCTTCCTGGCGGCAACAGGCAGTCCATCAAGGACAGAGGGGAAAACGCAGTTTTCATCGTGCTCTCCCATGGCACCCTCATCGCCAGACTCCTGGACACAGGAATTCAACAGCCTGCTCTAAGTTGAATCGCTCCTTCCCCTCTAACAGAGTGCAGTGAGTCAGACTCTCCCCTTAAACCTCTGAACACAAGATGCTTGTGTGCGTAGTCCCCCAGGTTTTCACCCTCAGCCCAACCCTGTTCAATGTGTACATGTCACTCCTCGCCCACATCATATGAGACCCCCAGAAGCAGCATTGTCTCTGATGACACTTAGGTCACCCTCACCGACACAACCACCACCACCAGGACCAACTTCACCTCCTGCATGTCTAACGTGGCCATCTGGATGGAAGAGAAATGGGTTAAACTCAACACGGACAAAACTGAGATCCTGGCGTTTGGAAACAAGAGCTCCCATTGGGATTCCTCCTGGTTGTCACCCGAATTACATAACTGTGGTCAGCTGTTGCCTGTTTGCCTACCCCTCTACCTGATTATTCCCAGGATTTTGTTGAAAGTGTGGCAAGAGCAAACATTTATCGTTCTTTGATTTGTCAATGATATTGCTCAGTCTTTGCCTAGTGGTATGGTGGTTGAATTCATAGGTATTTAGTGGCAAGCGTATTGAATGAAATTATGATTCAGTAATCGAGATGTCTATCAAATTTCATTATTTTGTACGGACCTCATTGAAAGTCCTTGTCAAACTGCTGCTGAAACATCTACCTCTCTGGTCATGTAAAATCGTGTGGTGTACGGAATTTTCAAGTGACATATATCTGTTTTGTGTCTCTGTGTCTTTTTTGCTCATTTAGTGGTAATCTAAACATTAAGAAAGAGGTGGCAGGATATGGAAGCATTAGTAACAATACTGCTGCATAATTTGGGTTTTAAATTCCCACACAGTTGCTTGACACATGCCGCTAATTAGAATATTTGCATTTCGTATAACTGGATAACCAAGTAAGACAAATTTAAAGAACCAAAACTATTAAGTAAATAAAGAATAAATGTAAATACATTAATTACAATAATTGTTATATTTTACTATAATTGTCCCTTATGTCTGCACATACATATTATGGTACTTGTGTCATAAGGATACTTTTTAAAAGACATCAATAAATAGCAGTGAATACTCATGACACTTTATCAGTTTGCATTGTTTCGTAAAAGTGGTGTAAGCAGTAAGCTCAAAATGCAGAAGACGGTGTTCCAGTTTTAGTTTTCAACTCGTGTTTTTTCTGGTGCCACTAACGAGAGCTTTGTGTTCGGTTTCCATCAGTACCCCATATCTTTAAAAAAAAATGTTTACTTTTTTTTGCAGCGAATGCATCAAGATCCAGCCTACTGACATCCAGCCTGACATCTTTAGCTACTTACTGCACATCATGTATACTGGAAAAGCGCCAAAGCAAACAGTTGACCATGTCCGGTTGGAAGAGGGAATTCGATTTCTGCACGCAAAAATCCTTTACCACGCTGCAACTGAAAGGAATCCTATATTGTCCACTGATGCCATACATTCATCAAATTTATATGGAATCCAAATCTCTACTGCTCAGAAAACACAAAAGGAAAACATTGATGTTAAAGAAAAGCCACCGTCTGTGGGTGGAAATCGATCTACATCCCAAAGCGATCATCCCCAGTTACAGCTTTCTCTCGCCATAGGTCTGGAAGGTGTAAACTCCGAACAACAAAGCTCCCATCTTCCTAGCCAAGCAAGTACCACGGTTCAGCCTTCGGAGGATCTTCCAAAAACTATAGTGCCAATTAAGCAGGAGAAATTTGAGCCTGAATGCATCTCTCCGAATGATCCATCTGCTTCTTCAGAGATGGAAAGTCAAGGCATCCCCAGAACTAGTCTCCAGATGCATCTCTGCAATTATTGTGGAGAGCACTTTGAGTCCCGGGACAGTTTACAAGAGCACGTGTACACCCATGTTTCAGGGGCACATCCGTTTGGTGTTCCTGCTACCATTTTGCAGAGTAACAATATTGGTCAAGTGAATACTCTAATTGAAAACAGTGAGAACAATGAAAAGCACAGGGCTGGTAACATCCAGGTGAAGGGACTTGAGCAGCACTCAGAGCTGACAAACCGCAGCAATCTGGAGCCGCTGCAGCTCAACCAGTTGTCCCTCACGTCGAAGGAGACTGAACCTGTGGAGTTGAACTGTAACTTTTCTTTTTCAAGAAAAAGAAAACACAGTTGCACAGTCTGTGGTCACAAATTTCTCCGAAAGAGTCAGTTGCTGGAACATGTGTACACACATAAAGGTAAACCATACAAATTTAGCAGATACCATAGGTTTGGGAACCAAATGGGCCAGGCGTTTCAGGCGCACCATATCCTACTTTCGGGTGGTGCACAAAAAAAAGGTAGTATTGCTCAAGTTCCTATAGACTCATTTGGGACACTTGAGCCCACTGTTAAACTGGAACACGTTAATACTGATTTGATAGAATAACTTTCCCTTGGCTGCTGAGGTTGAATAATAGATTTTGATATTTTGGTGTCAAAGCTAGTATTATTTTGGATTTCTAATTCTATACAGGTCATTTCTGTTTTTTATAACCTGGGTATTACAGCCATTATAGTTTCTTTGGGTTTCCTGAACAATTTCCACTTTCTCTCACCATGCAGTTTCTTTATGTTTCATAATATTTCCCCTAAATGGTCCTGATCCCTTGTCCTCTTTAGGATTCCAGCTCTTGTAGAACAACTTTGTTTGGGTTGTAGCACGTTGAAGATAAGTCTTTAATTTACAATGTCAGTTCAGAACCTTTGCCAGGGCTGCAGTGATTTTTTAATCCTTATATAGATCCTGTTCCTACACAAACTTGTTTTTGTGCACACTTGCAGAGAGTAAAATGTAATTTGAAAAAGGTTTTGGGTTTTGAAGTTTCTCCACCTTTCCAAAAAATACTGAAACCATGTACCTTTTTTTTTAGCTTTAGATTTTGACGTTTAAATGAAGACCTATCTCCTGCGAGAGACATTCTGAATATTTAGTCAGGTCTTCTGCTTATGAAGGTGGACTTTGAGAATCAGTGCTGCTCTGTTTCAGCCCTTGGATCTGGAAATAATGTGAATGAGATGAGTAGAAACAGTAGTGCCTCTTCTGTGTCATCACAGGAGGTGTAGACCACTCACACAAAGTCTTAGTCAGTCAACTGATGTCCTGACTCATAGCCAGAATTTCTATCCTGTTGTTAAAAGTGATGCCCAACTCTCTGCTCCAGGCTTGTCAAGAGGTAAATATTGTTTTTACATTGGCTGTCATTTAGGAGGCTTTCAAATTGGGATGCTTTTCTATCACAGCTAGCATTTTCTTTGCTTATTTGAAAGTTGTTGTAACAAATGACATGACATTGACACACAAAAAACAGGGACCTTTTAAATTAACATTGGAGTAGTCCTATAAGACAAGGCAGGAAAGTCTGTTTTTTCACTTCCATGCCCATGTCAAATATCACTGTCTAGCTTCCCCTTGAGTTCAGGGTTTCATTCAGCTATTTTCAGTTGTTTGCACATTTTTCTGGTAAAGCTTAACACTCATCACATTGAAATTAAAAGTCTGTTGTAATGCATTTTATCGTTGACTTTTTTCATAAGTCAAATTGAGACCAAATGTGCATTTTATAGTTTACAGATATACTAGCCAGATTAATTTGTTTATCAAGGATTTAAAGTCAAATTGTTTTACTCAAGAGCTGGAAACTGAGATGTTGTACTTTTTTTACATCCAGAAGTACTGGTCCACTTAGGTATCGGACAGTTTTGACATCACAGTCTTCATTTCGTGGGACTCGGTACTGCACGTCAGAAGATGGACATCCTCCGCTTTAATATGTTGGTGCTTTTTGTGGTGATTGTTTTCCAACATTGTGCTGTAGTATTGCAAAAATATGTTTTGACAAATTTGTTCTGGCTTAAAGTTGTTTGTTTTTCTGGTATTCTGTGTCACTTTGCACCTGTTTAATAATCAATGACGTTTAGGAAACAACCAACCACGAGTTCCAATAAGTAGTATTTATCTTCAAGAAAAAGATGAATTAATATTTCAAGCTTTTGTATCAAAAGTGAACACATTCTCTTACTTGCTATATGTTTGAATTCACTTTTCAGTTTTTTTTCTTACTTAAACAACCAGCTGGTCAGATATGCAATCAAAAATTAACATTTTTCCCCAAGTGGAACACCATTCAAATTGTCCGCATAGCTGTGAAAACCACCCTCACTAGCTAAGGTTTCTCACATTCATTGAGCATTATGTTCCCAAGTTGCTGAGCGGTTTTCCAAATCCACTGAGGTATCAAAAACACAATCTGCATTTTTAAAGTTGTCTCTTATTTTTCTCTTGTTACTATGCTTTTCTATCAACTCATATACATACACCAGTTTTTCCCCCAGAAGCTGTTGAAGAGTAATCTTTTCCCATTTTTCTTTTTAAAAAAAATCTTTTAATTAATTGTCGATACCAAACCGAATACAGCAGTAACCACAAGATAGAAATCTGACCCAAAACTAATTGATTCTAGAGACTGTTCAAGAACAATGATAATCATCACTGATTACAATTAAAGGCCCTTCAATGCAAGAATTTCCACCATTGATCACAAACCTTGTGTTATTTCTGGGAGCACCCCCTGGAGTAATACACCTGTTTCTCAGCCTGTGCACAATAATTCATGCTGACTGTCCATTTCTTGAGAGTTGGTCCTTATGCAGTCGCCAGTGACATGTGATATCCCTCTTGGCTATTAATAAACCCAATGCAACAAATAATTATGTAGCATGACTACCACCCGACTCATCATTGACACCCAGGGGTGCAATTTTAGGATCAGGTGAGACTGGTCTGTGGACACTCTGGGTTAGCATTCTATGCAGCTGGCCCCATAATCGTTGTATAACCGGGCAGGTCCAAATCATGTGATCGAAGGTGCCTAAGGCAACTTTACATCGTAGACAGTTAGGATCAGGGTCTGGTTTTATTTTGCCCAATATAGTTGAGCTGTAGTACACCCAACAGAAATATCTAAATTGAATAGGCCTCACTCACATAGTAACAGCAAAGGTTCTGGGAGCCATCTTTGCTTCGATCCATTCAGTGTAATTCAAGTGACCAACATCCTGTGTCCATCTGTCTCTGAGTTGGAGAAGTGGGTCTTGGGTATTATTCACCTGCATGTTTTTAATGGAGACACCCTTGCTTTCTATTTGTGTGATTGTGAGTCTAGATAGTAATGGGCTGCATTCCTGCAAAGCTTGGAAGTTGGGTGCTTGTGCCTGTAGGGCATGGCGTAGTTGTAAATAGCAATACAATTGTGTCTTGTGAAGGTCATATGCATCGGCTAGGGAAAGGAATGAAAGAATATGATTCCCCACTCAGACATCCCCAAGTCTGGAGATCCCTATTAGATCCTAAGGGCAACATCCCAGTAAGTTAACCGTGTGTTTGAGCCATATACGATACCATGGCAAAGTATCAGCTGTTCGAATTCATACTGGTCTTTCTTCAAGGGGGTACATTCTGGAGGAGAATAACGAATGTGGTTGCTTGTGGTGGAAGTTGTAAGTGAGTATTACGATGGCGGGAGTCAGTTTGCCTTGTACCGTATACCAGTCAGGGTTTTCAGAGGTCGCATTCAAGTTCCACGAGTTGCTAGACCTATTTGATGGAGCACACTGCTGACCAGGGCCAATCTCAGGGCATAGTGTGGGGCATCCACTCTAGCACTTAGATGACTTTAGTGATTTCCTCCCTGCACAAGTCACATCATTCTCTCGGTTAGGGAGACCAGGCGCTCTTATGTCTCTCCTTAGTTACAGTTGGACAGTCATTAGTACCTGGCTTGGGGCATACCTCCTTGTTTGTAGCTATTTGATCAATAGCCATTGACTCAAGTGTATTTAGTTTTCTGAGTATTGTATTAAGACTGTCCTTAATTGGAAGTTCTAATGGTTGCAATACGTTAGCCATATACTCCTCCAACAGCAGCTTGAAGCTTATTGGATCAAAAGATTGGCATCTACTATGCCATAGAGTTCCTTTTCCCTGTTAGTGGCGGGCACACCCAGTTGTATATTTTTGTTTTTACGTCCATTTCTTAGAGCTGATTTTGATTTTTTAGCAGGCGGGTTGATTTTTAGCAGGCGGGAGACAGATGTTGTCACTGAGAGACGTTAGCTCAGTGGATTAAGTCATTCAGTACACAGGGGTTGAGAAAATCTCTAGTACCACGGGGTACATCCCTCCATGTAGACCTAACTCTTGTCCACCAAACGGCTGTGTCTGGCGTAAGACGCAGTCTGGTCACTAATCTCTCTTCCACACTCCTTATTTCTTTGTCGGTCCCTTCCATGGCATTTGATAAAAAAAAGTCACAAAACTGTTTGTTGCAGAGATTGCTCATGCTTAGTTTTATTTATCAGAAAAGAGGAAAGCCAAGGGATATGGTCCGGCCTAGCCTCTTCCAGTCTCTAATGGGCCCTTCTTGGCCTGGTCTTTGCCCGTGTGCATTCTGGGCTTCCCATGCAGCAGTGCTTTAATGCACCTCGTATGGTGTGTGGGCATCTGACCACACCTCCTCCTCCAAGGTTCTGCAAGTGCAGTCTGGGGCGGCGAGTCCATGGCCCCCAGATTGCAAGAAAGTGTCCAAAGTGCGTCCCTCCAGAGAGTCACTTTCCATAACTTAGTGGATCTCTTCCAATAGTTTATCATGTGGACCCTTTCTCCAGATTTAGGCCTGTTTGCATATCTTAGACCTGAAAAGGAGTAAACACAAGGAGATGATGGATGGAGCGCTGAAACTTTTCAGACATTCACCCCCAGTCACAGATCTGGGTTGAATCCATCATCATTCTTTAGCTCACTTCGCCATCCCAGTTCAGACACAGCTATATGCAAATCAGTCTTGACCCTGTGCCTCATGGGAACAGCCCAGCCCAAACTGCCAAGCCATGTCTTCCCTGGACCGGAAACAAGCATCCTGGGACCGGTTTCGGGCTAACAGCAAAGGAGTACCTGCCTGTGTGGTTTCAAACCATGGTAATTGACAAACCCTTTGTATTCAAACCAGCTTTGGGTACTGATAATGCAGAACACCATATTTTTATCTTCCTGTTGACATGAACGTTCCCCTGCTGGTGTCAAACATCATGCTTCACTGGCAGAGAGAATCCTGTGCTCGTTCCTGTATCAGTAAAATATAATGATGGTACATTGCTTCATCCTGGAAATATGAACAAGTTAATAATTTGTTCCCCTGGAATAACATTTGTAAATGCAGACCAACTATCTGCCCTCATGGTGGAATGCTTTTGCTCATTTGTCTTCAGCGTTGTTCTGCTAATTCTAGTCCCAAAGCCGGGGTGGCCGTCTCTATAGAGATGCATCTAGTGTACAAGATGGCCAAAGATCAGTATCCAAACTTGCACTTAATAGGAAAGCTCTTCTCCATGAAAGAATAAAGAAAAAAGATAGGAAATGTATTCTAAGCTAAGCCCTTTACATCAGTGGGAATAAACGTGGTTGTAGTAGTGAAGTAAAACATATGTACTTTGCTTTTCCAATTTTTCCCGCCAATCAAGAAGTATCTCTGGTTTATAGGCTGTGCCCTAGTCATGGGCGGTGGTTCCGAGCAAACTTCACTATCCTCTAGAGATTCTTACAAAAGTCATTGCCCATGTTTGTATGTTACACTATCTTATAGAAAACTATTATGCTACAAAAATAACATATCTACTGCCACAGTGTTGTGAAGGTAGAATAAAAAAGGTGTGCATAGAGTTACCCATTCTATCTCCACAATTGCGTACCTTGAAGATGTCTGTGTCAGAGAAAGTTGGGTCAAAATCATCAGGCAGTTACCACTAATCACTGGATTTTTAGTTTGCCTTCTTGGCCACCAGTATTCTTAAATCAAGTCCTGTACGGCCCAAGCAGCAACAGTGGTATTGAGTACTGTTCTTTGTCACCATTTTATATTGTATTTATTAAGCGCATCAATCATCCCGAGTGATATCACGGCGCTGGAAAGCATTATTCTGATATAAAAGTGAACAAATGGTCCTGCAGACTAGAGTAGGGACCAATGTGCAAGCTGCAGGTATCATTGTTTACAACCTAGGGAACAGTATTGTTTTCAGCTTCTTTCTGAATGACATATAATCGTCCATGCGGCGAAGGTCTAGGGGGAGTTCGTTCCAGTGAATGGACGTCAAAGTGGAGAAGGATCGACCTCCTACTCTGGTTTTCTTAATACGTTTAGTTTTGGCCAAAGCGAGATTGAAAGACCTCAGTTGTCTTGTGGAAGTGTAAAATTTAATTTTGTCCTGCAAAATTCGAGGGCCAAGCTTGTGTAATGCTCTATGTGCATAGCACATGAGTTTAAACTTGGCTCTCTGGCGCCCAGGCAGCCAATGAAGCTCTTCAGGCACTCTGATGCCGAACTATACTTGCTTTCATTACAAACAAGTTTGGCGGAAGAAAAGAAGCATGGTTTCTAAAGATAACTGTCCTCAAATTCCAAGGAAGGTCTGTCATAGTTCTTACATCTGTGTCTTTTCAACATAGTGTTTATATATGTTTTAAAATTGACTGCCTAGAGTACATTATTTTCACGACCAAAGTTTAATTGAAACGTGTTGTTACAGCCCATCGATGTTTAGTTGTGTTCTTGCCTAGAGTCTCTCAACTTCATTTTTTTTTTAAAACATGCTAGCTTTCTGTTTGGATGGTAGTACTTTATGGAGAAAACCCTATGAAAGAGAACACCTTTATGCCTTCTTACTGGATATCTCATTCCCTCAACCAGTGAGTCTCTGCCATCTAGTGGTTGCTCAAAACCATACACAGCCACAACTTGTATACAGGTGTGCAGGGTCTCCAGTCCCGGGATTTTGATCTGTGTGGACAGAAACTTCCATCTTTCTTGCTCATGGCTTTGGTAATTGTCACTTAGCTTCATTCCTTGCAAATATATTGTTTGAAAAAACAAATGCACATCTGCGTCTCAAAATGTTTAACTTAGTGCAGTGTTCTATCAGTTTTTACTGGCCTACTGCATCTTGGCATTCTGATTAGCTGGAATATTTGTTGTTTTCTCACACACACAAAAACACCTGGGTCTAAAAAGAGCTAGAAAACCCTAGCTGAACAGAAATATTCCTTTTTTAGAACGAATTCCCTCACCCACCAGAGGTGGCATGCTTCATCATTGGGTGTCTCCTCCCACCGTGACAGCAGATCACGATGCCAGCTACAACCCCCTCTCTGAGAATGGGGAGCTCTGTTTTGAGCGATTTGGTAGAAGCCCTATGGTGAACTAAAAGGCCGTGAGGCTCGCAGACCTTGCAATATGTGAAAAAGTGATTAAAACTGTCCCCAGGGCAGGCATACAACTTTATTGTGTGCCTGGGTCAGGATTAAAAAGAGAAAATGGACACTGCTTTGGTAAAGAGTGATGTATGTGCCGCACTCAGTAAGTACCAATACTGCAGGGTCAGAAATTTACCATGTTTAGAAAATACCAATTTTTTCTGACGTTCTTACCTAGACATAACATACAGAAGCTGTATTTATCACACCAAATTCTGCATGTTATGCCTTTTTCATGGGCATCATTTTCCCTTATAAGTTTTGCTGGGCTTTACCTGTTGACATTATCAGGGAAAACAATGAGGGTGCTATAATTATTGCACATCACAATATATTTATTGCAGCGCTAACACCTTAAGTGTTTATTTCAATCATGCCTTCCGTATTTCATAGTCTTTATGCAGTGGCTTATAGTAAAATAATTTCCTACAAAATACAAAAAACCACACTGAATGGTTATATTTTCTCCATGTGTTAATTAAGATTAAATCAATGGGTGCAAACATTTATTCTGCCACCACACCAAACAATACTTCACCTCGAAACACTGTTGCATTTCTTGTGGCAATCTCGCACTTCAAATGTTTCACTTTTTGTCTATACTCTGGACCTTTTCCTCCCTTACCTGTCTCATGGTCTTACATGATGTTTAGACAAATGTGTAAGGTTACTTCTTTTTTTTTCGAGCTCCCTATTTTGTGTGTCTAATATTTGTCTACTTGCTACTTTGCCCATATTGCGTGTATTTTTTAAGCAGCATCTTGCATAGTAAATCATTTGCAAAATACTATAGTTTCTTCTATCTGCCTCAGTGCCTCTTTTATTTGATAACGTTAGACTTCTTGCCAAGTGGCGTGTTTCAAAGACTGTGTTTTTATGGAGATCGGAGTACATATTAGCTGTTATCCCTGCTGTGTACATCCCTGAGAACGTCCTTCTTTACAGGAGCTGCAGATGGCAAAATATCTTCAATTCAGGGCTCATCACATGGTTGCTGAATAAGGCTGCTGCAAGATCTCAACTAGAAACAACGTGCAAATATTTTACAACTGAAAGTGCAGGACGGTGCAAAACGTTCTCATGAGAGGTGTGCTTTGTTCAATGCGTTTTCTTATTGCGTTTTGTTTCAATATTGACCCAATCAATGTGGTACTGTTGTTGTTGTCTCTGTGTCTCAGTTGTTTGATTTTCATTATGTCTGAGCCCAGCAATATGTGCTCTAATTTAGGATTAACAGATCTATTGGTTAAGGCCATTGAGCACACAGCCGATAAGTGTTGGTTATTGAAGTCGGTGCTTCTATTATGGAGCCATATGGCTATAGCCTGCACACCCAATGCATGCTGTTGTTGTAGTTGATATATCGATTTTGGAGCGCTGTTACACCATATATGAATTTCCCATTTTGTTGTGCCAATAACTGTACTTTTTAAATTGATTTATAACTTACATTGTCTATTGATACATTGTCTGTTTACATGATTATGATTATTGGTTCACATTAATGTTGTACTTTTTCCGCTGTTTCTCTCTGCATTACAATCTCACCTAATTTAAGTTTGTGGCATTCCTGGGTGGATAGGTGCATTTGTGCCACACCCAATGCACGCTGGTTGTTGAAGTCATGGTTTATGGTTTTAAAATGTATTTCTAGCTGACGTAATACATTGACACATTATCTGTTCTCATGAGTTTAGTAATTGGCACGTATCCATCTTGTACTATATCAGTTATTGCTCCTTGCATCATGATCTTTAATAATTCGAGTTTGCGTCATCCTCTGATGGATGGATGCAATTGTGCCATACTATTTCTCCATGTATTTGTCACCTTGTTGCAAGTTCTGGTATTTCCAATCAGCCTGTGTCAGTGTTTTTATGGTTTTGGTTACCATTTTACTGTGTTGTGCTTTTGTCACATCGATTGTCCTACTTTTTTTAAATTCCATTTCATATGGATGTTACTCAGGTGTGTTTCGATTGCGTGTCTCAAAGTTATTTCTCTGTGGCCCTCTGGTAGGCCTTGTGTTGCTCAGGTGTGTTTCCATCCCCTCTAGTGGGATTTCATTTGCTTGTGTATTTCTAGATTTTTTTGATGTCCTCATATTTCATATATATATATTACATATATATATTATAATAGATCAAAATTATTTTGGAACACTGAATGTTATAGTTTGTTCTTTTTTCAGTGGTGGCTGGTGACTTTTGAAAGTGGTAAGGCGTTAATGATGATGACAGTTACACAGAGCAATTGGGCACGTCTGTAAACATGACTTTAACAGCCATTCGAAGATTAAACACCAATTTAGCTAGGTATGAGCAGACTAAAATCAGGAACAATGTACCATAAAAGAGAGAACAAGGTTAAGCAAACATTAAACACAAAAGCAGTGGAAAAAGAACTCCACAAAGCGAAGCAAGCAGATAGAATGCACTGCGCACAAATGCCCTATAACACTGAGAAACATAAATGAAACTACCTCTCACACCACCTAACAAGAACTCGCCAAACAAATGAACTCACATGCCCAAATCCACCTCCTTTTAAATAAATTACCAGTCCCATCTGATCTTCACGAGTTCCACCGAACCTCTATTCGTCCCAGGTGAGGCCTATTCATTGTTCCTCGATGGGCACACACTTCTGATAGCGAGCTTTCAAAGAGGTAGCTTCATACGCACCATAGCCACGCGCTGCAGGTAAAATATGGAGTGGAGCAGTTGGTCAGAGCAGGGACAGCCTAGACTATGTGATAGCATGAGTGCCCTTTCAAGGTATTGGTGTTTCTTTATGGATTCATTGGCTGCAGCTGGGACTTTTCTAGGCTGGCAGAACAGCAGCAGTCCATCTTGGGAGAACACAGTCCAACTTGTTGCAGGTACTCTATGTTTACCGTACTGAGAGTCCTTTAAACGTATGCATTGTGGGAGTTGTAGTCTTGGTTCTCTGTTTGAGCTAATTGTGCCAACGCCTCATTTCTCAACAGGTTTGCAAAAAACAAAGGACAGGGCAGGCATCATGGTGAGGTGGAATCATCCCATCAGCAGCTGGTAAAACATCTGTGATAAAAATTTGAAAAAGAGTACATAGATCCCTTGTGCAACCTGTTAAGATCTAATCTTAAAGGTTTTACACGTGCCTGTAAGCATGAGTCACACATAATTATACCTTCTTCACCAAATAAACGTACTTTACAGCCGCTTACGTTTTAACCACAGCATCACATAAAGGAACTTATAAATAGGACGCAAGCTATTTTTTTAGCCGACAAAAACGTGGTACTTCGCTTAGAGGAAGTTAGCTGCTCGTAATCAGCTCCAGCATGGATTCCAGTCGTGACTCTTCCAGCTTCTCGGTACCTGTTTATAAGAGACCTGCTTCGCCAGCCTGAGCTGCGTTTTTGTGATCCTAAATTATAATTCTAAACTGCTGGTTCTCTCGAGCTTGGCTTCACAGTAAAGAGGTTGAAAAGCTAGATGAAAAGGTGCAGATAAGTTTCACACAAGAAGACAGAGTCTGATAAAAGGATACACTAGTGCGTTTCATTAATGACAGCAAATTACATCGAGATGTGCTCACTTCTACAAATCAAACTCCACATTTTATATTTAGTCGAAAGAGACCAGCTGCCCTTGCGGTTTGCTTTACTTTTCCGTGGTCTGTCTGCTCATGCGATAAGGACTATGCTCCCCACCTCCCTCACCGCTGCCAGCCGGGCTGCGCTAAGCACTGGCTACGTATTGTTATGTATGTATGGACGATGTATATGGCGGTGTATTTGCTCACCACAAGCCGCGCCGGGGCCGCCTTCGCCGGAGAGTTAGCTACCACATGGAATCCCTGGTGTGACTCACAACGTTCGTGCAGTCCAACCTTCATGGTGTCACACGTCTGAGAGCCCTCTGAGGGATGGATCTCCATGTTGCCGTCATCTCAGCTAATCCCAATGCTGCTTTACACAGTGCAGTGGTACTCATTTTATTCACCTCGGGGGGAGTGAAAGGCTGATTGAACTCCTGGGATTAGAAACTGTGACCATGAGGAAGACCACATGGGGCGAGCAGTCAAGGGCGGGTGGGTTCGCGCAGGGAGGGGAGGATCTATATATAATAAAAATAAAAAATAAAAGTAAAACTTACCTTTCTCCACGACCGCGCTGCCGCCTCAGCTCCTGCCACTCTGGAGTCCTGGCGCGTTGTAGGCATCCTCTCTCCTCCTGCTCCCCTAAGCCAATCACAACGCTGCAATGGCATCGTTGTAATTGGTGAGGCACAGCTGAGAGCGCCCCAGAAGGGCCATTTTCTCTATGTAGGCTGCATGCAGCAGCCTACATAGAGAAAATGGGGGAGTGCGCATGATTGCTTTGTTCGGCCCTGGGGCCGACCAAACAGTCAGTACCCACAACAGTGGGACCGCCCACCTGCCCTCGCACAACCAGGCACTTCTACTTTCTCGCAATGCGAGAAGCAGAAACATAAAATGATAGTTTTTCCATTTTATGTTTCTGCCTTCTTGCACTGCGAGAAAGCAGTGGGGCGACGCCCCCATGGTGGAGCCGCCAGAATATCTGCCTTTCTCTTTTCGGGACATTTGTTATGTTATGTTATGTTAGTCGAACTTCTATAGCGCGCAGCTACCCTAGGGTGTCCCGGCGCTTGCTGTAGCTCTCCCAACACTCAGCAACAGGAGAATCCATTTGTGGCATTAGTCAGAATAGATGAGTCAGGAAGTATAAATAGAATAATATTCATAAACACTGTGGTTTTGTAACTCCTACTCCATAGCTATCTTCTATTCCCAATATCATCCTCTCAAACAGCATTCGCCCCAGTAGACAATTTTGCAATATTTTAAATGGAACTGGTGAGGTTGAGCATTTGCCTCGGGCAGAGGATAGAGATGTGTAATGAGTGCCAGCTATACATATTTTTAAAGAGCAGTCTTAAAAGTTAATAATGTTCATCAAGTACATGGTCATTTTAATTCCACTAGAGCTTGTAATGTCAGCTACCATCTCCATTAGAATTGCAAGGTCTGTAGTAACCTGCAGATTCAGAAAGTTTCACCCTGAGACATCGACTGCTAACAGCAGGTGAAAATCCAGGGGCAAGTGAGAAATGGAAGGGAATGGAAATCGGACCCTGCATTACCTCAATTCTAAGGGACCCTAAGGGTCTTATTTGTAAACTCCAATTAATCTGCCCCTCCTCCTCCTGTCACTAGAGTTACCATAGGCATTAGAAACACTGGGAGGCAGGGTTACTTGTTGGAGTACTGGGGCAGTCTGAATGAAGCCCTAGGTGGCAGGGTACCCACTGATTGGTGATAGAAGAAAGCTTGAACTACGAGTAAAGAAAAACACCTGTTAATGTACTTCTGACAATTCATTCCAATGCATTCCATCCATTAGTGCTCTATTCTGTCACACACCAGGATGTAGATTGTGTTGCACAATTTCTCTGCACAGAATGTTTGGAAATTTCGGATACCGTACATTTTAGGGACAGGTGTCTGTGGTGGTGTGAACATGCATGCGGTCCACTAATGTATTTGTTACAAATGTTAAACAGCTGCCAAGCCGTTCCCGCTGAGAGTAGTATTGAGAGTAATCAGTGGACAAAAAAATCTCTTAAAGCAAATCTTAAATAAAACAGTGCGTATATTTTTGGAATGTGCCATTATCCTTTGAATGTATGGGTTTTCAAAGCTGTGCAGTTTTCTGAAAATTAAAAGTGTTAAACCCTGTGGACCATTTGTTGGCTTCATAAGCGATAATCGTGTTTGTACATAAAGCCATTGCGAGACTTCATTTTAATTGAATTGAAGCGAAAGGATTGGGCATCAGAGTGACAATGAACTAAATATACATCCCATATTTAAATTGCATATAAATTTATAGTACCTGCATGAACCATCATCTTTTCTGAAAGTCAAATTTGTAGACGTCTCCACCCATAAAGCGGGTGGGGTAGCGCCTTACCTCACCAGGAACCAAATAAGAAAAACATGATGCACCCTTTATACGTGTACCTTTGACTACCAGTGAGCCACAGTATCCTAGACATTTGAAAGATGCAATCTCTACTTTACCTCTTACTCTGTAAATCTTTTTATTGTGACATATTTTTGCAATACGATTGTCTGCTGTGTGCCTAAACTGTCTCTTGTTGCAGTTCATTTGTAAGAACAAATAGTTGTAAGATGACAAGGTGGATAAAGTGAATAGACATAAGTTAATTTACGCAGCTATAACGAAAGCTTTATGTTCTTTTAAATGGTTTGTGCTTTTGTCATGTTCATTCTAGTTTTGCATATAGCTCGCAAGGTTTACATCACATGTTGTAATGAAATTAGTTATTTACTTTATAATGTCCAAGCTGATTTTAGGATGAATAGTAATGTTGTTAAAATATCCTTTTATATCAATCCTTTTCCTTTTTATGGAAATAAAGCTACTTTTCACCATTTTCTAAGTAAATGTTTGTGATTGTTACTTTTCGATTGTCTAATCTTGTTAAATTTTTATATTATCGCAAACCTCCACGAAACCGCGGTGCACAACATCTTTTATAGATAATGGCGCAAATTTCTGGCTGAATGAAAGGAGCATTGCACTGGGGCTGGCACAAGTTTGTGAGCAACAGGATCCCTTGAGAGAAACCTATTTGGGCAAGACAATGCTAAGCACGACAGACTCTGATTAGCAATGCAAAAGGCAGTCCAATAGGAGGTCAGTCTAACAAAATGTCAACACTACTGAAAGCTTTACAACCTGAACTTCTCACCTCTCCTGTTAGAAAGTCACTTTCCCCTGCCTTTTCCTGGTCCCATACTGAACCTCACCGCTCTAGTGCTCCTCCCCTAAACAAGCTAAGCCCTCCCCCTCGCGTTGGTCGCACCCCTCCAGAGACTCTGATAACTTACCTAACACTGTCCTGCAGATCTGCCCTACTAGCGACAGTTACAAAAATAACCCGCTGGTCAGAGAAGCGTGCCAGCCAAGGAATAAAATGTCTCCAAAACACTCCTCCCTCCTGCTGTTCCACATGAACTGTTAACCATAACCCACCTCCCCAAAAGCATGTTTAAAGCCAGAGAAGGGTTATTTGTAACACCAGATCAGAATTGTTTGCAAACACACAGCCCAGTAAGTTTAGAACTAAAGGTATAAGGATGCCATTGAGGAAAAACCTTATGCATTCACAGAATGATAAGTTGCTCTACGTCTCCTTCGGACAATACTGACTGATAATCCCATTAGACTAATGTTACTAAATGTACTGTAATGCCTGCTATAGTTTGTGGAGACAACAGATCGATAAGTTTGGTAAAGGCTGTGGGCCTCATTTACAAGGAATTAACGCAGTGCGGTGCCGCATGCTATTAAGCTGCCCAGCGCTGCGTTAATTCCGAAGTACAGGGAGGCTTCATATCTACAATGATATGACGGATCCCTTTGCTCTCCCTAGCGCTGGCGCACAATTTGCTGTCATGCGCCGACGCAGGCACTCTTGCACCATAGTGCAAGGGTGCCTGAGTTGAAGGGAATGATTGTTTATGTGCAGGAAGGTGTGCTTTCCTGTACATAAACAATCACAAGAGGTGATCTCTTCATTCTATGTGTGCTGCAGAATGCAGCATGCATAGAAATAGGGAAAGAAAAGATGAGAAATGAAAACATTTCTCCTTGTTGCGCCTCCCTATGCCTCCCATGGGAAGGCGTAGCATTCTGGCGCATTTCCAGGTCTATGATTTCTCGTAAATCTGGTAATGCGGCAGAAGCCATGGGTGTTGCGTGGAAACACCCACAGCAACACCCATGGCACGCCCCTTTCATGCAAAGTGTTGCCTGTAAATGGGCCATATTTACAAGGACACAAAAAGCCATGTAGGGTGGCTTGAAGTGTCCTTGTAAATATGGGCCAGCAGGTTGCACCGCCGGTGCGTCTCAAAAAATGACGCACCGGCGGTGCAAGGGGCTTGTAAATAAGCCCCTTGATATCTACTGTGTGTAGCAGCATGATTATAGGATGTGATATACACATTGTTGATTTATTGTTTAATGACCCTATGTGCTCTCTTATATGGTAACTCCGTAGATGTTATGTGATGTATAATGTTTTATTAATAAACATTTTCGGGGGGGGAAAGTCTAGCAGGGTGTAAATGTACGCGCTCCCAGGTTGTTGGAAGATAGATAAAAAGTCTGTAAACTCCTGTGTACTCATCTCAACTCTTCTTAAATCCATTCATGCCCTAACTGACTGACCCCCTCCGTCTCCATCATGTCAGCTGCATCAATCAACGGAAATTTCTGGTGGGTGGGGGGGCGTAGTGTCCTTTGAGAAGACCTTGCCCGCCTGGGCTCCTCTAACGTTAGCACTAAATACACTGCTACAACACCCGAAAGTAACATGGCATGTTTGTTTCAAGATTGTGCGCCTTAGTATTGTCTCTCTTGGTACACACATCAAATTCTCTAAATGTGTGAAGCCACTCCTCGTGCATAGAGATTAAGATGACTTAAACAAGATTTGAGCCCATTAAATCGAACTGCATTGCACAAGAGTGTAACACCAGCTATTTTCAAAACTATGCTATACTGAGGAGATTCATATAAATAGGAGACCACCCTCTATAAACGTCTCAACGCTAGGCCCCAGCAGACCTCAGTTGGAACAGAACTAGAGAAGTAGGAGCCTACTCACAAAGGTAAAGTAACACATGGGTATATCTACACGTGGAAGTCTACTGTTACACCTTTAAGTAACTTTACTACTTTGAGCTATTCACAATTTCTGAGTGTAAAGATACTCCCAGTGTAGACTTACATGTCCAAAACCCCTGACTTCAGGGGGTGAAACCTAATTGACAAGTGTTAAATTACTATGCAGGTGGACATCACTATAGGGCGGAGATCTCCATAGGATAAAGTGTAGGAAAATGTTTAATAAAGTTTGAAAAAATTAGAAAAAATATTTTTGTGTTATATAGTAATGTTAATTATTTTATATTTTTTATTATAAAATGTAGAATGATGTAAAAAAAAGTTACAGCATTATTAACAATCTTAAATTAACCATTTAAGTTAATTGAATATATTAAATGTAAAATATTTTGGGGTAGGTTTAATTCAAATAATTCCCACCTCAAGTAAAAAAAAGTTATTACATATTTAAAATTGATCAAAGTGATGACTAGAACTAATTAACTAATTTAATTATTGATAGTAAAAATGAAGGTTCCATTATTCTAAATTAATAATTGTCTTTTATTTTCAAATGTTTTAGCATTAAATAAAATAGATTACATTATTGATACGTTTAAATAATTTAATTAATTTTAATATTACTCCCTTTGGTTTTTATTTTAAGTCAATTCCTCCATTATTTTCAATACAGGAGTGTTGCAGTACCTGCGAGTGGCCATTGATGGTGCTGGTACTCCAGCCCTGACCTGAAGTACATTTGCAACAGTTTTGGCTCCTTTTTGGCTGTGGTAACAATAGGAGGGCAGTTTGTGAATAGGAAGGGGCACTGGCTGCCCTCATCATTTTGAACTGTTGCAGCACTGAGGTTGGGTTTGCACAGTGCCTGGTGCATGCACATTTAAAACCTTTCCGAAGCGAGCATAGTTACTTTGGCTGCGGCTGAGCTGTCCCAAATATGAATGACCTGTTTGGTAATGACTACTCTCAATACATGGCAAACCAACAATCCAACTCAAACAGTAGGCCTGTGAGTGACAGCAGAAGGACTTTCATGATGTTGAGATGGAATACCACCTACGTGTCAGTCCTTTCATATTCACTCACTCCACCTATACGTTCCTCTCAGTGAGTTACACATCCACTCCAGAGATATGTGTATAACCAAAATGTCACTCCTGACTTCATTGTACGTGTTTTGTGAGCAATTAAACTTGTACTTGCCTGCCCTGCTGAAAGCGTTCTGTGAGGATTGGAAGATTGCACTTTCAGCTTTTTGTGATAGAGGGAAGCTTGCTTTACTACTGCAGTGCTGTACATGTTGGTTGAGAAAGCAAAGCTTGCACTGCTGCTGTTTAATTGTGTGTTTCTTGTGATGAGTAAATCTGTCACTACCTCTGGTCTAGTGTACCTGTCCTCTGATGGAGGTAAGCTTACACTGTTTCTGCCAAAGGTATACCTGTTCTATGAAGAAGGGGTGTTTCCACTACTGCTGCTGCTCCATCGTGTGAAAAAACAAAGGATATATTGAATGCAGGGAACGCCATGCCCTCTGAGCGAGGGAGCGTCTCACAATGTTTGATGTGGGATACCTGTAGTCCAGATAAAAGTGTCTGGCTTCATTGGGGTAATAGTCGAGCACTGAAACATTAACAGAAAAGAGAAACAACGTTTCTTGCTTGACTCTCCTGTTTTTAGGTGTAAACATATCCAAGACCTTTTGATATTACTATAATTATATATAATATACTCACATATATAGGGACCTTCAGCCAGCCCTCCTTATCTATTGGTCTGTCATTTTGTAAATCAGATTTCCTTCCGCCCACTACAACATAAAGCATGGAACAAGTGTTCAGCCCACTTCAGCCACTGGCTAACTTCTTTGTGAGTGATGTCAGTATGCCACTTCACACAGAGTAAGTTAATTCACTCACAGAAGGCTGGTGGACAGTGCCAGACCTATTTGCTTTTTTAATGCTTGTAATCTGGTGGTAGGGAGACACCAAACACCCTAACACAATGTTAGTATTAGTCTGACAGTTTCACAAAGGAGGAATATGAATGTCAATGGAAAGGACATAACTTTAAGTATAACTCGGAGACTGTCCAACGAGTGAGCAGGAGTACTCATACCCCCAGTGTTAGATGTGGAATCCATTGATGAATCATAATACACCAGGCATATATGAGTGCATGAATTTATGGTAATTCCATCAGAGATCTGGCTGTTTCTTCCAGCACTGTATCCTTATGTCTGTTTATGAAGAGCTCACTACATTCTTTAACCCCCCTCACTCCCTCATTAGCGTGTGAGTTACCTGAGTTATACCTGTCTTGTATGTGTGAGAGAACTGTGTGTTGTTCCTTCTGCTACTGCCACCAGTGCTTTACTTATTGTTTGCTCTAGGATGTATAAGTGAAAAAGTAAGCTCATAATATATTTGTACAGTTTACTTTTGATTTCACATATAAAACAAGCACAGTTTTTTAAAAGGACTAAACAACTTTGTCAAATATTTAAACATAGCTGACAAACTACTCCATGTCATGTCTGACACGTTTCTCCAATCCTTATATTTTAGCGAACATTACTTTGCATGCTGGGGTTTTGGTGTTGGCTGAAAAGCATAGTGACAATCAGTGGACTCATAAAAAGCAGAATAAAATGTATTTCCTGATTTCCAACTCTGTTTTGTAGGCAGTCAAGGCTTAAACACCTGATTGAGTGAGATGGCCTTTCAAACGCAAATGCAAACATATGTTGCTAATAGACTAACATTAACACTCACTGAAAAAACAAACTGACATGTGATTCACCAGGACAGTGTGAACAGCAGCAGATGAAATTGTCTAAAGAAAGACATAGAAAGGAAAAACATTTTTTTCCCAGGGTGTCCTGAGCATGGAGATTGGCATGAACTTTGTAGAGGGCCTGAAAGCCCCTGCTTTGAACAGGCGCACCACGTGCTGCCGCACGAGGACTGGCAGTGGGAAGGAGCTTACTCTTTTGTGAATGGGTGCATTTCCCCTTTAAACCCCTCCCTAACCTTTCCTTTACCACTCCTTACTTCTCCCTTATCCCCTTCCTTTTAGTAGTAAGCATTCCCCATTTTCCAGCCACTCCCTTCTGTCCTTCCACATTTACTACTAAAACATATACTTTCGTGTGTAGAGATCTCTGTAGTCAGGCAGAGATCTCCACACATAAAAGATCGGAGAGTTGGAGGCCTCGGCAGGCAGCAGAGACGTTTTCAGGCATGCGCAAAGTGGGCAATTACCCAGGGCCCTCACCTTCCATGGAGCCCCAAGGGGAAAGGAAATGTGATCTCCCTTTCTAGCTCTCCTCTGTCTTTTTCTATATCTGAACCTCTCTTTTTCTCTCTGCCTACCTCTGGCTCTCTTTGCCCAGTGTCCTCCCAAGGATTTTGTGGGTCCTCCTCGGAAAGAAATATTTCAATTGTTTTTGAGCGAAACCTGTTTCCGTAGGTTTGTTTGGCATCATACAGGCTACAATTAGCACAAACACAGGTAATAAAATTCAGAGTTGTAACAAACAGGGGCCCAATTTCTGGCCCGGGGCCCCAAAAATTCTTAAGACAACACTGGCAGGTAGGTATGTGAAAAGCATTTTGTAGTAAAACGTACTAAAGATTGCAGTTTGGGAAGAGACTCTATAAAGTGAATTAAGAGCTCCATCTAGTGGATTCGACAGGATGATCATAGATTACCTTAGATCTGCTATTGAATGTTTTTATCACAGATGCCTAAATTAACAGTCGTTGACAGTGGACCTTAATTGGAGCAATTCCTCTTTATAGCGTCTTATCTACACACGCAGCTCCCTCGGTACAGTTGTAACGAAGCACCCTGCTACATAACACCGACTTACTAAATAACTGTTAAGCACTCATCGCAGATTATTTTAACACCGAGAATAAAACAAATTTGCTAGACACTACTGTTGAGGGAGCGCTCTCAAAAGCAATCCAGATCTTTTCAAAAGTTTATGTAAAAGCTTCTGCTTAGACTCATTTTAACAAGAGTCCGTTTTTTGTTTATCCCTCGAATCCTCCTCAATAGAATTAGAACAATAAAGCTGATATGGGTATTTGTACCTTCTGTCTTCTTCCTGAAGGCTGGTAAAACAAACAAATGTGATATAACTTTATCCAGGAAAATAAAAGTGTTATTAGTCTTATAAACACAGTAAGAAATTTTCATTGAACATTTAATGCCATAATGTCAAACTTTGCTAACTGAACCTTCCATACCAGGTCCCAATCATCTGTGAAGATATTCCAACAACATGTTCATGAGATAAGAACTGGTTCCACAATCACAGGGCCACCCAGCAGGCATTGCGAATCCCTTTCTGCCCTGTGCCAGACAAAGGCTAACTCTTCTTTCCTTACTGCAGTCCTGTAATGCGTGGTCGGGTATGTCTCCACCTTCCAGGTGCACTTGCTAAACCATCCGTAACCCCTCCAAACATTAACAGAGGACGTACTCCTGCTGGGAGACTCCAACTCTTACATTGACAAACCAGCTGGGAACGTGTGGATACTTGGGCTCTCCCAGCTTGGGTGGGCATGTGGAAATGAACAATTGACTTCACTACCCACAGTCACTCTTCAGAACCCTGAGAGGTTTGGTGATGCACTAGCAAGCGTCTAAGAAGATCTACTTTAATCTCTAGATAAATACCGTCCAGGAGTTCTAGTCCGCCCAAACATCTGTCCAAAAGATTATGTAGTGGCCCAGCTTAAGCTGACTTCATTTCACCCTTCCAGCCTCCCTAATGGAAACGTACCCTCTCCTAATTCAACTCAGAGAAGCCTTTGAGATGTGGCTGCACTTCATGATGAAGAAGCTGAGATATTTGGTTCTCAGGGGCGTCCTCTGGGACATGATGTTTATGGCTCAGGTTTTACAGAATGTAAAGAAATTGCACGAAGGGAATCTAAAAAAAGGAAGGAGGAAGTGCAAGATGGATGGCTTGAGCACCATTATGGCAGCCAGTGTAACTGGATATTAAAACAAGGGGATGCAGTCGGTAGAATGAGACAGTGCTTCTCGAGTGTAGCAGCACAGATAGCTTATGGCAGTTCAAAGGAAAATATTATAGATTAAAGCACAGTCTGACACAAACAGTCTCTAAAATATGTAGCAGGGTCCCCGGGTTGAACATAAAAATGACAAACTTGAATAGGAAAGATAAAGTTTGCACCATCCAAAGTTCAGTCTGTCAGGGCCTGTTGTGGACTTTTCACCTTCTCACCTTCATAGAAGTTTGAAATTACTAAGATCTCACCGAACAAAGAAGGCACTAACTCATGTGGATTGAAAGCCGCCTGCACATTCACTTTGAGAAGCCTCTGACAGCTGTCAGTGATTGACGCAGTGCACCAACACCAAAAGGAAAAAAAGCCACATAAGCAAGATGAATTGATCTACTTTTCAAAACTGCTGCACCACAAATACTGATGGGAATGTCCTCTGCTGCGATCCACCACCACATGCTTCCTGCTCTCGTCCCCTTACCTCTTATGAAGTCTGTCATCCAATGGATGTTGGCCTCACTGTACCTTTCCCACTGGCCCACTCATCCTCTCTCTGATGGACAAGACAAACACCACCAGACCCAACTTCACCAACTGCATGACCATGGTAGCTGACTGGGTTTGAACTAACTGCCTGAAACTCAACTTTGACGAGACAGAAGTAATGATCTTCAAAAACAAGACCCTCCCTATGGGACTCCACCTGATGGCCGTCTGAGCTAGCGCTAACACCCACTCACACAGACCACGCAAGAACTCTAGGGATCATCCCAGACAACAAGCTCCTCATAATGGCTTAAGTCAACGCAATGTGCACCTCCTGCCTCCATATCCTATGCATGCTGCTAAAGATCTTTCAATAGTTCCCTCAGAAATCAAGATGGACTGTCGCACAAGCATTAATCACCAACAGGCTGGACTACAGCAACACTCTCTAAGCCAGAATCATCTCCAAACAACTCCTACACAGACTCCGAACTATTCAGAACACTGCCACAAGACTCACAATGAATCTCCCACGCCGCACCCACATCACACAGTACCTCATGAAGCTTCACTGGCTTCCCATTCACAAGCGCAGCCAACTCAAACTTCTCACACACACTTAAAAGCCCTACACAACCAGAATACCTGAACAGCCGCATACACTTTTGCCAATCCACCAGACACCTACACTCTGCCTCACTCTCACTCACGCACACACACACTCACAGAATCCACAAAACTGGAGGCCCTGAACACATCAAGGCCTCCTCACTACTTGATTTCCGCAAGAAGCTGTAGACCTAGCTTTTCATATAAGCACCTTGGGGACGACACACCTGACCAAGCCCCTAGATACCCTCTCTGGTGATGAGCGCGCTATACAAATCAACATAGTATATTATGTTTTAATTTTGACAAGTCATTTGAATGTATTGATTGGAGTATGTTAGTTAATGAAAATCTTAATTTTAGATAATGTTTACACAGAGTGAGTCTCGTTACCCATTGATGTTACTTTATATTGGGCAGCATTCACCCTGAAGCACCTCCTGAGAATATAGAAACGGGGAAATTAAGTGGGATTAGACTTGATCTGCTTAAAAAAAGTCTCTTGCTCACAAAATCAGATTTTAATACCGTTGTGGAAGTTAAGCTATTCTGCCTGGGATTTTAAATGTCATTGACTGTGAAATTCAGTTTTGTTCCTGGACTTCAACAGATCTGCATCCACAATGTAGGTACCTGCCCATTGAGATCATTAGTAAAAATATGGAGAGTGAACATAACTGTGCTGCACTGTGCAATTTAGAAATTTCTTCTTACTTGGAACCAGGTTTCCAAAAGTTATAAAATTCTTTGAGGAGTATTCTGTGGCTCATAGGCAGCCAGTGTACTTCTGTAGATTAGCTATAGCATGGTCACACCTGAAGTACTGGGAATTTTAAGCCCAGCGGTGCAGGGGAACACACCCTAAGACTTCGAGTTCTTCCTGTTTCAGACCTAGTCATGGAGATGTTGCTGTAGCATCATCCTATTACTTAGCTCGTCCCTCGATACAGGTTTCCTTACACATAATGTAGCACAGAGGCCACATACCGCAGGAGCACAGTGTATGCACAGACAGAACAGGAAAAGAATGGCTAAGATCATTCCAATGACCATCAGAATCTTCCAACCCCAGGCAGATATCAGTTCCCAGAACCACCCCACCAGTGACCAATCTCCTTTATCCACGTGTATGGATTCAGATATTCTATGCAGTTTGGAGATGGCTTGATAAACGGTTGGAGTGTTATCTGGTATGAAAATGCAACAACTAGATTGGATAACCTTACATACCCCACCGCGGTCTGCAAGTATAACGTCTAGAACCATGCGGTTCTGCAAAGTCACGAGGCGATCCGGTTGGAGCTCAGCTGTCAAATTACCAAGGGCACCAGCCGTAACATTAACAGTGGATTCAACCACACGAGTCAGTTGTCTCAGGTTCCTACTATTAACCATAGGTCCCCAAAACGGCAGGAAACCCAAAAAGAAGTCTCCCGCTTCCTGACCGGCAGTATCCTCCTTACTAATCACGCCTCTCACAACTCTGGTCTTGTGATAGTCAGAGGCAGCAGTAAATGTCGGCGGTAGCAGATTTGCAATATAGCATGTGCCCGAGAAATCAGGGGGCAACCATGTATATGCTCGGTCATTGCAGACAAAATATGTACCCTTGGCAGCCAAAAACGCAGGGGAAAACTGTGACGGAAAGGTGTACGTTTCAGTACAGTCACTTCTCCCCAGTTGAGCTCTTGGATTCTGACCATTACCTTGTAAACAGAACCGACCTATGTGGGGTACGACCCAAATTGGGGATGAGATTTTTCGCTGCCTTTCACCCAGACTAATACTATACCCCGTCGCGTTCCACCCTACATAAGCTCTCAATTCATCCTTGGGTATAGATGAGTATGCGTCGATATCTCTGCTCATATCGGCAACTCCTTTCATTAAAGCCTTATTATTTGTGCTAGGTCTGATGGAACACGGTTGTCGCGGGGAGTAGGCATCTAATGCAAAGAGAAACATGGTCTGGAATGCCCATGACGATCCATTGTAACTAAACGGCAGCACTAGATAAGGAATACCCTTGTTAATGGTATGTGGCATTAAACCACACACCCAGCAATTGGTTGTATTCATGACTAGTTGGTGCTGGTGCAGGAGCTGAATAAACGAGTTGTTTACAAACTCTGATCGTCTAGCTTGTTCGTGTTCAGGCAAGGGGTGAAAAGAGTGTGAGGAGACAGTAGGAGGAAGTATAGGCTGTACAGTGGGTGCAATGGGCTCTTGAGAGGAGAAGAATACAAATCCTGCGGTAAACGCTATCATACTACATAGTATAAACAGACATAATAATACAAAACGTTTGCTCTTCATTATTTTACATATTTTTGCTTTAAAGTTCATTTCCTCAGCGAGTCTCTCCATCTTGAAAAACTCCATCCTCTAATCGTGCCGCTCGCGGCGGGTGAGTATCTTCTGCTAAGGAGTACGCCTGTCAGTCCAGGGAACGCCCTAGACCAACCAGAACCGTTGACATAACGTCTTCGGCCTGTACCCCAAAGTCTTGGCACCGCGACCCTGCGGCTGAACCCGGATGGTGGTTCGAAAAACAAAAATCAAGAAAGTCCTTCAGATGGGAGAGCTATGATATTAAAAAAACAAAAAGGTAAGGGAATTTTTATTTGTCCATAGGCCTTGGTCTCAGGTTGTAGTGGAAACGGCCAGGGACTGTCTGATCTTGAAACAAGAGTTCAGGCTCTGTGGTGTCCAATCGAATTGACGGTGGCACAGCTTCTTGCAAAATATCGTCACTCTGTTGTGCTGAAGTTGTGCCTCTTACGCGTGCATCACTGAATGGTACAAAACGAGGTACAGTGTCTGTTTCAGAATCGGCGATACCCTCCTGGACCCACTGGTCATATGGTAGAGGCAAAGGGATCCTCTTGATGTGGGCGCCGTGAATCCAGTTCTTCTTCCCCTTTACTCGAACAGCTGATCTTGTAGACAGAAGTACGAGGTGAGGGCCAATCCAACGGGGCTCATCGTTGCTCTTTCGCTGGAAGTTCTTGATGAGCACCCACGTGCCAGGGTCAATAGGGTGTCCTGGAGCTTCAGAGGCCTGGGGGAGAGTATCATGCACCTGTTGGTGTAAAACACGCAATTTAGCCGTCAATTCATACAAATAATCAAGCAGTACTGGATGTTCGATTTCGCTGAATTTTGTCGGTCTTGGCACACCCCATACATTGGCTGGGCGGCCAAAAATTATTTCATATGGGCTAAGTCCCACTCGTGAATGCACGGTCATTCTGGTGGATAGGAGTGCTAAAGGCAGAGCGTCAGGCCATTTAAGACCGGAGCTCGCCTGGATTTTGGCTAGTTTTAGCTTCAGGGTGCCATTGTAGCACTCTACTAATCCAGCTGATTGGGGGTGATTTGCAGCGTGAAACTTCTGCTTAATCCCTAATCCCTCACACACATTCTTCATCACTCGACCCACAAATTCACTCCCATTATCACTCCACACCATTCTTGGCATTCCAAACCTAGGGAAGAATTCCTTCACAAGGGCTTTGGCTGTGGATAAAGCAGTGTTGTCTTTTAGGGGATATGCTTCTATCCATTTTGAAAAAGCGCAAACAACAACCAGTACATATTTCAGGTTGTTGCACCTTTCCATGTGGATAAAATCTAGCTGCAAAACTTCACATGGATATGATGGAGGCGCAAAATGACCAGCTGGAGTTGGGGTTCCCCTACCAGGGTTGTATTTCAAACATACCATACAATTCTTGACCACATTCTCTGCACACTTGGGAATTCCAGCATTCTGCCATACTGGAGCCAACAACTTACAGATTCCTTTCATACTGATATGTGACATTCCATGTGCCATAGTAACCACTGGAAGCACATATGCATCAGGTAACAACCATCGCCGATGTTCTGACAAATCAACCCAACAACCATTCTCATCCAATTTACCCGTACTTTCTCTCCACTTGCTCAACTCTTTCTCTGTGGCTTCAGCTTGAAGGGACTTCACACTCTCTATTGTGTTTTCACACATTCCAACATCACCAACCCATCTTGCAGGGCCTGCAACATACATTCGAGTCTTCACATCTTTTGCTGTTTCTTTCGCGATTTCATCAGCAAACGCATTACCACGACCAACATCATCAGTGATTTTCTTGTGCGCACTGCATTTCATAATCGCAACTTGTAACGGTAGGGTCAGCGACTCAAGGAGATCATTCACCAACTTGCCATTCTGAATCTTAGCTCCATGCAAAGTCAGGAACCCACGTTCTTTCCACAATCGCCCAAAACTATGAGCCACGCCAAAGGCGTACTGGCTATCCGTATATATGTTCACTTTCATTCCTTCAGACAACACACATGCTCTTGTAAGGGCAATTAATTCTGCTGCTTGGGCTGAATTATGTGGCACACGTGCAGTTTCCACAATCGTGTGCAAAGTCGTGATAGCATATGCAGCAGTCGTATCACCATTCGGAAGCTTGAAGCACGAACCATCCACCCATAAGGTACCATCACACTCGGTCAGGGGAGTATCTTTAAGATCTATTCTCCATTTCGTCTCTTCTTCTGTTCTGAACAGACAATCGTGTTGCTCAATCTCATCTAGGTCTGCTGGAATTGGCAATAATGTAGCTGGATTCAACGTGTTGCATCTCTTTATGTGTATATGATTTGCTAACAGTGTTAATTCATATCCTGACAATCGCGCACTAGTTAAGTGCTGTGTCTTGGTCCTGTTTAACAATGTGTCCACAGCATGTGGAACCATAACAATCAGTGTATTATCCATCACTAGTCCAGCAGACTGTCGAATAGACATAGCTGCTGAAGCTGTAGCTCTCAGACAACTTGGCAATGCCCTCGCTACCGGGTCCAAGGTTGACGAAAAATATGCGCATGGACGCGGTCTGTCGCCAAAAGGCTGTGTTAACACTGATAATGCGCAACCATCTTTTTCATGAACATACAATGTAAAAGGCTTGCTGTAGTCAGGGGTACCCAACACAGGAGCTGAACATAATGCATTACGCAATTCCCAAAAACTTTTCTGACACTCCTCAGACCATGGAATAGGATTCGGTGTGTTTTTACATGTTAGTGCTAACAAAGGTTTTGCCAGCAAAGAAAAATTCGGTATCCAATGCCTACAGTATGAAGTGATGCCCAAGAAAGCACCTACTTCTCTCTGTGTTCTTGGCCCACTCAACTGTGCAATGGCTTGAATTCTTTCTGGGGTCAGTTTCCTTCCCTCCTTCGATAAGAGATGACCTAAGTAGGTCACTTCTTGTCGACAATATTGCATTTTTGAAAGGGACACTTTGTGATGGAAGGCAGACAAATGACGCAACAATGACAATGTAGCATCTTTACAAATCTTTTCAGTATCCGCGGCGATTAGCAAATCGTCAACGTACTGAATGAGGATAGCGCCACTAGGTAAAACAAGTGCATCAAGCTGCGCTTTCAAAGCCTGACTGTATATTGATGGACTTTCACAGTAGCCTTGTGGAGCGCGTTTAAAGCGGAAGCTGCAACCTCCTAAACTGAAGCCAAAAATGTCTCTGCTCTCTTCTGCAATTGGGATGCTAAAGAAAGCATTCTTCAAATCTATCACTGAAAACCATGCAGCGGAGGCTGGAATCATAGTTAACAAGGCAGTTATATCAGGGATAACTGGAAACTGTGGCACAACAATCTTATTAACCTCTCTAAGATCAATCACAAATCTGTAAACAGGTGGCTGTGAAGGGTCCGTTCGTTTTAAGACAGGTAAAACAGGACTATTGCAAACGTTGCCTCTTGTCTCTTCAATTACACCCTTTTTAATCAAATCGCTGACAATTGCTAACAACGCTTTCTGACCTTCATTGGAGATCTTGTACTGGGGAATACGTGGCAATCTAACATTGGCTTTTAAAGTGACCACGTATGGCGGTATTTCCAAAAGACCCACATCATTAGGACCAGTAGCCCAAAGGACATCCGGGAGGGATGACAATTCAGGTGGCATTGCATTCTTAGACAAATACATTGGGGAAATCACTTCCTTACCTAATGTAAGTTGTACTCCCGAGGGAGAACAATATAGCGTTGCATGCAATCTTTTTAACCGATCCAATCCTAATAGATTTTCACCACAACCTGTCGTTAGGATGAGGGGTGCTTTTAGCTCACAAGGTCCAACAGAAAGTGACATAGGACTAGAAATCGGGTTCTTAACTGGGGCGCCAGAAAAACCTACTGAAACATTCATTTCGCCAGACAAAGGCGCGCCAGGGAGTTTTGAATGCATGATTGAACTCTTTGCAGCACCAGTGTCTAGCAGAAAGGGCTCTGTTACACCCGCTGTAGTCACTTTAACATATGGTCCGCTCTGATCCACTGGCACTGAAACAACTCCCTCTCTCTGTCTACGGCTGTCCTAGTAATCATTACCTTCCACATTGTCGTCTTCTGCATAATAATCATTATTGTAGTACTGAGCTGTATTACCAGTTGCATTGGCTTGCTGATCAAAGCTATTTATGGTATTTTGAGGCGGAAGAGGACGTGCGTTCTGGGGAACATTTGCACGCCCTCTACCTCTAGGAGCTTGTTGACCACCTCTATCCCTTGCGCCATACGCATTACTAGTACGCTGCATTAATTTAGGACAACTATACTTGAAATGACCTTCCTCTCTGCAATATGAACATTGATTGGGACCTACAGGGATACTTGGTTGATAACACCCATTCATTTGCTGATTATTCTGAAATTGTTGGGGTTGCTGATAAATACCTTGTGTTTGCCTATAATTATTCTGTCCTCCACGTGGCGGATTAGCCTGCTGCAAGAGGACCTTTGTTTTCAGTTCTTTCGTTTTCTTATCTGTTCTATCCTTCTCGTCTTTATCTCTATTTTCATAATACTGTGCAGTAGCCAGTATTTGCGCTGAAGAGGAAACAGCCCAAGAACTTTCTGAATCTTTTAATTTCTTACACAACTCGGGGAGTAGATTCTGCACAAATTTATCCACAAATAACTGTTGGCCACCTTCAGTACTCATGTCTTGACCACTGTGGTCGATAAACGTTTCTTCAAACCTGGTAAAGAAATCGGACACTGTCTCATCTTTCTTCTGCTTGCATGCGGATAGTTTATCCCAAGTTACGCGCATCGCGGGCATTAAAGTTTTCATGTAGGTAATAATTCTACCAGGGAGGTCTGCTACTAAAGGGTCAGGCTTCGCGCCACCAACTTGGCCAGCGTCTGCAGCAATGATATTAGCCCATGTGCCCCCTAGTTCTGCAGCATGATCCGTATTACGGATGGATCCCCATAAAGGCTGTGGAACCACATTCCCAAACAACATATCTATGTCAGCCAGATTCATTACACACGATTCTGCAGTTTGGGATAACTCCTTATAATATCCTGTAGGGTTTTTACGGGGGTCAGGCAATGTCTGCTTAAGCGCTAACACCTCAGAACGCTTCCATGGGACATGTACCCAAACACGCTGAAAATGTGCTGGAGCAGCAACAATACCTCGAGCGGCATCAGCCGCAACGGCTTCCTTCCATACCGGAGGGACTTCTCTCATAGGGTATTGTCGCACTTTTCCCTTTTTCCCCACAGGGAATTCCTGTTCGAACAATGATTGCTGACAATCACCATTTCTGAAGGACAGTAAAGTCGCAACTGCTTTATCTACATTGGGACCCACAATTGTACCTGTTCCAAAATCAAATCGCACTCGACACAATTCCTGTGGGTTTGGGTTTGAACCATTATCCTCCAATTCCTCACAGAGGAATTCACACATTTTGTCAAAGACATACCTCTGTGTTGGGGCATCCCATTGGTGGAAAACGTTAACAACTGATTCCACATTATAGAGTGAAGGGAAACCAATCAACCTCCGCGCCAGATGATCTAACACCTCTTTCTCGTCAGGACCAGGCAACTGACTACGCAATTGCTTACGTTCTAAACCAGGAGTCGCACTAGATGACCCAAAGAGAGGCGACATTAAACTAGTAACTACATTAGCTAGTCGTTGTCGTGCTGAAGGAGAAGTTGAGGCGAAAACGGGGGGATAGACAGAGGGAAGAAAAGCGGATTCAGATACAGGTACCTGGGTAGTGTAAGAAGGAGCGCCAGGGGAGGCAGCTGATGTGCTAGGCAAAGTCGCAGGAAGCGCGGGGGCAACAGGTAACACAACTGGCGGCCCTTGAGAGGGCTGCACTGCAGGGATAGGAGCCAGCTGAGGAGGAGCTGGCGGCTGTGGGAAAGCTTGCGGCACATTAACTGGAGGCTGCACATTTACAAGCTGTGGAGGCGCTGTGGCATTTTGCGCATACGGGGGTGGCGAACTTAGCAAATGGGACATTAGGGAATCTTTCTCTTTCTCTTTTGTTTCATCTTGCACAAGGGGTGACAAAACAGGGTAACATTTATCAATCCCCAGTTTGCGCTGTCTATGCAACTGTTCATTCATTTGTTCCTCCTCATTATCTTTAAATTGCACAGCTGCTTGCATCACTGACATACCTCTTTCTCTCTTATTCCTTTTCGCTTGCTTAATTTCCTTCTGTTTGGCTTCCTTTCGCCATAGGCGGAAAGAATCAAACATCGCCGGCCGGGCTTTCTTTTTAAACAATTTAACTTCCAAATTATCTAAGATATCTGTATCGAAACTACCATTTTGGGGCCATTTTAAAACACCGTCCTTTCTGGTGTATCGGATCCATACTTCATTATATGGGGCCCACGCCATGTTTTACATAAAGCTCAAAAGTTGGAGTTCCAATTGGAGGAACCGGACATGAATCCTCTAACTGGAAATCCCTTCCACAACCCAAACAAAACAATCTTCCAAATACACTAGCACCAGGCATCTTCGCTCACTAGTCTAGTTCCAAACTTCAAAGGATTATCGATTACGATAGTCTCGTGAATATACGAGTCCTTTGGCTTTGGGACTTGCAAGCTCCAAATCGAAATGATCCCGAAGGATACCAAAAATCCCGAAGAATACCAAACAAACTGGGAGACGCTCCACTTATACTTAACTGAATATCGATGATCGATGGCGTCACCAGAAGACTCTCTCGATTGTTTCGCTCTACCAAAATCGTCAAGGGTCCAAAACAGGGCGATTAATCAGGGCAGCAGTCCTTCGTAGCCGTCGGGACGCGGAGAACCTCGCAGAAAAGACTTTCGGACCACGTTGACATGCAGGGGTCGATGAAGTGGCGGCCTTCCTCCGGAATTTCCACACGAAGCTCCTCACGAACCTCTGGCTTGGACTGGTACCGCTGAAATCGTCCCGAGTTGGGCGCCAACTGAAGTACTGGGAATTTTAAGCCCAGCGGTGCAGGGGAACACACCCTAAGACTTCGGGTTCTTCCTGTTTCAGACCTACAGAAACACAGAGTCTTCTGGGTGAAGTCAAAGATCAGTTTATTGGCTGCAGACCAATTACAGGTATCCGAGAAGTACAACAGCATGTATGTTCTCAGGAGACTGCTTAAAGTTACAGAAACGGGCTTCTCCTTAAATACAAAATATCATGCTTCAGGCATACATTCCTTGTTTTACGATATGGTCATCTACGTGTATCCATTACAAACGAAAAGGCAGAGTCATGATGACCATCCCACATTCCAGTTAAGCCAGCCCACAATTATTTACCCAGCAAGGCTCAGATCCCACATCAGATATCAATAGGCCCCAATAAACACGAACATCTCCTGTTTGGGAAACAAGCCATAAAGCAGGAAGAGTCAGGTGTGAAAGAGATTAGCCGGAGGCTTGTGTGGGATGAAAAGGCTTTATGGTGTGTCAAACCCTGATGTTAATCACAGGTGGCCGTAGGACGGGGAGCTCGTGAGACCGGACTGACCTGGGGCAGCGGAGCCAAGCTGCACAGGTCACAGAGAAGTCAAAGGAAGGCGCATGTGCTCTAGAGGCCCGTATTTGCTTCATAATATGTAGCCTATGTGAGGGCAACCATAAGATGGCCACCGCTCTAAGATGGAACCCACGAAGTCAATGCATAATATCGTATACATAGTGCATTTATCAATGAAACGTTATATAAAGCACTTGTACATACCGCATTGACCATTCGCGGTTCGCTAATACCGGGATAGACAGGGGTAGGGCCCTGCCTCCCACGCGGTCCCAAATTTCAAAGTACCACACACCTTTTGAGCCAAACAACAACAGGCTGCAGCATTATTGGTATGCTGAAGTTTGGACATTTTCTTAAGATGTAGGTAAACATTATTTCCAAACTCCAACCATCTGTGCAGTAATGCACTGACCACCAGGATCCTTTGTGGGAAGAATAGAAATAGGAGCACTCTTCTCAGCATTTTTAAATGGTGTAAACAAGTGTTTGACCCTGCCGAGATCCGAGGTTTGAGCTGGAAACCAAAATCAGACAGTGTACCTAGGTACAGCGCATGTGTCCAAACTTGGGGGCATATTAACCCCTTCGCTGCTAGGCCTCCCATCCACCCCCCTGCTAAGCCTTTTTTTGGATATTTGGCGTAGTTCGCGCTCAGGCCCCTATAACTTTTTGACCACATAAAGTATCCACGCCAAATTTGCGTCCTTTTTTCCAACATCATTGGGATTCTAAAGATACCCAGGGTTTGTGGATTCCCCTGGAGGGGGACGCACAGCTACATTTTGTTTTTGTTGGAAAAATTGGAAAAAATGGCTCCAGATGAAAGCATCTGTTTATTCCCTGCAAATGGTATCAAAAAAGGGGTTGTGGTGCTGATATCACCATCTTCCCAGCTTTCAGGGACAAGCAGACTTTTGTCAGAAGACCAAAAGTTTTTACACAGTTTTGCCATTTTTGTGGGACATAGCCTATTTTTGCTACTTTTTGTGCTTTCAACCTAATTCCAGTAAATGGTAGAAATGGGTATAAAAGCAATAATAGATCCTGGAAAGCTATACATTTCAGAAAAGTAGACAAAATACTGAATTCAGCAAGGGGTCATTTGTGTAGATCCTTCAAGGTTTCTTCATAGAAACTAACAGTTAAATATAGGAAAAATTTAAAGTTAGTTGAAAAAAACAGCCATTTGTGTCAACGTTTTCACCTGTAACTTCTTCTAATTATGACAGCTGTTTGAAAGCAATATACCGTTACATTCGCTGGACCTTTCTGGTTGTGGGGATATTAAGGACTTGTAGGTTCACCAAGAACTCGACGAACCCAGAGCCAATAACTGAGAAGCATCTTGCAATGTTTTTTTATTATGTACCGGGTATGTAGCAATTGTTTGGGGAAAATGTATACATGGAAAAAGCGGTATGAAAGACACCTATGTATTTCTGAAATGGGAACAAAATATAGAGTTTAGAAACAGTAGATATTTGCACATTTCAGAAATTGGGAGTACCCATACTAGCATGAGAATTGTAGGTCATTTTTCGAAATGACTTCTTTTTTACACATTGTCTTTCATTTGGAAGGCAGAAATGCATCAAAAGTCAATAGGTAATAACAGTTGCTCTACAATTCTGTGTTACCCTAAGTCTCCTGATAAAAATGGTACCTCACTTGTGTGGGTAGGCCTTGTGCCCATGACAGGAAACGGCTCAAAACGCAACGTGGACACACTACATTTTCACAGTGAAAACGGGCCCTTTTTTTTGCAAAGTGCCTAGCTGTAGATTTTGAACCCTAACTCCTCCAGCACCTAGGGAAACCTAGCAAACCTATACATTTTTGAAAACTAGACACCCAGGGCAACCCAGTATGGGGTGACATGACTGGCTCTCATCAGGTTCTGTTACCCAGAATCCCTTGCAAACCTAAACATTTGTCAAAAAAACCCACATTTTCCTCACATTTCTGTGGTGGAAAGTTCCGGAATCTGCGTGGATCCACACAATTCCACCCACCCTGCGTTCCCCAAAGTCTTCCACGAAAAATGGTACCTCACTTGTGTGCGTAGGCCTAGTGACCGCGACAGGAAACGACCCAAAACCCAAGGAGGACACACCACATTTTCACAGTGAAAAATGACCCTTTTTTTGCAAAGTGCCTAGCTGTAATTTTTGAACCCTAGCTCTGATGGCACCTAGGGAAACCTAGCAAACCTATACATTTTTTAAAACTAGACACCCAAGGGAATCCAGGATGGGGTGACTTGACTGGCTCTCACCAGGTTCTGTTACCCAGAATCCCTTGCAAACCTAAAACTTTATTAAGAAAAAAACACATCTTCCTCACATTTCTGTGGTGGAAAGTTCTGAAATCTGCGTGGATCCACAAAATTCCACCCACCCGGCGTTCCCCAAAGTCTTCCGAGAAAAATGGTACCTCACTTGTGTGGGTAGGCCTAGGGCCCACGACAGGAAATGGCCCAAAATGCAACGTGGACACATCACATTTTCACAGTGAAAACTGACCCTTTTTTTGCAAAGTGCCTAGCTGTAGAATTCTCGGTGCTATACCCTTATTCCCTATGTTTTTGGCTTCTCCTAGTCATAGGCCCTTGCCCCACCCACACAAGTGAGGTATCATTTTACTCGGGAGACTTAGGGCAACGCTGTGGGGTAGGACATTTGTGCCGGCACAGTGATTCCACACAAAAATATGTGGAAAATGTGTTTTTTTCAGCTAACTCTGAGGTTTGCAGGGCATTTTCGGTGGGAATACATAAATGCATACATTTTGCTGAAGTCTTTATAAACAGGAATACAATCTCACCAGTCACCTTTCGTGAAATAGCTAAGGATTGCTCTAGTACATGGTGTCGTCCAATGGACGAGGACCCACAAATTGGACTTTGCGATTTTCACAATTCGTGTCTTTAAGAACTTAAGCCTTGATAAAGTTACGCACTGTAACGAAACACGTGTCGGCTGTCCTGGATTGTTTCCCCGGCGGGGTGGCGACTTTGGATTGTTTTCCCCCAAGGGGTTTTGTGTCCTCTGGTCTTCTCTCAAAAAAACCTTTCTCGAGAAAAAATCTTAGACCAGATTTTACATTGGGTCATTACTATGTATATGGTGTATCACAAATGAGACAGTTGAATATTGAAACTGTGTCTCTGAATTATGAACAGTGTTTGAAGCATTACTTCGAAACCACATAGAGTGTGCTGTATTGTCTGCACTTTTTGTACCTTATATTCATTTATATTACATTAAACTGTGCGGATACTAATTACTCAAATCATGTTTGTTCATTGATGTTCTTTTCGGCTCTTTCAAGGAAGCTTTTTATGACACATATGGTCTCTCTTTGAGGGGACAGTATCAATCATTTGTAAAGTTACGTATGGTTGTGTGTATTCTTTGTCTCAGAACACTGGTTGACATTGCAACTTTAACGTTAGAGTGCCGGGGTAGTTCTAAATAATTAAAACTTATTTGGCAACAGGCTCTCCCTCTGAAGGCCCTGTTCATTCTACATCTTTGGTAGTGGGATGTCTTTTTAACCCCGATGGGCACCGTCAATTTATAGGTTAATTCTTAACTTGAGAAATGTTTAGATTTTGATGTGCAACTGTCAAAACCACCACTACCATTGTACCAATTTGTTTCAATTCTATCTACACCCCTCAATTTGATTGGGCCAAGCAGTGGGGCGGGGGCATCACACCATACCAAGTGCAATAACTTTCTTTAGTTCTATTGTCTAATTCCCCGCCCCTTAATTTTAATACCCACAAGCTTTATTCCCACAAGCATTTCATATGTGGATCGATGAATCTGTTGTACAATGTTTCATCTTCTTCCTTTCGTAGGTTCATGAGTTGAGCTTCCCATGTCCTTGCTGGGCACATGTTTTGGCAGCCATTCAATGACCTCATTGGTCTCAGGACAAGGATGCAGCACGCATGCGTACTTGTCGCAAAGAGATAGGGACATCGGTCACCCTCCAAGGCCCAAATACGAGCTATTAATAAAGTCAGAGAAAAACATGTTAGAATACTAAATTAAATGAATTCACTGTATACCACTTATTTCTACTCTAACCTCATTTACTTAATATATCTTTTGCATTAATAGCTTAGTAAAACTTGCACGGGTTAGTTTCAGCACAGCATGTGAGTTAATGCGAGGGTTTTGAGCAGCCATGTTAAAAGCTATTGCGCAGCTGCAAAGATTTCCCACCAGGCGACAGGAAACGTCATACTACGTAGATGCAGTTGACGCATGCGGAGAAATGTTCCCGCATTTTTGGCGGCCATTTTAAGGACACTCGGGTTACTGGTTAGTAAAATACATAGAAAAGCTTCCCCTAGATACAATATGTAAATTGTGGTGCAACGTTAGTACTCACAAACATGTTGGTTATATTATTACAGTTTATTTGAGAGGATTGCATACGAGCAAGTTTCTTTTCTTACAAAACCTTGCTCCATCAATCCCCTCTCTGATGGCATTGTATGCCATCACTAGCTTCTAATAAATCAGATGCCAACTTTAGCATTCACCCATTTCGATTTCTTCAGATCTTTTATTCCTTTCTTTATCCTTTTTTTTAAATTGTGATCCCTTCCCTCTGCATTTGTGGCAACACATTATCATCAGAACTAACAAAGTTATGGCCATGATCGGCAATAATATTTGACCTAGGATACTTTTACCTGTGTTAGAAACCAACCACTGATAGTGGAAAAACTATTTGTTATTTTCTTCCATACATTGTCAACCTCCAGTGATTTCAGTTCTTCCAAATGTGTATTATTTTTAATATACCTTCCAATCTCTACACTTTTGTCAGGAATATAAGTGCAACAATGTTGCGCTTTCAACATTTTACAGACTCCACCCTCTTTTGCTAATAAGATATCAAGGGCAAGTCAATTTTGCAAAACCATAGATCTAACAGCAACTAATTCTGTATTGATCAATAAAAATCCTCCCGCAGTGTCAGTAGATAACCGATCAACTACTGTCGACAATTGACAGATTTTACAAGAATTCAGCAGAACACCCACTGAAGGTATCAATGCATCAAATATATCACCTACTATTTCAGAAAAACTAGCTCTTTTATATCGGGTTAGTCCATTACTGTCATTATTGCTTCCAGTGATTCTTTTAACATGATAGACTTTAGGGACTACTATTCCAAAATAGCAACTCCCGTACCAATGATCAGGCAGCCTAAAATAGGCTTTGTTCCCTCAAATATAATAAATTCCAGGAAATACTGGAGCAGTTCCTCCTTTTAGTCCCCAACCCCCAATTACTAAGAAGTTATGTTCACACTCACTGGAACCAATAAATGCATTGTTATATTCTGTTTTTAGTCTATGGAGACAGATTTTCCCTTTCTTTTCAAAATCCAGAGACATAGCAGCATGAGTCTTGCCAGTTACCAAAAGGTCTTCCTTCTCAGCCAATTTAGGTATCTGAGGTTTCGGTTCAGAGGCCCTTCTTTGGAAATCCTGTCTCCTCTGTTCTAATAAATTCAAAAATATCTTTTCTTCTTCATGTAATTTACATCTTAAGTTGCGTTTGTGTGCATCAGCTATATCTATTGCTTTCATTGTTAGAAAATATTCACCCATGAATTGTGAGTCTCTAGTACTAAGGACGGGGTTCATGCTCTTTCGCATATGGACTTCTAAAAATATTACATCTACATTTGAATAATAATACTGCAGTTTTCCAGTTCTATAAAATAAACTAGTCAATACACTACATGAAATATCATATGTCAAAGGTAAGTGATGATAAGTTACCCCTTCAGCTACCGAATTTGGTAATTTCATGCAAACGTAACAATCACTATTTTCCATTGTTTCTACATAATGTACTAATAGATTTGCAAATACATTTAAATCAGTTTTGTTTTTATTCACAGTATAGTGTAAATCTAACTCATCTGGTGTTTCTAAGTCTACTCTATCTCCTTTGATGTTTGCTACCTTTGTATGTGTATTAGTACTATTATGTTTGTTTGTAACCATCAAATAAGGTATGGATATTGCTAATATTACCCACATTATGAAGACTAATAGGCTACATATACAGATCCTACAGCACTTCTTTATACAACTTTGTTTTGATTTCTCAGTAACTTTATTGTCAGACATTTTGGACAAGAAGATTTGTCTCTTCCTTTAATTCAGTAACTTGGTATGAGATAACACCTTAAGCGTCTTCTCTCTTTCAAGTCGGTCTCACTTCTTCATCAATTCGTTCAACATTCAGTTCTTCGTTACTGTCTTCCTTTAAGTCGAGATTTTCAAAATCTTCGAGAATGACATATGTCCATTCAAGACCCTTGAACTTGTTATTCAATGTCTTCAATCTTTGGCTCCTTCTTTTTGGTGTTACAGTGGAAGGTCCAGAATGACTAGATACTTCGTATACTTGATCAGGTTCTTCACTGATTGTCTTAAGGCGGTATTTCAGTCTCTTGATAATCCTTGGCCAATTATCACCCTTTCGACTTTTCTTAGTTCTCACTGCACTGTCAGTTTCTTCAAGGCTTATTTTATTTTATTTGCGGCACAATTTGATCTTTGTCTTCAGATTTCCTCTCTATCTGACCTTGTCCAGGGCTTATTGTTTTAGCCTGTTCTGCCTGGATATGTTCATCTACCTCAATCTGCCCCTGTTCAGGATTGGTGATTTTTGGTTTATCTTCTGTATCCTGAACCTGTGTTTCTATGTCTGTCTGGTCTTTTTCAGGTCTTCTTACCCCTTGACCTTCTTCTGCCTGAACGTTTTCTCAAAAACCTACCTGTCCCTCCTCAGACTCCGGAATGTGACTTTGTTTTTCTTCTGTCTGAGTATATTGTTCTCTCCTTAACTGTTCCTGCTCAGGTTCCCTAATAGTTGTAACCCTACTTTCCTGAGCGAGTTCTTCTACACCTGACTGATTCTCACTGTTTTCCTGTCTATCTAGCTGTGTTTGGTTCCTAGTTCTTACAATTACTTCAGTTATGTCCACCACTGGGATCCAGTCGTCCTGATAAGTGCTTGGTTGTTCTTGGGCTGCTACCTCAGGATCTTCTATAGGAAGTTCTTCAGCTGCGCAACCTTCAGCAACTTCAATTTCTCGTGTCAATTGAAACTCTACTTCTTCAGGAGCTGATATGACTTGCATGAATCCAATTAGGTAATCCTGCACGCTTTACAGCTGTTGAAGTAGTTAGTATAACCTGATGCGGTTTGTCCCACCTTGGTGCTAAGCACGATTCTTGAGTGTGATTCTTCACAACTACCCAGTCACCGGGATTCAGATCATGCGCTTGGCTCAGCTGTCTGTTGACTGCGTCTTCCCCAACCTGATTAGAGATAGAACGCACTCTGTTAGCCAACTCTTTGCAATACTCTAATAAGACCAAGGCATACGTTAAATTCAACAGCTTGTGTCCTGGTACACATGCTTGTCTCATTGCTCTTCCCATGAGTATTTCATGGGGACTCAATCCAGTATTTTTGTCTGGAATACTTCTGAGTCCCATCACAACAAGAGGTAAAGTATCAGGCCATTCCAGTGGGGTGGATGCACACACCTTTCAGAGTCTTGACTTGATTGTGCCATTCAATTGTTCTACCACGCCAGAAACCTCTGGGTGGTAAGCGCAGTGCAATTTTTGTTCAACTTTGAATGCTTCACAAATTAGTCGAATTATTTCATTATTAAAATGAGACCCTCTATCTGATTCAATCGTTACTGGAAAACCAAATCTAGGGATGAGTTCTCTTAGTAAGAGTTTGGCCACTGTCAAACTGTCATTTCTTCGGGTCGGGTATGCTCCCACCCACTTTGAAAATAAACAAACTATGGCAAGTACAAATTTCAATCCTCGACAAGCAGGCAGTTGAATAAAATCTAGTTGAAGTCTTACAAAGGGACTTTCTGCCTTTCCAATCTTTCCCATACTAACCATGGTCTTCCTGCCAGGATTCATTTGTTGGCATGTTGGCAAAGACTCTCTGCTACATTCCTGAATATATCGTTAAACCAATCTTGTCTGAAAAGTCGAATCATTGCATCTCTGCCTACATGTGGGTCTCCATGATACATTCTAGCCATAGGTGCAAGCATACTGTCTGGCATTACTGGTCTGCCATCATAACAAACCCACACACCATCTTCTGTCCTTCTTTGACATCCTATTTTCACCCACTCTTCCTTTTCTCTCATTTCTACTGCATCCTGCAGATCCTTCACCTCCTCCCAGGTTCCCACTCCTACTAGTAGCATAAGTTGGCAGCTGATTCCACAAGTTTCAATTTTCTTGTTTAGTGCAATTTTATGTCTTGCACAGTGCTGGACAACCTGGTCAGCATATCAGTTACCGACTGTCACATAGTCATCTCCTGATTGGTGAGTAGCACACTTAACCACGGCTACCTCTTTTGGTAATTGAATAGCCTCAATTAATTCTCTCACAAAATTTCCATTTTTAATGGGAGTTCCTGAGGAAGACAGGAAATCCCTCTGCATCCATAGCTGGCCAAAATCATGCACAACCCCATAACCATATTGGCTGTCAGTAAATATGGTTATTCTCCAATTTTTCCCAATTTTGCATGCTTTAATTAAAGCGATTAATTCGGCTACTTGTGCAGATCTGACTTCTGGTAAATAGGATGCTTTGACTATTCCAGTCAATAAACACACAGTGTAAGCAGCACTCAATCCTCCCTCCTCGTGTTGCATGCATGAGCCATCTACAAATATCTCATGATCTGCATTTTTCAGGGGTTCCTCTTGTATGTCAGGACGCAGTTTGGTGCTAAGTTCAGTCACATCAAGACATTCATGTTAGGCCTCATCTTTCACCTCTTCTTGGTATGGATCAGGTAGTAAGGTGGCTGGGTTAGGAACAGTACACATCACTATATTCCCGTTTTCAGCCCCTAGGATTATTCTCTCATATTTTGTTAGCCTACTGGGAGTAAGATACTGCGTTCAGGTTTTGGTCAGCAAAATCACAACTGAGTGGGGAACATACACCTTTACAGGGTGTCCCATCACAATTGACTCACTTTGTTCTATGCTCACACAAGTTGCAGCTACAGCTTTCAGGCAACCTGGAAATGCCCATGCCACAGGGTCTAGGGTAGTAGAAAAATATGCCACTGGTCTTCGCATTAATCCATGTCTCTGTGTCAAAACTGAGAGTGCACAATTACCTCACTCATAGCAGAACAATGCAAATTCTTTTGAATAGTCTGGCATTCCCACAGCAGGTGCTTCGCACAAACAATTTGTAACTTTATAAACGATTCCATGCTTTCATCATCCCATTCTATGGGATCCTTTGCTCTCTTTTTGGTCATCTGTATCAGGGGTTTAGCCAGTAAAGCAAATCCTACAATGCTCTGCCTGCAATATCCTACGACCCCAAGAAACATTCTTATTTCTTTTTGGGTTCGTGGCAACTGCATTTGTCTTATTATTCTGATTCTTTCTGAGGTCACCTTTCTAATTCCTCTCTCTATTTGATTTTCCAGGTATTTGACTGAGTTTTTACAAAACTGAAGTTTCTCGGGGGACACTTTGTGTATACCCTTTGCAAAGTGATTTAGCAATGCAATTGAATCAGTGACACAGTCATCTCGAGTGTTCGACGCCACCAATAGGTCGTCAATATACTGCACCAGGACTGACTCTCTGGGCAACACAAGAGATTCAAGACTTCTTTTGAGAATCTGATTAAAGATTGAAGGACTTTCAGTGTACCCTTGAGGCACATGATTCCACACGTAAACATGATCTTCGAATTTAAATAAAAATAAAAACTGACTATCTGGATGCAATGGAATAGAAAAGAATGCATGACATAAATCAATTACTGTGAACCAACCTGCTTTCCATGGTATTTGATAAAGAATCACAGCTGGGATGGGCACTACTGGACAACACGGTACAACAATCTTATTAATTTTCCTCAGGTCTAAAACCACCCTATACTTCCCATTAGGTTTCTTAATGCCAATTATAGGTGAGTTACAAGGGCTACTCATTATTTCTTTCAAGATGCCTTGTTCGACTAAACGCTCAATCTCTGCTGCAACACCTGCCTTTATTTCAGGACTAATTTTGTATTGTCGAGTATTTGGATAAACAGCACCTTCTTTCACTGTCACTTTTATCTACATTTGCCATCAATCCTATTTCTTTTCCAGTAAAATCCCATATTTCTGCATTTACAGTCAGTTTGACTTCGGCAGGTAATTCATCTTTGGTTATCATTGAATACATTTAATTTACATCTGTCCCTTGTTTAGCTAACATGAACTTGTAAACTCCATCTTCATCTGGGGTTAATATTGCGACACCATCCGGGGTGCAATATATGGTGCCATTCATTTTGCACAACAAGTCCCTTCCAAGCAAGTTTACAGGACTTGAGTCACAGACCACGAATTTATGCATTTCTTTAAAATTTCCAATCCCACCTCCATTGATTCTGTGATCGGGGTTCTAATCTGTTTGTTCGAGACACCTACTACTTGGATGGCTTCACCCGAGAGGGGCAGGTTAGGAATGTCTGCCGTTCTCACAGTAGACCTGGTAGCACCAGTATCCAACAAGAAAGTGATATCATTTCCTTTTACTTTACCTTCTACGTATGGACCTGACTGATCTACCGGTAGTGATGCGCCAAGTACGCACTCCCCTTCCTCCCCCCTCAGGCACCGTCATTCCTGCTCATAATCGAGTAGTGGGTCCTGCAAAAGAAACTGCGATGTTACAAAAAAATTCTTACCACTTCCTTCTGGAAATCCGGCGTCCACACTTTTTGCTGGACTTGATTCACAAAATTTGACTTAGGAGCAGGTGGAAATTGACTCTGAAGATCTATACCTTGTTGCGGTTGACTCATTAACACCTCATTCTGCGTCTGTGGATTTAAATTTTGATTCGGGCCATTATTAACTTGTACGAATTTACACTCGTTCTTCCAGTGCCCCAACTTACCGCACCCGTGACAGGGAAACCTTTTCTTTGCCTCTTCCCTGTTCAATCTTCCCCGTGACTTACCCCCATTATTTTCGCTTTGACCTTGTGCCCTTCCTTGATTTTCTGACTGTTCATTCAATTGAAGCTCTTGCTGTTCAGCTAATTTTACTTGAGCCCACATTACCTTTTCTTCTAAGGCTTTTCGTCTGTTATCAATTTCATCCCCACAATATTTGGCATACTTTAAAATGTTGTCTATGGGCTTTGATTGCCAACATAACATGCTGCTTAATCATTTGAGATATATCCAATCTTAACCCTGTCACAAATCGATACACAAAATGTGTCATGTCCTTATTCTCTATACATTCAAAACCACTATACTGTTTAAACACATGTAAAAGATGTTCGTAGTATGCATGTACAGACTAATTTTTCTCTTGAGTTGTTCTGTCTATTTTTACCCAATCAGTTTCTTTCGGGGGAATTTTACTCTTTAGAAAAGTGATCACCTGGTGATATTTTTTCATTACATCTTCTGATGGGGCTCATGTCTTTGAATCTCTTGGATACACCTCACTAGGCCAATCTATAGTAATTTTACAATCCGTCCACAAATCCGCAGGTACTACTATGTCAACCAGACCATCCAGATCTTTTAACAAAACCTTTGAAACTTTCACAAACCTTTCAGCTTGTCTGTACCACTCCACTGGTTTCTCTCTCAGTTTAGGGAAATCATTCGTAAATGACAAAATATCCTATCTCATCCATGGTACATGTACGTACCCTCCTCCAGGTACTTCCCTCATTGGATACAACCACTTTCTCTCATTGTATATTCAGATGTCGTTCGATTTACCTGTGCTTCTTCCTTTTTCTTTGCCCACCTAACTTTCCATTTTTCAAGATCTCCCCATTTTTGTAACAGAAATAATAACTCCCTGATCTGTAATTTTCTTCCAGACACATTCATGTTTTCCAAATCCTTATCAGAAAATTCTGCTCTATATGGTTTCTGCAACAGCTTTGACTTCCCTATGTCAATTCCCATTTCGGTTGCCAGAATTGTCAATTTTCCAAGAAATGTTTTTGTGTTTTGTGTGATGCTTCTGCAAATAAACAGTAACTCTTCCTCACTGTATGTGTTTAATTTCTCCTAGACCCACATTTCCGGCTACCATTTCTTCCAATTCTACTCGCAATTTGAAAATGTCTAATAATTTTGGCTGTGGCTTCTCTATTTCTTGAGACCATCACTCTATATCTTCTGGGGTTACTATTGTGGCACTTCTGGTTCCTGTTGAGGTTTCCAATCTAACTTGCTTTGAACAACTGGGCAAATTTCTCCTCGGAGATTCCATTATTGTTTCTTTTATAGGTAAATCCATTAATGATATTACTGATTCCCATTCACTTGCTTGATCATCTATTATTACCTTTTCTTTTCTTGGTTCTATACTTGGGTTAGGCATTACAGGAACTTGGGGACAGTTTGACTTTTCACCATACAATGGGACGACTGGACCTATTGTCACTGGTATGGTCAATGCTTCTGGGTGAGCGTTTATCTGAGCTACTTTCTGGATTAATTCATCTCTATTCTTATTTATTGCTTCCTTTTCTTTTTCTTGAAGTACCCTGTTTGCTGTGTCATGTACAATTTGTGGAACCAAAGGTGTTCCTATCATCGGGGCACTAGGGGTCATTCTATTAAACCCTTCATTATAAGGTGGAGGACTTTTCATCAATATGTCTTCTAAGTATCCTTCTTCTACTTTTCCGCTACCTGTCATGGTTAAATGCTTGGTTTTCTCTGTACATTTGCCTCCAGTCTGCTCTTCTGACAGTATCACAGGATATAAGCCTTCTGCTACCATGGCCTGTCTCCATTGTTTCATTTGACTATCTCTAGTCTCTCTGGAAATTTTGGATAATATTTCCTTAGGGTCCTGTTACTTCGTGGTCTGTCACGTTCAAAGGCTTCCATTTCCCATTCTTCTAAAGCCTCATACTGGGTCAATCGAGGTCTGGGTTCTAATTCATTCATCCGTGTTCTTAAATTGTGCAATATTCTTCCATTAAAACTTCTGTACTCAGGAAATGCTAATATTCCATAATCTTTTGGGTATTCTACCCAATTTTCTAACCATACACAGGTATGATAGCCTCTTTCCACCATCATGTATGATGTAGGCGTATTTGAGGGAGGAATGAGAATCCCTTTGCTACTCCTAATGGGTTTGTCCTTTTTAAAATAATTCTCGACCTTTTGCATAAATGAAATTTTTCTCTTTTCTCCATACATTGCGTGCTTGTGTTTGCTAAGGTACTGTTCGTAAGTAAACCCTATAAATCTTCTGTCTGGACGAGTCCCTGTTAATGTTGGATCGTACATGCAAACACCACTATCTATTATTATTCTTGGGATTTCTATTTCGGTTACCAATCAGACGCTTGCTTTAATTCTAATGATTCTCCAATACCAGCGCGTTTTCTATTCTGAGGACCAATTAACTTCTACTCTGCCTGCTCACTCAGCCAATGCTTGCGCAGCTTTTCTGTGACGTCAGTATCACTCCTTACTACTGACCCCTCCTTTACAATTTTGCATCAACTACATGCCTGCTGTTTCAACCAATCCCAGCGCGGCTCTCAGTGACGTCAGTGCAGCACCCTCAACTGACCCCTCCTTTACAAAGTCCTACGAAAACATTTTCTCACAAAATTCACACACTTTCTCATTAATTAACAACGTAGAAACATTCGCTATTGTGTCTGACCCACGAATTCAAAGGATAGTAAAATGTCTTTCACTGCGAGTAAATCCCTTCCGTTTACTCTTCACACACTATGAGTAAAACCTTTCCTCTTACTCTTCACACAAGCATCAGAGAACCCGCTACTCCTTCAGTATTACCCTTTCTAGGTGATATACCAAATTTTTCACCAGCGAACTCCTTGCTACCAATTATTCTCACTAACATACAAGAAATGATTCCCTAACTTAGTGCTTCTAGTCCTGCGTAACTTTCAGCACTTTCTCTATCCAGACCAATAACCTCACTGCAGTGTGGCTTCCATTCACCACCCGCTATTCAATATTCCCGGGAATTTCCAGACAAAATCAATCAACACATAACAGGTTTGGTTAAAACATAAATCAATAATTCAAATTTACAAAATACAATCCTCGCCTAACTAACTAAACTAACCATGCCTCTGCTACCAAGAAAAACTGATGCAGCTGAGTTTACCAGCTCTATACACACACATACACACAACTCTCACTTTGGGCCCATATACATTTAATGAGCTAATAAATATCCGCTGGTCATCAATTTTGTTTTACCTCAGAGACCTGTTACACCAGTATCCTTACCATTCCCTGTCTCCTTATGTAAATGTACTTTGTCGATAAATCTAGTTGTAGATTAGAATAGGGAGGAAATAATAACACAATTAACTTTCATTTAAAGAACCACAGACTCTGTAGGAGTTTCAAAGATTTATCTGAATTAATAATTTTGTGAGTTAAATCAGAATACACGTAGATACACCAAATTCTCCATCAGGGAAAATAGTACAGTTAGCTTATAATCAATTCACATTGATTAAATTCTTGTGATGACAGTACCTGAGGAGAGAAAGAACAGAGAGCAAATACGGAGAATAACCCCACAGAACTATATTTACCTAGAATGGTGTGAGGACCTGGACATCAGAGTATCAAGGATTCAGGTCAGGTTCTGGACCGGGAAGGTGACCTCTCCTAGTGTAACGCCAGCGTTACACCCCTTCTTGGTGCTACTGTCTCTGGCTCGGGCTCGCCCGGACCCCTTCCTAGATGTGCGTCCTCGGTTATTCGTGATTCTTCAGTCAGATTGCAGCAACTTCAGGCAGCATCTCAGCATACCATCAGCATCAAGTGTGTCAAACTAACTAAAACTTACCTCTGTTATACCAATTCGAGTGTATGATCCACCCCCAAATGTTTCAATTCTATGTACACCCCTCAATTTGATTGGGCTAAGCAGTGGGGTGAGGGCATCACACCATACTAAGTGCAATAACTTTCTTTAGTTCTATTGTCTAATTCCCCGCCCCTTAATTTTAATACCCACAAGCTTTATTCCCACAAGCATTTCATATGTGGATCGATAAATCTGTAGTACAATGTTTCAGATTCTTCCTTTCGTAGATTCAAGAGTTGAGCGTCCCATGTCCTTGCTGGGCACATGTGTTGACAGCCATTCAATGACCTCATTGGTCTCAGGACAAGGATGCAGCACGCATGTGTAGTTGTCGCAAAGGGATAGGGACATCGGTCACCCTCCAAGGCCCAAATACGAGCTATTAATAAAGTCAGAGAAAAACATGTTAGAATACTAAATTAAATGAATTCACTGTATACCACTTATTTCTACTCTAACCCCATTTACTTAATATATCTTTTGCATTAATAGCTTAGTAAAACTTGCACGGGTTAGTTTCAGCACAGCATGTGCGTTAATGCGAGGGTTTCGAGCAGCCATGTTAAAAGCTATTGCGAAGCTGCAAAGATTTCCCACCAAGCGATAGGAAACGTCATACTACGTAGATGAAGTAGACGCATGCGCAGAAAAGTTCCCGCGTTTTTGGCAGCCATTTTAAGGACACTCGGTTTACTGGTTAGTAAAATACATAGAAAAGCTTCCCCTAGATACAATATGTAAATTGTGGTGCAACGTTAGTACTCACAAACATGTTGGTTATAGTATTACAGTTTATTTGAGAGGATTGCATACGAGCAAGTTTCTTTTCATACGAAACCTTGCTTCATCAGGGGGCAGATAGGGGGCTACTGCCCCCATCTTTCCCCCGGGGGTGCAGAGAGTCTGTAATTGTGGCGGAGGTGGGGGCATTTGGCATGCCCGTTGTAGGCAGCCCCCACCCTAACTAAAATTTCCCATAAAAAATCCCTGGCGTATAGTGGGCATTCTGCCCCCCCGTTCCCCCCCCAGAATTGTGGCGGGGGTTGGGAGGATTGGAATGCCCGTTTTGGGCAACCCCACCCTATAAATAAGTGCCTATAAAAAAATCCCTGGCGTTTAGTGGGCTTTCTGCCCATCCAGGGGGGCTGAAAGACTGAATTTGGCCAAATGTGTTGAGGGAGCAAAGGCCCTTGCCCAAGGGGCCGCTCCCCCCTCCCTGGTGTCTAGTGGGTGAATCCCTGCTTGGGATTGCCTTCCTGGGGCGTACCATTGGAAAGGGGAGATTCTCCCCTTTCCAATGATAACTCTCCCGTCTTTCTATGTGCTCAGGGGGCTGAGATAGCCCCCTGAGCACGTAGAAAGTAAAACTGAAATGAGCACGTAGAAAGTGAAACTGAAATGAGCCTAAAGGTTCATTTCAGTTTCAGTGTCTGTGAAATTACATCAGCGCAACGTGCGCACTGATCGTCATTTCACAGAAACAGGGGGGGGGGTGGCTTCGGGAGCTGGGGAAGCTCTTCCCCAGCTCCCGAGGCTTTGGGAGTGTGAAAGAAATCCCTGTGGGGCCTGCACCAGAGCGATTTCTTCTGTAATGGCATCGGACGCGCATGAGCCGTCCGAAGCACACGAGAACTTATGCGTCGGACGGCTCCCGTGCGTTCAACGCATGGAAAGGGTTAACAAGCCCTTATCGCCACCAAGTGACGTTGTGGTGGCGATAGGAGCTTCGCCTAAATTACAAGGCAGCATTAAACCACTTAACGTGGTTTAACGCTGCCTTGTAAATAAGGCCCCCTTTCCCGCTAAACATTGCGTGAAAGGGGCGGACAATGGGTGTTGTGGTGGGCAGGCCAGCATAAATAGGAGGCAGCGCCAATATTAAGACCTGGGAAAACCTGGTCTTAAACAGGCGAAACAAGGAAAAATGCTTTATTTCTCCTCCTTTTTGCTGTTTTCATGTGTGCACATAGAAACAGCAAAACGCCAATGATTATTTATGTGCAGGATGGTCCACCTTCCTGCACATAAACAATCTTCCCCTCAACACAGGCGCCCTTGAACTATGGTGCAAGGGTGCTTGCGTTGGTGCAAAGCAGCTAAATTTAGCGCCAGAGCAGGGGGAAACGCAGGGCTGCACCATATTCTAGTAAATATGGTGTAGACTCGCGTTTATAAAGTGAAAAAGCGTGTTGTTAGCTTTCTTGGCCTAACAATACATTTTGCCACTTTCTTGTAAATATGCCCCTTGGTTTTCCCAGTTGGCAAGATGAATATGTCTAACTAAGACGTGTTATGCATTAGGGTATTTGTGCTCATTTACAACTGGATCATATTCAAGGAAGGAATTAAGTAAAACGTACAGCAGGTCACAGGCCTATGGAATAATTTGTTTTTACCCAATTTAGAGCCAATCCAGAGACACTGTATTATAGGTAGGCATTGTAATGGTCAAAGGTGTTAAAAGGTACTAGAATGTGTAATAATATCTGGACATGGACACCTAAGTAATCTGCTGTGTTATAAAGATCGTTGAGTACAGAGGTGCCAACTGATCTGGTACCGAACATGGTTGAAAGCTTGCAACCAATTTCTGGTTGGATTCCACAAAAGCCTTTGGTGGATCGTAGCTGCTCCATAAGGTCACTTTGCAAAATAGGTTAAGAGGGAAATGGTCCGACATAAAATTTGCTGGCTTATCAAAGATAGAGAAATTTAGCAGCTCAAGAAAAAGACCAACTTTCTCTTTCACATGATAGTGATAAAGTGCTACAGCATACATCTTTTTGAGAGTCCTTTGGCTTACCAGTGGCTGAGAGCTTCACATAACCAAGTACTATGAAGTGATTAAAAGATATTGAGCAGAGCCCAGTTGACAGTGTAATCAGCATTATCAAGATGATTGCTGGGCCTGGAAATATTGTCTGACAGAATTTCTTCCCATATCCTGCATCTTCACATAAAAAATAATTGATCCAGATTATATCAATTTGGACAGGGGTCATGCAATTGGACTTTTAAGCACTTCCAATCATATTGTAATTGCAGCATTGGTAATTGTAAGGGGAAACAGCCTTAAACACACAGCATGAGCTACATGGGGCTGAACCATGCAGGCCGTAGCACGCACGTCTAAACCATGAATAGGCCCTAACCATGCATATTCATGGTTAAGGTTAATGCGCAGTCAAGTTGCTGCCAGGCGGGAAGAGCAGGAAGCAGGAAGAGGAGGGATCGGGACGAGGAGGAGAGGTAAGATAGGTTTTGAGAGGGTAGGCGTCGTTTTTGGGGGTTGTGGGGAAGTTTTCAAGGCTGGGAGGGGGTCAGGGTAGTTTACAGGGACGACGGGGGTTGGGAGTATTAGGGCTCAGGGCAGGAGATGGAGGTAGATCATTTGAGTGGGGAGTGGGGGTACTTTTCAGGACGAGGCAGTGGGAGTTTTAGGGCTCAGAGCAGGGGATGGAGGTGCGGGTAGATTATTTGGGTTGGGGTAGTTTGGGGGTTGGGGGTCGTGGTAGTTTTCAGGGGTGGGGAGTTTTAGGGCTCAGGAAAGGGGCAGTTTTAAAGCCTTGCCCATTTCACAAATTGTTTGACAGGTATGATATCATTGACAATACAATGAACAATTCCTGGTGTGAAGACATCTATAAGAACATCATCAGGATGAACATTCTTGTGTGCTGATGACCCTGAATAGTAAAACACCCGGCTGTGTATTCCACGACCATACGAAACAGCAACCAACATATAGTGGTGCTCCAAAAGATCGGGTTAAAATTGGTAGCAACCCAAATGCTAGTAGCCGCTTGTCACGTAGTATCGTTTATCTTTAGTGTCACAGATGTTATGTCAGTTGAGATAAAGGGCAACTCTTGCCTCAGCCATAGATTGCTGGCATCTTCATAGTCGCCCGCACTTTAAAGGAACGTCAACATTTTGACCCATTATCCTTCTTTTTGCTGTTTCCATGTGTGCACATAGAAACAGCAAAACGCCAATGATTATTTATGTGCAGGATGGTCCACCTTCCTGCACATAAACAATCTTCCCCTCAACACAGGCGCCCTTGAACTATGGTGCAAGGGTGCTTGCGTTGGTGCAAAGCAGCTAAATTTAGCGCCAGAGCAGGGGGAAACGCAGGGCTGCACCATATTCTAGTAAATATGGTGTAGACTCGCGTTTATAAAGTGAAAAAGCGTGTTGTTAGCTTTCTTGGCCTAACAATACATTTTGCCACTTTCTTGTAAATTTGCCCCTTGGTTTTCCCAGTTGGCAAGATGAATATGTCTAACTAAGACGTGTTATGCATTAGGGTATTTGTGCTCATCTACAACTGGATCATATTCAAGGAAGGAATTAAGTAAAACGTACAGCAGGTCATAGGCCTATGGAATAATTTGTTTTTACCCAATTTAGAGCCAATCCAGAGACACTGTATTATAGGTAGGCATTGTAATGGTCAAAGGTGTTAAAAGGTACTAGAATGTGTAATAATATCTGGACATGGACACCTAAGTAATCTGCTGTGTTATAAAGATCGTTGAGTACAGAGGTGCCAACTGATCTGGTACCGAACATGGTTGAAAGCTTGCAACCAATTTCTGGTTGGATTCCACAAAAGCCTTTGGTGGATCGTAGCTGCTCAATAAGGTCACTTTGCAAAATAGGTTAAGAGGGAAATGGTCCGACATAAAATTTGCTGGCTTATCAAAGATAGAGAAATTTAGCAGCTCAAGAAAAAGACCAACTTTCTCTTTCACATGATAGTGATAAAGTGCTACAGCATACATCTTTTTGAGAGTCCTTTGGCTTACCAGTGGCTGAGAGCTTCACATAACCAAGTACTATGAAGTGATTAAAAGATATTGAGCAGAGCCCAGTTGAAAGTGTAATTAGCATTATCAAGATGATTGCTGGGCCTGGAAATATTGTCTGACAGAATTTCTTCCCATATCCTGCATCTTCACATAAAAAATAATTGATCCAGATTATATCAATTTGGACAGGGGTCATGCAATTGGACTTTTAAGCACTTCCAATCATATTGTAATTGCAGCATTGGTAATTGTAAGGGGAAACAGCCTTAAACACACAGCATGAGCTACATGGGGCTGAACCATGCAGGCCGTAGCACGCACGTCTAAACCATGAATAGGCCCTAACCATGCATATTCATGGTTAAGGTTAATGCGCAGTCAAGTTGCTGCCAGGCGGGAAGAGCAGGAAGCAGGAAGAGGAGGGATCGGGACGAGGAGGAGAGGTAAGATAGGTTTTGAGAGGGTAGGGGTCGTTTTTGGGGGTTGTGGGGAAGTTTTCAAGGCTGGGAGGGGGTCAGGGTAGTTTACAGGGACGACGGGGGTTGGGAGTATTAGGGCTCAGGGCAGGAGATGGAGGTAGATCATTTGAGTGGGGAGTGGGGGTACTTTTCAGGATGAGGCAGTGGGAGTTTTAGGGCTCAGAGCAGGGGATGGAGGTGCGGGTAGATTATTTGGGTTGGGGTAGTTTGGGGGTTGGGGGTCGTGGTAGTTTTCAGGGGTGGGGAGTTTTAGGGCTCAGGAAAGGGGCAGTTTTAAAGCCTTGCCCATTTCACAAATTGTTTGACAGGTATGATATCATTGTCAATACAATGAACAATTCCTGGTGTGAAGACATCTATAAGAACATCATCAGGATGAACATTCTTGTGTGCTGATGACCCTGAATAGTAAAACACCCGGCCGTGTATTCCACGACCATACGAAACAGCAACCAACATATAGTGGTGCTCCAAAAGATCGGGTTAAAATTGGTAGCAACCCAAATGCTAGTAGCCGCTTGTCACGTAGTATCGTTTATCTTTAGTGTCACAGATGTTATGTCAGTTGAGATAAAGGGCAACTCTTGCCTCAGCCATAGATTGCTGGCATCTTCATAGTCGCCCGCACTTTAAAGGAACGTCAACATTTTGACCCATTATCCTTCTTCTTTAACAATCTGTCAGGAATTGTTCATTGTATTGTCAAACATCAAAAATAACAAGCATTTGCAATGCAATAGGTCTCGCATTTGTTGCAGTTGGAGCTACTGGCATTGTAAATGGCAGTGTTTTTTATCAATGTTTTTGTTTGCAGTGGAGTCATTATTTAAAAATTACACACTATACCATATTATAAGCTATTCTAGCAACTGTACAGTAAAGCTATGGCTATTTTAACGTAAAGGAGTGTGAATGGATGAATAAAAATACAAAAAACAGGATCTAAAAATTTACGATGGAATGTATAGCAGGGGACAGGGACTACCGATCACAACAAATGTACTTGAAGTGATTGGGGCATCATATGCAATAAAAAAATCGGTAGTACGGGGTGTCAGCGACGCTTGTGCAAATGTTGTTCAGCTGGTGAAGTGGTCAGCTCTGTTTGCAGATGCAAAGTGGTGAAAGGTGAAGTATTCAGCTCTGTTTGCAGGCACAAAGGGATGAATGGTGAAGTGGTCACTCTCTTCAGCGGTGAACATGCTCTTTACTGTTGCTCATGGGCATCAAGAGACTCTGCCAGGTCTAAGGCATTCCAGAGACCTTATATGATGGCTGGGGTTTGTAAATGAACCTACATTAAACACCACTAAAAGATGAAGCGATTTCTGCAACATCACATGATTTTTCTCCAAAATGTGTTTTTTCAGTTTTACATTTTGGATTCCTGGGATGCTCTGGCATAAGATTCCCGGTTCCACCATGATTCATTTGGTACAGTAAATAAACACAATAACCAAAAATACTCTCAAACTGCAGTTTAACGGAGACGTGGTTTTCTGTGTAACAGACAAACGCCTGACCATGGTCCCAGCAGGGGCACGTGCCACCTAATCTAGAGACACTTCTCTCACAGAAGTTGTGCCAACTCACCTGCAGCCAAAGCTATGGGTCACGGGAAAATGGGATGGAGAGTAAGGGGGGTACAGGGAGAGAGAGAAAGGGGGCACAGGGAGAGAGAAATGGGGGCATGGAGAGAAATGGCGGACCGAGAGAGAACGGGGGAAGAGAGGCTGGAAGGGTGAAAACGAAAGCGAGAGAGGGCACTAGTGAGGGGGGTACCGGAAGGGGAAGGAGGTGGACAGGTGATATACATTTTAAAAAGCAGGTTTTTGGCAGTAGGTGATGACTGCTGGCAAGGACCAACACCCGGAAAGGAGGTTTGACATCCGAGCCCCCACTATTATAATGTGAAACTATCATGCAACTACAAAATCACAAAAAGGTGCTAGTTTTCCAAAGACACATGACCCGCCTGATGTACACACTACAAGATTCTTATAAGTCCCAAGAACATAAAGACAAATTATACTTTTCAAATAGCCCTCCGTATTAAATTTGCTCCATTTCTACGCTCGGTTAACAGATATAACTACTACCCAATCAATGGTATTCAATTGATCCACCTCGGAAGAATGAAGGCTGAGGCAGACTTGCCAGGAGTGTAACCTCTGCCCCTTACAAGTGTACGTCTCACTGAGCCCTTCTGCCGGTATTGTGTTGGACAGCTGGTTACAATTCGATCAGTTGAGCCCCTTATGTGTAGCCTTTAAACAGAAACACAGCAAAGCCCGCTTTTGTATTCGCCAGATAACTAGGAAAAACAGCTATACACGAGGCGCGAGCAGCAACCGGAGTCACAGAGGTAGAGAGACCAGCCTTGGCTCCGACGGTTATGAATAACTTAACATCCACGTACCTACCAAACATGAATGTGTCCTTCTATAATGGATGTGGTTACATGTAAAGTGCTCCAATACCTACAGATTGAGTTTGTGCTAAATAAAAAAAACAAAAAAATAAATACAAACACTTAACAGATCTGTTCCAGGTCAGGCAGCGGAGTCATAGTTCGCCCGACCCTTGTGAAGACAGAGCAGCCGTCCCTGAAAATCAGCAGGGCAAGGGCGAGGATGTGGTCCGTCGGCTAAACTGCCGACTTTGGTGCTGGAAACCAGAGTTTGAGCTCCGAGGTCGCATCAACATCCTGTGATTCTGGGCAAATCACTTAATCTCCCCGTGCCTGAATGTGTAATGTAAATACGGTGCTCGTGTAAAGCGCTCCAATAAACTTCGGGTCGAGTTCGTGCTATATATATATGCAAAAAAAACCAAGTGCAAAGGCAAGTAACAGTACAAGGACATGTCGCCAGCTAGTCACGTGCACTCATAACCACACCTACAGGCGACGCAACAGCACAGTGAACCCATCCGCCCAACACCGGACATTTTGCAACTTGCTTTTATATGGTGTACGCATAATTATACATTTGCCACACTTGCCTCATACCATCATCTCCTGCATATTTTTCCTTTTCTCGCATAATTTAGCCAACCCTGCCAGTTATACTATAATAAAGTAAACAAACTAAACAGTTCACAGAACTTACCCCAGTAAAACAAGCGTCTTCAAATAGGTCGTGTCTCCAATGAATGTCGCTGATTCGCCTTCTTTGAAAATGTTCAGTGCTGCACGTTTAAATAGAGCATTGGATGCACGAAAGATATCACTAATAGCACTAAGTAAACAAAGTAATTGCTAAAAATGTCCTAAAACATGCCGCCCTAATTATCGCTTGCCATGCAGCTTTTATGACTAATGAAGGCGTGGCGGTGGCGCCAGTAATACGCCTGCTCCCGATCACAACACAGAAAGTGAGAATTATCACAGCATGAGACCCCACAGTAATCATTAGCACAGCATGTCGACAGGTGCCCCAGGCTGCTGGAGCACTCAACTATAATTAATGCGCAGCACGTCTTCCGGAGACGAGCACTCAACTGGAATTAACGCGCACAAGCTGTTCCACTGTGAAGCGCGTTCACAGACCAGAATCGGCTCGTGCCCAGACCAGAATCGGCTCGTGCCCAGGTCTGTCTCCCTTGGGAGTAAACACGGCAATAATAGTCTTGTTGGCGGCAGCGCTTTGCGCTGCAACGCCAGCGAGACCTAAAAAATAAAATTGTCAGTCTTTGTTACAGGAATCATGCGTAGTTTAGTAATATCAGAGGGTTGCCTAAATCAAATACTTTTGCCACAGAACATTACTTGTTCGAAACACTGTTTACCTATGTATCCTTATGTCAAACACCTCTATGTTCAATGGTACAGATATCAGACAAACAAATTTTGTTCATATAATGTACAAAGTTTTCTTGTTTTTATACTAAAATATCTGCACAGAAAAATGTATTGTTTCTGCGAGTGTTTTTAAATGTATATTGTTTTTAACCACAACAATGAATAAAAATTGACTTTGTACTTTATATGAACAAAATGTGTTTGTCTGATATCTGTACCATTGAACATGGAGGTGTTTGACATAAGGATACATAGGTAAACAGTGTTTCGAACAAGTAAGGTACTGTGGCAAAAGTATTTGATTTAGGCAACCCTTTGATATTACTAAACTACGCATGATTCCTGTAACAAAGACTGACAATTTAATTTTTTATTTTCAGAATGGTGACTTAAAATTCAACTTTACCATTAAAGAGGATTTTAAATTACAATTGATTAGAGAGCAAATATGACATTTCTACCCATCTCCAAGCAAACATTATCACTTAATAAATATAATGCGGTAACCCAATGTTATCCTATGGGAGAGGCAAGCCTTGCAGTAGTTAAAAACGAATTTAAGAGCTTTTCACTACCAGGACATATAAAACTTAAAGGAACATGTCCAACTTTTAAAGTACACTGCTCCTTGCCCTAGGCGATGTTTAGGGCCCACACTAGGGGGTGTAGGGGGTGACATATGTATTAAAATGGAAGGATTAGGCCTGGCAAAAGTGCTGTTGCCCACTAGTAACATTTAGCTGACGGGACTTGGATACCCACGGTACCCTGTATGAGGAACTTACAAGTAAATATAATTAAATGTACCAATCATATGTAAGCCAATAGTACAATGTTTGAAGGAGAGAGTGCAAGCACTTTTGCTCTAATTAGCAATAGTAAAGTGCACAGACTCCTAAAAGCCAACAAAATAAGTTCAGAAAACAGGAGGGGTGAAGGCAAATAGGTTGGGATTAACCTTGCAAAGAGGGCCAAGTCTAACAACAGTCAAGAAATTAGAGGAACATTTTGGTGAAAAAGTAAACATTGTGTTGGAAAGACATAAATTCATCAACATTGTACAGGGTATGAATGAAAATGTCACCAGCTACATTGCCGCACTACATTATCTGGAACTTGTGATTTTGGTGTGGTATGTGACTCTTTAATCAAAGACCTGGTGGTGTGGTGCACCAAAAATACACGGATCAAGAAAAGTTATTAGCACACAACCAAAATTACAATCAGGCAATTGATATCACTAGAACTATAGAACATACTGTCAATTGTGTAAATCAATGTCAGTTACCACAGAACAGTTTCTAATAAAATGAGAACTGATGACATTTGTAAAATTAACAAAGTACCATCCTCTAAGGGTAAGGGTAAGACATGAAATACCAAATTGAAATAATTAAGGTGTGGAAATAGCAACCTCCTAGTTAAAAACCTAGATTGCCCTTCAAAAGGTGTGACATGCAGAAAATGCAACAAGAGGGGACACTTTGCAAGGGTGTACAAAACCCAAGGAAACAGACAGATACACATAATAGAACGTAGGGATGAAGAAAAAGGGACATGAGTTTTCCAAGTGAACACAAATAACAATTAGCTCACCTATGTATAGAGTTAGATTGAGAACATATCAATGTCATGACTGACTCTGCTCTCTATTTACTCTTATAGATAATGAGATATATCCTGGGTCACTGGAATTATGGGACACAGGACCTCAAATTATGCAGCAGGGTTGAGTAAATTGTGCAGCAACAAAAGGCAAATTATGTGGCGTAATGCAGCACTTATTGTGATAGTCTTACTTCATTATTTTGTAATTTTTACACCTGTTAACAATGTCTGGGCACAGGTTGCACCTCAATAGTACCTGTTTAACACTGAAACACAGCAATAAGCAACAGAAAGGCTACCAGTCAACCTTTGCAAAAATCCTTCCACTGCATGGCAACACTTCTTGTTGCTTATTTCGTTACTTTTTACTGTTTGAACTAGAAAGAATATTTTTTGCTGATTATGCAGCAGATGATGGGTTATGTGGCAAATGTGGCAACTCTATAATTATGCAAAAAAATGCTGCTGCCGCATAATCACATAAATCCAGTAGCCTTGAATATTTCAACTGAAGTTTGTAGGTAAGGGTTACACCCTTGAACCTCTTGTATTCAGACCACAAGTGTACAAAAGCAACACAATTGCTTTGGGAGGTATGATCAAAATTTGCATATTCTTCAAAGTAATAACCAATCGAAAAGATTTATGTATACAAACATGGTTCTAGTCTTTTAGGCTAGAGAGATCAGAAAGAAGTAGGCATAAATGTAGGTCAGGTCTTTTTGGTAGATAGGATATTCTCTGTTAGGACAGAGTGCAAAGAATTTACAGAACCTTTCTCTGAAAATGTGGGCCTTCACATGGAGCTCCAACATAAAATCAAATAAATAAAAATGCTAAAGTAACGGTACACAAAGTATGTCCTATTGCATGCCTAAAGAAGATACCATTGTTTTTTTTTTTTACAATTTTGTTTTTGTGAGATACAGGCATAACACAGTTTTTGTTTTTTTTAAAAACTTTTTATTGGCATTTGTAGTAAACACATAGCAAATATATGCACTTATGGAATTACATTAAACATGTACCCTTGGATCATCGTATCCCGATGTTACTATTATAGTCAGCGGATCGCCCAGGCTTAGAGGGTCGAGGGCCCTGCCCTATCCTGTATCCGGGCCCACCCCCGCTGACGCGCACTGTGGATGCCGCATTATATGAGGGCTGCTATGTGGATCCATCTTCCCTGAGTGAGTTGCCCCTCAGGTCGTTGAAGCGCGGCCAACTAATTACTATTAATGAACTGGGGACATGTAAACTGGGGAGTGCACCATATCTGGGATTATAGACCTTGTGAGACTAACGTCGGAGAGCAATGTCCTAACTTATTGTCGTGCTAAGTTTTCGCTGACGCGGGGAAGAGTCAGGGGAGGAGAGGTGTAGGGGTCGATGGCGGGAGTATAGATCCCTGTTTGTGTAGGGGCCGACCAGGGTACCAATTACAGTTTCAACAGGCATAACACAGCATTGACAGTAGATACATACTTTACATCAATAAGTGTGTCAGGTTCCATTCGTAGTGTTTTCCCGGCCCAAAACCCCACTCCAATTGGTCACTCCAAAGCAATTGGATGATCAGTCCCATCAACAGTTGTGCACAACATTCCCCTGCTGGCCTTCCATTTCCCCTGTACCTTTGTCTATTTAGTGGGACATCCCTTTCTGTCAGAGACCACCCTCTTCGCCTGCATACACCAGTCCATGTCTGTTTTCTATTCTCCTAGTGTCTGGGCGGGACGGAGCTCTCCACATTCTACCAATATTTTGTTTGGCCAACATAAAGCGCAGAATTACCCACAACCTGATGGTGTTCGTAAGGTTGGTTGCCTCCCATATATACAGTAGGCACCATTTCACAGAGGGCAATACGTTCTCGGGATACATTGCCATGGTACAAGATACAACTGCTGCTGAAAATGTCTGTAGTGCCGGACAGTTCCACAACATATGAAAAAATGTGCCTACGCAGCCACGTCCTTTAGTACACAATGGTGACTCAACTCTACCCATCTTAGTAAGTGTTATACATGAATAATAGGTCCTATGGAGGATCTTGAGTTGCACCAGTCTAAAACGAGAGAGGATGGCTACTTCTTTAGGGAATGCCAACATTTCCTGCCACTCTTCGTCTTCTAGATGCCCTAAGGCATCTTCCCACCTTTCCCGGAGCCTAGTAAGGGAATCAGGGGAGTTATTCAGAAGTTTGTGGTAGGTCAAAGAGATGACTTTTTTGTGCATAAAGTCATCAAGCAGTCTGTCCTCTACTGTGGAAGCCGCTGCAAGTATCTCTCCTTTCTGTACCACCCCCATCAGGGCATGTCTAATTTGCAGGTAGTGAAAGGTCTCCAAGGGCTTTGACTGATGTTCTGCCTGCAAATCACCAAAGGATTTCACCTCCCCATTTGCCCATAAATCACCCACTCTGGAAAGGCCGATCAAATCACACTTGTCAAAACTCCGGTGCCACCCCCGCAGACCCAATTGTGCCGTGTCCCATAGCGATGTGGCCGGGGTGACCTTGCCCTGCCATCCCAGCGCCGACAATGTGGTGTGCCAGTGCTTGATTGTTGAGGAAGTGGGAGTGAGGGACGGTGTATGTTTATTCCCTTCATAAATGGCTCTGAGGTAACCTCAAGGTCCCATATTTTGCCTAGCGATTCCATACACGGGTTTATTTTGTGGGCATTGGACCCAGCGATTCACCACTGTTAGCTGGGCTGCCCAAGAATACTATTGGAGGGCTGGGAGTGCTATACCACAATCATACCAGCTCTTTGTGAAGACACCATTGTTGGAGGAGCTCAACAACCTAAAAGCCCTAGGAGTCATAGAACCCACTGAAAATTCAGAATGGCTTGCCCCAATAGTTAAAAACACCAAAGCAGGAGGAAAGGGTCTATTTCTGTGCAGAAATAAGAGATCTTAATTCTAACATCTGGGTGGTAGATTTCCCTTACGTACAAAAATGAGATGTTTAGCTGAAGCCAATAGTTTCAGTGTAATTGATTTATTCTCGGCCTACAACCAAGTGGAATTACATCCTGACTCCAGTTCTTTAGTGTTCATTATCAATACTTTTGGGACCTACCGGTTCTGCTGGATGCCATTCAGTTTGTCATTCGCACAAACCATGTTCCAAAGAATAATGTATCACATCCTAGGAAAGCTACAAAATTCCCTGTGTTTCAAGGATGGCATCCTGATTTATGGAGCACCTGAAGTAGATCTTGATAAGATTTTGAGAGAACCTTTTTAAACTCTTGACATTTCGATATCACCTCCAACCTATTCTCATAGTCTTTGCTCAATACCACTTTAACCACAATTTCAACCCCACACTCCAACTGACATCTAGAACCGAACCTACCAACAGGGGAGAAGGGAAGGGGGTTTGGACAGGATGGAAAGGGCAAATACATATTATAGCACACCTTCCTCCCTTTTGAAAAGACAGTTAAAACTCTGTGAGAGAATTGCGAGCATATAATAAAATATGAGGTCACATAACATAGAAAACCTTCTGCATAAAAGTTAGTTCATTACGTAGTCCTTGAGCCATGGAAGATTGTTAAAAATACTGGTTTCTCATACAGGAGAATGGCATGTCTCCTGATGTCTGCTTGGGTGGTCAGAAGATCATCAGTCAGAGGAACCATGAGGAATTTAGCTAATCCGTTCATATTCCATGTGCAACTATGTTCTAACACAACTTCATCTCTTTGGACCATGGCGACCCTCAAAAGATGAGAATAATCGCTATAGCTTTCTCAACGTATCTTTTTTGACAACCTCTCTTCCTACCGTCCATTGCTGTTTTTTTTTACCAACGTCTTATTTTCATACAGGATTTTTATTTTCGTTAATGCTCCTCTACTTTGTCACTGATGTCTTTCCAATGAAACCACACAAGATTACCCCATTCAACCAGTTAGATGTAAGCTAAGTACTCAAATGCCTATACTTAAGCGACACAAAAGGGGAAATACCAGTCACAAAATGTGGTGTTGTAGGAACATAACATATCTTGGAAGGAATCCTCTACAGGGATTCTTGAAATGTTGGAAAATTTAATACATTCGTTGACCATCCTATTTTTCCTTTCCACTAACCAAATGGAGTTGGCATATTGACAGATCCAAAAGAAATTTCTTCTGACGTGAACTGAACCCCAATGTCTGTTATCAGAGTACTGATGTTGTCAGGAACAAGAAAGACGCCTCTGACGAAATTGATGAAAACCTTTATAGTAATATTATGCACCATTCTTGTTACTGCCCAATGTGATTGGTAATCCATTAATACAAACATGCACCTACCGATAGAACTGGAAGATTTAAGTGGTTCTACAATATTTATCCTTCTCCCTCACTCTACCAGACTAGAAATGACCAGAGACTATAGCCACATGAGAGCCCACAAGTCTTGCGCCCATGTTGAGCTCTGTTGGCTCCACCAACTGAGAACATTTTAAGCAAACATTGCCAAATCCTGTCTGTCTGGCTTGCATTTTCAGTTAAAAACTATTAGCTTTGCCAAAGATTGTTGTTTTTTAGTATCTGTGCAAAGCTTCTGTAATATAGCCCACAAGTTAAAATGTTGCACTAAGTGGTGTATTATTAGACTACTCTGAAAATATAGTAACATTCCACCTCCCTAACCCCCAAGCAGCTTTCCTTTTCCTACCACCTATCCCTAGTGAGTAATGCAGGTGATGCAAATAAAGTGTGATAGCTTATTTGATTATTTTGTTAGTACTATGAATGATGGTATTAGTGTGAGTGACGACTGATGAAAGCGAATTCATTTATATGATTGATGTGATTGGTGCACTTTGTGTGAGCAGTGGGAGTGGTCAATGACAGTGTGAATAATGTAATCTATGTTAGCAACGAGTAGTACAAGTGGTGCAGATGATGTGCCTAATGTGAGTGATTTGAGTGGTTAAAGTTGTGTACATGTTGGGTGTTGTTTAGTGTTGTGCATCATGTGACCATTAAGAGTGGCATGTATGATGAGTTATGTGAGAGATAAAACTAGTGTGAGTTATGCAGGAGAGAAGACTGGTGTGAGTGATGTGCGTGGTATGGCTGATGAAAGCAGTGTGAATGGTAAAAGTGATGTGAGTGAAATGGCTATGGCCTATGTTGCTATTCTCCTGGTGTTTTTGATGGGTTTCCATTTGTGGCAAGGGCTTAGGGAAGCCCCTACTTTAGCAGCTTTAGCTAAGGTCTGAAAAGCTTATTTTTTATTGTCCATTATTGTCTTTTATCTGTTATATGCAGGTCACAAGATAAAAGCCGAAGCTTATAAAAATATTAAAGGAAAGAAGATAACATAGCAAAGCTCTGGGAGTCGGTCAAAGGAGTGCCAAAGAGGAACATAAAGAAAAAAAATATGGCAATGACAAAATATGTAAGGGGCTAATGGAATGATAGAACATGAAAGAAAAATAAAACTGCAAAGAAGGAAACTTGCTCAGAAAGAAAGGACACAGCTGATAGAAGGCACAAAGGAAGGTGGAAAGAGAGAAAAGAAAAAGAAAGTGTGACAAGATAAGAATTGAGGGAAAGAAAGTAAGAGAAAGAAAGACGGGTGGCAGAAAGGAAGTAACAACATTATAAAAGACAAATAGAAAGAGGGAAAGAATGAAAGAAGGAAAGCAGGAAAACAAAATGAAATCTTCAAGAAGACATTTGAAAAAGAGCAATGGGAGAGGAAAAAAGAACGTAATGAAAGGAAGGAAAGAAGATGAGAAAGAAAGAATTAAAGAAGGAAAGGCATAATGAAACGAAGTAGGAAAGGAAGGGCAGGAAGATGGTACATAAGGAATAAAAAGAATGAATGAAGAAAGAGAAAAAGCAAAGAGGGGAATAAGCAAATTAAATAAAGAAGGGAAAAAAGAGAGCAAGAAGGCAATATGAAAGGAAAGAATATTGAACAGAAGGAAAGCAAGAGGGAAAGAAGGACTTAAAAGAGAAGAAAAGAAAGAATGATTCAAAGAAGGAAATTAAGGTAAAAGGATAGAAGGAATGAGTAAAAGATTAGAGAAATAAAGAAGAAAAATATTAGTGAAGAATAAAAGAAAGACAATAAAACAAATGATAGTGTAGTTGTAGGATGAAAGGGAAGAAAGAAGGAAAGACTTGTGAAATTGCAGATGTTCTTTTAAAATTGTGCTATAAAAGCATCATTTTTCACTATTTTCTGCATGGGAGAGGTAGGAACAATTCCCAAAGCCCTGCATTGAAATAGTCGGGGTGTCTCACTTTGCTTCGCATGTTTACTGTCATGTGGTTCAAAGTGGGGGGACTTTAATTTTTTCTGGCTACTGCTTTGATTTGTGGCACTCTAATGTCCTGTGAGTTTGTAGCAGGCAATAGTACTTAAATTGTGGTGCTGTTTTAGTGAGTGGCGACACCAATGAAACATCAATGCACCTACTGCCACTGCCACCTCCACCCAGGCCATGTGACAGTTAGAGCAGTGTTCAGCCCAGCAGTCTTCATTTTTTATCGGCCGGCTACCTTGTTCCTCTCACCTGAATGCTTTGCGAGTGTGCCTCTTGCTGTCTTCGAAAGGATAGGACTAAAGTGTAGTGCCCAGTGACCCCATCCCATTTCTGTAGTTTGCTGTTGTTGTTTTTTCTAAATCGTATAACCCACAAGGAATAGTTATTAACAAATTTCATTAATAAACCACATTTGAGAAATGCTAAAATATTGCAAACAAGTTTCTTATTTCATTTGCTAAAGGTTTTCATAAAGTTACCACCATTATACCGGAGTCAGCAGCATGGCCCCCATATGCTGCGCGTCTAGCGATGAGCATCATTAACAAACAAGCATTAGCAATGTCAATAGGTCTGTCTTATGAATGCACTGTTAAGCCAGACCTAAAACTGCATGTACGTTAATGACTGCCTCCTCCTATCTGTGGGGCTGCAAGAGAAAAACACCATAAATTATCTAGTTATCTAAGACAATTTAATAGCATTACAATGGCATATGTGTGGGCCTCAAAGGTCAAGTTCAGGCAGCTGGATGAATAAACAAAATGATCACAGCTCTATGGAGGGCAGGTTTTTTCCCCGGAAGAACACAACGGCTGCCCAATCAAAACATGTACTCATGGCCACTGTTCCCTTTAAGGTACGCGCACGCGCACCTCTCTTACAGTGAGAGCGCAATGCTGTGTGTGGAGCACGCACACACACAGGAGATCCCCGAGAGTCGCACCGCTGCTTTATAAAAGCGAGTGGCGTGAAAAACTGGCACTTCCTCGATGCAGTGTTACTTCGGAGGAGTTGGGAGTGCAGGTAAGGCTTGTGGGCTTGGGGCTGTTGGCACTTGCTGGTGTGGGGTAGATTGTGGGCTTTTGTTTAAGTATGCATGTTAATCGCAGACCCTTCACGAGCTCATTTAATCAAGCGTGCTTCAATCCTACCTCCCCCACCCCTCTCTTTTCTCATTGCCTCATCCCACTTAAAGCCATGGTCTACACGTGCGGTCGCGTTCTTAGCGCACATAGCCTTGGCTGCAGCGCACAGAGACCTTACTCTGCCAAACACAGAGGAAAAAAATTAGAGGGAACATTGCTCCTGGCTCCCAACATGTGAGCGGAGCCAAAGCTCCTCCCCTTGTTTGGTCTCATATAAGTGTCTGGCGACAGCTGCGCTACCAAGCCAGACCATAAAATGGGGGGTGGGAAGGAAATTTATAGAGGTTTCCACACACCGTTCTAAAGCTATATATAACAGCAAATAATGTGGCTGTCCCTGTTACTCAATGCAATGTTAAGAACCTCATAACTGTGAAGAAAACAAGCATTGGCATAGCCAATAGGTCTCGCTCTTGGGACCTTATAAGTATTTATTTTTGCAGCACAATATCCTTTGTGCAACAACATCAGCTGTTGCATGGCTAAACCTTGTACCTTATAAGCGTTTAGCCATGCAACAGTTGCTGTTGTTGCACCAAGGATATTGGGCTGCATAACTAAATACTTATAAGGTCCCAAAAGCGAGACCTATTGGCAATGCCAATGCTTGGTTTGTGTAATGTTCTGTGTCAGAAGGGGGTTAGCTTGTGCTCTACAGCACCTCTTCACCCCCTTAAATTTGTTTACAGGTATCTGTTAAGGGAGACACAAGTAGAAGGACTCCTGAATCCAACAGGGCCCGGCTGACTAAAGAGATACTAGGCCCTGCCGGTCACCTAGCAGGAGTGAGACCTTGGGCACAGAAGCCATGTCCTTAGCTTGCCAAGAACATACTGCCTGCGCTTACTTCTGAAACCATTATTCAGTATCTGATGAAGGCCTCTTCACCTGCACCTTCCACTCCTTGTCACAAGTCAGTGCTGATAAGTCCTACAGTGGTCTTATGTTTTTTCTTAGCAGAACATTATCAAGGACAGAAGGAATGCAATTTCTAAACAATGGTAGCTGTATCCTACGTCTGGGCCTTTGATGTGGCTAAACTTTCCTGTTTGGGCATGTCGCAGGCACACAGACAGGTAGTCTAAAGTAGGGCAAAGGTAAGCCTCCTCTGTAGTCGGAGTAAAGAAAAAGACAGGAGTTTTGTGCACAGGAATAAAACGTGTAATGACTCACTGCCTATCCTTATGCATTCGATTTTCCAGTGCTTGGACATGTACATAAGACTGAGGAAATCGGCAATCATGAATTCGGTTTCATATAAAACTTTTCAAAACGTTTGCTCTTGTATAAGCAGCCCCTCTGAATGTTAGCGTTGCCATTGGTTTTACATACGTGGGAGAATAGAGTAAGATTCACATGCATTCATATTTTTAAGTGCTTATGTAAATATGATGCTGCTGCGAGAAGAGTAATCGAAAAGCCGGTCATAAATTAAAAATCTAAATTATGTTATCCTTGAACTCCATTCTGGATTTAGAAATCGGACAGCCGATGCCGTGCGCCGACCAAAGGATTTTGTTGTTCACATCGCATTATTCATACCCGCGAAAAACAACACCCACAGCAGTAAAATCCTCACGCGCGCCAGAGCTTAATTGCCGGATCTCCTCCTATCTCCTCAAGTTACTAAGTGTTTCCAGTTGCCTTGCAAGAAAGAGTTTGTCATTAGCCATACGTGACAAACACAAATCAGACTTGCAGTTGAAACAGCGGGGGGTGGGGGTTGTTACAGTCTGAACTTCAGAAACTTATTAGAATAATTAATCAGATATTTCTGAAAAGCATGTTTTAGGCCCCACACCAACTGTGCTGCATCTAGTGGAAATAAGTAACAAAATTATTCAGTCTTTTCAGAATGTGCCACGCTGCTTAAAATTTCGATCAACGACATGTTCAGTTCTGCCTTTGAATCTGCTTTGCTTGAAAGGAAGATGTGGCGATAAACAACCGGGCTCCTTTTATTGACGCCCCAACATTTACTTCAGAAAGGAAAACTGTTAATAAAAGTGTTTTAAATTTGTTTTAAATAAAATATGGGCCTAAGACAAAAAAAATGTTAACTGATTCCTCACACAAATATAAAAAGCTGTTCTCTGTGCAACGTCATGCTGGAGCACGGGGCCGTTCTTTAGGGACAGGCAAGTCAGTGGTTACAGGGCTGCACACGGAGTCATTGTTAGGCAATCCAAACCCATTCAATACTACTGCACTCCAGGTACATAATCAATGTGCTGCATTTTCTATACCTGATGTCCATTGTAATAGCGTTTAGTACATGAGGTGTCCGTGGAAAGAGCTGCGCGGCGATGGGAGGCAGCCTCTGCCTTAACTGCGTTATTACGGTAGGCTGAGAGACCCCACCTACCCATAGCCACGAGCTGAAATTGTTCCAGGACCTGGAGCCTCTAACCGGTGAATATCATTTGCGGGAGAGGGCTTGCCTGGAGCGACACGCACGCACGCTCAATCCTGTACCTCACGCCTTATTATGGAATCGGCAAGGATGGGCGTTGTGAGGCAGGGTCGGCTGCTCTGAAAAGACCGGGATCCTAGTGTGTGCGTGAAATAAAAGCCTTACAAAGGCAAGGCGCGGGACGCTATTCTTAAAGCGCTCCGCGTTGCAAACAAATATATATATATATATATATATATATATATATCTTTTTTGTTAAATAAACCCACATTTTAAAAAGAAGACGCGCTGGCGCCATTACTGATGTGCCGCGCTGAAAGAAAAAAAAACCTGATACAATCTTAACACAAACAGCACGTCGTGCGTGTTAAAAATATATATATATATACAGTTAAATTAACCTGCATTACCCGCATTTTAAAAAAGAAGACGCGCTGGCACCGATACCGATGTGCCACGTTGTAAGAAAAAAAAGAAAAGCGCGAGCAAAAAGTGGACGCGATTGGTACGCGCGCAATGGGAAAAGTTAAAGCAGGCTGGCGAGTGGTGTGCGATGTGCGCGCACCATGACGAGAGAGGAAAGCCATATGGCGCCTCTGCTCGTCATTGTGCGCGTAACCACAAGCTGGTGGCCGGCAAAAGCCTTTGGAAGCACTTTGAAAAGCCGCTTACTAAATGTCTCGCCGAGCAACGCATGCGCTGGCTCAGGCGAGACCTGAAAAGGGTTGTGAGTTTGTGGTGCAACATATTTGTATATTGTGTCAGCCCCTCACCCACAACATGTTGCGTGCTTCATCAATGGGCCTGCCCTGTGTGGACTGTCCATCCGCTATTCTTAGTGCGATTTGAAGGGTGCTATATAGCACTGAGAGCTTGACTGGTCGAAGGTGAACATAACCTCTAAGATTTGACCTAGTCTCACGGCCTGTGTATTCCCTCGCTGGTGTAGTCTGTATGTATGCGCCCTGTTCTAAATGCCACCTGTTGTATCCTAGCAAAACTTTTGCATGAGATAGAATATTGTCCATCATTATATCCTGCCTGTCACATGCTAAACAAAATGCCAGGCGGGAACCATTTGCATCTCTCTCATTATATTGATCACAAGTCAACATATTTCAATGCATATCACAGTGCCCATCAAGGGTCAAGCGCACTTCACCAGGACAACTAAAATGACATGGTTACTAGGTACTGCCTCCCCATCCTGATCACCAGGAGGACCTAATATGCATAATTATCTTAAATTAAGTGAAGGATTCCATTATTTTTCCTACTGACTGGGTAATACATTATGAATCTTGTTTTGGTTTATTCTAATTACACTTGCGTGAGGATGAATAAAGGCCAGTCCCGCAGTGAGGTAGTGATCGATATTTGAAGTTCTAAGTCTTTTGCTGGACAGTCCACTACATCCATACTGGCAGCATTGTGTTCTATAAAACAATATGTTACATCACACACTCACAAAACCTCTTTATCTTCCTTTGATAGGAATTCATATTTAGGAAGTTCCATAGATAGGGCTGACTGCCAGAGGTAGCCATATTGTTTGTATTAACACCATCAACCCAAGGATGCCCATAATATGCAAAAAGCCTTAAAACAAATCGGAAAAATTTGACCAGACCTGTGGGTCTACTGCTTTGAATCTATTCGGCTTAACTATAATGCACTTGGCCCATAAACAAACCCAGCCAATATTTTATGTGTCGCCTTTTTCTTCATGTATGAGAGAACCTACAAATCAATAGGAGTTCAGCATGTCTGCTGTTCAAAAAAAAGAATTTTGTTTGATTTAATAGACTAAACATTTGCTCCATGTACAATAAAAATCTAGTCCACATATAGAGTACACATACCCCTGACTTGCCTCTTGGTTCACTTGCAGCATTGTTATTGGGGGCAGGCAGGATTGTTACTCAGTTCATATTTAAAACTCTCACTTTTAATAAATATATTACTAAAGCCTGATGTGGTATCACACTGTCATTTACAGACAGATATTTTCTATTGAAATCACCACTAACGCTCCTACTGACAGGCAGTTTTACTGATAAATCTACATAGTGTAAAACGTTAATTTGTGGAAATCGGGTTTCAGCAAATATGTATAATTTGTACATCACCAAGTAAAGTATTCTGATTTGTTTCGATGTTATTAAAATCCTTGTTTTCATCTCACATCAGAAGTACAAAAAAGTGCTTTCTTGATTACTGAAAGGTATTTTCCAATATTTGTACCATTTATTTACAAGCTATTTCATTATGTGCCCATCACGATCGTCAGACTGTTCACTTTGCAACATACAAAAACTTTGTAGCCAGAATAACAAAAATGTACCCCAATATACAAGATAAATTAAGCAGTAATTTGTAAGAATACATAACCTGGCATTTGACATCTGTCTTTAAACGCATAGCAAATATGACAAGATAAAAAACAAGATTTAAAGGCATCTTTATTGCTCATTTACTCTCTGAATAAACAGAACACTTGTTCTTTGCCAGCTGGAGTTCTCATCCCAGAATGGGCAGTAGACACCAAAAATAGCTCTCCCTGATAAAATCTGACTTGCCATAGCAAGTGGGCGAGTAGATTTATCGAGGCCTGGCCAAGCACAGCCTGCTTTAATAATGGTGGTAGAATTGTGACTAGTATGTCCATAGTATGCTAAAAATCATCCCCATTGTACCAGGACATGCATCATGCCAAGGATGGCCACGGGGTCTTAAAAATTATAGCATTCGTGGAGTGGATGGCTTCACCACCAGGGATGTCCTCCATATTCTTGGTGGCTTAAAAATTATAGCATTCGTGGAGTGGATGGCTTCACCACCAGGGATGTCCTCCATATTCTTGGTGGCTACCGGCTGTTATGTTGCTTGAGATGCTATGGTCAGGTGGCCATAGGGAGGTACTTTCTGAAGTTGGGTGATGTCACAAACACCCCATAAACGTGCACATACACATAACTATATAACACAGCCAAGCTATACAAAGCAATTGTCACATTTTGTATTACATACATGTCTTCTCTGCTCCTGCTCTGACTTGGACACCTAGCCCGCTAAGTTTTATCTACTTCGGCTCCAAGTCCTGTATTGCACACCTTGCCCTCACACACAGTGACATGACAAAGCAGGGCCTGCAATACATTAAGAGAAGCATGGTCATTGGCCATTTTGCAGTTATGGTATGAATACACACAGGCCATGACATTGGCTAACAAGCCCTGGTGCATGTGAGCACAGAGTATCTGCTAGACAGCTGAGGGCCTAGTTTTCAGGTCCAACTCTCTAAGTCTTTGTTCACTCGCCTCTCCCAAGAATAGGCAATATCAAACACTCTTGCGGGTGACGCTGACTCCAAATTTGCAAACTGTACAAAGGGGAGGTTGACCTACTAATTATGCCAGCTGTACATTAGGACCAAACTATAGGAATTTGAACAATGTAAGCCTAATGTAACATTGACTGGCCCTGAGGTTAATTGCAAATATGATGATTTGAAAAGATTGGTATAGAAATAATACAGGCAGAGATCTTGGGTGAAACCTGGGCCAATTTTTGAAATCACTAACTTTACACCAGCTAACTTGGTTACCTTTGGATGCATCTTGTCGTAATTTACGATCTACCATAAATGGAGGTTCTCCGCCAAGATTCATGTGTTCTCGCAGATAATGTAAATGTTTTGCAGAGATCCAGTGTGAGGGCTGTCATCTCACAACTCTTCCTATCAGTACATCCTACTCTTGCCCCTTGTGGCAAAGCCCCAATATGCTACGAAATTAACATGTGGTAAAATGTGGTTCAGAAAGCAACAGAGATTATTCTCATCCTTAATTAACTTACCAAATACTTTCTTATCTAGAGATCCTTTATGACTTTATTCAGAGAAATTACTGTAGAGTTGATGATGTAACTTCTGCCTGGAATGCCCTGACAGGTAGAACTTAGAATGTAGAGGAAGGAAAACCAGTACTGAAGAGCCTGGATGTAACTGCTGTGGGCATCAACTTCAAATAAACATATTGAAGAGGAAATGGATCGAGGCTCTTTACTACATTAAGTGGCGACTATTTGTTTCTAGGCAGGGGGCAGAATGAACATGATGTCCTCACCCCTTGGTCTAGAAAGTGACAAGTGGCAACAAGACTCTCCTGAGCAATAAGACATTTATTTCTATGCATTTGTCTGTAACCACCAGGAGAGCCTAAATTAAGATTCCTCATCGGGAAACAAGAAGTTTCACTTAATTGATTACTGGTGACTACAGCAGTTTTGCGTTGAACAGCACGTGCGATACAGATTTATATCGGCTCGTGCTGCCTTGAGGCATAACCAGCTTGTGTGAAGGCAGCACAGTGCGAGCAACTTTATTTAATATCTGCTCGTGCTACCTTCTCTACATGGCAAGGTGTACGTGTAGGGCGGCTTCCGTTACTCAAAGTGAAGTTGACACGTGCTACCTTCACTGCGTGAGATTGACACCTGCTGCCTCGAGGCATGGTATACATGAAGGGCGGCTTTCGCTACTAGCACGAGTGACTCCGCATGAAGTCGACTCATGCTGTCTTCACTGTGCGCGTCTCGTCAATGCCGTCGGCTTGAGCGCGGCACATTCAGGCCCAGCAATTGAGTGCCAGGGAAGTTTCAGACATTATAATAAGGAAAAAGATATATATTGGGAGTTTACTTACCATCAAGAAGTTGCTCACGGAGTTGCTCAACCCATCTCTCCAAGCGTAGACAAGAAAGGCAGACAAAGAGACAACCTAAATTAACATAAAAAGTGAAGACAGACAAGGAAGGAAGAAAAGAAAAGTTGATTTCAACTAGACTGCTAACCTTGGTTATTCAAGTCATCGTTCTGCAGCCTGCAAATAATAACCATTAAGGAAAGCAGGTTTGTTATTTTAATTTATTGTGTTAGCTTGTTGTGGTGGCTTGTTTTGTTATATTATTATTTTATCTTTTTATTTCAGTTAATTGTTTTGATCGATTTAAAACTATTAACATGGGTGATCAAGCCATGGTGTTACCTCCTACATTCCTTGCCACTACAGGTAAACCACCTATTCCTTGAGAACAGTGGAAAAAACATATGGTTCACTTCTATGTTAGATTTCAGGAGTGACAACTATGGTCCAGTCAAGCGTCAACCATTTTGTTACATCATTTAGGGGTGGAAGGGAGGAGGTTATATGAGAATCTTCCTGAGATTTCATTAGGAAAGGGGAAAGGTCTTCCTACAAATGTTTATTAAAATGTCTATTCAAATGCTAGATGCTTGTTTCTTTACTAAGGTTAATGCGGTGATGGAACGGCACAATTGTTTTCAAGAGTACAATTGGTAGAGGCAGCTTTACGAGGGTTATCCTTAACTTGAAAATGTGAACATTTTGGTGATTTGATCATCAGAGACCAGCTTGTAAGAAGTACTAATGATTAGAGAATAAGAGAAAGGTTGTTGACAAGTGACCTCAATCTGACAGAAGCCATTCAGCTGGTGAAGGGAATGGAGCAAGCCACAAAATGGTTGAAAGAAATGGGCACTTCATCAAAGTTAGTTCATGATGTCTATGGTGTACAAGCTTCGGTCCTGGAGGCACGAAATTCCAAAGGAAATTTGGGGAAATATGCAAGGGATCCAAAAAGCATACATCCGGCACTAGTGTGAAAAAAGAATTTGTAACAATAGAAATTAGATGTTTTTAAAGTGTTGCTCCAGGCCACATTGCCACCAGTTTTAAGTGTGCAGCAAAAGGCATAGTATGTCGTAATTGTGGTAAAAAGGGACATTTTGCTCAAATGTGTAGGGCAAGAGTTGCTCCGGCAAGAGTGAGGGTGGTCGAAGATGTATGTGAAAACGTCACACAAAATTGAGTTAACTATTCAAGATGAGAAAATAGGAGGTATAGTTAAGATTTCAAATGACGATGCATGTGGATCTATTGAGGAAAAAGATAATGTGACGGAGATTAGTGAGAAATTGGAAAAATCGCATTGCGTCGTATGCTTAGATGAGTTACAGGTGAAGATGCTAGTGGACTTAGGAAGTATGTACACTTTAGTGTCTAGAGATACTTTAGCTAAGGATCTGTATAAAGATTTGTCTGAACAGGACATAAAAGCTGTGTGATATGGAGGAAAAAAAATTGAAATACTTGCTATAAGATGGATGAATATAGTGGTTGAAGTAGAGGTGGTATACGGTTGAGTGTATTTAAATGACTAATTTGTTAGGGTGGCGTCACCAGAAAGACTTGGGTATAATTTTAAACCCCAATGAGGAAAAATCCAGTTATGTTAATAGCTAAGAATATGCAACTTGTGAGCCAGGTGGATATATTTGAAAAATGGGTGGTGAAGAATTATCCCTGTGTATTTAAGAATGACTTAGGGTTGCTTAAAGGGTTCTCACACAAAATGGTACTGAAAAAAGAGCAGTTCAGGTGGTGCATAAAGTGAGAAATATGCCTCTCTTAATTAGGGATCCTCTGCAACAAGCATTGGACAAGCTGTTGAGCCAGGGGATAATTGAACCCATAGAGTCCTCTGAATGGCTAGCTCCATTTGTAGCCGCTCCCAAGGAAGGTGGAAAGATTAGGTTATGTATAGACTTAAGAGACCTCAACAGAAACATCTGAGTAGACAGGCAACCCCTCCTAAACATTTCAGAGATGTTGACAGCTATGACTGGGGATAGTGTGTTTAGTGCGGTGGATATGTCGGTAGCGTATCATCAAGTCAAGTTGCATAAGGATTCTAGACACCTTACATCCATGGTTACCCCCTTGGGTGCATTCCTTTATCTCAGGATGCCGTTTGCATTAGCATCGGCGTCAGCAGTGTTTCAGAGAGTAATGAAACAGATTTTTTTAGGGTATGGAAAATGTGTGCTACTTCCAGGATGATGTGATGGTAGCTGGGAGGGATGAGTTGCATCATGATGAGTTGCTTGAACAGGTGTTGAGGCGCTGCGATGAGTATGGTTTGACTGTTAGAAGAGACAAATGTCAATTCAGGAGGAAATGCGTTACGTATCTTGGACATGAGATATCATGTGAGGGAATATGACCAAAGAGGAGTATTATCCAAGGTATAGGTGATGCACCGTGCCCAGATAGCAAGGAACAATTGAAGTCCTTTCTGGGATTAGCGGAATATTGTTCAAAGTTTGTGAGGAACTTTACTGAGAATGCCGAACCTTTAAGGATGCTGATGAAAAAAAAATGAAGTGTTTGTATGGACTGATACATGCGAGAATGCTTTCAAGCAAATTAAGGCGAAGATTATGCAGGCTCCTTCCCTTGGCCATTTTGAGGTCACAGCCAAAACATACTTAACCACTGATGCTAGCAGCGTAGGTTTAGGGACAGTGTTGACTCAGGTGGAAGATGATCAAGAAAAGAAAGTGGGATTTGCTTCCAGGAGATTAAAAGGTACAGAAAAGTCTTATTCTTTGATCGAAAGGGAGGCCCTAGCATGTTGGTGGGGGATCAGACATTTTAAATATTTCTTGTGGGCTTTACCTTTTAGAGTGAGGACTGGCCACAAGCTGCTGGTGCGTTTGTTTAAAGGTGGCAGGGGTTTGGAAGGAGGAGTCATACTGAGTATTCCCAGGTGGATGTTATCAGTCCTGGAATTCAACTTTGAAGTTGAATACTTGAAGGAATTAAGAAATGAGGTAGCGGATTGTCTATGTAGATTACTTAGTAAGGCGATTGTTGAGGATGATGAAATTGATGAGAGTGATGCAGGTGACATTCAAGAGGGTATGGCGTTGAGAAAAGAGGAATGGGATGTTGCTATGGACGAAGACTTAGATTTGAAAAAAGTGAAAGCGAATCTATGGCAGGGATGGCCTCAAGAACCTTTTCATGATGGTCTGGTAGAGGAGTATCGCTGTGTGAAAGAAGAACTGAGTATTTTTCAGGATAAAGTGATGAGAAGTACCTGCATCATCCCTCCAGCTGGAATCTGTGATCGTATTATTTAATTGGCACATGAGGGGCATTCTGCAAGAAACATGACCAAGAGGAGAATAAGGTAAACATATTGGTGGCCAAAATTGGATCGTATGGTAGAAGAAGTGGTGAAACATTTCTGTGCTTGTGCTAACAGTGATAAGGTAAAAGCTGTTAGGCAACCTCAGTTGAAATCTGTTGAAATACCAGCAAGACCTTGGGAAAAGTTAGCCATATATTTTCTTGGTCCTATAAGTAGATTAGGTAGTGAATGCAAATTTATCATGGTACTTGTTGACTATCACACTAAGTGTTTTGTGATTAAGCCAATGAGCAATATCACTACAGAGAGAGTGATAGATTTTGTGGGGGAGGTTTTCTTGGAGAAGGGTGTGTCGAAATCTATTGTGTCTGATAACGGAGTAAAATTTGTATCTCGTGTGATGAGAAGTTTTATGGAAAGGTGGGGAATCAAGCATGAAATAGTAGCCTTATTTAGGCCACAAGCGAATGGGATGGTGGAAAGGATCAACCACTTAAATATGAACAATGTGCAATTGTCATTGCCCAATGGATTGTCTTGGAGGAAAGAGTTGAGTCCTTTGATATTGGAGCAGGCCTTTAGTGGCAGGCATAGCCCCAACGGGCTATAAGGCTATTTTATCAACTTTTTAATATTACAACTGTTCTTCTTCACCAATCAGGCTTTAATAAGATCAGAATCTCTGCTCATGAGGCAGTGCACAACATGGAATAATATTGTTGATCTTTAGGCAAGGTATGCAGAACCAGCCCATATCTGTTATTTATTTATTTATTTGTCGGATTTGTATTGCACATGGCTGCCCCAGCAACGGGGCGTCCCAGCGCCACCAAAGACAATGAGACTGACCGAGGAGGAAAGAAACTTAAAGTTTGACCGGGAAAAGCCAGGTCTTCATGGCTTTGCGAAAAGCAAAGTGGTTCTGGATCCCTCTGATCGAGACCGGAAGCAAATTCCAGAGTTTCGCCGCAAGACTGCGGAAAGAGCGGCCTCCGGCTCTAGCTCTCAAGACACAGGGGATGCTAACAAAGGCTTGGTCAGCAGACCTTTAGGTGCACCGCAGCACATAGAACTGTAGCAAGTTGGACAGCCCCAGAGGAGCCTGTTGAGACTGAATCCTGTGCGACACACAAAGTGTTTTGAACTGGATTCGCTTTTCAACAGGAAACCAATGTAGTTTAGGCAAAACATGGGAAACCGAGCAAGATTTCGGAAGTGCCACCAAAATACGTGCGGCAGCGTTCTGAATTCTCTGCAGGTGCCTAATGCTGGACATATTGGCCCCAAGATAAAGATAATTACCATAATCCAGTCTAGATAAAATTGTCGCCTGGATAATGGTTTGACGCACTTTGGGAGGAAAGAAACCTAGAAGAGGTTTCAGGCCTCGCAGAAGCCCAAAGCAGATCCCTGCCACAGCTTTCGATTGTGTATCGAAGGTAAGACCACTATCGATCCACACACCCAAGTTCTTTACTGCCTCTTTGGGCAAGGGAGACGGTTTAAGACTATCCGGCCAACACTGCTCAGACCACATATCCCGGTCCTTCCCGAACCGCAGAACCTTGGACCTACTGGCATTCAACTGCAAGCAGTTTGCAGCCATCCAGTCCGCAACCTCTAGCAGGTCCTCCTTAAACTTTCCCAGGTTGACACTATTTCTCTTAGAGAAAGCGATCAACAATTGGGTATCGTCAGCATACGACACCAATGACATCCCTCTTCTTTTAGCCACCAGCGCAAGGGGTTGCATATAAATATTGAACAGAAGGGGGCTCAGTATTGAGCCCTGAGGCACCCCCTGTTTCAAGGCAAACTCCTGCGACTGAAAAGGTGGCACCGGGACCTGGAAAGATCTACCCTCCAAGAAGGACCGACACCAGGCCAAACCCCTAAGTCCAATATCCTGTAAGCGCTTTAGAAGTATCTCATGGGAGACAGTGTCAAAAGTGGCACTTAGGTCCAAAAGAACTATGGCTGCAGAATCACCCACATCAAGACTCCCATGGATTTCTTCCGTCACAGCCAACAGAGCAGACTGTACTGTGGCGCGTTCGGAAGCCGTTCTGCGAGGGATCAAGGGGGGCATTGTGCTCAATGAACTCAGTGAGAGTAGTGTTCACATGAGAATCAACCAGCTTAGCCAAAAAAGGCAGTTGGGAAATAGGGCGATAGTTGCCTGGCTCAACAGGATCCAAAGACGGTTTCTTTAAGAGAGGAATGACTTTCGCGTGTTTCCACGCCACTGGTACAGAAGCTGAAGACAGGGAGAGGTTAACCAAGTCTAAGCTCACTGGAGAAATCATGGCAAGAAACTGACGGAAGTGAGTGGGTGTCAAAGGGTCGACCGGCGAACCCGATTTGATTTTCAAACAGAGGGTCTCAAAGTCAGCGGGGGACAACAGAGGAAAAGATGACAAGCTGTTGCCCACCCAGGGTCCAGAATCGCCTGGCCCATCCCTAGTGCCCGACCAGATCAAGGTAGGAAGGCTTTGATATATCTTCTCAACCTTGTTCACAAAATACCTGGCCAGATCGTTACACTGACAATTCGATGAAATAGGAGAGTCCCCTGAAGCACCCGCACTCTTCATGCTCTTGAGCAGAGAGAAGATTTTCTTAGAAGGGTTAGTGCTGACCGAGATTTCTTTGCCAATATACTCTGCTCGTGCTCTCCGAATAAATTTATGGTAGTGCTTGATAGACAAGCTCGCTCAAGCTGTTTACAATATTTTTTGGCTTTGGTCAACGAATCGTTGAACCAGGGTTTGAACTGCCCACGATTATTCCCACCCAATTTAGCCGGGATGCAACTATCCAAGCCAAGCGTCAACCAGTCATGAAAATGCGCATTAGCAACCTCAATGTCTGGTGGCAGCTGTGGCCTGTGGCTAGACCAGAAAGCTGATAGATGGCTGACATCCAGCTTATGCCAGGGACGTTTTAAAACAGGAGCAGGCCGGTAAAAGCCCGGCTTTCCCTGCCACCGTAGTGAGAACGAGACCAAAAAGTGATCTGTCCAAACCTGCGGAGGCTGAACCTTCAACGACGCAAGGTTAGAAAATAAAGGGTCCAGTAAGTGCCCTGCGGCATTTGTGCACTCAAGCACACACTGAGTCAGTAGATAAGCCTCTAGCTCAGCCAGAAAACTGACAATCTCCGCCTTTCCAACATGCTCAAGATGAAGATTTAAGTCACCTAAGATGGTAAAATTTGCTGCTCGACTAGCGTATAACATGACTGTATTCAATAAATCTTCCCTAAACACACCAGATGGACCTGGAGGGCGATAGATGAGAAAGCCGGTAACAGTGAGGTTATGGTTCAGCATGATTTTAAATAGTGCACTCTCACAGTCCGCTATATTCTCCCTAGTGAAACTACAGGAGTATATGTCTTTCACGATGACTGCAATCCCGCCCCCTCTATGACCCACTCTGTTTACACTCTTAATTACAAAACCTTGTGTTTCCACGCCACTGGTACAGAAGCTGAAGACAGGGAGAGGTTAACCAAGTCTAAGCTCACTGGAGAAATCACGGCAAGAAACTGACGGAAGTGAGTGGGTGTCAAAGGGTCGACCGGCGAACCCGATTTGATTTTCAAACAGAGGGTCTCAAAGTCAGCGGGGGACAACAGAGGAAAAGATGACAAGCTGTTGCCCACCCAGGGTCCAGAATCGCCTGGCCCATCCCTAGTGCCCGACCAGACCAAGGTAGGAAGGCTTTGATATATCTTCTCAACCTTGTTCACAAAATACCTGGCCAGATCGTTACACTGACAATTCGATGAAATAGGAGAGTCCCCTGAAGCACCCGCACTCTTCATGCTCTTGAGCAGAGAGAAGATTTTCTTAGAAGGGTTAGTGCTGACCAAGATTTCTTTGGCAATATACTCTGCTCGTGCTCTCCGAATTAATTTATGGTAGTGCTTGATAGACAAGCTCGCTCAAGCTGTTTACAATATTTTTTGGCTTTGGTCAACGAATCGTTGAACCAGGGTTTGAACTGCCCACGATTATTCCCACCCAATTTAGCCGGGATGCAACTATCCAAGCCAAGCGTCAACCAGTCATGAAAATGCGAATTAGCAACCTCAATGTCTGGTGGCAGCTGTGGCCTGTGGCTAGACCAGAAAGCTGATAGATGGCTGACATTCAGCTTATGCCAGGGACGTTTTAAAACAGGAGCAGGCCGGTAAAAGCCCGGCTTTCCCTGCCACCGTAGTGAGAACGAGACCAAAAAGTGATCTGTCCAAACCTGCGGAGGCTGAACCTTCAACGAAGCAAGGTTAGAAAATAAAGGGTCCAGTAAGTGCCCTGCGGCATTTGTGCACTCAAGCACACACTGAGTCAGTTGATAAGCCTCTAGATCAGCCAGAAAACTGGCAATCTCCGCCTTCCCAACATGCTCAAGATGAAGATTTAAGTCACCTAAGATGGTAAAATTCGCTGCTCGACTAGCGTATAACATGACTGTATTCAATAAATCTTCCCTAAACACACCAGATGGACCTGGAGGGCGATAGATGAGAAAGCCGGTAACAGTGAGGTTATGGTTCAGCATGATTTTAAATAGGGCACTCTCACAGTCCGCTATATTCTCCCTAGTGAAACTACAGGAGTATATGTCTTTCACGATGACTGCAATCCCGCCCCCTCTATGACCCACTCTGTTTACACTCTTAATTACAAAACCTTGTGGAAGAGCCAACCAGGGCTGTTCTCTGTTGGGTGTTATCTGGCCCCTACACCCAAAACAATGGATTGTTGCTCATGCCATCAAGGTTTATGATGATAGAAATTCTATTTGTGTAGTACCCTTACTGATCATCAGAATGGCTTAGTGTTCATTTAGGATTTTAGGTGCACACCTAGAAAAATTGCAAATAACACACTTGAGGCTGGATAAGGAGGTTTCCAGTTAAGTGAGAACTAAACTGATATTATTGGACATTTAACCTAAGATTTATTTAAATATTTAAATATATATTTACATATTCCACATAGAAAACAGTTACTATTAAAAGGTAGAAAAAATAAAGGATTGCATACATTGCTACCATAGGCACCAACGTTTAGATGATTAGCTTTCAAAAATGTTTTTGGTGCACAATCACAATTCTAGCAACATCTTTACAGGGAGATTCAAAGAAAGAATACATGCTGCCTCATTTAGACCTTGGCAGGTGGATGGCCCAGTCAGCGGACACTATGCCCTGTAATGCAAGTTAAGTCAAGGGTTTGCACCGGCAAAGGTAACTTAGGGTCTGCCAGTGTAAGCCCTGAAGTTCCCTATCTATTTTGGGTGGGGGGGAATGCGAGTTATGCTGGTGGGTGAACCATCACTTATAACCATATTGCAACTTCTGATTTTTATGCAGTTTGCGAGCAATGTTTTCTTGCCTCCAGTTGGAAGAAAATCCCCCAAAAAATCCCACAAGGTTGACTCCAAGGATTACCTGGTTTTATTAAAGTGGGTGAGGCATTCCTCAGGCTAATCTAAGACACAGCTGTTCCTTATAGATAGGGCCAACACTTGACCCATAGGTAAACATTCCCCAGATATTTTGTGTGTGGTTTTGTTTAAGTGTTTTTCTCAACATGCTGCTTACTTACACATCCTAGAAAATTGGCTTTTTCTTGACTGAAATTTAGCTATGGGCCTGGGGTGTCCAATGTAGTTCCAGGAAAGCCAGATCCATGCCATATTTTCATTAAAACTACTGACTATATAAATGAGTCCCATTATGTTCAATAGAGTATAAATGTATCATATATTAATATCCTCACATTCTGGCACTAATCTAGTCTTGCTGCACACCCGTGCTTTACACCATGCGGAACTGGCATTAGCAAGTTTAGGGATATGTAAAACAATGAAAGGCCTTCACAATAGGTATTAGATTTATTTTACTTTTTTGCTAAGTGCTGGAAACCATCTATTGTTGGCCTCAGAGCGCGCTGGAAGTGTAAGAAAAAATGAGTGAGTGGAAAGCCGGTGGGAAATTTGGGGTGTAAAAGAGAACCAATCAATTATAAGTCTATGATGGACAAAGCGTTAAAGTAGTTCCCACATATATATTTACAAATGATGAGAAGGAGTCCAGAGCCAGGTATAAAAGGCGGGTATGTTTTACTCATCTGACTGATATTAAAAGTGTAAATAGAGTCACTTTCTCTTACATTTGTTTGGAGGATGGTGGCCCAATCTGTCTGCTGCTCTGCAAGTATACTACTTAGAAAATGAGAAAATTAAGAAGTAAGTAGTTTTGTCACAGACTTACTGGACAGTTAATGGTGGTACACAAACTAAAGTTTATTTACTCTCTATTCCAGTCTCATGCCTGCAGTACGGGGATGTAAAATGGAAGAGATAGATAAGAAGGAATGGAGTCTTTAGGCCTTACAACTCCCACACTACCCTTATGTTTTTTGTTGATTTGTTTCATAGAAAATTAAGCAACAGATTGCAGAACAAAGTATACAATTTCTTCTAACCATTACGGTATTTCTCAAGAAATTACAAATTATTTTCTTAACTTATTCTGAAAAAGAGGCTTTACCCCAGCACTTCTATATCTACACTGTACAGCATTTGATGTATTAGAATTACCTCTTGTGCTTGATCCTAAGACACAGTTTGCATCAACACTGGCCCCAAACAGTCAAAACACTTAAAATAGTCCAGTAACGGAAAAAAGAGAATTTGTAATTCCACTTTCATTCATGAAAAATACATAAATCCCCACAAGTTAAATTTGTGGCTCATGGTTTTATTCATTTCAGTTAAATGTAATTTTTTTTTTTTTTAATACCAGCATTACAATTTCAAAATCTTGCATCTAAATACATATATTATATATGAGGGTCCCAATTTTCATCTGCATTTGGTTATGAAAAAGGAAAAAAAAAAGAAAATGTGATTGTGTTTTCAGTCTCTTTTTCATCCTGTCAGTCATGATCAGCAGACCAATATCTAATGGCAGATTAAAGAGCTAAAAACAAGCAAGATTTCCTATTGAAGCTTAAACGGTTGCAGATAGTCACATTTGCTAGTACTAGAACGCCTACTTATCAAACAAAACTAGACATATGACAGTACATTCATCAGTAAAACAAATATACTAGATGAAACGTCATAGTCTGTAGCATATGGGACAGTAGATACAAATAGTTGCAAGCTCCTGCCATCTAGTCCTGTGTGGAAATGTTTGCAAATTACTTTTCTTCAAAGTTGTTTTCGAGTCACAAGGACTGTTGTGATTCCACTCTCAGCCCACAATGCACAAAGGCAAGGACTGTACCTCAGATTTATTTTCCAACATTTGAGTGCTAGCTCTGGTACGTCTATTCTTCTACAGAAGGTTTGTGGCCAGCTGCCAACAGCGACGGGTAAAACGTCTTTGGTGCCAGCCATCGAAACCTTTGACTCCTGCGATGAAACATCTTCACCAGACTACAACCAAGAAGACTTACCTTTGAATTGTTGTTGAGGCAGGCTCCTTCGACAAAACTGGTCGTATTTGGAAAATGGAACTCCTGAGCACAAGAGTATATCCCTCGGGGTTCAAGCTCAGAAGCGCTCATAGGTTGAATTGAATTGAATTGAAAGGGCATTTATAAAGCGCATGGCTACCCTAGAGCATCCCAGCGCTAGGTTGCGACTGAGTACCAACAACGAGATACTCTAACCTCAAAAGACACTAACCTTTCGGTCAAGCTCACACGGCCGACACCTGTTGATCAGTGGAGAATCCCTCAGCACTGAGCAAGCAGTAAGCTAGGGGTGTCTCGGAACTGAAATTGATGTCAAAGTTGACACCTAGACGCACCCCTGGGTGACAAAACCCCGGACTCCAAGGCTGGACTTGGGCGGGTTCCCATTGTCTTGCAGCTCCCCAAAGTGCCTGATGTCATACAGAAGATTTATATCTGGGAAGATCCTCACCAGACTCCTCTGCAGAACCAACCCCACACTCCCCAGATCCCCAAGAAGGGGGTTCTCACTATTGAGGAGCAATCCGCCTCCCACAAGGAGCCATACACTTTCCCCCTACCTAGAAAGTTTAGGGTCAGGGCACTAGTCCACCACAGCTCTTGAATGTGGTGTAGGATGAGAATGTCTTTTTAGTGGTGACTCTGTCCAGGATAGAATGGTTGGTTCAATACTTCCTATGCTTCTCATCATGGTCAAGAACTCCAGAGAGACCCAGTCAAGGCAGGAGTTGTGACACACCCCCAGCCGCCAGGAAGAAAAGAAGTATTAGATGGCCCTGATGTCCCGATGTACATCAAGGACTAGGTCCCACCTAATTCGCTGGTGAGCTAAATTGCCAGGAAAAGAGCCTCAGCCCAGACTACATGGGATGCTCTTCTCTCAGCTAAGGCGAGTAAGCGATCAGTGCACCTGGTAAACATGTGACTTTGGGGCCATCACATAATGGAGAATTGCCAATACGATCAGGCTACTCTCTAGGTACACCGTTTTCACTGGGAGGAGCTAATGGGTCCTTGAGCTTGACACCGACCTCAAGGACACCTACTTCCACATTCCCATACATACTGCTCACCACCGCTACCTGTGCTTTGTAGTAATTGGACAATACTAAAAGTTTAAAGTTCATCCCTTCAGGATCACTACAGCCCCAAGGGTATTTCCCAAATGTCTAGCGGTACTGGATGTGCAAATGCTATAAAACGCTATTTACCTCCTCCCATACCTAGACAATTGGCTGATAAAGATCAGCAGCAAGGAACAATGGTTAGCACAGTCTCAGACTGCAGTCTCCATTACACAGGCTTGGTTTCACTATCAGTGCTAAAAATGTCACCTGCAACCACAGTAAGTTCAACCTTTTCTAGAGTCCGTAAGAAGTGTTTGTTATGTGGAAAGCCTACCTGAACTAAACAGGGTGATGGCATTCTAAAAGCTGCTGCCTCTTTTTCAGACAAGACTTCCTCTCTTGGTATTAAGACAGTAATAAGACTGTTGGGGATGATGACTGCAGACTTTGCGATAGTCCCTTGCAGAAATTTCTAGTGAGGCAATGGTCACAAGCACTGGTCATTGGTAACATCTAGTGTTGGTACAAACTCAGGGCTCGCCACATCCTCCTCTAACAGAAACAAAAAAATCTTGTTGCTGGGCAGGCTGTTCTATGCCCATTTCAGCAAGTGAGCTTTACCATGGATGTCTCACTCAAGGGGTGGAGAGAATCTGAATACTGCAACAATACAGCTACCACATCATCCACCTGGAACTCATAGCATTCAGCCGAACTCTCAGGGCTTTTTATAGATTTTTCAAGGCAAAAGAGTCCTCAATACAGAACAGCAATATAACAGCAATAAATGACATCCAGAAACAGACCCAGATGTCTGCACTAGCTGTAGACAACTGAGATTGGACCACTTGGCACCACATGCAGCTCTTGGTAGAACACTTGCTGGGGTGGACAACAACGTGACCGGCTAATCAGGATGTATCAAGTCCATGTGTGCTAGATTAATACCCAAATCCTCCAAAAGTACCTTGCCGAAGGGGCACTTTGATCATCGTTCTCTTCGCCATGACGCAAATTGTCATAACTTCACACACATACAAACCATGCTCGGGCAATGCACTGTGGATTAACTGGTCTGGGATATTTGCTTACACTTTTCCTCCACTTCCCCATATATGGTGGGAAACATTAGACAAGTGGGAACTACCTGCATCCTAGTAGCACCAATGTTGGTCAGACAAACTTGGTACTTCATTCCTCTGGAAACGTCTGTACATTCACATGAAAAACACTGCTGCTGAAGCTCAGCTGGCCCAGGATCTTATCAGACATAGAGAAGCTCAAGTAACAGAATCTAGCTATTTTGCACCTGAGGTCACACAGTTAAGTTATCTGAAATTTCTGGACGGAAAGCATTTGTTTCTTTTCAAGATTCCTCTTATAAAGGCATTCGTGGAGAGCCTTAAAAGGGTCCTCATTTCAAGAAGGCTTTGCACACTTCAGATTTAGAGAGGGCACTTGCATACAAAGAAAATGTTTGTCGCTTTTGCCAAGCCTCTTGTGAGCAATCCCATTTCAAAAGCAGCCATTGCTAGATGAATTGTTAAATGCATTCAAAATTGCTATGCTAAGGTAAAGCGCATACCACATGTCCTGACTAGGGCCCGTTCCATGTGCGTAAAGGGACCCACTATTTCTTACCTAGCTAACATTTTTAGGTCTCGCCTGAGCCAGCGCATGCGAAGCTCTGGCGAGACATTTAGTAAGCGGCTTTTGAAAGTGCCACCACAGGCTTTTGGTGGCCTCAAGCACGCGCACAGCCGCCATCTGTCTTTCCTCCGCCACACAACTCCCGCATCTCCCCCTCCCCCACCACAGATCGCTTCTCGAGGCCTTTTCCCATCGCGCGCGCGTGCACCACTCGCGTCCACTTTTTGCTCACGCTTCTTGTTTAACTTTAAGCGCGAGGCGTGCACGCTTGTGTTTAACTTGTTGCCTCTGTTGACTTAAGTAATAGGATGCATTCTTGTGATCACGGCAAAGATTAATTCGCAGCAACTTTGTCGGGGGATTTCACCCCAGAATCAAGACGCACGAAGAAGTTTTTGATGTTCGCGTTTTCACCAGGGGGCTCGAGCACGCGCTCAGAATGTTACGTCATACGCATCGGTAACCAGGCAGACATTTATTTATCCGAGATGTGCAGGAATCGCAACCGGGCATCTCCATTCATTTTCACTTTGTTTGCTTGTTCACCTTTTATCTAGCTCCTTGCTTTGTGTTTTTTCCCCTCGCATCATCCGTTCCTGTTGTCACGGTTTGCGTCCGCACCCTAATCCTCTGTCTTTACTACAACGGAAGTAACTTTATTTTAGCCGTTTTTCTCCAAATTATTTTGCACCATTTCGGTCTACCCTCTTATCTACCAACAGTCAACTGTTTCCCCATTTCACTCCTTCATTTTGCTTTACCCTATATTACGCCAGCCCTCTACATCCATTGGGCTAGTTCAAGTGCTGTTCTCATTGTATAGCTCACTCCAGCTTCACTGAGAGTGGCAGCATTTTGCTCTTCCGCATGTGGAAACCTCTTCCACATCTGAGGGGTTGTTGCCTCGTTTCTGCTTTCATTTGTTTTTGCTATGATTGATTTTGTACTTGTTGTTTTTACTGTTTTTTGTGCGAACATCCATAGCACTTTTAGTTGCCAATCTGATTACTTTACTATGTTTACACTGTTAATATATAATGCATATGCTTGCAGAATAAGCACGTTTAAAAATGGCAAGCTTTTTGATGCCGGACTTAAAGGCTTTGCCGATGCTTTTTTTATTTAGTTTTTTTTATCTTATATTGGTGCCTGACTCAAGGTAGCAAAGCGCTATTACATAACAAGCATTGGCATAGCCAATAGGTCTCGCTTTTGGGACCTTATAAGCATTTAGTTTTGCTAAACCTTGTACCTTATAAGGATATTGTGCTGCATTACTAAATACTTATAAGGTCCTATTGGCTATGCCAATGCTTGTATTAGCAGCAGCCGTGGTCCGTGCAGGTAACAGCAGTGGGGCCGCGTGAGGGGAATTTCGAGTGACGATGCCGAGGGGAAATTAATTATTTTTTTAATTTTCCTTCTGCATCGTCCCTCGAAATCCCCCCACCCCCAAATGCGGCCCCACCGCTGTTACCTACACGGACCGCGGCTGTTTAGCAAATATGTCATACATGCCAACATTTTAGAAGAATTAAGTGGGAGATTTAAAAAAAATAATAGGGATAATATATTTACCCTCATAGACTTCTATTGAAGCAGAAGAAATTTCAGGTGGGAGAGAGCCAAAATATAGCCATGTTTGGCTCCAAACGTCGTGAGTCTCCAGTCTGAACTCGGTCCAGTGGCATGTATGGTATTTGTACAGCTGCTACATGGTCAATACCACACGTTTAGTAAACACTTCTGTATGAAGATTAAGGCTTGAAAACAGGATTTCATTGGCCAAACAGTCATGAGAACATTGTTTCAAACATCTGCACCATCCACTTACTAGCCACTGCTTAGGGGAGGAACTGTTTTACAATCTATGCATAGCATGTACATGTACAGCCACACACTACAAATGGAAAATGTAACCTACAATGTAACCATTTGCTCATAGCTTGTAGTACTGTAGATTCACGAGCCCTCCCTCCTCCCCAGACATAAATGATGATCACAGATGTCTTCCCTGTAGTTATGTTCCACAATTCACAGTACCTGCTACTCTATCTTTGACACTACACTCCACATAAATTTGTAACCTGGTGAATGGAAAACAGTCTGATGTGGAGTCTTTGTGCTGGTGCACTGTGGGTTGAGTTATAACAGACCTTGTGAATTAAAAACAAGGTTAAAGAAAAACAACTTGCAAATGTTTGTGCCCAACACCAGCTGGGAAGATCATTCAGAGCATGTAATGTACAGCACTACAATTTACCAACAGATGGGTAAAGGGCAAGTAACAATTTCCTTTTCACCAACCAAAACAAAAATAGAAATAAACACCAATACAAATGAGAAAAAAATAAAGAAATGGAGATAAATAGAGATGGAAATGTCAACAAAATATGTACCATACAATTACCATAAGACTGACAGCCCTACATGCACATGAAGACACAGAACTGCTGGTCAAAAAGAAACCCTTAGTAATATAGCTTAATTATTCAAAACTGTCCCGCAACTCCTTTCACGTCATAAGAGGATGCTTGATTTGGCCAACAAGAAGATTTCTAAGAACAATATTTTTGCCTCTTTTTCTTGCCTAGTCTATGAGTGTAGCTCTCACTAGGTCTCATACACAGTCTAGTTCGACAGTAATCTGAACATGAAATGAATGTAGCACTGTACAACTGTTCTAACACTAATGAACAGTATGCCAAGACTGTGATTCTTAAAGACTCACTCTCTTCTCACGGGAACTTAATTAGACCCTCTCAATGCCTCACCTTTGACTAACAGGTAGGTATCTACCACTTTATACTCATTTGTGCCTTGTGTATGTTCAATCAGTTGCTACTTGGGTTCAGAGTTCACAGAGAGAGAGCTTGTATGTTTGTGTCTCATGCCCCTTTGCACGAGTGGACTGAATATTTCATGGGCCTTAGAAGACAAATATACCAGATTTCAGTACCTGTTTTAGACCAGCAGATGCTTCAGCTCATCCAAGATAACAGTTCTTGTCACACTCTTCTTTAAAGCGCTGCTAGTACACAATTCTTTCAGGAGAAACCAATTTTTCTCTAGTGTAAGATGAGTAGGCAGACACGAAGGGGAGGGGGGGGGGTCCTTCTGCATCGTAGTTAGAAGTTCTGCATTCAGGAAGTATCATTTCTTCCCTTCAGAATTAGCAAGGGAGGGGAAAACCTCTAGTCAGGCAGGAGGTGGGGATGCACTGAAGGGTGTTACAGAATACTGTGCAGGCGGTGAATTGAGAGACAAGGATATTTCTACACAAAGGAATATCTTCCTGAGATGTCACCCTAGGGCAGGGAGAACCCCTCCACATTCTGTTTTTTCCTTAAGCACAAGTAGAATTGATACAGAGGTCTGGTGAGAAAGCCAGTCCTCAATTGAGGGAGCATTTCAAGTGGCAAAGTGGCACTCAGTAATGAAAGTAATTAGATGGCATTTCTCTCAGCCCAAGGCAAGATATACCCCATCATCTAGCAATGTACATACATTGATATATTTGCTTGAATACACAGACAGAGCTACAAACAAATATATGCTACTATAAAGGTAAACATATATATGTATAAAACTATTTATTATGTATGCTAAATATCATAGAGAACTGCTAAATTAAAACATGTAAAACAACATTCTAGTCTCTATGTATGTACAATGAAGGTTTGAGAGTGATTCTCAAATGTCATTTCATCAATTAGCTGTTCTATGGACGACTGAATGACCGCTTTCACTAACGAAGAGGCTGTGTCTGCTAGAAGCTCTTCATACTCATCTGACATTCCAGACATCTTGTAGCTCATATTGAAGTTGGACAAACTTTCATTACATCCTTTTGTGTCCTTGATCCACGTACCATTGTCTGATATGTGTAGATCATCCGTGTGCATGGGGACAACACTTACGCCATTCTCACTACATACATAGCCATTTGTGTCACTTCTTTCAGGATACAGTGCGGAGTTAGCACTGCTACCTTCAGTTTGTTTTGTGCCTTCAGTTTTATTCACCATTGCAAGATTCAAATGTTGATTTTTCAAGTCTGTAAATGGGTTTGGGCCTTCCTGATCAATGCCCTCAATCCACTTCTGATTCTCTCTGCCGAGTACATGTGGAAGTTCTTTGTTTTTTGCCACGGTTGGACTTTGTTCTGAGTCTGAAGACCATTGATTTTCTTGACATTTTTCCACAGAATTAGAGCTGTCACAGAACTGCTCAGCCTTGACTTGAAGTAATGCCTCTTGATCTGGATGAATGTGTTCTTCATCGATTACTGCATCAGGAGTAAGTATTTCGGCTTCTAAAGAGTATTGTGGTGGCTGGCCTGATCCAGACCTCATTGTAAAATGCAAGCACTTTAGAGAAGAATGATCGGTGTTACTGGTTAATTCTTCATTAGAAAGGTCACACTCATCCTCCAGGTCAACTGTAAATAAAGACTGACTTCGGTTTGATTTGGCCTCGTCTAATCCTTCGCCAAGCCTGTTCTTATTTTTGTTAAGATTACTTTCCAATACAATTGTTTGTGCAGTGGAATAAACTTCATCTGCCAATTCCCACTCGTCTGGCTTCTTTTTGCTTCTAGCGAGCTTGATGCAGGGAATTTTAAGCTTGGAGCGGGGACATGGTTTCAAAAGGTTCTGGGGACACGTGCTCATCACTTTCACATCTTTACGGTTCTTAGGTGCAAAGCATGATTGCATTTTGGAAGAATAATTCCATTTTTTCCGGTGGCTCATGAGGCTTTTAAAACTGGCCCAGGTTCCTCCTGAACCCTGGCAACTTTGTGAATCTTTGCCATTTTTAGTATGGGTGTTTGTTTTAGTTTTTGATTGCTCATAATTTTCTAAATGTAGCACCGACATCTCTTTAAAGGTAGAATCACTGGCATCATAATCATTTTCTGACTTTAAACTGCTCTTAAGAGCTTTGCTCCTCTTTTTAAAACAAATCTTTAGTGGCTTTCGTGCGTACCGACCACCACGTGTTATGATGTTTTTTGATTTCTTTTCATTTACATAACTTTTTTTAGGCAGTGTTTCCTCTGGCTGCACTTTATTTTCTATATGTTCCATACCAATGGTCCCATCTTCAAGGTTTTCATAGGAACAGTAAGGATCTTTGTTTGTGTCAACATTAGATGGGTAGACCACAGCTATTTCAGAAGTAAATTTGTTGCAGATCTCTTCGGACAGCTTTCCTCTGGCATCATGTTGAGCACCAACTTCTTCCAGAACTGTGTATTTTCCTGACGTAAAGCTTCCTGGGTCACCCTTCACCAGACATATTGTGGGAGAGCAGCTTCTTATGGAGATTTCTGGAGCATCGCTGAGTTGCTGATCTAACTGCACCATTTTGTTTGCATGTGTGTTGTGGGTGCTCTGCAAAAGATGAGATGTTGAGGCTGATTCATGGCAAGCTGCCATGTCTCAACTGCTATTTGATAGGCAAAGTTCTCCTTATGGCCAACTATTTGTGAACAATAAAAAGGGGTCCAGTGGATATATTTTCCTTTGTGAAAAGGAACATGGCAACTTCTTCAAAATTCCGGATTTCTTAAATTATGAGGTCCACTAATGCACATGAAAAGGCACCTGCAACAAAAATCAAAATTATGTAAATAAACACAATTTTAATGCTCTGTAACTATCAACGGCTGCTTTTAGTTTCATTTATGTTTTCTGTAAAGAAAGTGGGCTGATGCAGTGTGCACAATGTAGAATGCAAAGGGTTTGCAGGCATTGACATTTGAATGCTGTACGAATTTTACAAATGGAATAATTTAATGATCATTTTCATTTGTGTATATGTTTTTATTGATATGAGATTTGAAACATACCAAATGTGAACTTGAAAGTATATTTTACATTTATTTTTATTTTTTGAAGAATTTGTTCAGCTTTTAGTGAATCCAATCCCCCAAACTTAGTGCGTACCCAGACCACATTTATATATAGATTTTAATGTTTAGTAAATATATTTCAATTATGCAAACATACAAACTTTACTCATCCTAATGAAAGGCCACTCAATGAACTGTACAGACATAAAAAGCCTCAGGCTATAAAGTATCTTTGCACCATACTTGGTTCTCTAAGAAGTTCACCTAAGGAAGTTAAGATGAGGGGCTTTTCATCGTCCATGGGCATCACCTTCTCCATTAAACAGGAAGGGAGCTTTTGGCACCTGTGCTGGGATATGAGGAGGGCCAGGTAAAAACAAAATCATGGACAGGCTGGGAGAAAAAGGGGAAGATCCAAGGAAGCGGTGAGGTAAAAATGCAGAAAGGAACTCCAGTGTTAGTGCCGTGCCCCTCCTGGGATCAGGGTGGATGAGTATGCGGGATAAAAGGGGGTGAGATCGGGTGTGGAAGGTGAAGTTAGAATAGGAATGAAGGGACATTAGCAGGAGTAGTGGCAATAATAATTGGGAAAGAGGGGCCTGTGTTCAGCGGGAGAAGTGAGATGGGGTTAGTGAGGATGTGTAAGGGAGGTAGAACCTTATCTTGCAGCGACTGGGCTAGTGTTTGTTTGAGAGGAGAACTAACATGACTACTTCCACAGATGAAGCATAATGGGTGTCTCTACAACCCATGCCGCTCTGTGTAGCATTCACCTGTGAGAAAGTGGCTCTGTATATACTGTTCCCAAACAGGTACAGTGTGCACAGAGTCCACAGTCCCCAGAGGTTTGGCAGAGGCTAAAGTTAGATATAACCTTACTCTCTAAAGGGGTAGCTTGGTCGAGCAGTAAGGCTGTATCAGAGGACAGTGTAAAGCATTTGTTGTACACACTCAGTCAGCAAATGGTCTCACACACTCAAGAACTGAACTCTAGGCCAATGGTTTGTATATAAAAATATATGGTTGTTTTATTTTAGAATCAACAATAGGTATCAAAATATACTTTCTCAGAATGAGATGCATTAGTTAAATACTTTGCAATAGGCAATTGACTTTTGCATGTAGTAGTTACAGTTTGCTGCAATAGGCAACACAATTTCAAACACAATAATACATTGAACTCAATGGGAATTTTAAGTTATATGCAATTAATTACTTTCAGGATTACTTTTCTAACTCCAGGACTGGATCCTAGATTCAGTCCTGGGACAGTTCTTGGAAACAAATGAGTAAATACGTTTTAGTTACTGTTGTGATTTTTAAGCAATATTTTGCTATTTTAAAAGTTGACACTTAAAAACTTTTTCTAATCAAATTACCAATGTTATCCTATGGGAGGAAATTCACTTAGCAGGTAAGTGGGGTTATGGTTACTTTTTCTAGGTCAGTGTTGGATCCTGGATCCAGCACTAGTGTACCACCTGTAAGCAGTAGAGCAACTGCGTTTAAGTTATACAGGCGATTTTTAACGAATATTTATAAGTTTGCAAAATCGACAGAAGAAATTTCACAGAAAAACAGTCAATGGTTTCCTATGGAAGAAAATTCAAGTTATGCGTAAAGTATGTTCTCATTGCTTTTGTAATCCAGTGCTGGGCTCCTAGGCTCAGTACTGGGACATCTATCTAAAACAGGTAAGTAATTACGTTTTTATCGTTGGCATGATTTTTAAAGAATATTTGTAAGTTTCAAAAATCAACACTTAGAAACTTTTTCAACAAAAAGCAGGCAATGATATCCTATGGAAGGAAATTCAAGTTACTGGAAAGTACGGTTAAAATTACTTTTCAGGGTCAGTACAGAGCTACAAGATTCAGCACTGAGGTCTCTCCTGATAACAGGTGAGTAAATCGGAATTCGTTGTTCGGCTGATTTTAGATGAATATTTTAAAGTTCCAAAACTCCACACTTAGAAGGTTTTCCAAGTGAAACCAGTCAATGTTAGCCTAAGGAAGGAAAGTGAGTTATCGGCTTTTAGGTAAGTACTCGTCTGGCAGAGTTAAGGTTCTGGGCATAGACTCAGGGGTCTCCCAGGGTCAGGTAGGTACAGTTGGTACACCCTCAGCGGCACAGGGGCAGCCGGGTGCAGAGGTAGTTAGGCCCAATGTTATTCAATGAGAGGCAGGGGGCCTTCGGTTGGTGGCTGCTGGCGAGCAGGCCACGCGGCTGTGGGAGTTGGACTCCTGGTCACTTGCTCAGGCAAATGGGGAAGTAGATTAGGACATAGGTTGCACTGCCAGGGGCATTCGAGCGGCTGGTTGCAGGGTGCTTTTGAGCCATTGGGCGCTCAATGTTTTTCAATAGAGATCTTGGAAAGTGAACAAAGGCTGCAGGCTCGTGGGCGGAGGATCTTCAGGAGCGACCAACACTTCGAGGGGTAAGTTGGGATCTTGGAGGATAGGTAGGCACCCAGGAGTTGGGCACAAGGGGCCGGGGGTGCCGGGTGCAGAGGTGTCTTTTGACGTTGGAAAATCTTACCCCCTGCTGGTCGCGGTTGGAGGGGTACCTGGTTCTGAGGCTGCAGGCATCATCTGGGTCGTCGAGTGGGGTCCTTGGGCACTGGATTCCAGGTCATAATCGCTAGGGGGACGTCCTCAGGGTCTTTGTCCACTCGGGCACAGGCCGGGCTCGGTGGGTGTAGAGTGTGCTGGATTCGCAGTTCCTGGCTGGCACCAGGGTTATTGCTGTTTGAGCAGACCCACTGCTCGTGGGAGTCCCAGTCTTGGTAGAGTCTCAAGGTGGTCAGGTCCTCCGGGGTTTTTGAGGTTGCTGACCACTGAAGGCGCCGGAGTTCCACAGGAGCAGGTTCAAGGATCAAAAGGCCGATAGGGCTGGGGCCAAGTCAGTTGGTGTCGTCCTCTTGTTAGCAGCTGCGCGGCGAGTCTTCTGGTTTCTTGATCTTCTTGCTTGTTTTCGAATCGGGATCTGAGGAAGAAAGGTTCAGGGTGCCCCTAAATACTAAATTTAGGGGCGATCCAGGTAGGTAAAGGGCAGGGACCACTGGGTCCCTGCCCTGGGGAGGGTACACCCCCTATCCTGCCACTCTCCTGTGGGAGGGAGGCAGTGGCCTAGTCCTGATTGGGCAGGGCTCCCCATCTTCAAGATGGTGAGAGCCCGGAGACGTGCTTCACCTCGCCTCATCCACCTGAGGAGTGAGGTTGGCAGAGGCTGGCACACCCCCTGTCCTTCCTTGGGGTTTCCGGCCAGTCTTCCCGCCAGAGAGGGGGTTGAGAACCGGTAGAGGCCAGTTGCTGGGTACAGCAAGTGGCCTGGAGAAGCTTCCCCTGCCCATCCTGGGGGAGGAGACTTCGCACCTCACCCAGGATGTGCATTTTTGCAGGCCCAGGAGAGCAGATGGCTCTCTACCCAGAGGTCCAGCAACATGTCTGCTGTGTGGCAGCCTAGGCAGCCCTTCAGACAAGACGTGGATTGTAGGTTAGGTTCAGGGGGCATCTCTAAGATGCCCTCTACCGTGCATCTTACAGTAAATCCCACACTGGCATCAGTGTGGGTTTACTGTGCTGAGAAGTTTGATACCAAACTTATCAGTCTTCGGTGTAGCCATCATGGTGCTGTGGAGTTCGTATTGACAACCTCCCAGCACCATATACTCTTAATGGCAGCACTGCACTTACATTGCCCAGGAATGGACCTGGGTACTGTAGGGGCACAGGGCTCATGCACCTGTGCCCACACCACTGGCATAGGGCACCCAGCTAGAGGGGTGACTAAGGTATGCCAGGGCAGTGTGTGTTGTGGGCATGGCACACAGGGATGTGTGCCATGTTGACTCTTTGTTTTGTTCTGCACCCAGACATTCAGCCTGCAAAGGCAGTGTGTGTGTGTCAGGGTACAGGGTCTCTAAGGGTGGCACAATTAGGGGCCTTCTCTGGTCACAAGGCCCTGGGCACCTAGGGTACCATTTACCAGGGGCTGACATGTGACCAGAGATGCCAATTGGGTTTTGGCTGCTAGGCAGGAAGGAACACAGGCCCTGGGCACTTGATTGGCAGGAGCCCAGGGCACAACAAGGAAAAGTGCATCAGTTATAAGGCAAAAAGTGGGGGGGTTACTGCAACAGAAACCCACTTCCTTACACCACCCACTTGCAGCTCCATCTGCTCAGTGCTTTCCCACCCTGCAGCAGATTGTCAGTAGAGCCTCCACTACATGGACATATCCGTGGGTTCCTGATCTCCCACCGCCATGACTTTTGGAACAAGAGACATCAGAGTAACTTCCTTGTAATCTGCCTCAGGCAGTCTGGGACTTGGTAGACATCTGGATGATCTACACGGGTTCAAGAACCCACAAATGCAGTCTTCAGGTGCTGGACCATGCCTGGGACTGATGCTGCTCCCTCACTGTGGGCATACTGGCCAGATGCTTTCTGTGCCAGATGTACAGCCCTGTAGGACAATATCCTTGGGACGATGGTCTGTGACAACATGTCATTATTCAATGTAGTGTAAGAAGTCACAGTCATGAAAGCAGTGGGCAAGACGTTTTCCCTATGACATGACAGTCATATATTCTCGATTGAGCTGATCAGCACAAATGTCAATAAAGCAGTTTTAAATAAGGAAGTATCCAGTTTTTGGGGTGCTATTGCAGTCTAAGGTTTCTATGGGGCGAAAAGCTTCATCAATCAATTGACCAAAATGAATACACAAACCATTCTAAGCCATAACTTTTCATTTCTATGATTGCATCTATTTCAGGAGTTTTCTGTGGTATAGACTAAAAGTTAGAAAAGCACTATGCCATCTCAGAGCTGGGTAAGTGATTGGAGTGTGACAGCAAGAGTTAGCACTAACACTAACTAAATCAACAAAAGTAGAGCTTAGGCTGACACACCTTTTGAAAAGATAGAAATCTTGTCATTTTAGTACAACGAGAAACCTTAGTTAGCAGCATTAATTTTTGCTTCCACAAGCCACTGAAGATTGGGTTTTGCATATTGTAAAGGCACTGTGATCTCAATATTTGGACATTTCTCCTCTACACTATAAATAGCATAAGCATTTCAACAGTTATAATACTAGTATAATTACAGTGAGCACAGACAGAGGAAATATAATGGGGGTGAACGGAAATGCTTGATACCACGTAGTCAGAGAAGAAGTAGAGACATATAAACCCACTGGTATGTTGAACAGCCAGATTCAAATCACTGTGCTCTGTGAGAAGCCCAAAGCGACCTTTGAAATCTATGAGGATAGACCTGGAAGTGACACCCTACTTTCACAGTTCAATTATGACACCCATTTGAATAGGAAGATGCAAGACACTGGACTGGGAAATGTAACTCTGATGGTCTGACTCCTAGCAGATCAACAGTCAGAGGTAACAAACAAAAAAGCATAATTTCTTAAAGAGGTGAGGGTAAAAATTGAAGCATAAACCTAGGGTAGGCTAAATAATAGTAGCAGTAACCAAAGCAGAAGACTTTTTCAATATGTTATTACTGTAACACACAAACAGCCCATAGTATCACCCAAGTTATATCATTCTTTCTAAAGCAATAACATGCAATCACAACTGAAGAAGAGATCATAAGGCAATTAGTGACCATGGGCAGGGATGAATAGTAGTTTAGCTGCAGGACTGCCAGAAAAAAGCGGCAGTTCAGAAAGAAGGGCAACCTGCTCTTCCCCCTGATACCAGAAGCACAACTGCCCTAGCTAGGGCAGGCAAGGGTGAACTATGCAAGGAAACGGCCAAGAAAATGTATCTCAGTAGTCAGATTCCCAGGAAAGCAAATAATCAAGACAGGGCTATGCCTGGCCCTAGGGAGGCTAATGGACATTGTAAACCCCTCTGGCATTTGGTACCCAGTCACCTCCAATTTTCTCAACACGCTTGCCTGATAATAAAATAAAGACCCATCATGGTGATTGTGGAGCCTTGGAATAGGAGTCTTAAAGATTGCAAAGAGACTCAAAGCTCAGAAGATCACTAAACACACAGGAGAACCAACACCGTTAAAGACCGAAGGGAAAACGGCACTGCCTGAAATCCGCCAGTTACTCCAGGTCATCGGTACAGTGGATTCAGTCAGTTTTTACAGCCCCAGTTTGCTTCACAAGTGGTTGAAAAAATGCACGGATTTCATTGGTCAACAGTCTGTTGTTAAACTCTACTGTGCTTAACACAGCATCTTTATCATACGTTTGGGGTTATATGTCTGGCTAGGGTAGAGTTGGGCTTCATGGTTTTCTTTGCTAGACATAATTTCCTGTGCAGCAAAGTAAAACAGTGGCAGAACGATGAGTTATTAAAGTCAGTGTGTTGTTAAGGGTTATTCAAGTCTCATGAAGGTTTAACTCTTACCATGTCCGTTTGTAAGGTGCATGTGCTGGAGTCAAAGTATGCAGTAGGCCGAAGTGGGATCCAGCAGCTACTTACTATGACGCCCCAGGCTCCAATCACAACATATTTGGTTATTACAAGTGCCCCTGATGTAGTGTTATTTCCAAAACTTTTTTCACCATCTTTTTCAAATCACAATCAACACCAACACCCTGCACAGACCTGTAAGATGGATGGAATCTCAGAAAGACAGAAATTGTTTAGAAACAAAGGGCCTCATTTACAAGCCTGTTGCACCGCCAATGCGTCACTGTTTTTGACACACCGGCAGCGCAATGGGCTTGCCCATATTTACAAGGCCACCCTCTGCGACTTTTTTGGCCATGTAAATAAGGGACCCTTTCACGCATTCGTTACTCTGTGTGAAAGGGGCGTTCCATGGGTGCTGCTGTGGGTGTTCCAACGCAACATCCATGTAACCTGACACATTTCCAGATTTAAAACTTTTTCTAAAGCTGGAAATGTGTCAGAATCCTGCGCCGAGAAATATTTTTATTTCGCCTCCTTTTTTCCTCTTTCTATGTGTGCTGTATTCAGCATGCATAGAAAGAGGAAAATGCCATCAATTATTGTTTTTGTGCAGGAAGGTGTCCCTTCCTGCACAAAAACAATCATCCCCGCAACGCAGCAGCCAATTGTGCGCCAGCGCAGGGGAAAACACAGGGATGCGTCATATTGTGATGAAAATGACGCATCCTGTGCTTTTAAAATGACGCGGCTCAGCGCAGCAAAATGGCTTGCGGCGCCGAGCTGCATCATTTCATTGTAAATGAGGTCCAAAGTGTCCCTGGGGTAAAAAGCATTATTCTCCCAGCAATCCTCTACTTTTATAAGCTGTTACCTCAATTAGAAAAAAGAATTGGGACTATTCTTCTAAATATTGAACTTTAATGGAACTAGTGTTGCTGAATCCAAATAAATAATTCAGTTCCCTGTTTACAAACAAAATCTGTTAAATGTCAGCATTCATGACTGTTTTTTTTGTGGTGGGGGCTCTGGTTACTGCTATGGTACTAATTAGGTGTGTGGCACTTCGTAGCTCACTGTCGCACAGGGTGGTCACAGCAGTCTTTTTAATTACTGCATTAAATATTATCTTTGCATTACTATTGAAAAGAACTTTGAGAATAACTTAAAAACCGAATGATATACTTTATTTGCTCGAATATATTTATCTGTGTGCCTTTAATTGGCGCTGTTTATCAACATTTATGAAACTTAAAAATATTTGTCTTATTCATGATAAGGCATAGTTGAGACATTCATCTTTTGTGTCTAATAGCAGTAAAACTACAACAAAAGCCCAGACTGAGTACTTTGTTTTAACATGCCAGGTGGTGACAGTCAGTGCACCCGCGAGGGCACGCCTTGGGAGAGAGGCATTGCAGCTCCATATTTACCACTTGTAAGCTATGACCTGTGACCCCTGCTCCCAAGTAAGGTTTTATGAAATGGGGGTGTACTAATAAATTCATATTGTGAACATTTTTAGCTGGGTCATGGTTTGTAATTGTTGGAATACATAATAATTAATTTAAAAGTAACCTTATTAATGATTGCCATTGTTAATATTCAGGAACCTTGTAAGTGAATGTTTGTTACTGAGCTCAAGCACATGCACAGAATGAGCACTCATTTTCTCATTCCCTCATGTACATATAACTTCTCACACTATGACCAGATGTCCGAGGAGGGACCTGATGATGAAAAATGTCCCATTTCAAGAGAGAAATACTGTATAAAAACCACAGGCTTTAATATCTCAAAGAGGAATTTTTTGATTCTAGGAAGGACTATGCGGGTCAGCAGAGCATCCTGCCCGTAAGGTCCGCCACCAACTACATGAAGGATGGTCTAATGGTGGAGTATGAGGGGATTCGATACATTTATAAACGATCAACAGAGAATTGAATGAGGCTTTTGTTAGCTGCACCATAAGATAGTAGGTATGTACAACATCTCCACAATTCTAATACTCCCCTAAGCTAATGTTTTGATCACTTTTGTTTTAGAAGACTTGCATTTTTATGGTCTAAGCAAGTGTGGAATAAAGACTTGGAAAATGTATAATTATGTTTGTCTTTGACTTCTCAGAAGAGAAGCAAGGGATCGTGCATATCCAAATTTACCGTCCAGAGTCTCTGGCAGGTGAAGGGAAGCTCCATGCCGTTCTATCCCTGTGAACTATGCCTACAAGAGGGTTGGTGATGGCCTTGTCTGTTTTGCAGGGCTGGAGATCCGCGGGCTGCCTACACGTCCAAAGGCCAAGGGAAATGTATCCAGGGGAATGGGAAGTTTTTTTGGCTTGCATTATTGACAGCTGAGGAAAAGGCCTTTTGGTGCCTTGGGCAGACTGACCAGTGTTAAGAAAATCACTGTTTCCACTGTCATGCTAAAGAGTGCACATCTCTGCAAAATGATGTTGGTTTTTATATTAAAAAAGGTTAACTATTCAAACTGAAAACCTCACATGAATGGTGTGTGCAATTTTTAAATACAATTTTAAGAAGGCACAAAAGATAAAGATTGTTTCCGTCATCTTTTAAAGTGACAAGAATAAATATAATTTTCAAATTTAGTTATCTGTGGCTTGTCTACTGTATATGAAAAAGCTAGGGTCTTTCCTGAATTTAAAGACTAAAAAAGCAGTTTCTGTCCAGACTCTTATAAAGCTGAAATCACTCTACAGCTTCCCTGATAAGTCATGCTGGATGTTGATCTCACTTATGAAAGTCCTCACCTCTTAGCTATATTTGAAATATATTTCAGAAGGTGTAGTGTTAATTCTCTCTCTTCCTGGGCGTTCAGCCTAATCCATACACATTACATTTCATACTCCTGTTCTGTAAGACTGTTGGAATGCATCCCACTCAACATCTTGCATATTTAGAATGCATAAAATCATAATTAATCGTTCCCAAGTCTCTCACAAAAAAGCTGTCAAGCAGAAGATTTAATGTGGCATTACAAGGGTTCAGAGCATACTATGGTTTTAGATGGAGGAACTGCTTGCTAAAACTTGTCACCAATTCTGCTTCTCCACCTGAAAACACGCGATCCTGGACAAATCACTCTTTCACCCTATAATCTATTACCACATCCACCAAAAATTGGGCCTGCATCGGAACAGCCTAGACACCAGTATTTGGAACTACTTGTAAAAGAACAGCAGTTTGGTCCCTAGAACCATAAGCCTATGTTCTCCCGGCTGACAAGTTTTTATTTTTTTATGTTTGATAATACCATGATTTGGTTGTGTTTACTTGCAACATTCACATGCCTTTTGTATTGCAGCTCTCTTTCATGTTTATACCTCTCGTTCACGCTCACTCTCAGCATCTTGTCTCGTCCCTATGCACTCCTTCTCTTCATATCTATTTACAACCTTCTCAATAAACACTGGATCAACATTTATGGCTTGGTTTAGAGTTGGGTAGTAATGGAAAACTTCTAATTTTTGTAGGAAGTGTTATATTTGGAGGAAAATCCACCAGGAAATGCCACTAGTGTATTCTACTCTGGATTTGGTATTTCATCCATAAATTATAAGATTGAACGCAGAACATAACATCAGGACGGTCTGAAACCTTTATAATGTTGAGGTTCTAGATGCAGTGATTAACAATATAGGTGCTTGCATGCAACATGTACAAATAAAAAAGTAACCGGATTATGTAAATCTGTCATATGACAGATGACCTGAATATATTACACGTTTCTCACTAACAAGAACATCTATGATCACCGTCTATTTTTTGTACTGTCCTCCCTGTTCTTCACAGACTAGATGCCACATATAGACACAATATGTTGATGCCAAATTATTATTGAAAACAAAATTCCGGTCCTAACTTCAGAAGGAAAACGTACACGGTTACAAAAAAGAAAATTCTGAAAAAACTGATTTATCTTTTTTTAAAGAATCTTTGCATAAAATAATCTGATGCCATACATCGTTTGATATTTTCATAATGTCAACCTTGAAGTCCGCCTTTCTCCTCGGCGCGCATCCCAAACTAAAGAAATGGATACCCCTTTCGCAGTCGCTGTTAAGCATAGCTCACTTCTTTTCTGGGTCAGGAGCTCGCCACATGCACATTCATCCCTAACTGCGCGTTCTAAAAATTCTTAAAGAAAATATCACATTCTTTACCTGGTCTGAATCCTCCTTGCAGCGCGCGCCAGATCCTTTTCCAGGGAGCGAGCGCCTGACACGCTCCCTCAAGTAGCCGTCCTGTGCTTGGAAGCAGGTCACCCACTATTTTTCAGACAGTGAGACACACCCACCGCGCGGGCAGTGGATGGGCGTTGCGCAGTTATCACAAACAGCGGGATTGACAGGTATGAGTCCCAATAGGCGACGCGCATGTGCCTCCGTCATTGTTTAGGGGCTTTGCACCGATCCAGGCGTGTCCGAATTACCGAGGTGAAGGTGGTGTGGCAAATAGGGGATACAGCGTGCTTGTTTAGGTGTCGGAATTATATCCCCTGCCCGTCTTTTGCCATGCTCATCTTGTCCGAAGCACTTCGTGCATAAAAGGAGGCGTTTTGAAAAACAATACACTACGCTGTGGAGAGAAGCGCGAGCCAGGGGCATATATATCACTGTAGTGGTGTGGAGGCGGAGCAATCACCAGACGTATTCAAGGGGAAAGAAAGAAATGCCTGTGCACACGTATGAGCATATTATTTTCTTCACAATGATCGTTGAAGGTGTGTCGTTCTTTAACACAATTAGGTGACGTTTACGTTGGCATTCTAATTCAGGGTAGCTGATGTCTGCAGGCGGACAGCAGCTAACATTTCGTTTCCATACGAACAATGTGACCCTGATTAGGAGGTGGTAGAGAAAGTATACTCATGGAAAATATGCAGCAACAACTGTCTTCATTTTGTGTTCGCCAAATGTTTATGATTATTATTATTTTCACGGTTATTACCAATGACCTTACGTCAAGGTTGACAGATTGGAAATATGTTAACGGTAAAAACCCTATATGGCAAAATTGAGTAAAATAGTTTAAAAAAAATTTAAAGTATTTAAAATAATAGTAGTGAGTTTACCAGTATTTAATTATAGATATTGCTTCCAGACAGTGAGACAAAGGGGTACTAGATGTTACTTTATAATCACACATATTTAAAAATAATAGGCAAAGATTGGATTATTTTTTAAAGCATATGTTGTGCAATGGTTGAGATGATCCCTACTGTCAGGTCTGCGTTCACCTCGGGGCATAGGCCGCAACTCTTGACAATAACCAATATGCACACGCAGGGTTACGGTGTCTTCTAGTGAACCATGAGCGTTCACTCTGCTTTTATTTATACTTTTGGGCCTTGCTGTGCAACATTGTACCATAGAGGCCAGGTGGCACTCTACATCCCATCCAACTTTTGCTAACATTACATAATTATTGGTAAGCCATTAAATTTAAACATCACATAATTAGTCTTTTAGTCTCCGGATGGGTGCCGGATTGGGCTGGAGACATACCTCTAGCTGCGACCGCTCTCTACCTTGCTACTTGTTGTCCCGCCGTTCAGGTCTTTCGGGCTCGCCCGTGGGCACCTGTCTGGAGTCGACACGGTCACAACTGTTGAGTCAAAACTAGATGGTGTCATGTCTCTGAGGGGCCTGGAGACAACCACTTGTGATGTGTACGTTTCTTTAGCAGCATGTTGGTTGACTTCTTGCCCATTCATCTGGTGCTTGACTCATTTGAACCATGATACATTGCGTGACACCGTAGTCTGACCACGCCAAGCAGTCACCATTCTCTGCTTGATGTTGTGTTTTTTCCCACATGCCTTTCTCAGCAAATTTCTATTTGAGATGACGATCTTTCAGTACTACCAGTTCACCACCAGCGCGTTCAGGGACCCTCGCTCTTCAATCTTTGCTGGCCCTGTCGTTAGTGGCTTGTCATTTCTCTTGGGAGGCTTGAAAGTCTATTTCCGCGGGGCTCCTGCCGGGCCAGCCTGGGATGATGTCTCATGTGTGTCTTCTTATTAACAGATCGCTTGGAGCATACCCTGTGGTGCTGTGAGGTACCTGTAAGCTTTCAGGAACCGGTGTAGGCAGCTCTTGGCGTATTCCCCTCTCTCCCCTTTAATCCTGAGGGCTCTGTTCAGGGTTCACATGAAGCGCTTTATGCGCTTGAGACCACTGTGGGGTTATCTTCCTGTGTCGTATGTGCAGGCTTTGTAGGTACGATTGGAAAACTTGACCTTGAAAGGGCGTCCATTGCCTGTTTTCATTTCTTTGGGGAGTCCCAGTAGTGCGAATACCTTCTCAAGCACTGGCTTGACATTCCCAATCTCAATGGATCTGACGAGCTCTACCATGGGGAACTTGTTGTGACTGTCTATGATTACGGTGGTGATCCTGCCATCAGGGAAACTGCCAAAGTCCATGCTAACACATGATTACGGTATCGTGCAGGCTTCCTCAGTAATTACTGGTGCATTGGGTGAGCCCCTGCTGGAGCAGGGTTTTCTATTGAAAATGTATTGAGATTTAAACTCCAGTTTATGTTATATGTCATAATTAAAATTACTGATAATTAATTGATAATTATTAATTTTGTTGAAGTTTCTGACTAACCAACATTACTAATGAAAGAATTACACGCGGGAATGCGTTTATGTTGCTTTATTAATACGTGAACTAAGTTGGTGAGCAAATTAATAAAATAAGTGTTGCTAAAGTGCTTTTTGTTTCGTGTTTGCGCTTTAAGATAACGTGCTTTAATGCTTCTTTATGTCGCAGATGGCTAGATAATTACATACACATAAGGGTATTAGTGGGTATTAACATTGTATAATCATTACGATGTAGTAACGTTGTTTTGTGTTTCTTTTAATTAAGATGGTCCGTTTTGGCCTAATCCAAGATGGCCGATATTTACAGCCTGCATTTGAGTTGCTGGGATATGAAGAGAGGCCTTGCTGAATATGGTTAGAAACCACCTGACTTCGGCCTCTGACTGTATTTATTAAAAAGTTTCCGTGAGGACAGCAGCTCCAGGCATGCTGCCAATTGCCCTTGGAGAAGAATAAAGCCACAATGAACTCTGATAAACTTACGGTGGCTTCACTATGATTCCGAGGAAGAGCATTCATGGATGTATCATTTTTTAGTTTGAGCTTCCTTCTTCCGTGTTTTTATTTTGTGATTTTTGTGAGCGGAGATTTTCTAAATGTTGCGAGTCAACATCCTTTCCTGCTCGCTCTGCTCAACGGCTCAACGGACGTTTAGAGTTTGTTTGTTACTTTCAATTTGTTAGTTTCCCTATAAATATTGTTAGACTAGAGAGGGTCTAAGGCCACTTCTTCCCGAACCTATGCTCGAGAGGATCGATGCTGATTGAGAGGACGGCGACTCGGGAGACTTTACTGAGAGACCTGTCCTGACCCAAATGACACTTAGCTAGAATAGGTAACTATGAGAATAATGATTTTGCTATTGATTGACTTTCTTGAACTAATTTAGATAAAAGATAATCTTTGTTCGAATTACAGTGTCGGGTGGTTATTTCTTTGTCATTTATTGAGTTTCAAATGTATTTCCAGTGTTTAAAATCATGACTCAAGACAGATCTTTTAGGTCGCATTGACCTCGCTTTAGATGCAGATGGTTTGGGATTTCTCCTACATATTCAGTGTGGATAGAGTAATAGAATGAATGTAAGTGTGATGGGCCCTAGCGTATGATGTGAGTATGTGCGCGTGACTGTGGATTTACTCTGTCCGTGGAAGTAGGAAGAATTTATATGCTCCGATCTGCAGCAGTTTCCTGGTAGCAGTATGATGGTTAAGATTACTGTCTTGATCTGATAGATTGCTTGTACATAGGCTTTTGGATTCATTGATTTATTGATTGATGTTGGTATATGTACTAATACTATATGTTGAAGTTGTCGTATTGAGTTCTATGTAGTGTGTACGGCTTCTGGAATGTAGGGAGCTGGTGACGGTTCCGTAGTAGGGCAGAGGGAAGTGAGTGCTGCTCTCGGGAAAGACGGGATTGTTGGCCCTGTATGTATGCGGGGAAAAACGTGTGACAATTGAAGTTGCGCGTCACATTGTCTGGGTTCGGAATCAGTGACATCTTCGTATGTTACTATTAGGGACATATTTTCGGTATAAAAGGAGTGCGTATGGTAGCGAAGGTTATCTGTGAAACTCTGGTCTTAAGTCCCAGGGATCCGTAAGGTTTGCCGTTAAAGCTTACTGCTGGAGGAGTAATAGGTATTCTCTAAGCTTGTCTGAAGGACTGGGCAGAGGTAAGCGCTGCCTGGTTAACGTGTGTTATAATTCTGTAGTGGGACAGACTGTTTGCTGTTCTCGGGAAAGGCAGGATTCTGTGTGGATGTACTACATTTTCCTGGTGTGAAAGTGCGTGAATGTATGAGCATTTAGTTGATTGTGAGACTCTTTGGAGCATTCCTGGAGTAAGCAGTTAATGGATGCATGTTAGAAGGGCAGAGTAGAGGGATGTGCTACTGTGTCAACGAGAGAAATTATTACGTAGTGGAGCAGAGGTAAGCGCTGTTCTAGAGAGAAGCGGGATTTTTGTGAGAAAGACTTTCTTTACTATTCTATGGTTAGCGAAGCAGACAATGGAGATGTTTATATGTTGTAACTAATAAATTTTGTAGAATCTGAAACAAAGTCTACTGAGAAGGCTTTGTAAAGGAGGGGTAGACGAGTGACAGAAGACAGAGTAGAAGCGACTGCAGCGACTACTGACGTCAGACAAACCGCGCTGTTATTGGGCAGTGGATTAGTACAGTGCTCGCGCTAGGATTGGTGCGTTGGTGTGAGCCGCGCAGGGATTGGAAGGAGTACAGGGTGACGTAGATCGTAGATGCTCCAGGATTGGTGCGTTAGTGTGAGTCGCGCTGTTATTGGATAAAAGATCGTACAGTTGCGGAAAGGACTAGAGGGTTGTAGTAAACGCGAAAATGTATTATCAACCGGAGGAAAAGAAGAAGAAATCCTTGTTCGGTAAAATTAAAAGATGGTTCGACAAGGATAAGAACATTATAACTAGAGAAGGTGAATTGTTACCTCCGACAAGAACTCCTGCATCCTTCATGGTTGCGAAATATGGGTATCATACCTGTATATGGTTAGACAATTGGGTTAAGTACACTAAGGAGGATGGTGTTTTAGCGTTCCCGGAACATGGTTCATTTAATCTGGCCGTGTTGAGAAATTTACGGGAAAAGATGATGTGTCTAGAGCCTAGACCAAGGCCGACACAATTTGAGGCGTTGGTGGAATGGGAAGATGAGGTGCATGAGCGAGAAAAGCAGAGGAGTGGAGGCAATTATAGGTATATTTTTGAGAGGAAATATGATCGTGAAACTCATCATGATCGAATGAGGAGATGGCGAGATGCTAGTATGTCAGAGGGATTATATCCTATGAGAACTGTTGAGGAAGCGGAAGGGAGAAAAGGAGCAGAAAAGGTACCTGATACAGAAGTGAGAAGGTATGGGGCTAATGATTATGAGGATGAGGTCTTGGATGACATGATTTATAAGAGACCACCTCCATATAGACCAGAACCAGAAGAGAGAACGCCGGTTGCTACTCCCATAAGAGATACTTTACGAATTGTTAAAACTGAGATTGTGACTCCTGATTTAAAAAGTGGTGGCTCTTTCACGGAAAAGGAGAGAGAGAGAGAGCGAGAGAGAGAGAATCAAATCGGTGATGAGAAAACAAGAGAATTAGCCAGAACCACATCTGAGCTGACTGAGAAAATTAGAGAGCTGACGAAAAATCTAGAAGCTGTTACAGTGCCTGTAACCATAGGTCCGGGTATGCCTATTTTTGATAAACAAAGAATGGGTGAAAATGGTTTGACAGTTCCCTATGTAGGAAGTGGTTTGGTTGGTTCTTGTTCTTTGGAGGAATCAGGAATGAGGACGGGAGAAATAATTTGAGACAGCTGAGACATGGCACATGTAGTGGAGGATCAGATGTACAGCCTAATTCAGGATTGAATACTGGTTGTTTGGGAGGAACGATTTTGGAACCACAGAGGATGGCAGAACAAGTGGGTGCAGTGAAAAGGTCTACAGAAATAACAGCTGAGGATTTGAATGATTGGTTGAAAGTTCTTCAAAAGAAGGATAAAGATTCACAGGCAATTGATGTAGCCAGGTTGCGCATAGAATTGGAGGAGCTTATTGCAGGAACAATTCCTACAGAAATATTGAAAAACCATCAAGATGGAGAGTTGTTATTCATGTGCAAGAGTATCACCTGGAGGGCTAAGAGTACACATGACAGGTTAAAAGCAATAGCGAGTGAACTAGGAGCTGACATGGATAAGATAAAAGCTTTGCAGAAGTCTTACAGGATGGATTTCTCTGATAAGGACATTGAAAATCTAAATGGTGTTGGTAGAACAGGGCAGATTAAGGAAATGATTGCCTTATTGCGAAAATGGGGTGATGTGGAAAAATGGAAGGATAGATGGTACAAGCAAAGGGAAGATTCAGTGGACAGGACTTACTCAGCTTTCCCTATGAGAGAAAAAGAAAAAACAGTGGATGCTTATCCTATGAGAGAGATTCCTGGAGGAGGATATGTACATGTCCCATGGACTAGACAGGATATTTTGTCATTTACGAATGATTTCCCTCGATTGAGAGAAAAGCCCGTCGAGTGGGATAGGCAGGTAGACAGGTTTGTGAAATTGTCAAAAGGGCTGTGGATTGACCTGAATAGTCTGTTTGATATAATTGTTCCAGCAGACTTGTGGGCAGAGTGTAAAATAGTTGTAGATTGGCCTGCTAAGGAGTATCCAAGAGACCCGAAAACAGGAGCTCCAGACCCGGAGGTCATGAGGAAATATGACCAGGTTATAGTGTTCTTAAAGAATAAGGTACCCCCGAAAGAGACAGACTGGGTTAAGATAGATCGAACACATCAAGAAGCAAAGGAATCAGTTCATGCTTTTTATGAAAGGCTGATACTGGCTTTTAAACAGTTCAGTGGAGATGAACATCTGGGTGATAAGGATTTGAGTCATTTTGTATACAGATTTGTATATGGCTTGAGACCTGAAATCAGTGAAAGAATACGTGAGCATACAGTTGATTGGCAGAGTAAAAAGATTGATGATATCTTGAGACATGCGAAGTACTTCAGTGATGAGATTGAGGCAAAACAAAGAAAGCTGAAAGAAAAAGCGATGTGGGCACAGGTGAAAGTTGCTGAAAGACAAGAAGCACAGCTGGTGGAACAGGCCAATAATCCAGGAAATAGGCCTAGATATGGTGCAGGAAAAGGAAGGGGAAATCTAGAGGAGGCCAAGAAAAAGTTCCCATGTCACAACTGTGGACAATTGGGGCATTGGAGATCCGAGTGTACCAATCCACCATTAGTGAGTAATGAGAATAAATCATTGAATCAACAGGTGCAGAACGAGGGGTGTAATCAACAGCAACAACAGCAGAAGGTTGTCAGACAGCAGAGTCAAGAGCCAAAACCGCCCTTGCCGCAGAATAGAGGGTCCCAAAAGTATAACCAGGATTCAGGATTCTACAATGATGAGCAGGTAAACAAGCCGAGACGTACTAACCTGGTATAGCAGTACTGGTTAAAAAATGAGGGGAGTGAGTCTGAAGGGGACTACTGACGGTGCCGAAGAGAGGAGGAAGAGTGCATACTTGGTGCAACTCTAGAAATAGACCAGGCAGGACCATTTGTAGATGGGAAAATAAATGGGGAGAGTGTTACTTTTTTGGTAGACACAGGAGCGACGAGATCAACTGTCAGGTCAGCAGATATAAGAAATCTTCCTCTCTCGGACGAAGCAATCCAAGTGGTTGGTGTAGCCAATACACAGATTAAGACTCGTCTTACCGAACCAGTAAGGGTAAGAATAGGGAAATTTTCAGACATGCACAGATTTGTAGTCTGTGACACTAGTCCAGTGAACTTGTTAGGTAGGGACTTATTGTGTAAGATGAATTGCACAATTTTCTGTACTCCGGATGGAATAGCTTTTGAGACACCAGATGAGGATGTTTTGTACAGGATGACTCTAGATAATAGAGAGAGTGAGATTGTTGGTACATATGCTGTGTTCAATCCGGATGATTTGCCTCAAGAGTTGAGACACACAGTAAAAACAGCGGTTTGGGATTTTACTGGAGAAGATGTGGGATTGATGAATAATGTAGATCCAGTGAAGATTTCAGTGAAAGAGGGAATCGTTTATCCTAATATCCCACAGTACAGATTGACACCAGAGATAATTGAGGGAATAACCCCTATAATTGATAAGATAATTCAACAGGGTGTTTTGAGAGAGTTACTGAGTAGCCCGTGTAATTCACCGATAATGGGGCTGAAGAAACCTAATGGAAAGTTCAGGATTGTACAGGATTTGAGAAAGGTTAACAAAATTGTGGTGGCATGTTGTCCCATTGTGCCAAATCCGTCAGTGATTTTGTATCAGATTCCTCATGATGCTGAGTGGTACACGGTGATTGATTTGTGTCATGCTTTCTTTTCAATTCCATTGCATCATGACAGCCAGACGATATTTGCATTTCGGTTTGGACAGCGTATTTTGGCATGGTGTCGTATCCCACAGGGGTATACAGAGAGTCCTTCGATATTCAATCAGTTATTGAAGAAATCATTGGAGAGTTTGATCATGCCTGAAAGTTCAGTACTAGTGCAGTATATCGATGACCTACTTGTGGCATCGAAGACACGTGAAGCTTGTGAAGTAGATACCATAGCTTTACTGAATCATCTGGCAGATGGAAGGTTAAAGGTATCTCCAGCCAAATTGCAATTTTGCAAGAAAGAGGTGCATTATCTTGGACACAATATTGAAAAAGGTCTGAGAAAGGTGACTGATGACAGGATCAAAATTATCAGAGGAATGAGAGCCCCAATGACTCAGAGAGAAGTGAGGATGTTTCTGGGAATGGTGGGTTATTGTCGTCAGTGGATAAGTAATTTCTCCCTGATAGCCAAGCCATTGATTAAATTGACCAAAAGTGAAGTAAAAGACCCATTGGAACTGAATGCAGAACAAATGGCAGCATTTGAAGAGTTAAAGAGCAGAATGTGTGAAGCTCCTGCTTTGGGAATGCCAGACTATGAGAAGGAGTTTGAGTTGTACTGCAGTGAAAGAAATGGATGTGCACTTTCAGTGTTAATTCAGAAACATGGACAACTGAGAAGGCCGATTGCGTACTTCTCATCAACACTTGACCCCGTAGCTGTGGGTTTGCCAGGTTGCCTGAAAGCAGTAGCTGCTACATGCAGAAGCTTGGAACAGAGTGAGGGTATAATAATGGGATATCCTGTACGGGTATTCGTACCTCATGATGTGGCAATTCTTTTGACAAGAAGCAGAACACAATATATGTCACACAGTCGACTGACTAAATATGAGAAAATCATTCTGGGAGCATCAAATGTGACTCTTGAGAGATGTGTGAATGTGAATCCAGCAACACTTTTGCCAGATGCTGAAAATGTGAATGTGGGAGATGATGTTGATCATGATTGTTTGGATGTACTTGATTACTGCACAAAACCCAGACCAGACATAAGAGATTTGCCATTACCTGAGAGTGAACATGTGCTGTTTGTGGATGGATCATGTCTGAGAACTGATGATGGTGTGCTGAGTGCAGCATATGCGGTGTGCAAGGTTTCAGAAGTTATGGAAGCTTCATCTTTGAAAGGAGTAAGGTCTGCTCAAGTGGCTGAATTGGTGGCATTGACAAAGGCTTGCAAGATTGGGAAGAATCTGAGAGTGACTGTGATGACTGATAGTCAGTATGGATTTGGAGTGGTTCATGATTTTGGCCAACTTTGGCTTCAGAGAGGTTTCTTGACGTCGAGTGGGACTCCAATAAAGAATGCTGAAGTGATTGGGAAGTTGCTTGAGGCGATACAGCTGCCTAAAGAACTAGCGGTTGTGAAATGTGCTGCTCATGGACAAGGAGATGATTTTGTTACTCTTGGTAATCGTTTTGCTAATGACATAGCACAGTATTGTGCAAAGAACAATCATTCGATTAATCGGGGACGAGAAAGGGAGATGTCTTTTTGTTCTGTGATGTTTACTAATGTCCCCGAAACGTGGGATGAAGTGAAACAGTTGCAGGATGAAGCGGGGGATGAGGAAATTAGAGATTGGATCAAGGCAGGTTGTGCCCCAAGAGAGACAGATCATGTTTGGATCTATAGAGATGGAAGACCAGTCATGCCTAACTCGATGCTATCAACAATGGCAAGAATGTATCATGGCCAGGGACATCTGGGGAGGGACGCAATGATTAGGTCCTTTAAGCAAACCTGGTACAATGCAAAGTTCAGGCTGATTGCAGAGAGCATCTGTCAAAGATGTTTGATTTGTCAGCAGTTCAATACAGGAAAGAAGACAGTGGTAAGCCTAGGAACAATAGGCAGAGAAGGAGGTCATTTTACCAGAATGCAAATTGATTTCATTGAAATGCCCCAAGTGAACAGATTGAGGTATGTTCTAGTGGTAGTCTGTTTGTTCTCAAGATGGGTGGAGGCCTATCCGACTAGGAGAAATGATGGAATAACAGTGGCAAAGTTACTGTTAAGAGAGTTGATTCCTAGGTACGGGTTCCCAGTGACAATTGAGTCAGACAGAGGAGGACATTTCTACAATGAGCTCATGGGTTTAATTTGTGAAGCATTGAGCATACAGCAGAAGCTACATTGTGCATACAGACCAGAGGCTTCTGGTGTTGTTGAACAGATGAATGGCACAATCAAAAACAGAATTGGTAAGATGTGTTTAGCCACTGGAATGAAATGGCCTCATGTCTTGCCTCTAGTGCTAATGACTATTAGGTCTACTCCAGATAGAACCACAGGGTTGAGTCCACATGAAATATTGATGGGACGTGCGATGAGACATGCTTTCGTGCCTGTCAACAAGTTGAGGACAATAACTGATGACATGGTTTTGGATTACTGTAAAGGCCTGGCTGACGCAGTTCATTCTGTGTTTCACCAGGTTGGAGGAGACGCCACCACACTTGAAAAGAAGCAAGCCCATGATCTGAGTCCAGGGGACTGGGTGAGGATAAAGGTGCACAGAAGAAGAAATTACTTGGTTCCAAGGTGGGGAAGGCCAAGACAAGTCATTCTGACTACGACAACTGCAGTAAAGTGTGCTGGTGTGAAAAACTGGGTTCATGCAAGTCATACTCTAAGAGTTCCGAATCCAAAGGATGGGACTGGTAAAGACTATTTTGAAGAGTCAGATTCCAGTGATGATGCGGAGACTGAACCAGTGAGAAGAAAAAAGAATCCTGAAAGGGGGGAAGGAGAAAGAGAGTCAGGTGATTCTTTTTTCTTACCGAGAGAAGCTTCAAGAGAGACATTGAGAGCTTCAGAGGAGAGTTCAGATTCTGTAAGAGTGCCTGAAGTTGTTCCAACAAGCAGTGGAGAAAACAAAGGAAAAAGGAAAGAAAGGAGCAATTCCACAGAGACTACACCTGAATCAGATGAGGAGGTTGAAGATCCACCTGAGATTACTCCTGAAGAAGCAGGGTCAGAAGAAGATAGAGAGGGACAGATTGCGGAAGACCCCCGAGGAGGTGTAGGGAACATTCCTGATAAGCTAGATGAAGGGACAAGTAGACAGCAAGAAGATTGCGTGTCGGAGACTCGAGGAGGGACAGTAGTAGGGAAGACTCAAACGGTGGAAAAGAAGAAGTCTGTGGAGCAAAAGAGAATTGTTGATGAACAAGAGGCAAATGAGACAGAATCGGATGAGAGTGAGAATGAGAAGTCTGAGGGTCGAGTTCTGAGAAAGAGAACTTGGATCGGAGAAAGAAATAATAAAGAAGTGAGACCAAAAAGGGTTGTAAGAGGAGATCTTTGGCCCAACAGGATAAAGAGGCTAAGGTACAGACTGACACGAGCAAGTACAAGTTCAAGTTCATCGAAAGCTGAACAGGTGAACGAGGTGTCGAGTCAGAATCAAGCAAAGGGTGAGAAACAAGAAGAATCAAAAGAACCAGAGGAGATCAAGAGAATCAGAAAACCTAACCAGAAGTATAGGTCACCGGAATGGACGTACGTGGCACTGTCTGAAGGAGAAGAGGCAGATAGTCAAGGAAATCCAGAGGGGACCGTACGAGAAGTGGTTGAGGAGGAGAAAACTGTCGGAGTCCTGAAAGTTATCTTGACTGACATTGGAGAAGAGTCGGATGCTCAGGATGTTGAAGATCTGATACAATTTGATGTTGCTGAAGAAGAAGTAACAAGTGATGAAAATCCAAACTGAGTGAACTGAAGGAGTCACTTGAAGAAGAAGTGAAAGTAGAAAAACTAAAATTATCTGTTTGAAATAATCTAGAGTTCTAGAAACTCAGTAGTGAAGTAGAAGAGGCTAAGTCAAAAGACACTGCCAAAGTAATAAGATGGCTAACACAGATAATAATCAAAGTAGATGTGCCTTCTTGAGAAGATGGTGTAGAATGTGTTGCTGCTGTACAGGATTATTAATGCTATTATGGGGTGTACTTGCTTTATTAGTTACCTTTAGGGTTACAATAGATACTTTTGGAATACATACTGAGAATATGACTAATATAGGGAAGAGTTCACAGAAAGTAGTTCCAACTAGAGTTAGTAACATTTTCATACATAAAGATAGGTCAATTAATGATTTTTCTAGCAATGTTTTTTCAAAATTGTTGTACGAATACGTAAAGACAATGGAAGTTAGGGATTGCTACGTCTGTATGCAATTGCCTGCATCCGTTTCAGAGGGTGTTACTTATCATCATCTACCAGCTACGTATGGTATTTCATGTAGTGTGTTGAGTAGTGTTTTTTATTTGTTAGGGAAAATAGATTATGAGATGTCAAACAAAGATAATATTTTTGGGCAATTGCCTATGAATAAAAAGCTGAATCCAGCTAAAGAAGCTAACATTTTTGGTGAGATTTTTATTGTGCTTGGGTATGGCATCAATTTGGAGGACGAGAATGTAGTATTTAGAATTATCGTGTTTTTTATGATGGTGTCTGCTTATTGTAGTCAGGGTTTCTTTTACCCCTTCACTGGACATTAACATCGTATAAACATGCAATTTTAATTAAGAAATGTTATAATCATGATGTACAAGTATTTGATATGTGTGTATATATATAAAATATGTGTTTTATTTTTGATCTTTTAGATATAGTCTTTTGTGGGAGTTGTGTTACAAGCATTTGTGCTAGCCTGAAGAAGGTGGGGAATCATAAGATACCACCGAAACGCGTCGCTTTTTTGTACAGACTTTTTGGGAAGGACTTACACAACGATTCTGAACATCGAGAAAGTATCAGGTTCACAAAGGCACAGGCAATATCTCTGGATATAATTAGAAAAGAAACTTGACATATTTATGAAATATGCATTTATGAACTTATCGGTTTTTGAGCTATGCATCTTTGAGTGCCTGTGAGAGATTTATACTATAAGACATCGCTGCTTGTGTACTTCCCTTAAAATCTTTTTGTCTCCCTCATGGATTTTGTGATAAATTGTTTTTAATGTTTTTTTTAATGTTTTTATGATATAAAATAAATACACTGATTATTCTATATACATTATCTTTCCGGACCCCTATTGGTGCTAATACCTGGCTCTTGTGAGTGAATGTGAATGAACGGATGTATGCTACATAAGATACCCAAGGGGGTCTTGTTTATTTGACATAGTGTCGAGATTTTTATTGAGACAGAAGAATTAACATTAGATTACATTTTTAGAAACAATTTAACTTGCAGTTTGAAAGAAGAAGAAAAGGCTTTCCTAGACATGGTAGAGGAAAGGAGAGTGAGCATGCATGAAAAGGCAGGGAAATATAAAATGAGTGAGACAATATGGGATATTGAGATGGGAAAAGAATTGAGGAATGGGGCCAGTCCAACTTTGGCTTTAGATGCACCACAGAAGGGTAAACTATGCATTACCAGAAAGAAATCCCAATATGATAGGTATTTTGTTGGGACTAGTGAGTGTCATGATACATACTTTATTGCAACAGTATGGGGTTTTAAAGGTGGAGAAGATCCAGTTTTCCCGGGAGTGTATTATATTTGTGGGAATAAGGCTTATTACAGGTTGCCTGACCATTGGTATGGCACGTGTTATGTTGGCCTGGTCTTTCCAAAGATTTTTCATATAGATAAGATAGAAGATGTAGAACACATTAATTTACTAACACGCTTTAAGAGAGAAACTTGGTCAGAAATTGTAGGAGATATTTTTGGAGCTTTAATTCCAGCAGTGGGAATTTCATTAAATGCATATGGAATTCGGAAGCTGTCAACAGTGGTGGATCGCTTATCGACAAGTACCGCTGGAGGGTTTCTTTTGGTGAATACGGAAATGGTTGCCATACGCGCCATGTCTATGCAAAATCGACTTGCCCTTGATATTCTATTGGCCAAGGAGGGTGGAGTCTGTGGAATGCTGAAAGTACAACAGTGTTGCACTTACATTCCTGACGAAAGCAAAGATCTAAAGGTCTATATTAGAAATATTACTGATTTGCATGAAGAATTAGTACCACTGGAAGCTGAAAGTATCTGGACTAAAATGGCAAATAAGCTACTTGCTGTTAAGAGTTTTATTGCTAAGATAGGTAGTACCATTATTGGTAAAATATTACTTCCTTTGACATGTGTGATTGTTGCTTTATTGATACTAAGATTAGGGTGTTTGTGTTGTAAAAACAGGGGAGGGAAAAAGAGAATAATTAGAGGAAATACTGAAAAGAAACAAAAGAGGTCAAAGAGAGACCCACAAGAAATAGAATTAGAAGAATTGAGGGAGAGTGTTTACTTGGAGTCAAAGAGGGATGATGAAAGAGAGTCTGGTGTGTAGTGTCGTAAAAAGACATTTCATTTTCTCCTAAAAATAGGGACTACATTTTTTTTTTTTTGGGTTGGTTTTTGTGGTGATATATATCACCAAAGGGGGGATTGCTGGAGCAGGGTTTTCTATTGAAAATTTATTGAGATTTAAACTCCAGTTTATGTTATATGTCATAATTAAAATTACTGATAATTAATTGATAATTATTAATTTTGTTGAAGTTTCTGATTAACCAACATTACTAATGAAATAATTACACGCGGGAATGCGTTTATGTTGCTTTATTAATACGTGAACTAAGTTGGTGAGCAAATTAATAAAATAAGTGTTGCTAAAGTGCTTTTTGTTTCGTGTTTGCGCTTTAAGATAACGTGCTTTAATGCTTCTTTATGTCGCAGATGGCTAGATAATTACATACACATAAGGGTATTAGTGGGTATTAACACTGTATAATCATTACGATGTAGTAACGTTGTTTTGTGTTTCTTTTAATTAAGATGGTCCGTTTTGGCCTAATCCAAGATGGCCGATATTTACAGCCTGCATTTGAGTTGCTGGGATATGAGGAGAGGCCTTGCTGAATATGGTTAGAGACCACCTGACTTCGGCCTCTGACTGTATTAAAAAGTTTCCGTGAGGACAGCAGCTCCAGGCATGCTGCCAATTGCCCTTGGAGAAGAATAAAGCCACAATGATCTCTGATAAACTTGCGGTGGCTTCACTATGATTCCGAGGAAGAGCATTCATGGATGTATCATTTTTTAGTTTGAGCTTCCTTCTTCCGTGTTTTTATTTTGTGATTTTTGTAAGCGGAGATTTTCTAAATGTTGCGAGTCAACATCCTTTCCTGCTCGCTCTGCTCAACGGCTCAACGGACGTTTAGAGTTTGTTTGTTACTTTCAATTTGTTAGTTTCCCTATAAATATTGTTAGACTAGAGAGGGTCTAAGGCCACTTCTTCCGAACCTATGTTCGAGAGGATCGACGCTGATTGAGAGGACGGCGACTCGGGAGACTTTACTGAGAGACCTGTCCTGACCCAAATGACACTTAGCTAGAATAGGTAACTATGAGAATAATGATTTTGCTATTGATTGACTTTCTTGAACTAATTTAGATAAAAGATAATCTTTGTTCGAATTACGGTGTCGGGTGGTTATTTCTTTGTCATTTATTGAGTTTCAAATGTATTTCCAGTGTTTAAAATCATGACTCAAGACAGATCTTTTAGGTCGCATTGACCTCGCTTTAGATGCAGATGGTTTAGGATTTCTCCTACATATTCAGTGTGGATAGAGTAATAGAATGAATGTAAGTGTGATGGACCCTAGCGTATGATGTGAGTATGTGCGCGTGACTGTGGATTTACTCTGTCCATGGAAGTAGGAAGAATTTATATGCTCCGATCTGCAGCACCCCTACTTGTGATGATACTGGGATGGCAGTTACAGACCTGTTGGTTGAGCCACTTATCCATCCCTGGGAACCATACGTTGTCTCTGAGCTGTGCTTTTGTTTTTGCAATCCCCTGTTGTCCCTGGTGCATCAGTTTTACCACTCTGACCCATAAGCTTTAAGGCATCACTCTTTGGCGTCCGCTTAACAGGAGTACGGTGCTGTTAGTGGTGAGTTCATTCCGCACGCTCCATAATTGGTTCCTTGCTGCTTGTTCTTCCATCCGGAGGGATATTGCACCATCTAAGAAATTCTTCCAAGGTCGTATGTGCAAGGCTGGTGTGTCTGTCAGCGGCCTCATGGATTTCATCCAGTGATAGGGCTTTTGGGCATGGCTCGTGCATTATCATCTGTACGAATTCTTCTGCTCCTTCAACTGCCCCTGAGGGGTTGCTGTCGACTGGTGCTGTGTCGGGTGTCGAGAACGATAATCGGCGGGGTTGTTTATGTCTTGCCGGTATGTGATCTTGAAGGAGGTAAGGTTGGAGCGGCACAGCCCATCATTCGATACGAGATGGCCCATTCCTGGCAGTACTGGTAAAGAGATAAACTAGGGGCTTGTGGTCAGTCACAGCATGGAACTTCTGCCCACAGAGATATAGGTGGAAGTGCTGGCATGCCCATCGGATCACCAATGCACCCCTCTCAACCTGGGTATAGCGCTTCTCGGTGTCGGTGACACGCTGCTCACTTTTGCGATGGTGAGCCAGGATCCTTCTTCCTTTCCTTGTAGTAGGATTGCACCCAGACCCTCTGGGCTGGCATCCACAACTAGTTCTGTCTTCCGCTGGGCGTCATATTAGGCCATTGTTGCGCCAGCTAGGAGCACTTCTTTCACTTTCTGATGGCCTGTTCCACCCGATTGTCCAAGTCCCAGGGGCGATCATGTTTGGTCAGGGCACAGAGTGGTTCTGATAGTGTGGCCACATTCGGAATGAACCGCCTGCAGTAGTTTGCCATGCAGAGGAAGCTTCTGACTTCGAACGCATTCTGCTTGACAGCTGGCGTCTTAATGGCATCTACCCTCTTGGGATCAACTTGTAGACCTTCGCTGGAGAATCGATAGACAAGAAGCTCAACTGAGATAGTGTTAAAAAAAAAGGAACATTTCTTTCTGTGGAGGGTGAGCCCTCTATCAGCTAGCATAGCTCTCAGTCTCATGTGATGGTCTTCCAGTGTTTCTGAATGCATTAGATTGTCATCGTTCACATTGGTTATGCCTATTAGCCCAGATAGTGTTTCTCAGATGACGTCATGAAAGATTTCAGCTTCAGATAATATCCCACAGCTGAGGCGTAGGATATCAAGCTCGCTTCATTAATCTTTATCCGGTGTTCAGGTCTATCTTGGAGAATCAGTAAGCTCTGTTAAGGTCTGCCATAATCTCCTCAATGGTGCGGCTGAAGTGTCGCTCACAGTGAATTGCTTTATTTGGTAGCCTCATGACCACGCACAACCAGATGACGCCTGGTTGTTTGGGCTTGGGAGCGATGACCAGGGGTGACACCCAAGGTGTGGGTCCTGTCACTCTCTTGATGACTCTTAGGTATTTGAGCTGGTCCAAGTCCTTTTCTACTAGCGGGCATAGATGAAAGGGCACTCTCCTGTGCCAGAGGACAGTGGGTCGGATGGTTTCATAAATGTACAGCTTGACTTTCAGGCCCTCACTCGAGACATCCCAGGCCTTGAAACAACTAAGGGAACTCCTCGAGTATGACCACTGTGTGAGAGTCATGTACTTGGTGGGCAAAGGTCCTTCGCTGTGTGGCACCCGAGGAGAGTGCCAGTGCTACCTTTGGTCACGTGGAACTTGGGTTCGTGGTGTGGCCCTCACTTGCTACAGTGACGCTGATCGCTCCTCTCAGGGGAAGCGGTTCAGTCCTCCATACGTATAGATTCCTTGCTGCGTGTTATTGGTGGATGTTGTGAAAGTTTATTTAATTGGGTAATGTTCATGACATTCATGAGAGCAGTGATTTCTGCTTATACGATGTGTACCTTGAACATTGGCGGTGGTCTTTTCCTTTGGTTCGCCCTGCATGCGAAGGACATTGTGAAGACTTCGTTATCACCTTCAGGGTAGCTCATGGGCTCCAGGTATTGCGAGAGACGTTCACTTTCCTCTTCATGTAGGAAGAGCTGGCAGAGATGGGGATGCCCTCTCCCTCAGTATCCTGAACTGTTGGGCAGAGCACCATTACAGCAGCAGCGTTTGGGCAGTGGTTCATGTGGCCACATTTCGAGCAGGATTTTCCTTGTGCTGTACCTCATGTTCGGTGTGCCATTCCACACTTCCAACAGCCCCTTTCTGGTTGCCGCACTGGGGCGAGGGTGCGCTGTCAGGTGGGGCGTCGCTGAATTGCATCAACTGGCTCCTCTTTGATTTTGATTGTCCGCCTGGTTGCAGCCGGGTAGTGCTTCGTGTTAGCACACCCTCCGTGTCTTTCGCTCTTTCATCTGCCAGTTCATGTGACCTTGTGGGATCAAGATTTCGTCGAGAGAGATGTCTGGCTGGTGAAGGATTAATTTGCTCAAAGTGGATAATCAGCAGGTGTAGGAAAGTAGAATTAGCTTCTTATGGTTACCTCCACTCTTTGTGATACTGTTTTTTGACGAGTCTGACTAGGATCCTGATAATCAGGACCCCAGTCTATCTGCTTTCTCCATAAACTATTATGCTATTTACTTTGGTAGACTCCAGATTGGATACTGGGGTACCCATGTCAGTCTCTAGTATATGGTACCAGAGGCCTCCCATGGGCTGAAGCATCTATTAACCCACCCATGAGAGGTGATGCCAAATGGAACTACAGGCCTGCCATTGCAGCCTGTTTAAGTTGGTGCATGCACCACTTACTTAACATATAGGTTTTCTATATCTAAGGGTCACTGCACTTAAAACCTATAAGTCACCCCTCTAGCAGGCCTTTACTATCCTGAGGGTAGGGCGCTTGGTTCTAAGTGAGAGGGTGCCACTGCATGAGCAGAACACCCCTGCAGCCCACGGAGTCCATTCTCCTGGGTTGTCAGTGAGGCAGCCATTTACGATATATAGAGTGGCATTATGCGACCGCGTGGTGACCAACTCTAAAACGGCTGAAACAAACCCTGTCGTGTTTGATGTCAAACATGTTGGAATCATACCCCACACCGGTAACCGGTATGGGAGGTATGATTCCACCCCTCTGAAGCGAGCTTAGTGGGGTCCCTGGTGTTCCTGGTACCAGCCTTCTAGCGCTGGGCACCATAAAATGGTTGCTGCCAACCAGGGACACATTTCTGCCCTCCTGCTGCTGAGCCAAGCTCTAGCAAGGGAAGACAGAACCACCTCCCAGACAGTATTTAGTGTATTAGGGCTGGTTGGATGCGCTTGCAAGTGACTGAAAGTCTCCATGAGGTGCACATTTGGTGTCCCTGTGCATAGTCCAGTTCAAACCAGTCCCGGGAACCGTTGGCTCCTGCTCTGGCACGAAACTGGACACATGGGAGAATCCAGACCCTCCCCTGGGAGGGCCCCCTGAATTTTGCCAACCCTCTTCCGTGGGTACATAAGGCTTTACCTGGCTGTAGGACCTTAGATTCAGCGTGAACAAGATTTGGAACCAGTAACCACTGAACTTGGACCATCTGGACACTCTGGACTTCATTTGGGCCCAACTTTGTCTCCCTCTCAGTCTGAAGCATCGTCTGTGCCCGTGCACCATACAAGATCCGTGCAGTACCTGTGGAGCATCAAGGATAGCCAAAGATATCTCCCTTGGAGTGAAGGAGAGACTCCCCTGCATTCACAGGCTCCTCAATACTGCTGTCTGGTCTGCTGACCCTGAGCTCCTCTGGATTTCGAAGGCTTCAGCAACACAGGAGGTAGGTTTCTACATCCTCACATTTGAGTTCTTTTTTGAAGCTGGAGTAGGAGGGGTTACAACGTAGGTCTTTTGGGAGGGAATTCCAGATGGGGCGTTGCCGAAAAAGGAGCGGGACTTAGTGGATTTCTTTTTTAGTAAGGGAGGGACTAGGAGGAGAGCGTTAGTGCTTCTTAGGGGTCTTGTGTTGCTCGCTTTGCAGATTTTGTTGGCGAGGTATGTCGGAGTATTTTGGTGGAGAACTTTATGTGTAATGCAAGCGGTTTTGTAGGCAGACCTGCCTTCAATGGGGAGCCATTTAAGGGTTTTGAGGGCAGGGGAGATGTGGTCGAAGCGCTTGCAGTCGGTGATGAGCCTTGCTGCAAGGTTGAGCACATTTTTTAAGAGGAGCAAGGTGGATTTTAGGGATTCCGGTGAGGATGGCGTTGCCGTAATCAATGCGCGATAGGATAAGAGATTGGACAACTAGGGATAAAGGGATTAATCTTCTTTAGATGACAGAGGGTAAAGAGGGCTCCTTTGGCAGAGTTTTTGATGTGAACATTGAGGGTTAGGTTATTATCGAGGGAGATACCCAGGGAGTTTACTGAGTTGGCCAGGGATAGGGAGCAGTTGAGGGCATTGAGGTCAGAGATCCAGGTTTGAATGGGGAGGTGGTTGTTTTTAGGGGAGAAGAGAATGATTTCAGTTTTTTTGGGGTTAAGTTTGAAATGATTTAATTGGAACCAGGATTGAATCTTGGTGAGAGTGTTATTAAGGTGTAAGATATCGGCGTGGGTTTTGATCTTATGGTAGATTGGGGTGTCATCGGCATAGAGGTGGTAGTTGATCCCAGCTTGTTTAAGAATGAGGGTGAAGGGTTCCATAAAAAGGTTGAAGAGAGGGAGAGGGAATAGATCCTTGGGGAACTCCAAGGGAGACCAGAGTGGGGTTAGTAAGGCAGTTGTGTATTTTAATTTTCTGTGATTGGTGTTGGAGGTTGGAGACAAACCATTTATGTGTCATGCCATTGAGACCGAAACGATCTCTGAGAACATTAAGCAGAGCCGCATGGTTGACCGTATCGAATGCAGCAGAGAGATCAAGGAGGATTAGTAGGCAGGTCTCGCCATTGTCAAGGGAGTGGTGTATGTTGTCGACAGTGTTGAGCATAGCAGTTTCGATGCTGCAGCCTTTCCTAAAGCCAGATTGTAGGGGGTCCAGTAAGTTGAACTTATCAATGTGTTTATCTAATTGGAGTAGGACACATTTTCCAAGGGCTTTGGAAAGCAGGGGGAGGTTAGAGATGGGGCGGAGGTTGTTAAGGTCATTGGGGTCAGCCGTAGGGTTTTTAAGAACGGGGGTGATTTGTCCAAGTTGAAGGGAGGTGGGGACACAACCCGAGGCCAAGGAGGTATTAATGATGGAGGTCCAGGATGGGGTAATGATGTGTTTTAGGTCTTGGACTAGGTTAGGGGGGATGGGATATTTGGTGTGGGAGGAAGGTTTAAGTTTAGAAATGATGTTAATGACATCAAGTGTAGTTACAGGGTGGAAATTATTCCAGAAGGCATTGTTTTTTAGTTGCGAATTAGGGTGATTGGTTTCAAGAGGAGTGATTATGGGTAAGTGCAGGGAGAGAATATGGGGAGGTATTATAGAGGATGTGTGTAAGGAAAGGTGAGGGTGGGGGAAAGGAGTAAGCTGGGAAGAGGTATGAGTAGTGTGATCAGGGGGTGTGGAGAATGTGGAGAGAGTTATAGAGGGGATGTCTGGAGTGATTTGGGCGGTGGAAGGGATCAGAGTTGAGAGGAAGGATTGTTCAATCTTCGCGATTTTATCTGAGAAGAAGTTGAGCAGTTTCTTCACATCTGGAGATCGAAGCCAATGGTATAGATGGTGTGGAAGAAGTTTGGTTACGAACAGTGTTGAACAGTTCTCTGGGTCTGTTCTTTGTCCGATCGAGTTGAGATTGGAAGAAGGATGACTTTTCGTTAAAAATGTGTTTCCTGTAGGATGATCTGGCTAGTCTGAGTAGAGCCAGATGTGCGGGAGGGGGATGCTGTCTCCAGGTTCTTTCCATCAGTCTAAGTGTACGTCTTTCTTTGTTAAGCTCTGAGTTAAACCATGATTTGGACGGGATAGTTCTTTGAGTTTTTAGTTTCATCTGGGCCAGTTGGTCAAGGGTATCTGTGACTGCTTCATTAAAGTGCTCAGTAAGCTCATTTGTGTTTTGTGAGGGAGGGATGAGGAGAAGTTGAGCATGGAGTTTGGACTTGAGTACTGTAGGGGGGGATGAGGTTTAGATTTCTTGTCAATTTCCTAGGTTTTATGATTTTGGTGGGGAGGGGAGGTGCCATGGCAGCTATGGAGTACAGGACGAGATGATGGTCAGACCAGTCGATGGGTACAATATTGGACAAGAAGGCCAGGTCCTTATTAGTAATGATAGCGTGAAGGATGGCTCCTTTGGAGTGAGTCGGGGATTGACATAGTTGTATGAGGTCGTTGATCTCGAGAAGATTGGTGAGGAGGGTGATAGTGGGGTCGTCTGTATCGTTCCAATGGAGGTTAAGATCTCCAAGGAAGAGATTTTTAGAGTTAGATATTGAGGATTGTGTCAGAAGGTTAGATAGCTCATCAACGAAGGGTAGAGGGTCTCCAGGAGGGTGGTAGAAATTATGTAGGCGAATTGGTTGGGAGCCTTGAACTTTAAATTCAGCTTCGAGATATTCGAAGGTGGAGTGTTCGGAGTTATTAACAAGAGAGATCTGAATTTCGTCTTTGAAGATGAAGGCTAAACCACCACCTATTCTGTCATGTCTATCTTATAGAATATCCTGGAGGGAAGAGTAAGTCAAGGATGCTCGTAGAATGATCGTTAAGCCAGGTTTCCGTTAGGAACGCAATGTCGATGGATTCACTAAGGATAGTTTCAGAAATTTCGGTGGCATGTTGGACCACGGAATGACAATTTACAAGCATGCATGTGAGAGGTTTGGGGTTACATTTGGCAGGAGGGCAAGAGTGGATGGTGGTTAGTTGAGGAGGGGGTCTGGGAGAGCCCAGAGAGGGGACTTCTCTTTGTCCCCAATATAACAGGGATGTTGGAGTAGGGGGATAGAAGATTATTGATTGGAGAGTTGGGGCAGTAGGAGTTGCATAGGTCAGTGAGGTCGGCTAGGGAGAGATGGCTGGAGGTGCGGAGAGTCTATGCAAACGGCAGTGGAGGGGAGTCGTTCTCCAAGGTTTGTCGTTAGAGGTGTTTTTTGGGCCAGTCCAGTGGGCGTTGACCCGATAAGGGAGGGTTCTGGTCCTATGGGCATTGAAATCTAATCTAAGACGAGAAAGATCTCTAGAAAATGTGGAGATGACCCGTTCAATGTTGAGTATAGATTGGGATATAAGAGTGAGATGGGACATTATCGGAATGGAGGGGGGATGAGGGTGTTCAGTATTGGCTTGGGAGGGGGTTGTTAATAGGAATTGGTGAGAGGGCGGAGGTGGGGCAGGAGGAAAGCTACGGTTGGAGGGTGAGAGAGGATGTGTGACGGGGACAGGAGATATGAGACCTTAGGGGGCGAGGGAAGTGATGTTGGGAGGGTATGACTGGTAAGGAGAGGGATATTCTCAGGGGTAGGGGGCGATAAGTATTTCTGTGGGTGAGAACAGACTTTCGTAGGGGGAGATGAAGGGGCCGGAGGTGGCATAGAAGTGGAAGGGGATACATGGAGGAGAAGAAGGCATTTATGTTGGAGTAAAGGAGGGAAGGCAGGGGGTAAGGAATTGGAGTATTAGGGGAGGGGGAGGATGGGATGTTAGAGTGCATGGGGGATTGGGAGCATGGATAAGTAGTGGGGATAACAGGAAGAGGAGAGGTCTATAGGGGGTGGAAAAATGGAGGGCAGCGAAGGAGTGATGTAGGCAGGGGAGATATCAGTGGAGGGGGAGAGTGGGGTTAGTGCATGGAAGATGGTGTAATCTGTAGGGTAGGAAAGGGGGGAGGGGGGTGTAAGATGTAGGGGAGAGACCGGTAGGGCGTTGTGTGGAGGAAGGGAGGGAGTGTTAGGAGCGGATTTGTAAAGATCGAGGGTTAAGGTACTGAAGCGGTGTTCAAAAGTAATGAGGTAGAATTCAGCAGCTTGGTTGCCCGTTTTAAAAATGGAGATCTCTATTTCACCAGGAAAGTCAGATGAGGAGGTGGTAGATAATTTGAAGCCATAGGGAATTTTAATTGAGTAGGTGACTAGGAGATGTTGTAGGAAGATGCTTTTCCATTTGGAGGGGCATTTAGAGTAAAAGATGTAGGTGGTTTTAATGGTGGAAGTGAGGCTGATATAATTATCAACGATAAGTATTTCCTGGTTTTGGATGAGTAATTTGTGTTTAAAGTTTTTCTTGGCGTTTTTTGATAGATTCGGGGGGTGACCTTCTTTGTGGGTTGCCGTTGCCAAGGATTGTTGGTGCTCCAGTCGGACACTGGTCCCTCAGCACTGGACATCCTTCGTGGGACAGCTCGTATCCAGCTCCTGGTCGTCCTCGAAGTCTCCTGGTCCCCATAGCTGCAGAGTCAAGCACTCCATCAATGCACCTGAAGCACCCAACATCGGTGGGCATTCGTCTACCGAGCCCCTGGTTACTCCTGAGTGACCCAGACTCTGCCCCCTCTGCTTTCAGGTACTCTTCAACAAGAATCCACCTTTGGATTTCAACTGACACTTGTCTTCCTTCCAGCAGCAGCTCTCCATTGGGTTCGACAGTTGTTTACGACGCCACTTCAGTCCTATGCACCTGGCTTCTCTGGGATAGGTAAATTGGGTTCCTCGGTATCCATGGGTGGGGTGGCTCTCCAACCTTCTATCTTCCATGGAGTTTCTTCAAAGTCCACTGGCAAGGGTCCTTAAACTCTAAAACACCAACCCCAACTTTCCCATAGAATTGTATGGAGCAAGCGGACGTGTTCCCACACTGCACCCGTCCTTTTTTGGGTCCCTATCTACTCACCTTGGGTGGTTCCTTGGGGTCCTAGCGATTCTATGTCCTTTCGACACTGTCTTGACTCGAGTCGTTGTTCTTATACCATTTTCTTAGTATATGGTTTGGTCCCCTCCTGGAGCCCACTGTGTATTAGTGCTATTTACTGTCATTTCTGTGCTTAAGTATTGTGTGCTTTGTGATTATCTCCATGTGGGAGATACTGTGTCTTACTAGATAGTGTTATATTAATAAATACATATTTTTATAACTACTGTGTAGTTCTCTTTTCATTTAACCAATACTATAAGATTGCATTCTGGTAAAACAAGCTGCTTAACATTCCTTCAAGATTAAGCCTGAAGGCTGCTCTCCAGAGCTACCACTTGTATAGCTTTCTAAAGTTATCTTTGACCTCTTGAATCACCGTAAGGGTTGTTTGGACCAGTGCAAGGTGCCCACTTTTATTAGTGGACAGCATATACCAGGCCAACTTTTCACTTTAGTGTCCAGCGGTTGGGATTCAAGCCTGCATTGTTTTACCTCATAAATCTTTGCATTGATTAACTGAAAAACCACTAGTACTAGGTGCATATAATACTAGCTTATAATAATTAAGTTCTACTGAACTTAGGGTCTAGCACACCCTTTCTCCAACCTCAAAGAGTTTAGTTCCCACTAGGCTAGGTAGGTGAAACACCTTTCCACACTTAGTATGTCTGCAAAAGGAGATGCCAGTGGCTCTCTGCCTTCTAGATACAGTGAGCTTTTGTTCCAGGAACTGAAAGCCCTGTATGCCTCTAGAAAGTTGAAGACAGGGAGGATTGCCAACAATCAACGCCTGGTAGAGGTGTTACTTCTAGATGACTTAAAGAAAACCCCTGGGTCAGATGAACAGGAGAGAGTGGGTGGGACAGGGAATGAAGACAAGTCAGGAGGTGACACCTTTTATGACCTAGACTCTAACCCTGACCAGGGAGAACCTGATGGTACTCACCTGGATAACTCAGATCTTCAAGAGGAGAATGGAAGAGGCCATGAGGCTCCCCTCTTTACTCCTCCTGGAAGAGTGCAGAGTTTACCAAGGAGATCTAGATCTCCCTCTGCAGAGTCTAATTACTCAGGACAGTCTGTAGGGACATCTGTATCTAGCAAGAGGGACCACTCTTATGAAAGGGAATACCAAATTCTTGAACTTGAGAAAGCTAGACAAAGGCTCAGGCAAGAGCAGTTGGCCCTTGATAAAGAGCCCCTAGAAGTCCAGAAAGCTAGAAAAAAGTTGGGACTAGAGTCCCATTGTGGCAGCAACAGTGTCCCTAGAGTTAAGGACATTCCTTTGATAATTGGAACCTGAGCAAGATTGTCGCTCCCTACCATGTTGGGGATGACAGCCACAAATGGATATCTGCTTTAGAGAGGGCCTGTAAACTTCAGAGGGTCCCTTAAGAGCAGTGGGCAGCTATCTTGTCGCTCTTCTTGGCTGACAAAGGTAGATATAAGCTCCTCATTAATAGAGAAGAGGATGCTGACAATTATTCATTTCTGAAGAGTGCTCTCATTGATGGGTTTGGCTTAACCACTGAACAAGACAGGATTAAGTTCAGAGACACCCAGAAGACACAGAATCAGGACTGGGTAGACTTTGTAGATAGTGCCATTAAGGCTCTGGAAGGCTGGTTGCTTGGCAGCAAAGTGAATGATTTGAAGGCATTATACAATTTGATTATGAGGGAGTAGATCCTTAATAATTGCCAAAATCAGTTATTGCGTCAATACCTGGTTGACTCTGATCTGACTTCTCCCCAATAATTGGGAAATAAGGCAGATAAGTGGGTCAGAACCAGGGTGAAACAGAAAAAACAGCACAATGGTGGTGATCAAAAGAAACAAGATTCTAAACTCCAGATAAGGGTGGGGACAAGGGTAAAGATCAAAAACAGTCTTCATCAGGGCCCCAAAAACCTGCCTCTGGGGGGAGTCACTCTCCAACAAAGGTAAAGGCAAAAAGAAACATTGGTGTTATCTCTGTAAATAGAAGACCCATTGGACAAGAGATGCTGATTGTCCAAAAAGGAAAATCCTCCTACCACCACTGCCCGAAGGCAACTGCGCCCCCTAGCACAAGTACACATGGTGGTACAGGGATCAAGGGATTACTAGGGTTAACCTTGGGTTCTGAGATGGGTTCTGGTAGTCAGAACTTCAACACAGGCTGTCCTTGTCTGTGATGGTGGCATGGATATTGCCACCCTATTTGTCAGTCCCGGTAATCTGGGCAAATAAAGACAACAGCCTTTAATCACTGGTGAGGAGGCCATGGCATACAGGGACATAGGTGCAAGTGTCACTATGGTGACATAGGATCTTGTGGCCCCTGAGGGGTGGGTGGTGGTGATTCTTACTGCTCGGTTAACATATCCCCCGTCTAGTGCACTACTGTGTGTGACGTTGCTAGGGAAGGCAAGGCAGAGGCATCAAGTATATATCATGAATATTACTTCTCGTTAAGTACAGTCAGTTGTGGGTTGTACATGTGATGACAGACACTGCTTGCCCCTGGTGTGTACACACACCCTTTGACAGCTCACAGGTGCCTTTTTTAGCTGACAAGGCCTCATTGAGCAGACTGGACTGGCAGAAGAACCGGGGAGGAGGCGAGCAGGCACCAGTCACACTGTTCCTTGGCAGAGGTGCAAGGAAAACTCTCACGAGTGCGCTTGATTGACATAGTTGTATGAGGTCGTTGATCTCGAGAAGATTGGTGAGGAGGGTGATAGTGGGGTCGTCTGTATCGTTCCAATGGAGGTTAAGATCTCCAAGGAAGAGATTTTTAGAGTTAGATATTGAGGATTCTGTCAGAAGGTTAGATAGCTCATCAACGAAGGGTAGAGGGTCTCCAGGAGGGTGGTAGAAATTATGTAGGCAAATTGGTTGGGAGCCTTGAACTTTAAATTCAGCTTCGAGATATTCGAAGGTGGAGTGTTCGGAGTTATTAACAAGAGAGATCTGAATTTCGTCTTTGAAGATGAAGGCTAAACCACCACCTATTCTGTCATGTCTATCTTATAGAATATCCTGGAGGGAAGAGTAAGTCAAGGATGCTCGTAGAATGATCGTTAAGCCAGGTTTCCGTTAGGAACGCAATGTCGATGGATTCACTAAGGATAGTTTCAGAAATTTCGGTGGCATGTTGGACCACGGAATGACAATTTACAAGCATGCATGTGAGAGGTTTGGGGTTACATTTGGCAGGAGGGCAAGAGTGGATGGTGGTTAGTTGAGGAGGGGGTCTGGGAGAGCCCAGAGAGGGGACTTCTCTTTGTCCCCAATATAACAGGGATGTTGGAGTAGGGGGATAGAAGATTATTGATTGGAGAGTTGGGGCAGTAGGAGTTGCATAGGTCAGTGAGGTCGGCTAGGGAGAGATGGCTGGAGGTGCGGAGAGTCTATGCAAACGGCAGTGGAGGGGAGTCGTTCTCCAAGGTTTGTCGTTAGAGGTGTTTTTTGGGCCAGTCCAGTGGGCGTTGACCCGATAAGGGAGGGTTCTGGTCCTATGGGCATTGAAATCTAATCTAAGACGAGAAAGATCTCTAGAAAATGTGGAGATGACCCGTTCAATGTTGAGTATAGATTGGGATATAAGAGTGAGATGGGACATTATCGGAATGGAGGGGGGATGAGGGTGTTCAGTATTGGCTTGGGAGGGGGTTGTTAATAGGAATTGGTGAGAGGGCGGAGGTGGGGCAGGAGGAAAGCTACGGTTGGAGGGTGAGAGAGGATGTGTGACGGGGACAGGAGATATGGGACCTTAGGGGGCGAGGGAAGTGATGTTGGGAGGGTATGACTGGTAAGGAGAGGGATATTCTCAGGTGTAGGGGCGATAAGTATTTCTGTGGGTGAGAACAGACTTTCGTAGGGGGAGATGAAGGGGCTGGAGGTGGCATAGAAGTGGAAGGGGATACATGGAGGAGAAGAAGGCATTTATGTTGGAGTAAAGGAGGGAAGGCAGGGGGTAAGGAATTGGAGTATTAGGGGAGGGGGAGGATGGGATGTCAGAGTGCATGGGGGATTGGGAGCATGGATAAGTAGTGGGGATAACAGGAAGAGGAGAGGTCTATAGGGGGTGGAAAAATGGAGGGCAGCGAAGGAGTGATGTAGGCAGGGGAGATATCAGTGGAGGGGGAGAGTGGGGTTAGTGCATGGAAGATGGTGTAATCTGTAGGGTAGGAAAGGGGGGAGGGGGGTGTAAGATGTAGGGGAGAGACCGGTAGGGCGTTGTGTGGATGAAGGGAGGGAGTGTTAGGAGCGGATTTGTAAAGATCGAGGGTTAAGGTACTGAAGTGGTGTTCAAAAGTAATGAGGTAGAATTCAGCAGCTTGGTTGCCCGTTTTAAAAATGGAGATCTCTATTTCACCAGGAAAGTCAGATGAGGGGGTGGTAGATAATTTGAAGCCATAGGGAATTTTAATTGAGTAGGTGACTAGGAGATGTTGTAGGAAGATGCTTTTCCAATTGGAGGGGCATTTAGAGTAAAAGATGTAGGTGGTTTTAATGGTGGAAGTGAGGCTGATATAATTATCAACGATAAGTATTTCCTGGTTTTGGATGAGTAATTTGTGTTTAAAGTTTTTCTTGGCGTTTTTTGATAGATTCGGGGGGTGACCTTCTTTGTGGGTTGCCGTTGCCAAGGATTGTTGGTGCTCCAGTCGGACACCGGTCCCTCAGCACTGGACATCCTTCGTGGGACAGCTCGTATCCAGCTCCTGGTCGTCCTCGAAGTCTCCTGGTCCCCATAGCTGCAGAGTCAAGCACTCCATCAACGCACCTGAAGCACCCAACATCGGTGGGCATTCGTCTACCGAGCCCCTGGTTACTCCTGAGTGACCCAGACTCTGCCCCCTCTGCTTTCAGGTACTCTTCAACAAGAATCCACCTTTGGATTTCAACTGACACTTGTCTTCCTTCCAGCAGCAGCTCTCCATTGGGTTCGACAGTTGTTTACGACGCCACTTCAGTCCTATGCACCTGGCTTCTCTGGGATAGGTAAATTGGGTTCCTCGGTATCCATGGGTGGGGTGGCTCTCCAACCTTCTATCTTCCATGGAGTTTCTTCAAAGTCCACTGGCAAGGGTCCTTAAACTCTAAAACACCAACCCCAACTTTCCCATAGAATTGTATGGAGCAAGCGGACGTGTTCCCACACTGCACCCGTCCGTTTTTGGGTCCCTATCTACTCACCTTGGGTGGTTCCTTGGGGTCCTAGCGATTCTATGTCCTTTCGACACTGTCTTGACTCGAGTCGTTGTTCTTATACCATTTTCTTAGTATATGGTTTGGTCCCCTCCTGGAGCCCACTGTGTATTAGTGCTATTTACTGTCATTTCTGTGCTTAAGTATTGTGTGCTTTGTGATTATCTCCATGTGGGAGATACTGTGTCTTACTAGATAGTGTTATATTAATAAATACATATTTTTATAACTACTGTGTAGTTCTCTTTTCATTTAACCAATACTATAAGATTGCATTCTGGTAAAACAAGCTGCTTAACATTCCTTCAAGATTAAGCCTGAAGGCTGCTCTCCAGAGCTACCACTTGTATAGCTTTCTAAAGTTATCTTTGACCTCTTGAATCACCGTAAGGGTTGTTTGGACCAGTGCAAGGTGCCCACTTTTATTAGTGGACAGCATATACCAGGCCAACTTTTCACTTTAGTGTCCAGCGGTTGGGATTCAAGCCTGCATTGTTTTACCTCATAAATCTTTGCATTGATTAACTGAAAAACCACTAGTACTAGGTGCATATAATACTAGCTTAGAATAATTAAGTTCTACTGAACTTAGGGTCTAGCACACCCTTTCTCCAACCTCAAAGAGTTTAGTTCCCACTAGGCTAGGTAGGTGAAACACCTTTCCACACTTAGTATGTCTGCAAAAGGAGATGCCAGTGGCTCTCTGCCTTCTAGATACAGTGAGCTTTTGTTCCAGGAACTGAAAGCCCTGTATGCCTCTAGAAAGTTGAAGACAGGGAGGATTGCCAACAATCAACGCCTGGTAGAGGTGTTACTTCTAGATGACTTAAAGAAAACCCCTGGGTCAGATGAACAGGAGAGAGTGGGTGGGACAGGGAATGAAGACAAGTCAGGAGGTGACACCTTTTATGACCTAGACTCTAACCCTGACCAGGGAGAACCTGATGGTACTCACCTGGATAACTCAGATCTTCAAGAGGAGAATGGAAGAGGCTATGAGGCTCCCCTCTTTACTCCTCCTGGAAGAGTGCAGAGTTTACCAAGGAGATCTAGATCTCCCTCTGCAGAGTCTAATTACTCAGGACAGTCTGTAGGGACATCTGTATCTAGCAAGAGGGACCACTCTTATGAAAGGGAATACCAAAATCTTGAACTTGAGAAAGCTAGACAAAGGCTCAGGCAAGAGCAGTTGGCCCTTGATAAAGAGCCCCTAGAAGTCCAGAAAGCTAGAAAAAAGTTGGGACTAGAGTCCCATTGTGGCAGCAACAGTGTCCCTAGAGTTAAGGACATTCCTTTGATAATTGGAACCTGAGCAAGATTGTCGCTCCCTACCATGTTGGGGATGACAGCCACAAATGGATATCTGCTTTAGAGAGGGCCTGTAAAGTTCAGAGGGTCCCTTAAGAGCAGTGGGCAGCTATCTTGTCGCTCTTCTTGGCTGACAAAGGTAGATAGAAGCTCCTCATTAATAGAGAAGAGGATGCTGACAATTATTCATTTCTGAAGAGTGCTCTCATTGATGGGTTTGGCTTAACCACTGAACAAGACAGGATTAAGTTCAGAGACACCCAGAAGACACAGAATCAGGACTGGGTAGACTTTGTGGATAGTGCCATTAAGGCTCTGGAAGGCTGGTTGCTTGGCAGCAAAGTGAATGATTTGAAGGCATTATACAATTTGATTATGAGGGAGTAGATCCTTAATAATTGCCAAAATCAGTTATTGCGTCAATACCTGGTTGACTCTGATCTGACTTCTCCCCAATAATTGGGAAATAAGGCAGATAAGTGGGTCAGAACCAGGGTGAAACAGAAAAAACAGCACAATGGTGGTGATCAAAAGAAACAAGATTCTAAACTCCAGATAAGGGTGGGGACAAGGGTAAAGATCAAAAACAGTCTTCATCAGGGCCCCAAAAACCTGCCTCTGGGGGGAGTCACTCTCCAACAAAGGTAAAGGCAAAAAGAAACATTGGTGTTATCTCTGTAAATAGAAGACCCATTGGACAAGAGATGCTGATTGTCCAAAAAGGAAAATCCTCCTACCACCACTGCCTGAAGGCAACTGCGCCCCCTAGCACAAGTACACATGGTGGTACAGGGATCAAGGGATTAGTAGGGTTAACCTTGGGTTCTGAGATGGGTTCTGGTAGTCAGAACTTCAACACAGGCTGTCCTTGTCTGTGATGGTGGCATGGATATTGCCACCCTATTTGTCAGTCCCGGTAATCTGGGCAAATAAAGACAACAGCCTTTAATCACTGGTGAGGAGGCCATGGCATACAGGGACATAGGTGCAAGTGTCACTATGGTGACATAGGATCTTGTGGCCCCTAAGGGGTGGGTGGTGGTGATTCTTACTGCTCGGTTAACATATCCCCCGTCTAGTGCACTACTGTGTGTGACGTTGCTAGGGAAGGCAAGGCAGAGGCATCAAGTATATATCATGAATATTACTTCTCGTTAAGTACAGTCAGTTGTGGGTTGTACATGTGATGACAGACACTGCTTGCCCCTGGTGTGTACACACACCCTTTGACAGCTCACAGGTGCCTTTTTTAGCTGACAAGGCCTCATTGAGCAGACTGGACTGGCAGAAGAACCGGGGAGGAGGCGAGCAGGCACCAGTCACACTGTTCCTTGGCAGAGGTGCAAGGAAAACTCTCACGAGTGCGCTTGTGTGAAGAGGACCGGAGATGAGCCCACTCGCAGGGCTCCAGATGAACCGGCACGCTTGGCAAAGGCAGGACAGCACTTCTTCTCCAGTGCTGGCCGGTGCGTGAGCCCACATGTAGGCCCAGGGACTGCGGCTCTGTAGATGGCTGCTAGGTGTTGCCACGACATTGTGGCAAGTTGAGACATGGCACAGAGAGGCAGTGTGCGTGCTAGTGGAGGGGCCGTGCAGGCTGAGATGTCAGGCTCAGGAGCAGAGGCAATGCGTGGTACAGAGGGGCCGTATGCTTGCTAGCAGAGGGGCTGCACAGGTTGAGATGTTGGGCTCAGGAGTAGCAGTAAGGGTGCAGGACACCAACTTTGAAGGAGCGGGCACCTCTTCACAACTCACAGCTGGGCCCTCACTCTTGACAGAGAGCGCTGCGCAGGGCCACAGTGCGTCAACGATCATGCAGTGGCGGGCGCTGCAACTCAGGGCAAAGCACCGGCGGTGTGAGTGCGTTGCTGCACATGTGGATGACAGACTACCCTCATCGCCAGTGTGAGGTCTGCATGCACCTCGTGGCATAGGCCACAGTGCGTGACAGTAACCAATATGTACACAGAGGGTTACTGGGTCACCAAAGAAACCACAAGCGTCCACTCTGCTTTTATTTATACCTTTGGTCCATGCCCGGCCCTCTGGTTGTCTATATTAAACATTGTACCATAGAGGACGGGTGGCACTCGACAGCTACGTCCCTCATACTTATCCCAGTCATTACTAATAAGGTGGCTGCCACCTTGAGATAGGCTCAAAGTAGGAGGATTCTAAAAATGCAAGCCCCACCCAGCCAAGCTTAGTGCCATATAGGGGCTGGCATTTTCAGGATCCTCCTTTTTTGTGTTCTATTCGTCTGGGGTGAGAAATGCAGGAGGTCTTTGCCAGGCTGAGACAGTTTCTGTTGAGGTTTTTGTTACCTTCTCTGCTAGGCATTGAGCATACAATTACCACTTTGTGGGATTATTCAGGTGAATGAATTTGTTACTTACAGGTAATCTTCATTATGCCAATTAAGGGTCCTCTTCATCCCAGTCCTTATATATGAGGGTTCCCCCCCGACAGGTGAAGCAGGCTGTGTATAATGTTTCTTCTATTTTTATTACTTTTTTTACTAAATAATCCCCCCCTCACCTCCTCCTGTTATGTTACCATGCTGCAGAAAACAAAATTGAGGTGCAACCAGGGATGGAGGGAGAAGGGAGGGAGGGAAGTGAACTGAAATGAGGAGAACCACTAATCAGGATAATGAAGATAACAGGTAAGTAACAGATTCATTACCCCTATTGGGGTACTCCTCATCCCAGTTCTTCTATATGAGAATGTATCAAAGCTGAGCATAAAGTGGCACCACTCCATACAGATGCGAAACTGTTTATTGAAAACGATTACTTCATTGCTGTAGTAAGAACGTATGAACCAAAATTACCATCCACATCGTCAGAGACAGAAAGGCCTTCATTTTAATTAAGGTCTTGTGTGACAACCAGGTTGCCGCCCCTAGATCTTAAGCAAGGAAACTCGCCCTGCCTATGCCCAGGAGAGGGAACCCGCTCTTGTGGAGCATCTTTGGACATCAGCAGGAAGGAGCTTTCACACCGAAGAATATGCTTGATGTTAACACCTCAGCCCTATAGTGTTCTTCCCCCAAACTTTTTACCTTACTCCATTTGTTTTGCTGATCTCGTTTTTGTTGGCCTTAGGACTATGTGTGCTTTACCACTGCTAACCAGTGCTAAAGTGCACATGCTCTCTCCTTAAAAAATGGTAACCTGGCTTACACCCAGTTGGCACATTTAATTTACTTGTACGAACCTAGTAAAGTGGTTGTGCATATACCAAGGGATTGTAAATTAAATGCTTCTAGTGGACCTGCAGCACTAATTGTGCCACCCACTTAAGTAGCCATTTCAGAAATTTCTCAGGCCTGCCATTTCAGCCTGTATGTGCAGTTGCAACTGCCTCTTTGGCATGGCAAAATAAACCTTTTGCAAGAAATCATACTGTGCCTTCAGATTTTGAGAAAATTACTCAAAATAAGCAGGTTAGGTGTGCTGGTCTGTGACAGAGCCTGCCCGTCTGCGTGAAATGTCTGCAAAACAAAGTTACCAGAAGTTGCCTAGAGACAGAGTGCTCAAACCAATGAAGCCTGTAGGCAACATTTCAAGACATTAATACATTCTTCTCAAAAGTAAGAAATAACATTAAAAAAAGACTCATGTGGATTCAAAACAAATCAAATAGTTTATATGTTCAATCTCGTTTATAAACAAGGTCCATTCAAAACTTCTGATGGCAGCTGTATGTTGAATCAATCCCAATGAATTTCGGGTGTCATGCACCCTTCGTCAGGTGTAACTGAAAGAGCAATGTTTTCCGTTCATCTTTGGTGAATTGTTGCATATTTATACACATTGTACACTAAAGAAAATATCAGTAGCTGTACACATGGAGATGAAATCAAGACCAAGACGATATAAAGGCAAAAAAGAACCAACATCAAGGGAAACTGCTCACAGTATAATGCGGCTAGCTGCATTATACTGTGAGCAGTTCACCCCTGAAAGATTGAACAAATAAATGATTTGATTTGTTTTCAATCTAACCTGAGAATTGTGAGTAATTTTAGCAAAATCTGAGTGCACAGTATCATTCCTTGCATATTTAGGCTTGTTCTGCCCCCACAGGATACTGTGCACCACACCCAGGATGTGTTTTGAAGATATATCTCACTTAATCAATAATGCAGACACCAACGCATACACACAACAGGAAGCATCAGATATTTACTCTTTAATCCAAGAAACCAGGACCTTTGATAAGTCACCAGGCACAGTCACACTATTGTTAAGAATACATCATGAAGAAAGCAATCAATCAGCGACTCAATGCTACATCACTCATTCAATACCTCAAGGCACAACGTACACCCAGGGGTTTAAGAAAAGAACTGAAACCCATGTGCTTCAAATTTAATAAAAATGTCATGTCGCGTTGGTTTGTGATTTTAAACAAATGTTCACTGGATCTTATGTCATTGAATATCAAAGAATTTTCTATGATTTTGAAAGATTTATCATCTGAGATTTAGGACTTAAACTTAAAAACCCGATTGGAAACCAGGGTAGAAGCAGACACCTGGAAAGTCACCTTAGATGAAATCAATTAAAAGTTAGCATACCAAAGAAATTCAAGCCAAAAAACTTTGCAAATGTAAACGCGATACAATTGATTACAAGCTTGATGAGGTTTACACATGGGCAGAAAAATATGTGCAAAGGAGGGTGTTTACCAAATTCAATGGAGCCTCATCAGAGGAGAGCTCAGTATCTGACAGGGAAACATTGTCTTCTCATCATCCTATTACACAAATCAGTCAGACAGTGGAGAAAGCATCCACGGTTTCCAGAGATCCTACACAACCTAGAGTGTCTGTTTTATTGAATAGCCAGGCTGCAAATCAACCACCAGAATCAACTCCAGAACTACAAATTCTAAACGTAGGACCCGTAGAGGACTGGGCAAAAACAGGTTGAAACAGAGAAACACACTCAGTAGCCAGTCGAAAACCTAGTCATAAACATCTCATCCACTACATTGAATTCTCAAGAATTAGCTGTTCTCAACAAAGGGACCTCATTCATACCCACATATCATACCAACACATTGGAATGTGAAATAGTACTATTCAGGTTCCTGCGAAAACTCTGATTACAATACTTTTTTCATAATCTACCATCACCGGATACCACCATAGACATGAATATGAAGAGTTTAAGCCCAAAAGCAGCTTTATGTCTTCCATCACTCATAAAACACTGGATGTATTTGAATCCCTCATGGAGAAAGACCTGTAGAACCTCCAGAAGGAAAAACTTAACACAACAATAATTGAAAGTGTTAACCAGACTCAGTAAGAGGACAGACCTCTTTTTCCAGCCAGCTGATAAAGTGGGAGCACTTGTGGTTTTGGATCGCATATACTGTGAACAAAAAGTCAGCTCCATGTGATAGACCAGGATACTTATGTGCAACTTAAAGACCATCCCACCGAAGATTTTGTGAAGACACTTTTCACTGTACTCAATCAGGCTTTAGATCACAGTTGGATCACCGAACGGACTCAGAGATTTTTGCAGACGGATCACCACAAACGACCACCGCTGTACATGCTGCCCAAAGTACACAAAAATCTTGAGGATCCACCCTTCAGACCTATTGTGGCAGGATGTGGGTCGTTACACAAACCCATCGGCTAATACTTGGATAATTCTTTTACAACCCATCGAACAATCCTGGAGGTTCTACATACAAGAAACTACTGATTTTTGGAACGAATTACACTTGGTGCAATTATCTGATATATCAACACATTGGCTGTGTACTATTGACATAACAGCTCTGAATACCTCCATTCCACACCAAGAAGGACTCGAGGCAGTAGAATGGATGTTACTCCAGCTTGAAGATATCAGAGCTAACAAAGTTTTTCTCACGGACTCCTACATTTTAGCCTGTTCTACAGCTACTTCACCTGGAATGAGGACTTTTTTTTCCAGCGTACAGGGACGTCCATGGGCTTTTCTTGGGTCCCCTCGTATGCCAATATTTTTATGGCTGTGTTTGAATACCAACCTGTTTTTGAAAACAGGACCTGGTCCGACTGTTTGTTGATGTACCACTGGTATATTGATGACATATTTTTTATTTGGAGAGGTAATAAATCCACATTGGAAAACAACTACTGTTTAGAACACATGCAATCCACGTATCCAATTTACACATTCCGTCCAATATTGATTTTTTAGATGTCCATATCGAATTAATGACTAATGGTTTATCCACCAGTGTTTCCAAAAACCTTCTGACAGGAGCAATGCATTACATGTCAATAGCTTCTATCCTCTCCCCCTCAAACAGCATTTACCTGTCTCCCAATTCATGTGAATCAAGTGCATCACATCGGATTAGCAAGTCTATTTGACCACTATAGAAATGTTTTGCACCCAATATGCTCAACGAGGTTATCCTGAACATGTGCTTGATGCAGCCACACATCAGATGAGCACCATAAAATGTAAAACACTGCTACAACCGGGCACAAAGGTTTCTAAAAACAGGGAGGTGAGTGTACTCAAAGTTTCCACAAAATCACATTAAATTAAATGTTTTTTTTTTATTGGGGACCTGGGGAGGGGAGGCATCTCCCGTATTTATTGTACACTGATCAACAACACACCTACTTCCTTAGACCGACTGCGGGCTCGTTGGGAGGACTGCGTTGGCCCCTTGGAGGAGGAAGACTGGCGCGATACCCTTATGGATCCTAGAACAGTCACCGCATCCGATAGGCTGCGCCTGGTGCAGCTCTATTATTTGCACACTGCATATCTCACTCCGGAGCGCCTCCATCGGACAGGGTTTAGTTCGACCCCAGCCTGTACTAGGTGTGGTCACGACCCGGCCGTCTTCCTGCATATGGTGTGGGCCTGCCCCCTCCTGGCTCGGTTCTGGAGGGAAATTGAAGAACTCACCGAAATCCTGGGGTGGGAGGTACCCCACCGACCCAAAACGCACGCTCCTGGCCATCACTGATGGGCTGGATGGGTTTCGGAATGAGAAGGTGTTTTTGACTACAGCTATGGTGGTCGCCAAAAGAAACATCGCGGTCTCCTGGAAACGCCCTGAACCCCTGAGTGTCGGGCGATGGCGGACTGGGGTGGACTGGTGCGCCACACAAGAGAAAGTTATGTATGAAGCTTGTGGGTGTCCCAAGAAATATCGCAGAGTCTGGGGGACGTGGCTGGGGGGGGGGGGTCTAGTCATAAAAGGGGATTGTCTATTTTTAAGAAATTGCGTTTTAATACTGTCTGTAAGGTGGGTTGTACAAATTCCTATATGTAACCCTGGATTTTCATGGGGTAGTACTGAATGGCTGGTGTATTTCTTTGGTAAATCAATAAAAATTGGTTTATCAAAAAAAAAAATGTTTTGTAAACAGATGTTGGGAGTTGTCACAAACTAAACCTGATTTTAGAAATTTGTTTCTGGAAAAACCTTTATTTGCTTACTCTCGCTCTTGTAATCTCAAAGAGTTTCTCTCAGCTCCCAACAACAAACAAGAACAGGAATTTAAAGGTAGGCGTAAATGCTATAATTGCACCCATTGCGGGAATATGATCACAGGCAAGACACTGTCTCATCCATGAACAAACAAACCCATAAAAACGTGTCAAACGTCAGATTGTAATTCTGAGAAACTTGTTTATTGTATCATATGTCCTTTTGGTCTGGTCTATATAGGGAAAACAGAGAGAAAGGTGAAAATCAGAATTACAGAACACAAAAGCATGATCCATACCTAGAACCGCAATTCTAATTTGGTAGTTCACTGGTTAGATTATAAACACAACATTTTACAATTGTGATTCACAGTTTTAGAACAAATCACTAATAACCTCAACACTAATTTATCTACCACTTTAGCACAAAGGGAAACATTTTGGATTAAGTATTTGGATAGTTCAGCATCCAATGGGCTGAACGACAAAATGGAAATGTTATGGTTTTTTTTACAACAGAATGATACCTACTGAGTCCTTGGTATATAAATATTGGTTTTTGTTGTCTTAAAATTTATTATTATTCACTACTGCTTTTATTACCATTATCATGCTTCACTATTTGTGTTTTTCACCTTCTGTTGTTCTCCACTACAGGTACTATATGTCAGCTTATCAATGATGCCGATACCGGCGATAATGATTGTTATGAGGTTCACCAGCCATCTTCAGCATGGTTGATACATGTTTACATCCCTTGATATTTCTAAGCACATATCTGCGTATCAGATGTATCATATGATTTTTATTGTTGTCATTTATAGCGTACATTGACATGACATGAACAAAAAATAACATCGCTATAGGGTCACGGGGTCTGTGTTTCATGTCTATTTTTGTTTACGCAATGTCGGACATGTATTATAGGGTGGGTACCTAATCGGGTTGCACATCTTGACGAGCACAAGCGTGACCGTGAGTGTTTCTTCATTATCCTTATTTAGTAAGTAAGGGTTTCTATTTTATTTTTAAGGACACTTTTTTTCACATCCCACTACTTTTTATAGTCAGTGTATATTTTTACATTTCTGCATACTGTAGACCGTTTGGTCTAACAGGACAAACTCCCGCTTGGTGAATTCTGGGAGGCGTAGTGGCAGTTACACCCAGCATCACAAACTAGATTGTAAGTAATATTCTTTGTGTGCATGTTCGGATTCACGGAGCAGATTAATTGCCATTTGCTGACTGTCATACAATTTTTTTTTATCACATGCACGAGCACGCAGGTGGCTGCTTTCAAGTTGGTTTCTATGACCCGATTGTTTTATCAAGCTTCAGTAAGCTATCGCCCCCTTCATCTCACTGCGTCTTCACCATAGAGTAACTCCCTTTCACGGGTGATATGATTAGTTTGATTCACTTCATGCTCCTTTTTAATCACATGCACTTCACTCGTTTTTGACATGGGATTCACTTGTTTATCCTGTTTTCTGAGTGTGCTTCGTACTACACACATGCATGTTTTGTTATAAGCCGGCCACATTATACTGTGGTAATAGGTAGAAAATGCCTGCAAGGAGTTTTATTTAAAGAAAATTAATAATTGGTTGTTCCGAAATTATTTGAAAGGTGAGTCTAGTTAGATCATACACCCAATAGTCATCTGACTACACCAATTAATGAACATAAAAAGCACAAAAACATGGGAATATCTTTTGATGAAAATGCAATATTATTTATATAGATGAATCAAGTTAAAAAAGGGGGGTACAAATGAACAATAAATCATGAAAGAGGTACAAATAAAATTAATCCTTCAGTTCATGAAAATGACATCTATTCCAATGGAATCAGAAATGACATATCTCCTAATGAGAATAATAATCACTTGCAAACAAAAATTGTTTCGGAAATAGATGGAGGAGTCGACGTTTCGGTCTTTTAAGGCGTCAGTCCATCAGACTATCTTCAGGACAATGGAAATTGCAAATAAGGAAGTACCCCTATATAAACATAATACAATAAGTCACAGGAATGTAAACATCATTGCACTATAAATGTATAATAAAGCAATACAAGATACCTGTGTAGAACCAAAAAACTCAGAGTTATTACTCTTGTGACAACCCAATTGTACCAGCATATTATATTATATGATAGTTTTTGCACTTTCAGGGTGAAAGAAAAATAGCGTACTTCATGACCATCACCACCCTAAATTAAAAGGACATTGCTCAATAAACTGATCGTACTTACTTTTTCTAGTCAAACTCAACACGATTAATCCTAGTAGTGGAGATTAAGTCTGTGCCGCTTATATAGATGGCGAAGCTATCACTAAAAAATCAAAAAATATATCAGGAATTGATTAAACTTAGTGATGTCTACTTCATATATCAATAATTATTTATCGGTGAATTATTTAAAAACATACCTGATCAATGGATCAAGTATAGGCCCAATTTTAATGGCGATAATTTCCAAGACCGTCAAAATTAATGGCGTCAATGTCAGAGGGTGGTCATTCATCCAATGCCAGATTTGTCAATAATCTCTGCAGAATATAAAAACATTTTATATAGATGATAATGATAACCATACGTTATGTGGCTCAGATAATAAATACCACCATCTGTATTATAATTCTTAAGAATTCTGACATATCTAGATGTTCAGACTATAACTGGAAAGGAGTGAAACCTTCACCAAGCACATCATGGTTACTCATGTTATTTTAATTCTGCTGATTTAGATATTATGAACGTCTTGCAGATGTCCTGGCGAGCTGGTGATAGCTATTGGCAGACACTCTTAAGCGTGGGTTGATATCGACCACTTAAAACCAAAACGCATATGGTTACCCAATTTATTTAGAGCACGTAGCTAGTGCAAGGCTCTAAACGATATAGTTAAACACATTTAGCAATTTATAATTATAGTGGAGAGCGTACTAGCTGAGGATACATTAAGAAACCTCCAATTTGCAGTGCGTGAATGACGTAGATTATTAAATCTTAACATTATTGATTTATTAAAACATGCCTTGTCGTTCTTTTTTAAAAAAGAAATGTGTAAAATAACAATCAACTTCAGTGAACATCGCAGATTTGTATCAATGTGTGTTTACTGCCACCAATACACTTATCACAAAGAGACCGGTACACGTTTAAGAAAAAAATCTAACGAAATATTTCGCTGGACTCAACAATGATTGGCATTAACTCTGTGCAGCAAAATCTCTATCAAGTGCAATTCATGCGCGTTAGAATAGGAACCTTCATGCCATGCAAAATTGGCAGGACAAGGTAAAAAATAAATGTTAACGCTAGATAGCAGTGATGCACAATGAGTCTACTTACTTCCACAGGGAGAGGCGTTATCGGAAAGCGAGCGTCAATCCTTGAAAGCACACGATGAACCTGGGCTTAGCACGTCGACGTCTATTTGGGCTACATGAACCGGAAATAGACGCGTATATGACCCGGTGCAGAAATACGGGCGGACTTAGAGAGGAACTTATGACTAGTATGGCGGCCATTTTGAACTACCTGAACTTACACTGTCGAGATCTAATCAGTGATAAACTGTCACTCAAGGTACACTTTATTTATCATTCTTTTCACCAAAAATGTGCACAAAGCCAAAATAACACTAACGGTGCATTTTCCAAACAAATATAAAACGAACAGTCATAAGTATAGCATGTTTGGATTTGTAGCACAAATGTCAAAATCATGTATATTAGTGTCACATAAAACATTGCAATATAATATTAACAAGATAGAAATTACAATGTGCATGTATAATGTTTAAAAACACTATTGATAGGTGACATGTAACACATAATCATCTGTAACAGTCAACTTTCACTATCTAGTTACCTGTAGTGAAAAAATGAATCAGAGAACCATTATGTGGTCCCTGGTAATATTATCAATGACATGCTAAGGTATGCCATTCAGTGGCAGAATTCAGGCCCTCTTTGATGCTGTCAGCCTGACACATTCATCAGTTTTCCTTCAACATGAGGGCCTGATCTACGTTGGATTGTCTGATAGTGGGTTTAACCACTTCCAGTACCCACCACAACATGTCTTTCTCTGTGTGTTTTAAACGCACATAATGTTCGACAAGGGGTGCATTTTCAACCTTGCATCGAATCCTGGACTGATGCTGCAAAATCCGTTTCTTAATCATTTGCGTCGTTTTCCCGATATACTTAAGGCCACACGGGCATTCTATGCAATAGACAACGTTACTTGTGTTGCAGTTGGAAAAGGACTTGAGTGTAATCTTTTCACCATTTAATTCAAAAGATTGTAGATTTGTCGTGCTTGGACATGCTACACAGCTATTGCATTTGTAGTGTCCAATTACTGGTACGAGCTGTCTCATGTTATCCACTATGTTATGTTTGGATGTCTTATATGTATGGACCAACCGATCTTTTAAATTTGTGCCCCTTTTAAAGGAAAACAATGGTTTCTCCATCAGTTCTGGAAGTGCGGATAGAAGAGTCCAGTGTTTTTTGACTATTTTTTTGATACTATTCGTGGCTGGCCCAAAAGTGGTTACACATACCAACTGAAATGAATGAAATTTAGACAAAAGCTCACTATTGCCTTTCCAAATTAGAAAAGTGAGCTTTTGTTTAAATTTCATAGTTGGATCAATTCTAGGAATGCCAATTTAAAATTCACTTTGAATTCCGACAATCAGAGTATGGACTTTTTAGACATCTCGATAAAAGTTGGTGCTGACAATACACTTTACACCACCTTATTCACAAAACCAACAGCAAGGAATACCCTTTTAAAGTATGATAGTCACCACCCGCAGGCACAAAAGGATGGCCTTCCATTTGGGCAGTTTCTCCGCTTGCGGAGGAATTGTTCAAGGAGGGAAGACTATTTTGCTGAAGCGAAGAAATTGAAAGAGAAACTACATTCACGAGGCTACCCTAGTAAACTTCTTAAAAAATCTTTGAAAAGAGCATGGTACAACAATCGGGATTCCTTTTTTGCAGGTGAAACAGAAGATAACACAACCTCAGTTGGTATGTGTAACCACCTTTGGGACAGCCACGAATAGTATAAAAAAAATAGTCAAAAACAATGGACTCTTCTATCCGCACTTCCAGAACTGGTGGAGAAACCATTGTTTTCCTTTAAAAGGGGCACAATTTTAAAAGATCGGTTGGTCCATACATATAAGACATCCGAACATAACATAGTGGATAACATGAGACAGCTCGTACCAGTAATTGGACACTACAAATGCAATAGATGTGTTGCATGTCCAAGCACGACAAATCTAAAATCTTTTGAATTAAATGGTGAAAATATTACACTCAAGTCCTTTTCCAACTGCAACACAAGTAACATTGTCTATTGCATAGAATGCCCGTGTGGCCTTAAGTATATAGGGAAAACGACGCAAATGATTAAGAAACGGATTTTGCAACATCAGTCCAGGATTCGATGCAAGGTTGAAAATGTACCCCTTGTCGAACATTATGTGTGTTTAAAACACACAGAGAAAGACATGTTGTGGTGGGTACTGGAAGTGGTTAAACCCACTATCAGACAATCCAACGTAGATCAGGCCCTCATGTTGAAGGAAAACCGATGGATGTGTCTGGCTGACAGCATCAAAGAGGGCTTGAATTCTGCCACTGAATGGCATACCTTAGCATGTCTTTGATAATATTACCAGGGACCACATCATGGTGCTCTGATCCATTTTTTCACTAAAAGGTAACTAGATAGTGAAAGTTGACTGTTACAGATGATTATGTGTTACATGTCACCTATCAATAATGTTTTTAAACATTATACATGCACATTGTAATTTCTATCTTGTTAACATTATATTGCAATGTTTTATGTGACACTAATATACATGATTTTGACATTTGTGCTACAAATCCAAACATGCTATACTTATGACTGTTTGTTTTATATTTGTTTGGAAAATACACGGTTAGGGTTATTTTGGCTTTGTGCACATTTTTGGTGAAAAGAATAATAAATAAAGTGTACCTTGAGTGACAGTTTATCACTGATTACATCTCGACAGTGTAAGTTCAGGTAGTTCAAAATGGCCGCCATACTAGTCATAAGTTCTACTCTAAATCCGCCCGTATTTCTGCACCGGGTCATATACGCGTCTATTTCCGGTTCATGTAGCCCAAATAGACGCCGACGTGCTAAGCCCAGGTTCGTCGTGTGCTTTCAAGGATTGACGCTGGCTTTCCGATAACGCCTCTCCCTGTGGAAGTAGGTAGACTCATTGTGCATCACTGCTATCTAGCGTTAACATTTATTTTTTAACTTGTTCTGTCGATTTTGCATGGCATGAAGGTTCCTATTCTAAAGCGTATGAATTGCACTTGATAGAGATTTTGCTGCACAGAGTTAATGCCAATCATTGTTGAGTCCAGCGAAATATTTAGTTAGATTTTTTTCTTAAACGCGTACGGGTCTCTTTGTGATAAGTGTATTGGTGTCAGTAAACACACATTGATAAAAATCTGCGATGTTCACTGAAGTTGATTGTTCTTTTACACATTTCTTTTTAAAAAAGAACGACAAGGCATATTTTAATAAATCAATAATGTTAAGATTTAATAATCTACGTCATTCACGCACTGCAAATTGGAGGTTTCTTAATGTATCCTCAGCTAGTACGCTCTCCACTATAATTATAAATTGCTAAATGTGTTTAACTTAATCGTTTAGAGCCTTGCACTAGCTTCGTGCTCTAAATAAATTGGGTAACCATATGCGTTTTGGTTTTAAGTGGTCGATATCGACCCACGCTTAAGAGTGTCTGCCAATAGCTATCACCAGCTCGCCAGGACATCTGCAAGACATTCGTAATCTCTAAATCAGCAGAATTAAAATAACATGAATAACCATGACGTCTTTGGTGAAGGTTTCACTCCTTTCCAGTTATAGTCTGAACATCTAGATATGTCAGAATTCTTAAGAATTATAATACAGATGGTGGTATTTATTATCTGAGTCACATAACGTATGGTTATCATTATCATCTATATAAAATGTTTTTATATTCTGCAGAGATTATTGACAAATCTGGCATTGGATGAATGACCACCCTCTGACATTGACGCCATTAATTTTGACGGTCTTGGAAATTATCGCCATTAAAATTGGGCCTATACTTGATCCATTGATCAGGTATGTTTTTAAATAATTCTCCGATAAATAATTATTGATATATGAAGTAGACATCACTAAGTTTAATCAATTCCTGATATATTTTTTGATTTTTTAGTGATAGCTTCACCATCTATATAAGCGGCACAGACTTAATCTCCACGACTAGGATTAATCGTGTTGAGTTTGACTAGAAAAAGTAAGCACGATCAGTTTATTGAGCAACGTCCTTTTAATTTAGGGTGGTGATGGTCATGAAGTACGCTATTTTGCTTTCACCCTTGAAAGTGCACAAACTATAATATAATATAATATGCTGGTACAATTAGGTTGTCACAAGAGTAATAACTCTGAGTTTTTTGGTTCTACACGGGTATCTTGTATTGCTTTATTATAAATTTATAGTGCAATGATGTTTACATTCCTGTGACTTATTGTATTATGTTTATATAGGGGTCCTTCCTTATTTGCAATATCCATTGTCCTGAAGATGGTCTGATGGACTGACGCCTTAAAAGACCGAAACGTCGACTCCTCCATCTATTTCCGAAACAATTTTTGTTTGCAAGTGATTATTATTCTCATTAGGAGATATGTCATTTCTGATTCCATTGGAATAGATGTCATTTTCATGAACTGAAGGATTAATTTTATTTGTACCTCTTTCATGATTTATTTCTGAATTTATTGTTCATTTGTACCCCCTTTTTTAACTTGATTCATCTATATAAATAATATTGCATTTTCATCAAAAGATATTCCCGTGTTTTTGTGCTTTTTATGTTCATTAATTGGTGTAGTCAGATGACTATTGGGTGTATGAACTAACTAGAATCACCTTACAAATAATTTCGGAACAACCAATTATTAATTTTCTTTAAATAAAACCCCTTGCAGTCATTTTCTACCTATTACTATTTGATTTGCCCAAGCCTTCAAGGGTATATTGGGTTTACCCTACTTCTATAATACATTATACTGTGAGCAGTTTCCCTTGATGTTGATTCTTTTTTTCTTTTAAATGGTCTTGGTCTTGATTTGATTATCTTGTGTACGGCTACTGATGTTTCATTAAGTGTACATTATGTATGAATTTGTCCAAAAATAACTAGAAAAATGTATATATTCACAGAAAAAACCCAGAGGTTTCAGGGACGTTATAGTTAGGAATTAGCATTTAGAAAACCTTAGAAATTCACTGAAAAAACCACAGGTTTCAGGTACGTTATAGTTAGGCTGACATTTCACTTGTACAAAACCAGATAAATTCGGCCGTTATAGTTAGCTGAGCTAACTATAACTCGCGCCCCCGCAATGCACTGCTGATGATGTCACATATTACATCACTCATGATATGATATGGTCAAAGATATCACTGATGACATCATGGATGACATCTCAAATGACATCACTGATATCATCCAGTAACTGAGTGTTTCTGATAAGTTTAAGAATGTTATATATATATATATATATTACCTACTGGCGGTCGCCAGTAGGTAGTTATAGTTAGGACCACGTTTCCATAGGAAAACCTCAACATTCTATTTTGAATAACTTTGGCGCCGGTCGACGAATCCTCGCGAATTTCTCAAAATAGGTGGGGCGCTACGCTCCGCTCCTACCCTGAAAGTCTCGGGGGGATTCGTCAAGCGGGGGCTGAGATAAAAGGGGGGTCCCAAAACGCGTTTTTCCCATGCATTTTTCCATAGGACCTTTAGAACGAGCTACAGCCCGAACGGCTGAACAGAATTACTAGAAATTTGGCAGAGAGGTAGTCCCTAGGTCAAGGAAGTGCCTTTTGTAGGTTTGGTGTAAATCTGTTCAGTAGATTCTGAGAAAATAGCCTTTAAATCAATATATATATCTGAGCCCGCTTACGGTACGCTTACCGTACGCTTACGGTAAGGGTACGGTGGCGTGCGCGAGCGCGATTCTGATTGGCTCTTAGATCTTAGTAAACATTCGAATCGGCAGAAACCAGGAAGCGGCGTCCGCCATTTTGTCTACCGCACTGAGTGTTATGTATCAAACATGATGGCCAAAAACATGTTACGGGGATGTTTTGACAACTCCCTCTCACATAGTCATGTTGAGGGAGTCCCCAAACATCCCCCAAGAGCAAAAACGGCATTATTTTTTTTTCGGCAATTTCGCGGGGTACGCTTACCGTACGCTTACCGTAAGCGTACGGTAAAAAAATAAAAATAAAAAAAACACTATCCACACTTTCTCCACCCCTTGTGCAAATGGTGGCCGAAGGCCACCATTTGTGCATGGCTTATCAGAGCACAGAAATTTCCCAAAAAATTTCAACAGATTACCTATCACAAGGAAGCGCATAATATGTCCTCCATGTGCGCACGGTGCGCGAAGCGCATCGTGCGTACATGGCCCATCTAGCATAACGTGGGCACGGCACTAACTGCGTAAAGTGGGTGCGCGGTGCGCGAAGCGCACCGCGTGCTCACTGTGCGCGCACGGTGCGCGAAGCGCACCGTGCGCGCACGGAACGAACTGCGTTAAGTGGGCGCGCACGCCACGAATGGCGTAAAGTCACTTAGCATTTAAAAAACCGTACAAATTCACTGAAAAAACCATAGGTTTCACACACGTTATAGTTAGGAATTAGCATTTAAAAAACCTTGCAAATTCACTGAAAAAACCATAGGTTTCACACATGTTATAGTTAGCGGAAATTTTACTGATAAAAAACCAATGAAATTGCCCCGTTATAGTTAGTGCTGGCAACTATAACTCACGCGACCGCAATCTTCTGCTGATGACATATGTGTCTTTATGAAAAAAAAATATTTGTAATATATGTATAGCTAAAAATGTATGGAAGAAGACATGGGCAAATAAGTGTCTAAATACAGTATTAGCATCAGCAGAGGATTGCGGTCGCGTGAGTTATAGTTGCCAGCACTAACTATAACGGGGCAATTTCATTGGTTTTTTATCAGTAAAATTTCCGCTAACTATAACATGTGTGAAACCTATGGTTTTTTCAGTGAATATATATATATATATATTACCTACTGGCGGTCGCCAGTAGGTAGTTATAGTTAGGACCCTGTTTCCATAGGAAATCCGCAACATTCTATTTTGAATAACTTTGGCGCCGGTCGACGAATCCTCGCGAATTTCTCAAAATAGGTGGGGCGCTACGCTCCGCTCCTACCCTGAAAGTCTCGGGGAGATTCGTCAAGCGGGGGCTGAGATAAAAGGGGGGTCCCAAAACGCGTTTTTCCCATGCATTTTTCCATAGGACCTTTAGACAGGGCTACAGCCCGAACGGCTGAACAGAATTACTAGAAATTTGGCAGAGAGGTAGTCCTCAGGTCAAGGAAGTGCCGTTTGTAGGTTTGGTGTAAATCTGTTCAGTAGATTCTGAGAAAATAGCCTTTAAATCAATATATATATCTGAGCCAGCTTACGGTACGCTTACCGTAAGCTTACCGTACGCGTACGGTGGCGTGTGCGAGCGCGATTCTGATTGGCTGTTACATCTAAGTAAACATTCGAATCGGTCGAAACCAGGAAGCGGCGGCCGCCATTTTCTCTCTCGCACTCTGAGGGGGGGGCTGTAAACAAAGGCAAAAAATATATAAAGGGGCTGTTTAGACAGCGCCCATGCACATAGCCATGTTAGTTGAGTCCTCAAAGATCCCCCAAGGCCAAAAACGGTAAATTTTTATTTTTGGCAAAATTTCGCCGATTACGCTTACCGTACGCGTACGGTGCGCTTACGCTAAAAATTTTAATAAAAAAAAAAAAAAAACACTCTCTGTGCTTGGCATATTATTGTCATCACTTACAAATTAAATTTAACAGATTACCTATCACAAGGAAGCGCATAATATGTCCTCCATGTGCGCACGGTGCGTAAAGTGGGCACGCGGTGCGCGTAGCGCACTGCGTGCCCACCTTGCGTGTACGGCACTAACTGCGTAAAGTGGGCGCGCGGTGCGCGAAGCGCACCGCGTGCTCACTGTGCGCGCACGGTGCGCGAAGCGCACCGTGCGCGCACGGAACGAACTGCGTTAAGTGGGCGTGCACGCCACGAATGGCGTAAAGTAACTTAGCATTTAAAAAACCGTACAAATTCACTGAAAAAACCATAGGTTTCACACACGTTATAGTTAGGAATTAGCATTTAAAAAACCTTGCAAATTCACTGAAAAAACCATAGGTTTCAGACATGTTATAGTTAGCGGAAATTTTACTGATAAAAAACCAATGAAATTCCCCCGTTATAGTTAGTGCAGGCAACTATAACTCACGCGACCGCAATCTTCTGCTGATGACATATGTGTCTTTATGAAAAAAAAATATTTGTAATATATGTATAGCTAAAAATTTATGGAAGAAGACATGGGCAAATAAGTGTCTAAATACAGTATTAGCATCAGCAGAGGATTGCGGTCGCGTGAGTTATAGTTGCCTGCACTAACTATAACGGGGGAATTTCATTGGTTTTTTATCAGTAAAATTTCCGCTAACTATAACATGTCTGAAACCTATGGTTTTTTCAGTGAATTTATATATATATATATATATATATATATATGGTATATTGTCTGAAGTGCCCTTGCAACCTCAGATATGTGGGGAGCACCATCAACCAGGTGAAAATGAGGGTCCTGGAACATCAAAGGGCCATTGCCACCAATGATACAAACTATCCGGTGGCGCGGCATTTTGCCAGCCACCATATGAGGGATAGATCGTTGCTGCAGTTTCACTGCCTAGACCATGTCCCCAGAGATGTTAGAGGAGGGGATAGGGAGAAGAGACTCAGGAGGCTTGAATCTAGATTCATTATTGACCTCCAATGCAAATTTCCAGGAGGCTTGAATGGTGGGGAGGAACTTGTCGTACATTTAGGGACGTAACTGCTCTCTCTGATTAGTTGGGGCAATCATGAAAGTATTGAAAGGACTGGAGCAAGCATGTCATCCTGTTTGACAACAATAGGCCCATTCAGGGCGGTATATAAACAATGTATGACATGGTAAGGATTAGGAGAGTAGAGTGTAATATCAACTCTTCTCCACAGTCGGATCTTATCAATTTTGACAACATTAGTCATTCACTAGCCCACCCAGGGCGACATTTAGCTTTCAGGTCCGCACTAGGCGCAAGAAGTATAATGAGTTGAACAGCCCCCCATAATAATTACTGTGTAAATATGTACATAGCAATATTGCAGTTAATGTATATAATGTAAATGTTGTACATAGGATGCGCTTGAATTAAATTTAATTTACACTCTATAATTTTGATTGCATTTATGAGATGATTCCTTGAATGAACTTCGTATCTGAACGAGTAATGGAGTTTCTGAGAGTCTAAAACTGTGTCCCATAACATGTTCTAAGATGGCGCCCATAGATTTGTACTATGAACTTGTCCGTTTTCTAATTAATGTAAGAATCATGTGTTTCAAGGTCGCTATGACGATGGGGCCGCCGACATTGACGTAGGCAGGATTGCCGAAATGCATTTGTTGTGTTGATTTCTTTTCGCCAAATAAATCTGCAATAGATGTATAGTAACGCGAGTACTGGTCATTTCTACTTTGTGGGGAGCTGAAATATATATATATATTACCTACTGGCAGTGGCCAGTAGGTAGTTATAGTTAGAGCCTAGTTTCCATAGGAAAACATTTTTTTGTTTTGCCAATAACTTTAGCGCCGCTTGACGAATCTTCACAAAATTTTCAAAACTAATTGTTCACTCAGGTCAGCTCCTGTCTTGAAAGTTTCAGGGTGATTCGTCAAGTGGGGCCGAGAAACAAGGGAGGCCCAAAACCTGTTTTCTCCATGTTAATTTCCATAGGAAACTTTAGACACGGCTACAGCCTAAACTGCTGAACGGAATTACACCAAATTTGGCACAGAGATAGCTCTTGGTCCAGGAAGCAAGCTTTTTAGGTCTCGCCTGAGCCAGCGCGCATGCGCTGCTCTGCTAGGCTTATAGTAAGGACTTCTATCTCCCACATCTTTTCCTCATGTTTTTTTTCCTGCCAAAGGCTCGGGTATATCCTGCCGTATCTATTTCCAATTATCGCTTCAGCACTTGTTTACATTTGCATGTCTCGCGGTCGCGTTAATTGGAAACAGATGGCGTTCACTTTTGCGGCCATGCGTTTCTTCTTTCCTTTTAACTTTGATGCCTATTTCCCACTCCCATCCGCACCTCAGCAAAGTACTTGTTACTTTTTCTTCTGTTTTTACCTTCTCGTTGTTTCCTTTTCTCTTCACTTTTCTCCTTTCTACCTTCCCTTTTCTCTTTCAGACTGGATTTCCTCGTTTTCCGTTTCGGGTGGCTTGCTTTTAGTCGCGACTGATGCACTGTGTGACCGTGGGAACATCCTTTTCCTGTATGCTATTGAATCGTATTTAGCATTATTTTCCAAGTCAGGCTTGTTGAGTTTCGTGCCCTTACTCTAATCTACCCATGGGCGCAGACTTTTCCTAAACTAAAGATGTAAACAGCACAACTTGCAGCCGCATAGCTATTAGACCCCACCTTGCAAGGGAGGGGTGTTGGTAGGCACGGGGGGAGTATTAAGGTTCCAGAGAGGAGGAGGGGTCATGTGTATGTGGTTCCCTGACTCCACCTGGGGTCCTCACATGGTCATTTTGCCTCACTTCACGTCATTGCTTCGGAGATTAATCCTCAAACTCGCAGAGGAAGGAGCAACCTGTGCCCGGTAGCCCCTCCTGCATTCTGCTGGAGGTGCCCCCTGCTTGCATACAAGTAATTTCCTCCCTCGGTGCACACACTGTTCATCATTCATTGCCGAGGAAGATGAGTCCTATTTCTCCATAGATTATATTTTATTTATTGGGGAAGGATGTCTGTGCCTATTGTGACTCCTTTCCTTTTCTGTGCACATAAATACTTGAATTCCAAATGAACATTTCATTTATACACAACTACTCATTTAGCCTCAAGGAAGAGGAGTCCTACAGATTCCCTGTAACATAATAGCGGAGGACTCCTGTGTCAATGCAGACTCCACTTACTTTCTGCAGACGTCCACACTTTACTCTTGAATAGTTCCTTCTTTTTCTGTGGGATTTTCATTTAAACTCCTGGGAGATGGCGCCTGAATCCCCAGAGTTTACATTACCATCGGCTAGTGAGTCTGCCTCCTTGCTCACTCCATCGGAAGTGCTGGAGTGCTAATTCTGTGTAACCAGCTGAGGTATTTTACCGTTAGGAGACCGACACGCCACCTTTCCAGAGACGTGTCTCCAGGTTTGGCAGGGCCACTGGAATAATGGGGCAGAGAAGGGACAAATTACGCGAGAGGTTTTCTCTAAATCATGTGTCAAGAAATTGTGTGGCGTAATGTGGCACGTTATAGTAGTACTACTTTATTATCTTGCCGTTGTTATACTTGTTAACAATGTCAGGGCATAGGTTGCACCTCATTAATGCAAGTTCAGCTCCCAAGTATTGTAATAAACAACAGAAAGGTGACCAATAAGCCTTTGCAAAGGGCATTCTGCGCAGCCACACGTGTTGCTGCATTTTCAGTGACCTTTAAACCGCTTGTGCTAGAGACAATTTCTTTGTTTGTTAAAATCTGCAGATTATGCAGCAGATGATGGATTATGCGGCAAATGCGGCAAAGGTATACTTAAGCGAAAAATACTGCTGCTGCACAATCGCATAATTCAAGTGTTGGGCAGTGCCTGGTGGGTTGGTCCCACAGATGAGTTTGTGAGCCTGTTCTAAGGCCAAGCGGGTAGATTTTTACTGTTTATTTCTCTAATGTTAAAACAATCATTACCTGCAGCAAGCACAAATGCATGCGTTCTCCCATACTTTGAGAAATACACATAGAGCGTGTCTTCACAAGTTCAGAACTGGACAGATTTACAAATGTGGCCCACTTTCTAAAGCTCTCTGGTTTGCCAAGTGCATGTGCCTTATGAAGAAGTGCAGGTACTCAGTACTTGTTAGTACCGGTCCATTCTAAGCACTGCGCATTATGTGCTGATGCTGGATAAATATATTGCATTTGTACTGCTCTCCGGTTAAAATAGGGAGTTCCCAGCCTGTCTCAGATTCCCTCTGCAGCTATATAGGTATATATTGCAGGGTCTGCAAAAGTCATGTCCTCCTCAGGAAACCCCCAGGTGCCCGCCTTAGAAAATCCCCCAGGTGCCCTTGTGTTTTCCTGGTACTAGAGCACATGTCCTGGTTTAAAAAACGGCCCATTATGCACTATGCTTAATTTAACCTGTTTTTCATTGGTACATGCTGCCTGTACCTTGGGGAGCCAGCACAGATCCAGGCTGGCCGGATCCATGCCACATCTTCAGGGAGTCCTCTAAAGATACATTTCCATAGGTGCGCACTGACATGGGAACAGTCCACAGTCACGCACGTGACACTGGACCGAGTGTGCACAAGTCACTGGACAACGGTGTGCCGGCAGGGTCACTTTATCTGACTATGGTGAAGGAGAAAAGCCCGTGTTCATCCCAGTAAGTGCTGGTTCGTGGTCCAAAACCCATGAAGTAACGTGTTTACCATCCAGAAAAAGCGCTATGGCACCTTCTCGGGAACATGAAGCACTGCATAGACACAATGCACGGCACTGCACCCCGCTGCTCAGCGTCCCCTACCACAAACAGGATAGATCCACCGGACTGAGTGCTGAGGACACAACCCACACATACTCCCTGGTCGATACAAGGTGTGAGCTTGGCCATGTTGTAATGCCAACAACTCCTTTGTTCTCTCTCCTGCACCGCAACAAACAGCCGTCCGATACCCCTCCCCATTCAAATCCAGGTTATCATCTGTACCCCGATGGGCAGATTTATCATAGTGTGGCATTTCCCTTGAGTCACGGAAGGTAATGCATGGGCAACGCAACATTAAGTCAGATTTACCAAGCAATGCGAGGCCACCTTGCGTGCCTGTGGTGCTTGGCACATCTGGAGTAACGTACAAGAGCACAAGTCGCTGTCATGTGTTACTGTGCCCCAAGGAGGCATTCCATGGATGCAGCGTGGGTGTTCCCACGCATCCACCCATGAATTTGAGTGCAGTCCCAGATTTATGGTAGACCTGGAATGCATCAAAATGCTACGCCTTCCCAGAAGAGGTGTAATGAGGAGAAATATGTTTATTTGTCCTTGTTTTTTCCACTGTCTGCATGTGCTGCATTCTACAGCACAGATAGAAAGAGGAAAAAACCTCTGAGGATTGTTTTTGTGCAGGAAGGTGTTGCTTCCTAGATAAAACCAACCCTGCCTACAACGCAGGCACCCTTACACCACGGCATAAGGGTGCCTGAATCGGTGCGAGGCAGCACATTGTGCAGCAGTGCAGAGAAAGGACAGGAATGCAGCATATGATGTTAAATAAGGTGCATTCCTGCCCTCTCCCTGTCGCGCAACACAACATGGTGTCTTGCTGGTTTGCATGAAAATGTGATAAATCTGCATCTGATCAGTGGACTGCGATTTGCTTATGATAATATACTTAAGCCCAGATTTCCAAAGCCCATGTATTGCCACTGCTTCATGCAAGGGGGGTATGCAGCGGCTTCAGTGAGGTTTACTGAGCCACGTGGAGTCCCTTTGTGTGGCTCTGCGTGGCGTAGTGAATCTGGAGTAATGTGAGGCAGCGCAAGTCACTGCCTTGGGTTTCTCTACCCTGGGAAGGCGCTCCATGGGTGGAGGGTGGATGTTTCCACGCACCCACCCATGGATATTGTGCATTCCCAAAATTGCTAAGACTAGTAAACCTGGGAATGCATCAAAATGCCTTCCCAGGTGTGGCGTAATGGGGAGAAATATTTCAACTTATTTCCTCTTTCCTCATTCTGCCGCACATCTGGAAAAGAAAAAAAGCCTCTAAAGATTGTTTTTGTGCAGGAAGGTGCCCCTTCCTGCGCAAAAACAATCCTGCCTGTAACACAGGCACCCTTGCTGTGCAAGGGTGTCTACGTTGGTGCCAGGCTGCGCTCAGTGTGCCAGTGCAGGGAGAGGAATGTGCACAAATCTACTTGTATTGGCCATAAATTACCTCCATTTCAAGTTCCCCATAAGAAGTATGAATTACAAAATATTTTAGTACTTTTGCAAGATTCAGCCTGGTCCTCTGTCATCACTGCACACCACGGAACCACGTGGGGAGGAGGATAACTTTCCACCTGCAGCAAATACAACAAGCATTGGCATAGCCAATAGGTCTCGCCTTTAAGACCTTATAAGTGTTTAGCCATGCAACAGTTGATGTTTTTGCACCAAGGATATTGTGCTGCTTAACTAAATACTTATAAGGTCCCAAAGGCGAGACCTTTTGGCTATGCCAATGCTTGAGATATTTAAAGATTTACAGATATTGATATTTGAGAATTGTGAGATCTTATTGGCTGTGCCCTCCGGAGCACTAGCTTGCCTCTGATTGGCTGCCAACACTTCATACCAGGAAGTGTTGGCAGCCATCTTGGCCTCAGACCGAGGGAGAGGTAAAAAAGTAAGGAATACTTTAACAAACATAAAAGGGGGCAGGGTAGGAACACCCTGACCCCCCAGGCCCAAAAAAGCACATATTTCTTTTTTTTTTTACATTTTCAGCCGGGTTGTGCTGGGTGCGCGAACCCGGTCGAAAATGAAAAGAAAAAAAAAAAGCGCGGGCTCCTGCACTTCGCTTTTTAAAGCCCCGGGTGGGCCATGTCCCGGGGGCATTTCTTAATTGTGTAGCGGGGGCCCCCGCAGCCCCGGGGACCGCCACCTCCCTGGGGCTTTAAAGTATATGCATGGGGGATCACGCAGCCCCCCGCAGCTCCGGGGACAGCCACCTCCCCAGGGCTTTATTGAGGCCCCCCCAAGCCCAGGGGACCGCCACCTCCCCAGGGCTTAATTTAAATTATTAAGGTGTGGGGGGCTCCTGCCCCCCCACACTACCCCAGGGACCACCACCTCCCCGGTGCTCCAATTAAATGGACCACCACCTCGCCCACACTTTTGAAATGTAGGGAGGGGGGCCACGCGGCCCCCATCCTGGAGCCTTTGATGGCGCTGGGGACCGACACCCCCAGGCCGGCTCCTGCAATTTCCTGGGGTGCCCACCCCCAGGACATTGCTGTTTGCTATGGCAGGGTGGCAGCACGGCTCCTGCCCTGTCATAACAAACTCTGCTTCGGTTTTTGGAAGCAAGAGCAGTAAACCTGCTCTCGCTTACAAAAACCGAAGGAGAATTGCTTTTGCACAAGGGAAGCTGCATGTCAGCAGCTCCCCTTGTGCAAAAGCAATGCCAGCTCCTGCAGGAGGCATGGAGCCAGCGGGACCGTGGGGGCACCAAAGGAGAGGCTAAGCCCCGGGGGATGTGGTCCCTGGGGCCAGAAGTGGCCCGGGAGGGGGCCGCGAGACCCCTCCCCTCCCCTATAAGTAAAAAAAAAACATGGAAAGGCCGGCCCCAGGAGATGGGGTCCCCGGGGCTGTAATTGGCCTCTGGAAAGGGGGCCACGCAGTCCCGCTCCCCACATTTTTTTTTTTTTTAAACCAAGGCTGCCAGGCCCTGGGGGATGGGGTCCCCTGTGCCAAAAGTGGCCCAGGGAAGGTGCGCCACACAGCCCCCCTCCCATAAAAGAAAAAAAAAGAAACCAGCAACGTGCCAGATGCCTGCCCCTCCCTGCACCACCCTGCGAACGCGCCCCCTGGCCCGTTGTAAATTGGGGAATTCATTCCCCTTGAATACTTAGGGTCCCTGGGGGCCAACTACACCACCAGGTACCTCCAGTAAGCGGCACAGAGCTGGATTGTAGAGAGGTGGTCCGAGGCCACACCCCTTTCTACACCACTCTGCAAACGCGGGTTCTGGCGCACTGCAGGTTAAGGATGAGCTCCACTTGTGTCCTAAGGTCCTCAGGACACAACAGGACCTCATCGCCCCACCAGCAGTGTGCCAAGAGGCGCATTTGCAGAGTGGTGTAAAAAGTGGCGTGGCCTCGGACCACTTCTCTGCAATCCAGCTCTGTGAAGCTTACTGGAGGTACCTGGTGGGCTAATTGGCCCCCAGGGACCCTCAGTATTGAAGGGGATGTAATCCTCCAATGCAGAACACTCCAGGAGGTGCGCCTGCAGAGTGGTGGAGAAAGGGGGCGTGGCCTGGTATGAAAAGTTAGCAATCCTGCTGTGTGGGACTTACTAGAAGTAATAGGAGGGGTAGTTGGCCCCCAGAGTTGACGTTGGGGGCTAACTACCCCTCATGTTACCTCCAGGAAGTCCCACACAGTGGGATTGCTAAGAGGTGTTCGAAGGCCACGCTCACCTTTCTCCACCACTCTGCAAACGCGACTGCTATGTTATAGTTAGAAATTAGCATTTAAAAAACCTTAGAAATTCACTGAAAAAACCATAGGTTTCAGGGACGTTATAGTTAGAAATTAGCATTTAAAAAACCTTAGAAATTCACTGAAAAAAACCAAAGGTTTCAGGGACGTTATTGTTAGAAATTAGCATTTAAAAAACCTTAGATATTCACTGAAAAAAACAGAGGTTTCAGGGACGTTATAGTTATTTGGACATTTCACTTGTACAAAACCAGAGAAATTCGGCTGTTATAGTTAGTAGAGCTAACTATAACTCACGCCCCCGCAATGCACTGCTTATGACGTCACATATTACATCACTCATGACATGCTCAGTGACATCACTGATGACATCTGAAATGACACCACTGATGACATCATCCATGTGATCATCTGATGCACCTCCTCACACCCTAATAAAACCTTTCATACACCCACTCTAAAATACAGACTACCAATATCGAAACCATAGACACACCAGTAGCAGTTAGTACATACCCGCTCAGTGATTCATATGTCTACATCCACCCACTAACCCATGCAGTCACTCATATACACAGTCATTCATCAATACAGCTACTAATATAATCACTCATACACCCATATAGACATGCACACACTGCCACTCACCCAAAGAGTTACTCAAAAACCTAGTCACCCAAAGAATTATTTACACTGCCATTTACTCACCCATACAGTTATACATGCACCATGTCACTTATTCATACAGATACATACTGTCTTCAACAATTTCTGACATAAGCACACACTTATCTATGTAGCCACTGTCACAATCACTCCCTGTCACATATGCTCACTTATACGTACACCTATACATACACCCACTCACCGATACACTACCTAACACAAGCACTCATAAATGCATCCACCCAGTGAAAAACCCACTCGCACATCCATGCAGGGAGTCACACACCCCCTTACCCACACAGACACTCAGGCACCCATACAGGTTCTCAGACAACCAATCATTCTTCAATAAACCTTGACATATATAGATATAATGTTCTTGAAATTTTTAGAAGCACTCAGTCACTGGATGATGTAATCAGTGATGTCATTTGAGATTTCATCAGTGATATCACTGAGCATGTCATGAGTGATGTAATATGTGACATCATCAGCAAAGCATTGCGGGGCGCGAGTTATAGTTAGCGCTACTAACTATAACAGCCGAATTTCTCTGGTTTTGGATGAGTGAAATGTCCAACTAACTACAACGTCCCTGAAACCTATGTTTTTTTCAGTGAATATATATGTATATATATATATATATATATATGCCAAGGTGTATTGAAGAATGAGTGGGTGTATGAGTGTCTGAATGGATGATTTAGTGGGTGCATGACTGACTGTATAAGTGAGTGATTGGACGTGTCTTAATGAATGTACGGGAGAATGACTAATCTGTGTGAATGTCTGTATCAGTCTGTCAGTTGGTGTGTAAGTGGCTGCATGGGTTGGTGAGTAGCTATATGAGTGTCTATATGGGTTAATGATTGGTTGTCTGAGTACCTGTATGGGTGCCTGAGTGTCTGTGTGGGTGGGTGTGTGACTCCCTGCATGGTTGTGAGAGTGGGTGATTCACTAGGTGAGTGCGTTTGCGAGGGGCTGTATGGGTGAGTAAGTATGCATATGGCTGTGTTTGTGAGTGAGTGGATATCTCAGTGGTATATGTGTGAATGTGTGAGTACATATGTGAAAGGCAGTATAAGTAAGGGTTGGAGTATATAAGTGACTATATGTGAGAGTGAGGATTGTGAGAAAATGTATGAATGAGTGTGTGCTTGTATCAGTGATTGTATAAGAGAGTAAGTATGTGTTAGTATCTGTATGAATAAGTGAGGTGGTGCACATATAACTGTATAGGTGAGTAAATGGCAATGCGATTGATTCTTTGTGAGACTTACTATGTGTGTGAATAACTGTATGGGTGAGTGGCAGTGTGTGAGTGACTTTATGGGTATATGATTGCATATATCAGTGGCTGTATAGGTGGGTGACTGTGCGAATGAGTGTCTGTATGGGTGAGTGAGTGGATATGTGTACATCTATGAATCAGTGAGTGGGTATGTACTAACTGAAATTGGTGTGTATGGTTTTGAGAAGGGTAGTCTATATTTTAGAGTGGGTGTATCAAAGGTTACATTAGTGTGTGAAGAGGTACATCAGATATTAAGTGGATGATGTCATCAGTGGTATCATCAGTGATGTCATTTTGAGATGTCATCAGTGATGTCACTGATCATGTCATGAGCTATGTAATATGTGACATCATCAGCAGTGCATTGCGGGGACGCAAGTTATAGTTAGCTCAGCTAACTATAACGGACGAATTTCTCTGGTTTTGTACAAGTAAAATGTCAGCCTAACTATAACGTCCCTGAAACCTGTGTTTTTTTCAGTGAATTTCTAAGGTTTTTTTAAATGCTAATTCCTAACTATAATGTCCCTGAAACCTCTGTTTTTTTCAGTGAATTTCTAAGGTTTTTTTAAATGCTAATTTCTATTTATGCCTACATAGGTAGAACGTGTGCAGAAAGAGGAAGAAAGGCACAGAAAGAAGCAAAAGAAGCGCAGAAAGAGGCAAGAGAGGTACAGAAAGAGGAAGAAAGGTGCAGAAAGAAGCAAGAGAAATGCAGAGATAGGCAACAAAAGTCCAGAAACAGGAAGAAAGGTGCAGAAAGAAGCAAGAGAAGTACAGAAAGAACCAACAGAAGTGCAGAAAGAGGGCTACTTTGACTGTACCTTACAACAGACTCATACAAAGTAGCCTAATCACAAATCCTTCTCTCAAGATGTCTTAACCCTCACTTGTCTCTTGAAGGTTCACTATTAATCGACTGCTCAGAATGTTAGGCCTACCAAATATAAAACAGCAACCCTAAGCATATCACTGTTTTAAGTCTGACCAAGTTTGTGATGGTATGCATGTGTGTCTCTGCTTTTACCTAGTAACATGTTATATTTTAAAATAAACATACAAATACTTGAATACCTGTGTTTCAAACAGCATACTCTGTAAAAGTGTGTACAAAAATGTGTATGCATTTCTTTCTGATCACAATACAGGGCACATGGGTATTCAATATTATATTTGAGGAGGTCTTTAACACATATATACATAAGACATGTCTGCCTGTGCAACCGAATGACAGCAGAACTGAGAAGATTTGACCACCTATAGGAGAAGTTATCTGCTTTTTAAGCCTATTATGCATCTTCAGATGCATAATACATGTAAGAATACATGTACAAGTAGGCATATACCTCAGTCACAAGAGCATTCAGACCTTTAAACCTGACCGCTTGCACTTCCCATTTGAGTGCAGAAAGAGGTGAGAGAAGTTCAGAAATATGCAAGAGAGTTGCAGAAACAGGCAAGAGAGGTGCAGAAAGAAGCAAAAGAGGTGGAGAAGGAGGCAAAAGGGGTGCAAACAGAGGTAAGAGGGTAGAGGCATGCAGAAAGAGGCAAGAGGGGTACACAAATTTGCAAGAGAGGTGCAGAAAGAAGCATGAGCAGTGCAGAAAGAAACCACAGAGTTGCAGAAAGAGGCAAGAGGGGTACAGAAAGAGGCAAGAGAACTGCAGAAAGAGGCAAGAGAGTTGCACAAACAGGCAAGAGATGTGCAGAATTGGTAACGGGTGCAGAATGAAGCATGAGAGGTGCAGAAAGAGGGAAGAGAGGTGTAGACACATGCAAGAGAGGTGCGGGAAGAGGGGTGCATAAAGAAGGGAGGTGCAGAAAGCTTAATTTGGCTGCTGCTACTCCAATGTTCTCTACAAAGTCTTAAATGTATTGACTCCAATACTCCACCCCAAGCTGCACATGTATCAAGTTCAGTCAGTGCCAGGGACCCCCACTATACCATCTCCCTGAGACTATATTTTTGTGGGATCTAGTTACACAACTGCAATGGGAACAACACAGAGGATACTTTCTGAGTACTCCAACGTTGGCCACCTCCCACGCACAACTGATCTTGAAGCTCTGTTGCACATGATTTCCCTTCAATGAATGTTGAGAAGAACGACCTATGGGCCCTATTATGTATAGGGCGCACTTTGCCTGTTTGCGCCCTGGCATACCTTAAAACAGGTGTGCTGGGCACAAACAGAGAAAGTGTGTTCCATTACATAGAATGCGCTGCCACAAGGGCAGCCGCAAACTTGTGCTGCCCTGGGGGCAGCGCATTCAAGTCAAATATAGAGTGGCTTTGAAGCAAGCAGCCGCTCCATAGTTCACTGTGCAGGTGGCAACCCGTCTGCACTTTTAAAGGGGATTAGAGATCCCCTTGAAGGTGGGTTCAGTGAGTGACTGCACCCCCTGCAAGGGGAAGTCTGGGGAATCCATAGGACCCCCAACCCCCCTTCAGAGGGCTGCAATCACGGGACTCACAGACAGTGTGCTACCTGAGAGCTTCTTTGCCTCTGCGCTCACATCTGTAATATGCTGCGGGCGCAGAGTCAAAGTAATTCCCTTGTTTTCATGGGGCACACTCTCATGCAAATGAGGGAACACCCTCTTGAAAAACACTGTATGTGTGCCAGCACATTCAGTATTACAGAAAGGGCCACACAAGCGTCTGCGGCTCTTTCTGTAATACCAGGGCATGCAAAGCGTGCGCAAATGCCCATTGCGCCCCCGGGAAAATTACTGTAATACGGCCCCTGGAGTATTGTTCCTCCATTTTTGTTTGTGCAACCTTCCAGATCGACTCCTTCCCATTTTATTATGTGCCCCCAAAGATAATCCTGTTGATTGTGCTATTTATATTCTACATGAAACAACTAGAAAATATGGCAGACCACTCACAAATCTTCATGAAAAACATAGTAAAGAAAAACAACCTTATCTAAATGGGTCATCCCTTGATAACTTCTACCACAGTTAAGGGCTGGATGGCATTGTAGTACTAAAAAATTGACTGTATTATACAATAATCCCTCCTGTTACCTCAGCTTCATTTCAAGCACTCATTAACAATTGAATTCCTGATGGCTTCTCAAATAGTTGTATTTTATCGGCCAATTCCACAGTCACTGACACTATACTGCCTTCAATGTTACGTTAAAGTTTGCAACTCCGCTGACTGCTTAGTTCAACAAGGTAAATAAATGATCCCTAAAAGTGTGCTGGATTTTCTTGGAGGTTCTATCCACTTTAGAATTAGTTGCATTACCTCTAAAGTGCCTACAGGGAAACCGCCATCCTACCTGATCTCCAAACTCTGATGTTCTATAGGATAAAACTACTTTCTTCAGAGATGACCTCTTTATTGCTCATTCAGCCTAAATCCAAAATAGCAGCTCTCGCCTTTTCAGATAATGCTCATTGGCTTAAAATACTCTGCTTCGCACACCTTGATCAACCTTATATCGTGGTGTAGGCATCTGCATTGTAAATGGTCTCAATGTATTTGTCTTTTCTGAATGACACATTAAGGGTATTTCTTTTGTTTTGTGTATTTATTTGTTCAAGCAAGTGTTTGTTTAAAATGAGTAAGCAGAAAATGAGGTTTGAAGGAAATGAAATGCACTGCCTTCAAGAAATGAGTGGAAGTAAATGAGAATGTGAGGGGAGAAAAGACCAGAGCTAAAGAATAGGTGAATGGTAAGAATTATGGGTGAGGTAAAGTGGAAAGATGAGGGAATAAATAAAATGGTGGGTCTGAATGAGGCAAATAGTATAGGAGGCAAAAAAATATTAAATGATGAATGAAGTAATGTGAGTAGCAAAGAGGTAGGCGGGAAAGGGAGGAAGAGAGGAGAAGGAACCTAAAAATGTGGATTCTGGGGGCGAGCCCAACCACAATAGTTGAGTGGGCGTGATCCACAGAGGCTCCGCTGCAACATCACAGAAAGTCACGGCACTTAAGTCCCTACCAACTTGATTGGAGGTTACAAACACTGTAACCATGAGGAGAGTGAGGGGCACAGCAGGGGGTGCCTATTAACCCCCCCAGAACAACTAATTGCATAAGATTCTGTGCTGGCCTCTGGGAGTAGAGTGACGGCCCTGTCGTAGAGCTCACGACCTCCGCAAGCAGTGAGGCTCGCATCTGCGAAAGGATTCATGCTTCCCATCAGTCGTGGCTCACAATACTTGTGGTTGGGGGAGTTGGGGGGGACGGGTGGATGTTCGCACGAGTCCCACAGTTGGCGTTTTCCTGCTCCTGAACAGAAACAGGCATGCTCCCTACCCCCGTAAGCCAATCACAACGCTGCAATGGCAGCATTGTGATTGATGCGGACAGCACCCAGCCGGGCACCTTTAGGGAGGCCATGTTCTCTATGTAGGCTGCATGCAGCCTATATAGAGAAAATATAGGGTGCGCATGACTGGTTAGGGCCGACCAAACAGTCAGGGTGCTCAGAGTGGTGCAAGCCACACCTCCCAGACCCGCCCACCCACCCGCCCCCAACCAGTTATACCCTCCCGCCTGCCCCCAACCAGCCATACCCTGCCTTCTGCTTTCTCGCATGTGTGAGAAGCAGAAACATAAAATGGTACTTAAAATACCATTTTATGTTTCTGCTTCTCGCACTGCGAGAAAGCAGTGGTGCAACGCTCCTCTGCCCTAATGGAGGAGCCGCCCCTGCTCTCCATGATGCCTGGAATGCTGGGAGGTTGGTCGAGAGGGGAGGAGATTCCCATGAGATATTTACAGTAATGGTAAGATCAACAACATAGCAACGGAGAGCCCGCGATCCAGCCTTGCAGCTTGGAGCCATACCTGGGGGATTCGTCCAAGACCCTCACCATGTGAGTACTGGGGCAGCCCACGGGGGGGGAAGGACTGTGTAGCCGTGGGAACCCCCGAAGTACTTACCACAAGTACAGCAAAACAGAAGCTACCAGCAAGTGGGACCCTGCCTGACTTTAAGATGGCAGCTCTCACTGAAGGGGTCAGAGGTTCAGCTGCCTGGCCCTAACATGGAAGGCCGCCATGTGGTGAGCGACAATCACCCTGATAGTGACCTACGACCACAGGGCAAATCCGGTGACACCAACTGGCTGCTTTGAAGCATGTACCTAACCAACACGCTCCTGTACGACGTTATTCCGCCGCCTTTTTCCCCGCTTGGAATCACAACGCGGTCGTTACAACGCCCGCGTTGTGATTCCGCATACCATTACTCCGCAAGTCGGAAGAACGACTTGCGGAGGGGGGGCGCTGGATGTTGGAAAAGTATAATTTACTATTCCAACTCCAGTCTGTGCGGACACTAGGGAAGGTGTTGGATTTTAAATCCAACACCTCCCCCCCCTCCGCAAGTCGTTCTTCCGACTTGCGGAGTAATGGTATGCAGAATCACAACGCGGTCGTTGTAACGACCGCGTTGTGATTCCAAGCAGGGAAAAAGTTTTGTGGTAAATGTTGTTTACCCGCCCAAAATATCTCTCAGGGCAGTTCATGAAGCGTAGGTGCTAATACTCCCATGGAGCGAGTGAGAGGATACACGAAGGTCTCAACCTTCCTCATCGACTTCCAGCGCCTACAGAGAACACCCCCATATTCGTAGACTGGACTATGCTAGGGGTCTGGGGACTGAGCAAAGTACACCAAAGCCTGAGGGTTGATCAAGCCCAGCCCAAACATTGACAGTCTTGTGGCTCCTCCCACTCTTTGAAGTGTGCGGCTGGGGGTGGACACCAAGAAAGGAGATCAACTGTCAACAACAATGCGAGGGAAATAGCGGACCCCACGGCTGCGCCTCAGTTTCACCAATTGAAGGGCTGCTTCGTGCTCATTACTCTCCAGTTCCACTGTTTAATCTAAATTTGAAGGGACTGGCACCACCTGCTTGACACACTTCTTCCAAGCAATAGCACCTAGATGAACGACACTTCTCTGGCACATAAGTAGTAAAAACTTTCACTTCCAGGTCGCAGTCTCTGGTTGTGCATGCTGTCTTTATGTCTCTGAAAAAGCACCAGGTGAATAGAGTGTCTAGCTACTTCACACCAGGAAGACACAGGACGCCCCACTAGTGACACCTTAGAGCTCTCACAAAAGAGGACCGCATCTCCTCTTTAAGGGACTTTAAATGGGATCTCCAAGAGGAGCTAAAGGCTAATTTAGCCTCTTCACTGGATGGCCTCAAATCTGACATTAATGGTGCAAGAAGTAGACTCTGTGAGCACCCTCACTTTAGAGCTCAATACTAAAGTACAGGACCTAAAGCAATGAACTGTCCAGATAGAAGACTCAAACCAATTCTTCCATGCACAGCTGCAGGCCTCACGCTTAAAATGTGAAGTCCTCGAAAATAAATACTGCCGCAACAACATTTGCATCCGAGACCTGGACGAAAGAGCAGATGGTCCAGACTTAGAGGCCTTTGTAATGGGCCTGTTCTCAGAACTGCATGGGAGTGACCCGTCGAAGATCATGATCAATAGGGTCCATCGGGTGGACCTACAAGCACCTGGAGTGGCAAGCACGTACAAGCAGTACAGAAGAAGGAAGAAATCTCTTTTCAAAGCTCTACTTGCTTCCTTTTTCAGGATATAGCCCCTGCAACACTGGCCCGTTGGCAACAGTTTCAACCACTGCCAGATAAACTGAGGCGAGGTCACATCAAATATCGCTGAAACTACTGATTCGGACTGGCCTTTGACTTCCAAAACAAAACCCACCACTTTCCGGAATTCTCGGAGGAAGTGGCCCTGTTGAGCATCCCAACTCCAGAAGCCCAGCAGTTCGAAGAGGGATTGAAGTGCCCGAATGTGAGCTCTAACTGAAGTCTGGGCAAGGGACAATGGCTCTCCCAACGTCGTCCAAGACAGCAAAGGAAGCATAGAACTGCTATCGCTAACTTCCCTCTTCAATAACTTCCTTACCACGTACAGCCTATCGGACGAATCATCTGGCTACCAGCTATTCCCATTGGGGCTGTCCACCTCAAGGCTTTCCCTGACATTTGCTTCTCTCCTTCGGAGAGGTGGTGACCTCCTTGATATGAACATATGGGCTATGAGATGACAGATTCACATCTCTAAGTTTTTATTTCAATTACACACGCCATGCCTTGACAATATTATGCTTCTCTTGAATTTCACTAGTGGTTATTGACCAACATGCCTGATAAGATGTATTTCTACACAAACACTGTCTTTGGTTGGGGACTAGATGTCCCATTTTTTACTGTTTTGGGGTTTATGTTTATGTGTTCATTGGTACATGATGGAAAACTTTACTGGTGATGCGGGGGGAGACAAAGGTGGGAGTCAATGAAGAGAAATGTTTTATTATGGGGGTGGGGAAGAGAAGGAACACCCGAAGGGTGTTACACCCAGGGAGATGCATTGAGGTTCAATTAATCTTTTTTGCTCAACTTGACCCTATGTACCCCTGCCATGTAAACCTTAGTGGGCACCATCCCTTTTCAGTGGACTAAAAAAGAGATCATCCATTGGTGTATTAAAATCACTCCTAGAATATCGGACCTGTATCGAGCTAACTACCCACCACTCCTACAGCAACTAAAAGCAGACCTCAGGCGATAGGCACCAATTTATATTTCATAGCTCAGCCGCATACATGCCATCAAAATGATTGTCTTACCCAAGCATCTCTACCTCTTTCAGGGACTCCCCATAGAGTTAGATTGTGGATTCTTGCCGACCTTTCGCTCACTAGTAACATGCTTAATTTTGGCAAAATTGTAGAGCCCACCTACCATACAAAATGTTTAGACCATCGAAAGACTCAGGTGGTTTAGCCCTTCCGAATTTACATTTATATTACAAAGAAGTACAGTTGAGAGTGATCTCTGAGTAGTCGCAATGTGAATCAGATAAACATTGGATGCACATGAATAGAATGGTGGTGGTGCGATACATATGGGCTGTATTGTAGGAACCAAAGGCAGATCATCCCCCAGTGCATAATTGAGTACCCTAACAAAAATGACTCTTAAAATTTGGAATGAGGGGAACAGATCTGCAGAATGGCCCACTTTTCCTTCCCCTTTGTTGCAAAGTCATCCTGTGCCCTGGGCACCCCCCAACATTTTGTGGACTGGTTCCGGTGGTGGTAACTGACTCTGACTGACCCTGGGCTCTGCCTAAACAGGTCCAGGGCCAGTGCTATGCTAAAAGACACTTAGAATACAGTGAAGACACCTACATACACTAGGGTACACTATGGGTTGGGGTACCCCTGTGATTGGCATGACCTACCCTATAAGGCCCTGGTACATAATAGGGCAGGGGATAGGGCATTGCAGTTTAGAGGCCAGCAGCCCTTTCTGCACTTGCATGTGTGCACTGCTGAGCCTGAGGTCAGTTTAAAAGAAGTCCTGTTTGCAAGACTGATTTTAAAAAGTAAATTGTGCCCAAACTCGACTTTGGTGTTTGGGGCACTTCAAAATGGATAACCTACAATGTTTGGGTATATTAGGTACCCCCAGGGTCTCCCCTAGGTGTCCCAGGGGTGGGGGTCATGTATTTATAAGGAGGACCCTCATAAAAGGAGTTTTATATGCTCAGGGTTAAGTGAAATTGCACATTTCACTCCCCACATTGTGATTATGTTTTGCACAAAATCGACTTTGGTGCTAGGAGCCCTGTGGAGGGAGGGTCTGCAATATTTCTGCTTATTGAGAACCCCTAAAGTCTTCCCTAGGTAGACCAGGAGTGGGGGTCCTGTAGATATAGGCAGAGTACCTAGAAAATGTGTTTTTATAAGCCCTGGTGCTGGAAAAATGGCCTAGTCATGTTTCCCATTGCAAATCCCCTGCCACATAGGTTAACATGGAAGGAAGTTATTAACTAATAACTCTTGATAGGAGAAGGCTACAAGTACCATTCAAAGACTTCCCAGAATGGTATTAATAAACTCAACAATATGATATTGTTGAATTTCTCCTAAAATGTACATACAAGAAGTTATAAGACTTTCTTGTTTGTAAGCCCAGATTCAGCCTTCTAGTGGTCTGTCCTGATTGGTCAGAGTTAAGAGGATTAGCTAGGCTTTTTAGGTCTCACTGAGTCAGCGCATGCGCTGCTCTGTGAGACATTTTGTAGGTGGGTTTTAAAAGTGCTGCTACCCCCACGCTTTGGCTGGCCTATTGCTTGCGTTCACGCGAGCGCGCACGCGCGCAGCCGCCATATGTCTTTCACGTGCCATTATCGCGGCACCCGCGCTTCACTTTTAATGTTAAAAGTAAAGCGCGGGTGCTGCCATTATAGCAAAAGATCTATTTTTATACTTTTGCTATAATCGCGGCACCCGCGCTTTACTTTTAACATTAAAAGTAAAGCGCGGGTGCCGCGATTATAGCAAAAGTAAAGAAATAGATCATTTGCTATAATCGCGGCACCCGCGCTTTACTTTTAACATTAAAAGTGAAGTGCGGGAGCCGCGATTATAGCAAAAGTAAAGAAATAGATGTTTTTTTCTATTTCTTTACTTATGCTATAATCGCGGCACCCGCCCTTTACGTGCTGCGATTATAGCAAAAGTAAACATACTTATAAGCTCCCAAAAGCGAGACCTATTGGCTATGCCAATGCTTGTAAACAATATGCAATCATGAAAATATCTGGACTAAGAGTGCTCAATTCCTGTGAATACCCTGGTCATTGATAATACAACCAAAAGCCTTCACAAAGGCAGGCATTATATAAAAAAGAACATGCTGGGATTTGGAAGGATGGCTAAGAGCCGCTGTGCACCTGTACACAAACCCCTATTTTGAGGGACAAGCTTTGGTTTTCAGCAACTGATGTATTTAACCTTTGATGACTTATTCGATGAAAAAATAATTTCCGAGGCGCCTTCTGTCTTCCTCCTCTCCGAAGAGACTACAAACACTTCTGACTTGGCTTTATGCTCATTCACAAAACATTTTGAGGGGAAAGAATGCATTTGAGCCTCATTCCAACGCGGGCGTTTTTCCGTCACTCCCATTCACACATTCTCTCTTTCCGTGGCCCCCTCCCTCTCGCACAATGCGTGCCTATTAGCATCCAGGACACGCTAAAGCTCCAATTAGGAGATCAAAGGGACGCGGGGAAGAGCTGATAACAGACCTTATCATTAAGTGCGCAGAGAGCTGATCGCCGGACAACATTCTCCTCAGACAGGATTGCGCCGCCCCAGAGCTGCTTTAATATTTCACCCATTTCTTTTGAACTCCTTGTGCAGTTTATTTATCCCTTCGCGCACCAGAGGCAGCCAGCCTATGGTTGGTGTTGTTGTTATTGAGAAAGCATTCACTCCCCCGCTCACCCCCCCCCCCGCCCTGCCCACTCACCCCGTTCTAAAATCCTATTGTCTATCACGGAAGGAGGTAGGCTTGTCTGGTAGAGGGTTCTTGAGAGGGCGTGGGCGAGGTCAAGGGTCAGCTATCTTCTTCCTTACTGCTGTTCAATCTATCCTATCATGACAAACGACCCCCATGAGATATTTGTTGGTGTTGTTGAACAGAGGAAAAACAACCCCCGTCACCCGTCCTTCCCTCGCGCCTTCTCACATTCGCCTGAGAAAATTGTGAGGATTGTAAAAACCCAGTAGTGTAAGGATAGGATCTCAGCCTCGCCGTGGGAAATGAACCCCATAAGGCATTCTCTACTGGGGTGCTCCCAGCTGTCTCTAGGACGAAACCTGCAGGCTGCTGATAGCACGCATCATGCTTTTTTGCATCGGTGCGGGCATGTTGCTAACCCGAATACGTCAGGTACCTGACTAAAGGTCAGTGGTCGAAGTGGGCGGGAACGGCGGGGCACGGCGTGCCCCTACTTCTTAAATTCTAAAGAATAGGTTCCCCTACTTTTTTTATTTTGAACGTGCATCCCGGGACGTAAAAATTATCCAAGGCCTGCAGAGAAGGCTCGGCATTAGTGGCTGTTCGGGGACGGGCAGGGAGCAGAGAAGGAAAAGGTCTCCTTCTCTTGCTTCCTGCCCAGACAAGACAAGGAAGGTGTACGCTTCTGCTCTGCCACTGGCAGCTGCCCTGTCACCCACCCTCTTTCTTACCCTTATTCCCTCTCTGTCTGTCTAACTCCTCCTCACTTACCATGACTCAAGAAATGGTTCTCACCCTCTCTTTCTTCCTGTCGTTCATTTGTTCCCCTGTGAAATGGATGCAAACAATAAAACAACTTTTGCTGGAAATGCCGTTTTGACATTTTTATATTCCAAAGTGCAGCTTCGGAAATAAAAGGGTTCATAATATGAAAAATCAATAACTAAATAAAGCAAGATGGAGTGTTCTTAAAGTGGCCAGATTGGTTTTATTCAAACTCTCAAAAACATTAGCGTCACTTTACCGAGTTTGCCATACCTGGTTGATGGGTGGATTGGAAAACAAAATGTGTACGGCGGCTTTGTGTTCACGAATGTGGTCTTTTTAAACCATACTACTTACGTTTTGTAAGCATATAAGCAGTGGACATTGAAATGTGTCCTTTCTGGGCCCTGTAGTTTTCAGGCAAAAATACTCGTTGATTTCTGCATAAATGTAAAAGCGTTAAGTTCACCATGTTGTTCCTGCTTACATTTCACATGCTTTATTTAATCTTTCATTCCCTATGAGTGTTTGCTTTTTCCAGGGTGTTGTTACTATTTCCTTTAGGCAGCATATTGCTCTTGCCTAGTGCGTAATTTGAATTTAGTCGAATCTGGTTGTTTATAGCAGGTCAAATTGGATTGTAGTTGAAGGCAGTGTGAATTTCTCTCAGTGGGGCAGTATGGTGTTCAGTGAGGGAGCGGGTGTAGCACTGTGGGCACAGCTGCCTAATTTAGAACTGGGGAACCAGGTTCAGCCTTCATGAACAGTCCCACATTCCCATGCTAGACCTTACAAGGCCCCGGAAAAGCCATGGTGTCTTAGCACCAGCAGGTGGACCCTAGCAGTGGCAAGTGTGGGTTCACCTTGAAGGCTTGCCCACAACAATCCATACTGAAGTTCACCTCCAGTCTTGCAGGCAGGCCTACGAGGTAGCAGACCCTAGACCAACAGTGACTGTCACTGAGGTCACAGGACCCCTGAGAAGAGCCGTCTCTAGGGCGGTGCGACCGGTGTGACTGCAACGGGTGCTGACTTTGAGGGGGGGGGGTGGGGGGGTTGTAAATTATGGTTTTAAGAGCACTTGCTGCCTCCTTCCTGGCCTACAGCAATTTTCGGCAATAATACAAATTTCATGAAAACTCCAGTGAATAAACTTCTTCCTAGAGTGAGATCGGAGTTTTGTCTAGTGGAAGTTTTGACTCATGGAAAGATAGCGCAGAGGGTTAATGTGCCTGCTGCAAAGAAAATGTACCATGCCCATCACAAAGTGCACATATTTAAAATAGGTCAGTGGGTTACTGCTTTTGTCAGTAAGATCCTTTTGCTACTTGCAGTTTATAAGTTAAAATCCTAACAAAGAACAGTGAGCTATTAACTTTCATCTAAGAGCTGCATACAAACTGCAAGGTATAAACTAGAGCTTTATGTTTTTTTCCCTAAGCCTTTGATTATCCTAATGTTGCAAAAAGTGCTCATTTGGATAGAAATCAATAATGATTATTAAAGAGAACCCCCAATCATGGTATTAAGTTGTAAATTCTGAGTTTGGGTTTCTCCAGATCAATCACTATTAAACTATACTGCCTACTAATATGGTTATCATGTGACTCCTACACCTTGTAGTCCTTTGTCTTATGTAACATTTCCTATAAAGTGATTTACACACGTAAAATTGATTGTCCCTGTGTATATTGCTGACGACAGAAACTCCATGGCTCGGAAACAAATGGCTGTGCTTCCACTTTTAAGCATATTTGGGACATTCTGTGATTAGAAACATATCCCACTTTGTGAATTTATTTTAATGTCAATAACTCATATTAATCGTTAAATAATCATGTGTATCCATTGGTTGTATTACATAACATAATAAGCTGTCACTGGTCAGTGAAATGCCAAACAAATACTAAAAATTGGGATGTTTTGCCAATCCTGGCCACACCTCTAACTCCGCCCACTGATCCAATCCTCAGTTTATTCCCGCCCTCTGATTCTCCGCCCACAGTTCCCCTACTTTTTTTCCCCCACTTCGACCACTGCTAAAGGTATAGCAGGCGAAGCAAAGCTGGTGCTGGCGTCTGCTTGGAAGAGGAAGGGGGTGCCATCACTGTCTCAGTGGCACACCAGATTCTGGCAGGCTTACTTAAATAACTACAGAGACTTTTAGTACATTTGGGATCCCTTGGTGATACATCCCTCCAGAGGCCTGCTGTTATGTACATGCCCCACTCGTTCGAGGGCACGTTACCTCTTTTGATTCGAATAGTGTTGACCACTGCTGAATTAGCCGCGAGCCGGTAACCCCTCCTCTGAGCATGGTACTCCCACTGACCTGTCTCACCGCAGGCCATTTCCTACAATGCAAATTATGACTCACCCATGTACCTTAGCTTTCAGGGTTATTTGTTGGGGGGAGGTTTGGGGGAAATATTTGTTCAATGACACGAATGGCTTGACAGCAATATAAAAAGAATCTGTATTGCTCAATAGAATATTCCCTTACAGTAGAAACTGATCATTACAATAACTATTCTGTGACATGATGATGGGATTTGAGATGCATAATCTGCTGTTATCTGATATATGCATAAACCACTAAAGAAAGTTTTCACACAAAAAAGTGCATTTTGGACAAGATGGAGGGTTGGAGAAAAACAATGTTTTGTTAGTGAGAAGAGAGCAGGTAAAGATGAATAATGAATGAGACGGATCTGCAAGGTTGTTTTGGTCTGGTATGAACAAGGCTGAAGACCAAATATGAAGATTAAGGGGCATATTTATCAAAGGGCTGCATCACCCTTGCGCCCCACAATAGGGTGCAAGAGTGACGCAACGCTTAAGTTAGATTTATCAAGCCAAGCAAGGCCACTTTGTGTGGCCCTGCATGACTTGATAAATCTAGAGTAAAGCACCGCAGCGCAAAACGCTGCGTTGCGTTACTCTGCCCCAGCGAGGCGTTCCATGGGTAGAGGATGGTTGTTCCCACGCGCACCCATAGATTTTGACGCAATCCCAGATTTACCATTAGTGGTAGACCTGGGAATGCCTCAAAATGCTATGCATTCCCAGGGGAGGCGTAACAAGGATAAATATCTTTACCTCTCCTCGTTTTTTTTCTTTCCTTTCATTTTTGTGCAGGAAGGTGTGTCTTCCTGCACAAAAACAATCCTGCTTACAACGGAGGCACACTTGCACCATGGCGCAAGGGGGCTTGCACTGGAGCTAGGCAGCACATTGTGCGCCAGAACTGGGAAATGCCAGGAATGCACTGTATATAGTTGGATACGGTGCATTCCTGCCCTTTCCATATCACGCGTTACAATAAACAAATGATGGACGGAATGCTGACAATACAGACATTCTCCCCCAGTCAAGAGATCTGGGTTAAATCCATCGTTCTTTTGCCCACTTTGAAGACATGGCTTGGCAGTTCGGGCTGGACTGTTCCCATGAGGCACAGGGTCAAGACTGATTTGCATATGGCCATGTCTGAACTGGGGTGGCGTAGTGGGCAAAAGAACGATGGATTTAACCCAGATCTCTTGACTCGGGGAGAATGTCTGCATTGTCAGCATTCCGTCCATCATTTGTTTGTTGTAACGCTTTTCGCCCTAAGTGGGATGGGCATTCCCAGACGTGGGACCCGTGCTCACTACGCCACAGGAGTCAAGCTATCCTGGCTGATGACGGCTGATAGCCAGAAACCGGTCCTAGGATGCTTGATTCCGGTCCAGGGAAGACATGGCTTGGCAGTTCGGGCTGGACTGTTCCCATGAGGCACAGGGTCAAGACTGATTTGCATATGGCCATGTCTGAACTGGGGTGGCGTAGTGGGCAAAAGAACGATGGATTTAACCCAGATCTCTTGACTCGGGGAGAATGTCTGCATTGTCAGCATTCCGTCCATCATTTGTTTGTTGTAACGCTTTTCGCCCTAAGTGGGATGGGCATTCCCAGACGTGGGACCCGTGCTCACTACGCCACTGGAGTCAAGCTATCCTGGCTGATGACGGCTGATAGCCAGAAACCGGTCCTAGGATGCTTGATTCCGGTCCAGGGAAGACATGGCTTGGCAGTTCGGGCTGGACTGTTCCCATGAGGCACAGGGTCAAGACTGATTTGCATATGGCCATGTCTGAACTGGGGTGGCGTAGTGGGCAAAAGAACGATGGATTTAACCCAGATCTCTTGACTGAGGAAGAATGTCTGCATTGTCAGCATTCCGTCCATCATTTGTTTGTTGTAACGCTTTTCGCCCTAAGTGGGATGGGTATTCCCAGACGTGGGACCTGTGCTCACTACGCCACGGAGTCAAGCTATCCTGGCTGTTGACGGCTGATAGCCAGAAACCGGTCCTAGGATGCTTGATTCCGGTCCAGGGAAGACATGGCTTGGCAGTTCGGGCTGGACTGTTCCCATGAGGCACAGGGTCAAGACTGATTTGCATATGGCCATGTCTGAACTGGGGTGGCGTAGTGGGCAAAAGAACGATGGATTTAACCCAGATCTCTTGACTGGGGGAGAATGTCTGCATTGTCAGCATTCCGTCCATCATTTGTTTGTTGTAACGCTTTCCATATCACGCAGCGCAGCCAGGGGGCTTGCTGCGCTGCGTGATTATTTGATGAATATGCCCCTCAAGATATTGCACGCCCGTACTGAGAAGGGCAGAAGAGTACCTTTTTTTAAGTGAAACATTTATCGCATGGGCACTCTGAAGTCTTAACCATCACATTCCCATGAAAATCAGAACGTATCGCTTTCTTCATTCCTATTCAAAGCTAACATTTAACATCCAAACATATATTAACTTTTTGACTGTTGTAAAAATTCTTCTGAGGGGAATGGATTACAGCTCGTGTTTGTTTTACCTGCCTTTAAGTAACTAACTGCACTTTTCCTGATCCCCTTGGGCCAGGCTTGCTTACAATTGTATCTGCTGGTCCTGGTATTCAATTTCGAGCCATAGTGATTCATTAATTAGCTTCTCTCGCTGTTCTAATGCTTTTATTTCATTGAAATATTTCATGGATTCTGACAATGTCGTGATGGTCTCAGTGATCCCAAACCTACTGCTAATTATTCTGTTTTACTCTCTAGGAAGGGTAGATGCTCAGAGATACCCCATGTTCATGTCAAATCCAATGAATACACACTACTAAAAACTGGAAGAGGAAAGAGATCAACGGGAATAAGAGGAGAAACTGAGAAGGAGGGGTGGGGAGATGGAGGTTAAGAGGAAATCAAGTGTAACACATTGAGTGATAATGAGAAGGCTGAAGAGGAAAGCTGATATAATCTGAGGGAGATATAGAAGCAAACAAGCTCGAGGGACATCAAGGTGTGCGATTAAACCACAAAAAGGGGATAAAAGCAAAGAGTAGGAGAAAAAAAACAAGAATGTAAATAATTTGAGAAGGAAAGACGGGCAATTCACGGGAAGAAATACACAGAGGAGAAAAGAGATATATATTTCAGAGGGTGACGAGACAAAGAGAGGTGCCAGTGAGCATAATATTGGCCCATGTCCCCAGATGCTTAGTATAAACAAATTGTTTTACGTAATCTTTACTATTTGTTTTAATCATTTTTTTCGTTTCTTACTTGACTCCACTGCGGACGCTTAAACTGAATTTCTCACACTAAGCTATAAAAAGGACCTTTTGCTAGGGCAGACGCTCTCAAACTAATTAGCAAACGTTCAAGAAGGTATTCAATCTTCTCAGAGCCCTTGCGGAATTAATTTATGCACTGACAGTAATGAAGTGTGACATTCATCACAAATTGCACGGAAAGGAAGCAGCAGCGTATCTGTACAGTGCTTGGAAGAAAACTAAACACCTCTTCACTTTGCAGCCCTTAAACATGCTATTCGATGGGAAATGTGTCAGTGATGTATGGGGATTGACCGAATATTTCCTGAATATGTTTTTTTTAAATTAAAACCCTCATCAGTAGAAACTCTAGAGCGCCCAAGTTTAGGAATATAAATGTCAATCGTGTCTGCTTTCAAATACGTTTCAGGGAATTACCTGGGGTGGCAGTGAAGTTTCTAGTGCTCATTTAGGTTACGGTGTAAATAATAAAAAATTTGTGAAAAAACATGATGTCCCCACATTTTACTGGCTAGGAGGATTTTAACTTAACTAGTAAAAACACATCATTTTTACTCACTAGCAAAAGAATTGAATGGTAAATTCTGGCAAAACACGTAATGCCCACTGTTGGTTTTAACCGACAGATGTTTCACAGTGGCCCAAATGGGCACAGAAGAGTACTTTGGGGATAAATGGGCTATTTGACACTGGGTGCTTATGGAACACACTATGGGGCTCATTTATGAGAGCCCTGCATCATTATTGCACCACAAAGTGGTACATGCATGACGCAGGGCTCGCATAAAGATTTATGAAGCCATCCAAAGCCATCCAAAGCCATCCTGCGAGGCGTTGAGTGGCCTCATAAATCATGAGTAAGGTGACGTAGCACAAATCGATGCGTCACCTTACTCTGCGCCCGGGAAACGCTCCATGGGCGTTGTGGTGGGTTTTGACACTGCCCCAGTTTTACAAAGCGATATCAACCTGAGGAAGCATCAAATCCATACACTTACCGAGGTGAGGTTTAATGAGGAGAAATATGTTAATTTCTCCTTATTTTTCCTTCTTTCCATATGTGCTGCATCCTGCAACACACATAGAAAGAGGAAAACGCCTCGTAGGATTTTCTTTGTGCAGGAAGGTGTTCCTTCCTGCACAAAAACAATTCTGCCTGCAACGGAGGCACCCTTGCATCATGGTGCATGGGTGCCTACGTTGGCACAATGCTGCCAAAACGGCACAAGCGCAGGCAGAAAGGAAAGGAATGCCCCGTATTGCTTAAATATGGTGCATTCCTGCCCTTTCACTTTCGTGTAGGGCAGTGCAGCAAGATGCCTCGCTACGCTGCCCTACACCAAAATGCCATAAATTAGACCCTATTTGTCTGCAAAGGTTTGGAGATCTTATATGACTCTCACCTTAGTACCAACCCTGCTCCTCATGAACAGTCCACCCTGAACTGCAAGGCCCCTTTCAAGAGGGACCACAAGCAACAGCAGATGTTTTTGTCCTATTTGAGGCTCATCAGTAGGGTGTAGCATGATTACTATGGCACCGTGAGCATGGAACTCACTTTTGGGAACATCGGCTGGATTTAGGGAGACAACTGCAGCAAAAGCAAGGTGATGGATGGGATGCTTGAATTAATCTTAGCTGCTGGCAATTGCTCAGAGTTGCAAGGGTCACCAGAACAGACCAGTTCAGAGGTTAGCTAACCATGGGTTGCGTAGCACATCAACATTACCTACAACAAACAACAAAAGTTAAGAACTCAGCAACTGCTTCTAATGAAAACAAATAACTAAACAAAACCACCATGAACACATGAACAGACAAGAACCGTGTGGCACTATCCAATCCAGACCAAAGAACTGATCAAACCATCTGTCCTTCTAACTACATGGGGGCTCTTAAGTTAGCCATTATTAAGCGGGGAGGAATGTGGAGCATTAACATAAACCATTTTGATGGCACTCTCTTGGTAATGGTTTATGCATGTGAGTTTCTTCATTAGACGACTACGCCACCAACATTCCAAAAATCCCTCGCAACTTTGTGGCCATTATAAGAAAGCAGCATCATGACCTGTGGACAAGATTGAGAATGAATCCTGGTCACAAGAAGATTATTTTGTTGTAGTTGATTGAAGGGGGGCTGCATTCACCACTTTATTATTTCACTTACATATGTGACTGTCCAAGTATTTCAACAGATGCCACCTGTACTCACCCAATTGATGCAAATTCTTTATCTCCGCATTATACTATGCTGATGAAAATGTACTCAGTGACCTAACCCTGTACGTCTTCAAAGTGGCTTAGCTACCCTCAACCAGGACTCAATGAAGAATTACGTAGTAATAAAGTTGATGAATACACAAGTGATGACCTTGACAACTTTTGATTAGTAGTGACACTCATTGTTGTGGTTGAAGTCGGTAAGTTAACAGGCATGTCACAATAGTGTTATTTGAAATCACAAATAAAGTTTTAATGAAAAAAAGTCGTAAAAAGTGTAATTAGTGCCCAGATCTCTCCATCTGGGCACTACTAACTCCCTCCTAAGTATACTAGAGAGAAGCTAGAATTGAGTACCGCAAATGATCTTCGATCGCAGTCCAAGCAAGCATTAGCAAAGCCAGTCGGTATCGACCTATGCAAGATCAATTGACTTTGTCAATATTGTTTCAGCCATGTTTTACTACAGCGTCTCTAAAAGCAACGAGTGAAGCAGCAAACTGGATGGGATGGGGAAGAAGGGTGTGGCACTACAGGTAGAGCTGCCGTCCTCAGTACTTGGAAACCACTTTCGAGTCTCGGCATCAGCTCAACATCCTATTATTCTGGGCAAACCACTTCATCTCCCTTTCCTTCGAAAAATAAAGAATTTGAACTTGTGGAATTTAATTTAAACCTTATACCTTCGGGTCTAATTCATGCTATTAAAAAAATGCCAAAAGAAATAGTATGTCAATAACTGCGCAAGCAGCAGATTTGATACTAATTAACATTAATTAATCTGTACTTGGTCCATGTGCTCGCAAACAAAAGTGATGCCTCACATATTCTGCCAAATTAGAAGGCAGCATAGAAGAGTGATAAGGATGCCAACAAATGGTAAGTAATGGTTGGGCTAAAAGAAATTAAACACAAGAAAATGTCTCCATAAAGACAGTGCAGGCTGCCTACAGGTGATCCACATATCGAACCAATCCTACCTGTAAGACCCTCTTCTCTGATATGTTCAAACAGAACATCTGCAGTCCTCCAATTCAAGAAACAAATTCAGAGGAAGGTGTTCCTCATTCCAAGATTAGAGACTCCAGAACACTCTTCCACATCTTTTGATCGAAAATAGGAAACATCTTGCCTTTAGGAAAACACCTAAGACATCCGTCTTCAGAGAAACGTCATCCGTCTTCAGAGAAACGTTCTACATAGCGCCCTCATTTCGTGACACAACTGGTGCTCCAAGTGTTGCTATACTCACTCATAATAAGAACAATAACAACAACACCATTACTACTACTACTACTACTACTAATAATAATAATAATAATAACCAAGACTGAAGTGCCCCTTATTGTATTGCTGTAAGTTCTGTATGTTGTATTTGAGATCACACTTGACCAACTCCAATGGCTGTGCTTGAGCTAATTGCAGCTAAATAACCTTTGAATATATATCAGGCAATGCCTATTGGTAATTTGTGAAAGAACGAACATTTTAATTGGAGGAGAGTAGGGCTAATATTTATGCCAACAAAACAACTTACCCCCTACACTGGGTGAGTGGACTCTTGCCAAGCACTAGGATACAAATAATAGCTATAGTTTCACTAGCTAATCCCAGCCTTACAGCACTTGAGCTGATCAAAGGGGTGAGGAATGCCCTTGGATTTAGGGATTTACTCTTATCATGCACACGTCAGGGGGTAGTATTATTTCGCAAGCAACATTTATGGTGGTTTTGCCAGTGACTAAAGGAATGCTGTGGAGGGGGAGAAAATGTCCTGGAATTTCGACCAGGTTTAGTAAAAAAAACTAATTTTGTAGTAATTTCAGGAAAACATTTTCACTTGACTACTTTTCCAACTACACATCGAAAAAACACACAAAGAAGGTATTTGGACTGAGTAACTAAGACGTTGAATGTGGGAGCCTCGTGTTTAAAATGCCATCTAACCTAATTGTGTTTATCTTTGATTCATGCCTGTTGGAGATGGACTGTAAAATTTCCTTTAATCTGGTTTTTATCAAATATGGCGTTAAAATGACCTCAAGTGTGAATATAGTCACCAGGCTGCTTGGTTTTATGATTGTTTGGCAGTCAACATGCTTGGACAAAACAAGCGAACTAAGAGAACAGCGAGTGATATTTGGGAGGGAGGGGGGGGGAGCAGACCACAAACCATTTTGTTGTGTGTAAAAGGCTGCTTTATTGAAATAGGTGCACATAACATTAAACATCCTTTGCAACTGCCTTACAAAACTGAAAGGCTCACTAATACATCCATATACCTGACCCTTACCCCGCCCCGCCCCTAAGGTCCCCGAACCCGCCCCCACCCTGACATTACAATTTACACGACAATACAAAGCATTGCATTAAACTTATCCCCTTTAATTCTACCCTTCACTTAACCAACATCCTCTGCCTGCCTCTCTACAACAGTAAATCCGCAAACTTGTCTAACTGAACTTAAAATAACCTGCCTACCCTTTACCTGTCGATAAACCCAACTTCAACACTGACCAAAAACTTCTGCCAACCCTGGCAAACTTTCAATAACCCCACACTGCACCTGTTTCAAGCGACAATACATGCTACCCCTTGCTCACCTGTCCCAATGAAAACCAGCCAAAGACAAAAGGATAAATGAAAAAACTATATCCCAATAGAAAAAAGGTTGAGGGAGGGAGGGTGGGGATAAACTAAACTACCAAAACGCTCCCAGCCACCAGGTCACCAAACCTAAAATCAGTGGCGGCTGGTGAAGTTTGAAAGTGGTGAGCTGTAGGGAGCACAATGTGGGGTGTTGCGACATGGGAGGGTTAAGGGGCCATACCCCCATGCAAATGTTTTTAAATAAATGGAGTTAAATTGTGCATTTTTCATTAGAAGGCATCACTGCACAACTCAGTCGGTATCACTCATGTTTCTGTTCAAAAACAATTAAAGAGTACATTTAGCTCCATGAAGTGTCAAATGATTCTACAAATTAAAGCCTTTGCTGGCTCCAAGCAGCTTTTTCATGATTTCTACGGAGCAGCAACACCCTTCCTGACTTCCACGTCCTTGTCTTCACAGTGTAGGAGGCCCCCCTCTTTCCCTTACAGTCAAAGGCAAGTCATTAACCAGTCAGCAGTCTGAAAGGAATGCAGGCTGTGGGGAACATTAATTAATCTAAGGCCTACCCAGAACAGGCAACGGCCTGTCAAAAGCGTATTTTGTTCTTTCTACTGCTGTGTGACGAAATTACATGGGTTCACACTCTTAGACACCAGTTCTCTGCTGCTGATCCCTGGTCCCGAGCAGCCGTCACCGGCGTAGGTTGAGGGTTTCTACAGGACAGCAAGGAGAGTCGATAATGGGGAATAAGCAGGTCACAGAAGCTCCTGATGTCAGTCTCCAGGTGAAGACAGAGGGAAAAACAGCCTGCACAGCGCTGTGCCTGTATTTTGCTCTAGGCACACCCTGTACCCATGAACACAGGTTCATAGCATGCACACCTAGCACAACTCATTCACGGTTTTCCGAAAATGCCCGGTGCTGCTTCTATTTTTCGACACTGTACAATGTAGGACTGTTGGGACAAAGTGTGTCAGTTTATTCACATTTGGGCGTCCCTCTGCAACTCTTTGCTTGTGCCATGTGTAACCTCCCTTGGAACAACCCTCGGCAGTTCCACCTCGATCCTGTGACTTGTAGTCCTAGGCATTGTGGAGCTCCCATGCCTTCTCCCTTATTAGGAATGATGGGAATTTGGCATGCCGCGTGACCAGGCCGGTATGTACCTTGGAACTGAAGCAAAGTTACACTGCAAAGATACACGGGTGCCGAAGGAGGGAGAAATGTCATACTAAAGGTTTTTTGTTGCTTTCGGATTTTGTTTACCTTACACAGAGGTGGTAGCTCAAGCTAAGCTACAAGCTCCTTTCTTGAAACCTGCAGCAGCATAGTGACCACACCGTCATCCGCTTCAGTCAACACGCATACACAGACGTCACCCAAAGATTACACTGACACTTTATTTGTGGGTGAAGAACTGCTGCAGGTTTATTTCATACAACACAGTATGATAATAAAATTGGGTTATCTTACGGGCGATCCAGGGCAGGCAGCCCCTTGCTGCTCCGCCCGCCTGGTGAGCCAGCACACACGGTGGGTCGATGCCCGGCAGTGTGGCACATAATTATTTACAGATCATCCACTGGGTCACGTGATCTGTCTCCTACTCCCGCCCCTTCCGACAGGGGCGGAGCGTGTTGTGGCACACCCCCGGTTGGTCAGGCCCCCCAACCGCCCGAAGGACTAACGGGGCGCCGTCGCGGTCTTCCCAGAACCCCCTTCGGCTCCTGGACCTTGGCTCGGGCACCCTTACTGTGCCGGACAGGGGTACCCTTACTGTACCACCTGTCGCAGAGGTACCCTTACTGTACCCGTCTGCATCCAGATCGCCCTGTAACTCCGCCTGCAACGCAAAAGAAAACATTAAAACATTCCAACTAACGCGCTGTGCCTGACACGTGGGGTAAGTGGAAAGGGTGGGAAATCGCGTGTCCAGGCTGGAGCGGCGCAGGGAACAGAGGAGGAACTGGGCGAGCGGGCCTCCTAAGTAGGGGGGGGTCAATCCGCGCCCCCCGCCCCCAACGGCCCGCCTCCAGCTCCAAACTATGGGAGTCATACCTAGGTGGGCGTAGCCTCGCGCGCGAGGCAGCAAAGGGGAAGGCTCCGACGGGCGGCCACTAACATGCTGCCCTGCTGATGTCCCACTGCTTGGGACGCGGGCAGCGGCATAGTGACCACACCGTCATCCGCTTCAGTCAACACGCATACACAGACGTCACCCAAAGATTACACTGACACTTTATTTGTGGGTGAAGAACTGCTGCAGGTTTATTTCATACAACACAGTATGATAATAAAATTGGGTTATCTTACGGGCGATCCAGGGCAGGCAGCCCCTTGCTGCTCCGCCCGCCTGGTGAGCCAGCACACACGGTGGGTCGATGCCCGGCAGTGTGGCACATAATTATTTACAGATCATCCACTGGGTCACGTGATCTGTCTCCTACTCCCGCCCCTTCCGACAGGGGCGGAGCGTGTTGTGGCACACCCCCGGTTGGTCAGGCCCCCCAACCGCCCGAAGGACTAACGGGGCGCCGTCGCGGTCTTCCCAGAACCCCCTTCGGCTCCTGGACCTTGGCTCGGGCACCCTTACTGTGCCGGACAGGGGTACCCTTACTGTACCGCCTGTCGCAGAGGTACCCTTACTGTACCCGTCTGCATCCAGATCGCCCTGTAACTCCGCCACAGCTCTGGGGAGGCTACCGTCGCTGCCAGAGCCCCCCTTCCTCCCTTTGCTGTTATATGTGCCCTGCGATCCAGCTTAATGGGCTAAATTAGGGGTCCTGTTCTGCAACCCGTAAAAGACGGCATTAATGTGCAACTTTACACAGAAGCCCAGGGCAGACGAACAAAGGATGTCTTTTGGCCCCACTGCCGTAAGCTTAGACGTGACTGGTGTTCCTAACCTTCTAAGCGAAGCCACAGCAGATCGTCCTAACGTCTTTATGGGAAGATCTAGTACCTGCATATGGAGCCAGAACTGAACCAAAACTGAATTCCTCAATCCTTCTATTCCCTTCATATCCTAGCACGAAGGTTTTAATTTCCACTCTATCTACAAAGGTGATGTATTGATAGCGTCATGGTTCCTGAGTTGCTACCGCGAGGGTTGCATGATTTGTCGGCTGGGCAAAACATTTTTAACGCAACTGCTAATCGGCGCCGTTTATCATGACTCCGGATAAAGCCAATTTGACTGACTGAGCTGCCGAAGAATACATCTCTCAGCTCGGGGACCCAAATATGTGAATGATTCCCAACTCCCTGGCTCCAAGAAAGGCATGAGCGGGAAGGGCAACACCTAAATCTGTTTCTCAGGCTGGGAAATATGGCATTGGTAACAAGGCATGGTGAATTAGCCCCTATGGACCTGGAATCCTATTAAGATTCTTCAATTGGCCAAATTAAGTGCCTTCCTGGCTTGTAATTGTGTTCCCAACAGCTACATCCCAACAAGCAGGGTGAAGGTAGCGTGCGAGTCAGCCACTTTACCTACGTATATAAAGACAAGCTGACATCACGGGTATATAAATTTGTTTCCTTTCACATGGTATTATCCTATTGTGTACTGCAAACTGACCCATATCTTAGCAACATTTCCTCGTTTTAACCTTTCTACTTGCAAATTAAGTTACATTAAATTGGACGATAGAGTCTTATACTAGTCCCGCTGTCCATCCCAATCTTTTCTTGCTCCCCACTGGGCAGCGTATCAATTGCCTCGCTTGATAAATAGAAGCTAGCTTCGGACTTTATTGCTGCTGGAAAGGGTCAATAGGTGTGCCTATAGTCCTTGTTATACCGGTGTTGCTGTGCTATAGGTAATTCGTGGTGCCGCCATAGTGGCTTGAAAATGAAACGTCTATTTTATCAAATGATTTGTTGTGAGCCCCAGTTATGATTTCGTTCATATCCTCATAGTTGACAGTGTCTCTATCTTGCCAATACCTGGGGCACGTCCGCCATAAATGACGACATTACATCTGGCTTTTCCGCTAGCCTTGCCCATTAACCTGTCAAATGTCTGTGGAGGGCAGCACTTCTCTGGTCATGCTCATGGTCGCTCTCTGCTCTCTCAATTATTACTATGTAGCTGAGGGCATGCCATACACGGGTGTCTGGTTGAAGTATGCACAGGTCATTGACTCTCTCCCACGTGCAGTGCTGTGAACCGTTTGAAGTAGTTCATCAGATTCCGCCAGCCACCCCCTAGGTGGAGGCTTGCACTCCCAAACTTCTGCTCGTGTAACACCAAGCCCACCTCCAGTTCAGTGAAATTTAGTAATTCACGACACTGACAACCCCAGGGGCCAAATACTGGGCTGTGTAAATGCAGCCCGAAACCACCATGAACAATTCAGCTTGGAGTGGCTGGGCGTTAACCTAGGCTGGCTGAAGGCGAAACCTTTGACCATCACTCCTGGCAAGGTGTGCCAATGCAGGTAGAATAAAGAGTTATCCAGCCCTCCTTACTTCCTTTCCCAGTTCGACACAGGTCGAAGAAGAATGCCCCTTCCAGAAAGGTCATGGCCTTATCCCTGAAGCCTATCCATACAGCATTCTACCAGAAATCTACAGCATTGCTTTGTAAAGCGTTTTCTGGTTCCCCAATTGTTTGTGGTCGATAATGTGGCCCTGCACTGAACCTCAATCTGGCCCTGGCGCCTATCAAACCACAGTGACAGCCTCTGTCACCTTCATACAATACATAAACAAACCTCACAAGGTTGCAGCAGCGGCAAGCCAGGCTAAGTCTCGGTCAACCATGTCACTCCGTGCTTTCCCTGGCCTCCCCGTGGAACAGGGAGAATAACCTCAAAGATGTTAAGTATGATAGACAAACCCAGGCCTTCCGCCTGTCTCAAAACAGCTCATGCTGCTGCCTTTCCTGTATAGACTAAGCTGCCACTATGACTGCCGTAATTGCTTTTTCGGCCATTGACTCCCTACTTTTGCTTCCCTTCACATTGTATTACTATCCTATTGTTTACTGCAAATTGACCAATATCAACATCTCCTTGTTTTAGCCTTTCTACTGGCAATAATGACCTAGCATTCTTGGGATCTATCGTAACTAACCAGGTAATACAGGCTTAATGAATATTTTTGCAAATTAAGTTACAGTGAATAGGTGATGAAGTCTTATTCTAGCCTTGTTGTTCAATGGTTCATATAAACTCAAACCAAGATAAATATTGTTGAAATATTTCGGTTCATTCCTACTTTTTAATTTACTTATAATTAAAGTTTATCACCTGAAAACGATACCCACAAACTGCCCAGGCTAAAGCGCGGGGGATAGGTCTTATTGAGGCAACCCGGCCTCCTTTTGGTTGCAGGGGCTTGCCCCCCCAGTGTATATCTGGACCTGTTTCTATATGTTGCCTTCAGCTGATACTCCTGCAGGCCTAACCCTTGGCTTCGATGCCCGGCTCAGTGTGCTGATGGCTGGTGTTTGATCAAAAGCTTGATCAACCATAAAAATGTATGCCTGTGTAATATGTACCTTTCACGCACAGTTATTACCAATAAATTGTAACATGTATTAGCAAAAAAAAAAAAAAAAAAAAAGGGGGGGGCCAAGTACTCTTGGTGCTGAATAACAGGTGGTTATTGCTCTCCAACTCAATGGAACTCATTTTATCCATCTCCGAATGATACCAGGCTGGAAAGACCCACATGGATCAGAACAGTGGCCATGAGGTCAAACCCAGGCCATTATAATCCCCTAGGCCACCAGGCCCGACTCTACAATTTAGCACCCTTCTGGCACCCTTTGCTGTACACGTTGCACAAATGAAATCAGTATTGAAAGTGGGAGCGCTTAGCATAGAGCCAGTCTAACTACTTGAGGAACCATGAACCCTAGAGAAAAATTCTTGTGACAAAACAGGTGAAATCCTCTTTTTTCCTACGCGGTAACCCCCACGTGGAAATCCTCTCTTCAGCAATGCAGGCGTCTACACGTATCTGGGATCCAACCCCCCCCAAGCGATACACTAACATTTCAATGTACCTACATGAGCTGTATGACAAGCTGCACTCAATACCTTAGCATTCCTTATGGCAACTTGACTATTCACGAGGTGCACATAACACATTAATACTATTTCCCAACTACACCGCTCCTTACAAAGGGCAGAAAGTTCATAAACAGTCCATTGTCAGCTCCCCCACTACAGTCCTCCGCTCTATCCACTGAGCTATCGAAGGCTCATGAGAACTGAAAACAAACAAAGCCTGCATATCCCTCCACATCCTGTGTACAAAAGCGCCACCTTCCAAAACGCAGTAAGCAAGCAATAACGTAGTCCTTTAACAGGACTTAATTATGTATTGAGGGTTGCATGATGGTGTCTGCGAGAGTTTAGCTTTTTGCTAAAAGCAGCCGTGCTGTTAGTACGCATATGCATTGGGGGGCAGGCAATAGTAAAGCACACACCGCCCCCTTCAGGCCTCGTCAGCATCTCTGCCCACCTGTGTACCTAGACGCCAAAGAACATGCCCTGACCCCACCGGGGGCCGCTGGATGCAGGCGCTGCACATCACCACCTAGTCACTCAAACACATCCGTTCAGTGGCATTCCTAGCATCAAAAGCTGAAGGATGAAAGTCTGTATATGAAACATCGCATTCCAAACCCAAGGCCGCAAACCATGATCAATGGTAGTGAAAGAAACTCAGCGCTAGTGAGCGGGTCGTCCATAATAGTATAAAAGAAAATGGAAAATAAATCGTGACGCTGTCTGAAAAAACGGAACACAAGGTCAGCAATCCGCCCACCGACCGCTACCACAACTAAAGCAGACCAAAGGTAACATGCCCATGTACTAAAATAACTATCTAACGTCCCTGCGCCCCGCTGAAATACAATGCCCAACAAATACATGCAGCATCTTCCCCAAACTGCGGCGGGAATACTTACACTCCGCTTGCTATCGGGTGCAGCCAGTGAATGAAGCTTCCCGCAAGTAACGCGCTGATGCCCCCAGCCGTTAGGACGAACGCAGACCCAATGTGGATCAAGCTGCCCACCAGCGGAGCCTCCGAATGTAATCCGCCGAAAAACACACATAGCAGGCGCAGGCGTCTATTTCGAGACTGGATACCGTTCCGTTGCGCATTACTAGCGCCTCACTTGCCGTGACGATCACAGCCTGTAGGACAAAGAACAATTTAAAAACCTTCTACGCGAGGACACCGTCTTCCAAGACCTCTTTACGGACACCGATCCGCCCATGGCTCCATGCCGATTCCTGCAAGATAAAGACAGAAATAAAACTACAGCCTCCTACCGAGGCTGTTGTCCTTAAGGGGGCAGGCTGTGGGAGCGGCGAGCAAATCATTGGTGCATCTAATATGCCCACCAAGTCGTTTAGAGAGAACCGAGAGACTGGGGCCCTGATCAGACTATGGCCAGAACCAGTGTATACATAAGTGCAGAACGTACTCTCCTACATGCAGACGGTGACCAGTGCCCATGAAGGCATGAATTCCTCTGGCAATCTCTTGTTACGGACATCTAAATGACTGCACACAAACCAGTGCGCCGATTTAAGCAAGAAACAAATCTCAATACCAAACAACATTAGGGTGCAAGAAATATGCCCCATAATATGTCAATGCAAGGATGGTTCGGACTGAAGTGTCAAGGCCCAACACCAGCAAAAGTAATTAACGTCTGGGTGCATTTTAGCATGCCCCAAGATGTACCACAATTTAGTGTGGTCTAGGTGCCCACACATACCCCATCCCCAGAAACAGAAGTGTCTGGGTGTAACCCAGTAAATAAAAGCAGGGCTGGTTTGGGCGCAAAGCAAAAGGGCTGTTAGAGTTGCAGAATTGCTGCCCTGGCACCGGGAACTGCAAGAATAGATTGAGATACACTGAACATGCCCCAGCTCAAGTAAAGGTAAGCAACATAAGCCCAAAACATTACACTTACAGATGGTGCAACCTTAGATCCCCGACGGTCTGAATCCAACGATAAAACTAAAACGTATGCTATCACGGCAAAGACAATGCGTGCAGGCAGCAGGTCAGCATGGTAAACTAAATATGCGAACTTGGCTTTTAAATATAATGCTGCATACTGATATATCGCGACTCGAATCGCAGGTATTGGAAGTCAATCAAGCCACATATACATCACGGTGCCCAGTGACTGCCACCTCTCGCGCACCGAGGGGCCACCGTTCTAACTCTGGTGCATGTGGCAGGGGGGGAAGGACGCTACAGTTCGCAGGAGCGAGGACGCAGGGGGGGGGTGCGCTGCACGATCGCGGGTGTGCCCAGGGATGCACGACGCCGCCCGGTCGCGACCCGAACCCCCCGCCTGCAGTGGGCATCCAGCGCGGGCACTAGAGCGCTCCACCCGAGCACCGATCACACCCAGGCACGGGGAGACTAAGTGACTCGCCCCGAATCACATGACGCCAAGTCGACCCCGAGGCTCGAACCCTGGTCTCCCGCACCACGGCCGGAAATCTGGCCGTCAGACCCCAATCGCTCCCCACGAGTAGAACAAGCGGGCGCCCTATCGTCGCGGACGCGGTCCCGAGACTCCAAAAGCCCGCACCCGTATTGAGATTGAGGACCTGAGCCTCGGCCCCCCCACACGTTCTGCTCTTTATGCCTCCACTCCCCATGTAGCGGGAACTGGACCGGAAGATCCCGGAGCGCGTAACACCGCATCCACATACATATTTAGGCGCGGGAAGATCCAGTGACTTGCCCCGAATCACAGCATGCGGCCCCGAGACCTGAAAACACCAACCACATTGCCATTGAGGACCTGAGCCTCGGTCCCTGCACATGATCTCCTCTTCATGCCCAAATGCTCCATCTATCTGGAACTCGACCCGAAGGCATTGGGGCGCGCAGCACCGTATTTACAACCATATTTAGGCACGGGGTGGTTAAGTGTATTGCCCCGAAACACATAATGCGGACGCGGCCCTGAGACTCGCAAACACCAACCAGATTGCGATTGAGGACCTGAGCCTCGGTCCTTGCATATGATTTCCTCTCTATGCCTATCTGCTTCATCTAGCGGGAACTCGACCCGAAGGTATTGGAGCGCGCGGCACCGTATTTACAAACATATGCAGGCACGGGGAGATTAAGTGATTTGCCCCGAAACCCACAATGCGGACGCGGCCCCGAGACTACAAACACGCCGACCAGATTGCGATTGAGGACCCCAGCCCCGGTCCCCGCACATGACCTGCCCACCATGCCTACAAGCTCTATCTGGCGGGAAATCGATCCGAAGGAACTGGAGCACACAGCACCACCAATGGTCAATGTGGCACCGGAGAGCGGGGGGGGGCCTTCCCACGCACGAGCCAAAGGGGGGCTCACCGCGCACCAATGCTGCCCTCGCTCCATGGCGGGACCCCCGGCAGGCATGCCCCACGGTGCTCACACACGGGTGAAAACCCACCCAGAGCTACAACACTCCGAAGCAACCGGAAACAAAGACACAGGGAGGCTCCGGGCTCAAAAACCCCACCAGCTCACGCCGCAACAGCCCTCCGGTTGCAGCCCTTGGAAACGGAGGACATGCCCCAACTCATGGCTGGCAAGAGAGGGGCCACCGACGCTCACCACCATGCGCGCGATTCCTGGCAATTACACCGTCCGAGCCCACGCGGCGGGCGATGCCCCAGCACACAAACATCCCCCTTTCCCGCCACACGAACGACCCCGTGTCCTCCCAGCGCTGCAAATCGCGCCTCTCCTACAAGCCTGCCCCGCTCCATCCTCCCGCCACAAAACCCCGACCGCGGCGCTCCACCGACGCGCGTGTCCAGGCTGGAGCGGCGCAGGGAACAGAGGAGGAACTGGGCGAGCGGGCCTCCTAAGTAGGGGGGGGTCAAGCCGCGCCCCCCGCCCCCAACGGCCCGCCTCCAGCTCCAAACTATGGGAGTCATACCTAGGTGGGCGTAGCCTCGCGCGCGAGGCAGCAAAGGGGAAGGCTCCGACGGGCGGCCACTAACATGCTGCCCTGCTGATGTCCCACTGCTTGGGACGCGGGCAGCGGCATGCTCGCTGTCTGCTGTGGCACTGGAACTTAATGGCGAGCCTCACTAAATCTAGAGCGGAAAGCAGACCCCTCGAGTCTGCGCAGTGTGTCTTTAAACCACTGCGCAGACTCGATTTCTGTCTTCTTGCCTGCAGCCTCTACCACGCCCTTTCCCACCTCGTCACAGGGTGGAGTGAGTGGTGTACACTGACCCTTCCCTGCAATGAGTTAGGAAAGGGTGGGGTGACATGGGCTCCACTACAAGATTGACGTGAAGCTCTGGCGCTACAGGGCTTCAGCCAGAAGCGCCCCGGTCTAACTTTACCTACCACGTCATTAGGGGTGGAGATTATCCATGAGCTTCTGTCTTTGCTGAGCTAATGACCTCACGGAACCCCGGGCTGTGAGATCGTCAGCCCAGCAAAGGGTATTGGCTATGCAGGCACCAGCTTGCACAGAACTATCTCAGGGGAGAGTGCAACAGCCATCAGGCAAGCCAGCAGGATCGACGGACTCAAGTCAGTATAGATGTGGTGTTTTTTTGTAAGTAGTATTTTAAATAAAGCCTGTATTATTACTATCTCAAAATATGAATTTAGTTCCCCCAGTGCCTCGGAAAAAATAAAGGGGGCTGAGCCCCTCCGCCCATGACTAGAAACCACCCCTGCCTAAAATGGTGGCTAGGAGCCGGAGCCCAAAGCCCTTATAGTTGGGCTATAATTGGGCTATAAAACTAAGTAGCCCAATACAAACAAAATGGAGCATCGCTGCCCGCCCCCCTGCCCCTCCCAAAAAGCCCGGGAGGGGGGCCTCACTGCAGTTGGCTAACTCCCCAAACCCCCCATGCAGTGCAATCCCCCCTCAAAAAAACACACCATAAACACAGAGCAGTAAATGTGAAAAGAAATACTAATTCCATAAAATGCAAGTATTTGTAAATATATATATATATATATCACCAAAACCTCCTGACGAAAGAGCAGAGGCCACGCAGGGGAATCGTGGAAGCACTTTTATTAAAACTACGGCCTTATGCATTTCAGTCCAACCGGCCTTCTTCAGTGCCAAAGGAATGATGAGGCTGCCACCCACCGCATTATACAAGTCCTGCCATGTTTCCATTGGTGGAAACCCGCTCCACCCCCTTCAGGTAACTGCTCACCCATTCACAGTTCACGGAATTCTAGTGATCTGCAAGTCCCAAGATGCACTTTTGCTGAAGTAGGTGGTGCGTGGGGTCTGTACTGCCAAGTGGTCAGCGGCAAGCAGGATCGCGGTGTCAGTGAAAGCCAATTTCCTGTTTAGTTAAAATTCAAGAGCCTCCTCGGGTCCCCAAAACCGCTGCAGCCCCCAAGCTCAGGATGCGTTCAGGCGGGGGCAGAGATGGCAATCCACTCCGCCCAGCATGAAGTCAATGACCTCAATGCACCGCCCATTCTTCTCCCAAACTCAGAGGCGGGCTGAGACCATTCCAACACCTTGGAGAACAACACGAAACCGCTGCAGCAGGAACCAGTGATGTCCCAGCCAACTTGCGCAGCAGGGGCCTCTTAATCGCGTCTCTGGTTGACGTGTACCAAATCACCAAAACCTCCTCCTTTTAAAACACTGTAACCTCCGGTCACATGATTCTCAGTAACAATCGCAACTGAAAACAGACTAATGTTTACTATTCGCACGGGTGATTTTCTACAATTCATCAATCACCCCGGTTCGGAGAAGCAGCACAATTAGGTGCACATTATTCCCATAAAAAAATAAATTATAAAGGTCAGTCATAGATAGAAATAAGATAATTTTACCATCTCCTAAAGCATTTATGTTTTGCTTATTTTCAGTTGCTGGTCATTAAGAACTATACAACATTTCGATGAGGACTTCAGTTATTTAACAACATAAAGTGCAAGTGCAAAATTAAATTAAACAGGATGTAACCCTTACTCAAGGTATTTCTCAAGTATAAAACTAATTTCCGAATAATACTTTCACCCATTGTCCACAAGTAGTGAGTCATGTGCAAAACTGCGTACTAAGCAACTAGAATGAAAAGTGCAAGTGCAATACTTTTCCTTACAAATCGTCATTTGTTCAATGACAGTGATACTAACCAAGTGGCTTCATTCTCTAAGTGAAAAGTGCAAGTGCCTATTCCACTATGACGTTTATGTAAACATACAAATTACAGGTTAGATCAATAGTATAAACACAGTTAATTCACTGACATGGAGCTCATAATTTGACCAGATTCTCTCTCAGAGATTGGTTAATTTTACTATATGCTTGACTGCCTCATTTCTTCATAAATTCATAGGGTTCAAAAACTGTCAAATGCATTTCATTACATTGATTATAAACAGTTTGCCTCATCAATGCATGTGCTGATAACAAGAGGTTCCTTCATCAAATTCAAATTAATCTAAAAATGGAGCTCAACTAGTGGGAATACCTAGGTTCCTAAATGTACAAATAAATCCTCTTCTGAATTAAGACCAAATGGGATTTTGGTATTAAAAAGCAAAATGTATCTTGATTCCAACTGTCGCAGCCTTTGTTCCCGGTTCCCACCTCTTCTCATTTTGGCCACCTGGTCAATTGCAAAATGTACTAGATCATTTACAATGCCCCCATGTACTTCATTTACATGTCTTGCCGCCGGATAGCTCTTGTCGTTATTCCTCACTGCTCTCACATGTTGCAATATCCGCAAATGTACCGTGTGAATTGTGCTGCCCACATAGGCCTTGGGTCATGTGCATTGCAACATGTAAACAACGTAATCACTTTTACAGTTTAGGAAAGGTCTTATATTCCTTGGGCTTTTCAATAGGGGTGACACGACCCCTTCATATTCCGTCCTATCTTACATGCCTTGCACCTTGAGCATTTATAGAAGCCCGTGCTGGCCCTCAACCATCCTTTAACACTGCCTACTTCTAGGCTATTATTAACCAGATCCTGCCTCAAGGACCTGGCTTTCCTGAAGGTAATTAATGGCTTACGGGAGACTAGAGCACTCAATACGGGGTCTCTCTTCACCAGGTGCCAATGCCTACTTAGGCAGTCTCTCACCCTGCTGTGGTAGGCATTGCAACCGGTGATCATGCGTATATCATTCTTAGTTCTTTTCTCCTCCCTAGCCTCTTCAATGGGGTGCAATAGTGTTGTTCTCTTAATTTTACTCACTTTAGTTAGTGCTTGGCTGAGTACCTGAGAATTGTAGCCTCTCTGCATGACTCTGCTGGTAAGATTTTTTGTGCTAATTCTAGGGTTGATGTCTCACTACAGTTTCTCTTTATCCTGAGGTGTTCTGTGTATGGGATACTGTTCTTGAGTTTCTGGGGGTGGGAGCTCCTAGCATGTAAGATGGAGATCCCAGCCATAGGCTTTCTATAGGTACGTGTGTGTAGTGAATTGCCTTTAACATAGACCTCTAAGCCTAGAAAGCAAACCTGCAAGCTGCTGATGGTGTTGGTGAAGGTCACGTTCATAGAATTATTGTTCAATTGCCGGACAAACTGCTCGGCAGTTTCCCTTGTTCCTTCCCACACCAAAAAGAGATCATCTATAAATATCATCCAAAAGATTATATTGTTTTCCCATTACTCAGCATATTGTACCTGGAGCACCTGCTCCTCCCACCAGCCCATATGCAAATTTGCATAGCTGGGAGCGAAGCAGGTGCCCAGGGCATTCCCTCTCACATGTCTATATGTATCTGTGCCATACATAAAGAAATTGTTCTCAAGACATAGGCTCCCCATCTCAACCAGCATGGCAAAATGTTGATATAATGTTATGGATCTTCTTTTTAAGTAATATCTCATTGCCCTCAACCCATCCTTGTGGAGTATGCTTGCTTGTATATAGGGATAACACATCAAGTGTGATTAAGAGAAATGTGTCCCTCCACACAATATTCTCAATTTTCCTCAGGAAATCCCTTGTAGGCCGGGAGTTCTTTAACGAACTCCTGAAGAAAGTAGTCAAGGAATCTGGATGTAGGTTCAAATAGGCTACCTATAGCTGAAATAATGGGTCTTCTGGGGGGGACCTCTGCATTCTTGTGTATCCTTGGAATGAGATATAACATAATATAGGTGTTACTGGGTTGTCTACCTTGAGAAACCAATACTCTTCTTGTGAGACCATGCCTAACCCTCTCCATCTGGCTAGGTCTTTATGAAACTTATTCTTAATCTCTACCAGGTTACTGTTGGGAACTTTCTGATAGCATCTAGTATCCCTTAATTGAAGCCTAACTTCCTCGTTAGACATGTAAAGCGGCCAAAGTACCACGTTACCCCCCCTTGTCAGACTGACGGACTACTACGTCCTTCCGGCTTTTGATCTTTTGCACAACCAAAGCATATCTTTAGTCATTTTGGTTGTTCCCCTTCAAGAATCCTTCACTGGATTCAAGTGATAATGCTTTTTAGATCTTTCACCACTAAGTCTGTGAATACATCAATTGAGTCTTTGGGTATATCAGGGACAAAAGTGGATTTTGGCTTGAATCGGGTATTGATGCTATTGTAAATGCCCAACCCCAACATTCCGGTAGTGTAACCTACAGAATCAGGTAGTCCCATGTCTTCACATTCCCTCTCTAGTTGATGTAATTCATGCAGAAGGTTTAAATCCTCAGCTTCAAGGTTGATGGCTTCTCCCCGGTCTGGTTCTCTTTCTGTCCGTTTTTCTGTTCGATTGTGGAAAATTTCTTCAAATTTACATTTCTCACATATTTAAAGAAGTCTAAAGGGGTCTGGCTGTAATTGAAATTAGTTCTTGTGCAGAAAGACAGTCCTAATGACAATACATTCTTTTCGTCATCCGAGAGATGTAAGTTGGACAGATTGATTATGGTGGCTGGGTCATTGTCTACTTCCATCGGTATGAGTCCTTAACTTTGGAGCCCAAGCGTAATTCCATGCCCTCCCCTTTGTTTCTTGCGTTTCCTTGTTGCTTTTTTCATTTCCACTGGGGTCTCTGCTGGGTGCTCAGAGTCCTGTCCAAGTGTAAAAAACACAATTCCTCGATGACTGAAGGGGGTTCTTGTGGTTCCATGCTCCTGCTTGAGCTTCCAGCCCCATTCTCCGGTTCCGTGTCAGGCTCCGAGCTTACTTTGGGGCTGGCTTCCGAACTGTAATCTATGGTTGTGTGCCGCTCACGTGCTATTTTATCCTGTCCTATACTACTTGATAGTCTCTGACGACATAGGTTGTCAAATCGACGAGCAAAGGTATATATCTGACCTCTCTCGTAGTCCAACCTATCCCTGATGAATTCCGTGGCTTTCTGTCTCTAAGGGTCTGTTCACGCTTTCTTAATTTTGCATCCAGTTACTTTTCAAACTTAGTTAGGTCTTCCGGTTTCGCCATTTTGCTGATTTCTTTTTCCACTATTTTGATTTCGTCCAAGATTTTCTCACGGTCCTGTTTGGACTACTTTACTAAAATTCTCATCATATTGTGTGATGATTCAGGCACTGTTGACCTCCCACTCCTGTAACATTTCAGGATCTGGGTTTTCGAAGGTCGGGGCTATTAGCACTCTCAAACCCCTCGGACGACCTGAAAGAGCATACACAAATATGTCTAGAACGGAGAATACACCCAACGCTTCTTGCAGGCTATGTGCTCAGGAAACTCACCCTAAAGCACCCAGTTATTAGTTTCCTTTGAAAAATCTAACCTCAACATAGATGTATATTCTACAGTAAAACCTGTTAATATGAAGCCCGCCATTAACATCTTCCACCTCAAATGTCAGTTCCTACAAAATCCATAACTTTAATGCCCTTATTCTACTAGGAAGTCAGCATGACCTGTTTAGATCCTCAGGGTTCATCATAGAGATTGTTTTCATTGCCCTTTATGGTTACCCGCTTGCTCCTTAGATGAATGAACCACATTGTCAGAATATTTACTGATGCGGATGACTTCTAAATCCTCCATTGACTAGATACAAATCATAACGTCACGTTATCACATCTCAGATCCTAAAATGAAGTTACTTCGAACTGAATGAAAAAAGATAAATGTCTCAGTTTTCACATTTAGAAGCAATCTGGACCTCAGTTTGTGGGATGTTATTCTGTGTCCAATTTGAGGTGCACTGAGATACGGTGGAGGGAGCAGATGACCTTACAAGAAAATGTCAGAGGCCCATGATAGAAGCCCCATTTCATTAAGCTACAAGTATTTCAGTGTTCTGCACCTGAACAAACCTTGGAGAGATTGACATATCTTCCTCTTTGGCTATAACCCATTGTTAGTACAGCTGTTTTACCAGGCTTGGTTATTGCAATGACATTTATAATGGAATGCAGAAATTCCTGCTTCTGGGCCTTCAAACTATGCATTACTTCAACGCCCATCTAGGTAGTCTCCTAAAGATGAGCCATATCTACCCCTTCAGTGGCAACAGAACTGTGGAATTCTGTTCAAGGCTCTTTGCTTAAGCCACAAAGCAACGCGTTTCCTCCTGTTTTGGTCCCAGCAACCCTTCTCAGAGATGATGCTAGACATTGGGAAGACGAGGTCCAGAGGATGTTCTTTTTCCTTTGCTGCTGATAAGCTGTGGAAAGCCCACATGATCCCTATCTGGGTAAGCAAGAATCGCTGTGGTTTTTGGCGATTTCCTAAACCAAAGCTGTTCCCTAAGTTGCAAACAGCCTCCTTGACTGACAATGAACTGGGAAGTCACTGGGTGGTGATAGAGTGCTCTATTTGTGAATTTGTAGCATAGCAAAAGTAAAAAATTAGATGAAATTAGCTAAAATTTCTGTGATGGTCCATACTTCAGTGACCCTGTTCCCTAGGAGTCCTGCCTCCAGGTGCAGTAGCATTGGTAACTATCTCAGCTCTCCTGACCGACACTGCTGATTAGAACACGCCATCTTGGTTCCGCTTCTGCACCTCAGCCCCCTTTCACACCTCAAGACCCCACGATTATATCAATCTCAAGCTTGGGGTTCCAAAAAGTGTATTCAGCCTGTGAATGAGGATCTCAGACAACTCTCCCCAGAGGGTGGGTATGACACGCAGACACTGCCGGTACACTGCTTCAAAGATGCTGCAATCCCAGTCATTATCCCAATAAAAACAGTCCGAATGGAGCTGCCACCTCCACTGTAGAAGACCTCTTGATGCTATAGAGATCCTAAAATATGAACGTAACTGTGATAAACCCTAAGAAGTACAGAGGCACATGAAACAACAAAGTTTTAATAATTTTTCCAAAATGTGAGAAAATGATTCACTGCTTTAAACTGCAGGGGCAACGAATCCAAATGTCTGGACTTTTATATTCATCTGCTCTCCCACCTCATCGAGTGTGGAGAGGAAGCGCAAGGAGGCTAACCGTAAATTATGGGATAGTAAATATTTGGATAATATATTTCCCTGAACGAAAGGGACTGAATTATGGAAGATCCAACGTAATAAACATAAAATCTTAGAGGCTATCATCTAAAGAAACCATCAGCCGACCCCACCGACCTCAAGAACTACCGCCCCATCTCGCTGCTCCCGTTTCCTGCCAAAGTCATTGAGAGGACCGTCAACAGACAGCTGGCCGCCTTCCTCGAGACGAATGGATCCCTCGACCCCTCGCAGTCCGGCTTCCGGGCGAACCACAGTACCGAGACCGCCCTCATCGCAGCCACTGACGACATCCGAGCCCTGCTCGACAACGGCGAAACAGCGGCCCTCATCCTCCTGGACCTCTCCGCGGCGTTCGACACTGTCTGCCACCGCACCCTGGTGCAACGCCTCAGCAACGTCGGAATCCAAGAGAAGGTACTGGAATGGATCGTCTCCTTCCTCGCCGGAAGGACACAGAGAGTCCGCCTCCCCCCGTTCAGATCAGAAGCCACCGAAGTCATCTGCGGCGTACCACAAGGATCATCACTCAACCCCACGCTGTTCAACATCTACATGAGCCCCCTTGCGGCCATCGCACGCCAACACAACCTCAACATCATCTCCTACGCCGACGACACCCAGCTGATCCTCTCCCTCACCAACGACCCCGCCACCGCCAGAACCAACCTACACGAAGGGATGAAAGACGTAGCCGAGTGGATGAGGAACAGCCGCCTGAAACTGAACTCAGATAAGACGGAAGTCCTCATCCTGGGATCTTCGCCCTCCGCCTGGGACGACTCTTGGTGGCCCCCTGCCCTGGGCAGCGCACCCAAACCAACGGACCACGCACGCAACCTGGGCTTCATCCTGGACTCCTCCCTCTCCATGACCAGACAAGTCAACGCAGTCTCCTCGTCATGCTTCAACATCCTACGCATGCTACGGAAGATCTTCCGGTGGATCCCCACCGAAACCAGGAAGACGGTCACCCAGGCCCTCGTCACCAGCCGACTGGACTACGGCAACTCCCTCTACGCCGGAACCACTGCCAAACTCCAGAAAAGACTTCAGCGGATTCAGAACGCCTCAGCACGACTCATCCTGGACATCCCCCGACACAGCCACATCTCCGCACACCTAAGAAACCTGCACTGGCTCCCCGTCAACAAAAGAATCACGTTCCGACCCCTCACCCACGCACACAAAGCTCTCCACAACCAAGGCCCAAGATACATCAACGACCGCCTCAACCTCTACACTCCCACCCGCCAGCTCCGATCGACCAGCCACGCCCTCGCTGCCGTCCCCCGCATCCGAAGAGCCACAATAGGAGGAAGATCCTTCTCATACCTGGCTGCCAAGACGTGGAACTCCCTCCCCACCCACCTCCGCCTGACCCAAGACCACCTCGCCTTCAGGAAGCAACTCAAGACCTGGCTGTTCGAGCAGTAGCAGGCCCCCCCTCCTCAAGCGCCTTGAGACACTCCGGGTGAGTAGCGCGCTATAACAATGCTTGATTGATTGATTGATTGATTATGCATTTGCAGCCAGTGAAGCTGTCTGATCTAGATGTTGTCACATTGTCTAATAACAAAGAGGACTTTTGCCACCACTTCTAGAAAAGTTTGCATTCTACCTACAGCTTTTACTGGGAGGCCTAGATAGACTGCACTGCAGGAGCCTAAGTGTGAGTTAACTACGCTTGCCACCATTACCTCTTGTAAATTTCACACAAGTGGGATTTTAGACCTCTGCACCTGGGACAGGGACACCCTCTTGGCTTAGTTGTGGTCTTCCCACAGTCATCAACACAGAGCCCCTTAAGAAACACTGGATTGGTCCTTAGAGAACATCAACAGAGTGAAGAAATGGCGGGACTTATATGTTGTGCCACAAAAGGCATGCATGGATTTTCCTAACACCAAAGTTCCTACAACCACATGTTTCTACAACCATAATCTACTTTACTCTACCACCCCTTAGAAAACTAATTGCCATCAGCGCTGCTGCTATCAATTCAATGTCAACATTTTTTTGATTCTTTAGATCATAAAATATCTATAATATCCACCTACAAGACGAATTCATAGCACAGTCAGTTGTGATACCAATCAGTTAAAAGTGAATTTGGGAAACACTGTGTGTTCGAGGAAGAATTTCAAAGTCAACCTCCCATTGCATGCACAAATGCTGTGATTCAGAGTTAAGGTGAAGAGGTTGCATTGGTACCACCGGCCATAAGCATAAAGGTTCACTTTCAAGTTGGGGGGATACATGAGCCTCATCTTCTGGACTAATGAAAGAGGATAAACCATCCAGCGGCTCAAAGATAGTGTTAAAGTCCCCCGCAATTAGTTGCGGGAAACTAGCTGCTTTCGTGGCTAGCTAGTAGGCAAAGTGGAGTAATGTGGGAGATTCCTTGCTGCGAGGTGTTGAGCGATTGTAAACATTATATAGGTCGACATGGCATCCATTACTGCCCCTCAAAGACAAACCCAGGAGGTCATTACTATTCATTTCCAGCGTTTTACTATGAAACCTAGTATGTTCTTGACCCATACAATGAGACAATCGGATGGCGACTAGCTTTAGCTAAATGCTGAAATTGGAATGACCTAGTCTAAATGTTTTTTCTATGGGCCATGTTTCCTGAAATATGATTATATGATGTGTATTAATGAATATCCCACACTCAGGGCCCATAATTTTTCCCTTTAGACCTGCGATATTCCAAGACAACAATGAATACTCAGGCTCTAACCATGCAGCACTGGGCATAACAAGAGAATTGGGTAGGGAAGGCTGCGTTAAAGTGAAATCAGAGGGAAGTGGATGTAGAGGTGAATGGACTCAAGAGTTTGTGCACCTAAGATACAATGCGGTAGAGGTGGTAGTGTGAGTAGGAGCAAGGGGAGAAGGGTCGTTCACCACTGGTAATGTGTTTGTGGTGGTATAAGCACCCCCACTGCCTGTTACATCTTTGCTATACCCATGCATGTTTTGTAAAGGGTCTGCTTGGGCTGTCTCTGCATGGAGACTGCCAAGGCGTCAATCATTATTATCGAGACCTGAGAGTGGGCAGAAGTATTGCTAACTGGGAAAATGGCATTGCTGAGTTCCATTGTCCTGTTTTGGTCAAGACTTGCCCCGGTAGTCATTTGAAAGGAGAGGAGAAGAATGATTGTAAAAGGACCACAGAGGAACAATATCTATACCTGTTTTGGCGCCCCTTCCCTTGAACTCCCCCCACCCCTCCCCCAGCGGAGGTTGATTCTAAAGTCAGTATATTCCAGACAGCCAGTGGCAGACTTTGTTCTTTGACTGGCCTGTGGTTTCCTCGTGGTCAGAACAAAAGTGTGGCACATTAGTCATTATTGCCACATACGAGCTACAATCAGGGGGTAGATTAAGATGGCCCTGGCTAGGGCGAAGTTGTGGACTAGCTGTAGCTTTAGCTGGTTCTACGGGTGCAGTCTTGTGGTCTCTTGAATTAAACCTTCACGGAACCCCCATTGCCAAACCAACAGTCCCCCTTTTGTTGGTGGAGTTGAGGGAGGATTGAATGGTGATACTAGAGGTACCAGGGAGACAGGATGGATCGACCAGCCTGATGTTGGCCATGGGCTGTTGGAGGGGCAGGGTGCAAACTATGGGGTGGGGCAACAGCCTCTGCTGGGACTTCATTGGGAGCCTTATGTCCTTTTGTGCAGTTGTAAAGAGTCAGGAGCTGGGACACAGTGACTTCCATTTTGGTGAGTCTGTCGAGAATCGGGGATAAACTGGCAGATAAGTAAGTTGGGGGTGATAATCACGATCGCAGGGCTTAATGTAGTGGGTAACACCTCCCTGTTGTGCATCCCTCTAGTTGTCTCCTGTGACGCCAAGTGGGGTTCGCCCAGCTCCCCCATCTCCAGGTGTAAACGTCATTCTGCTAGAATGGTTTCTTTAACAATGACCCCCACAGCTCGCACCAGAAAATAATCAATGGCGGTGCCCTGGGCTGTTTTTGAAGGAACTTCCTTCTCACCTGGGAGCTTGTGTTTGGCTATTTCCTATGGCCTAGGATCAGTAGCACACTTAAAGCTTTAAGAGAGCACTCACCGCTTGCAGAAGGAGAAACAATAGCCATGGGGAGTGGCCCAGCCTTGCCTCCTCCGGGCGATGACGGTCGCAAACCTGGCCTGCCCTGGGGACGTCCCACCCTGCGGGTTGAGGCAGCAGGCTAATTGTACCCGATGGCGTAGTGATGAAGAGACCCCACCTCCTGGCAAGGTCACAACAAGCAGGGAAATCTGGGACCTGTAGTGCCTGACTGGAATGTGTCCATCGCTGAAGGGTGAGGTAGCAGGTTAAATGCGCCCTATGGCACATTGGTGAAGAGACCCCGCCTCCTGGCAAGGTCACAACAAGCAAGGCAATCTGGGACCCGTAGCACCTGGCTGGAATGTGTTGCTATCAATAGTGCAGCGGCACTGGGGCCCACGGATGTGTGAGTCCACTTCACCAAGTTAGTAGCCCTTTTTCCACTACCAAGCTAGAGGGTGGAGGGCATAATGTCCCTGCTTGCATTAGGGCCCCTGGCAGTGTTGCTACTCCACAGAATGTCATAGATGCACCCAAACAGGTATGGATGGACACAGAGCGATTAATTTCATGGTTCAGAAGATGCCATCAAAATGGAGACCTGCAAGTCATACTTCTGTTTGGGCAACATTTGCTGTTGCTTCTAACTCTTGTGTATAAAATGATGGTAGCCTAAGCACAGACATTCTGTATAGATCTTGTACGCAAATCCACATGAAAGCATGACAGTGTCTCTCCCTCAGCCGCTACCACCTTGTACCTGTCAACCATGTACAGGAAACATTGAAAAGGGAAGGTCGCCCTGGTGGGTTGATAAATTGGCTGCAAAATGGCTCAGGCACGCAAAGCATGAACTATCCACTGTGGGGTGGGCAAGACAGGAGTGTCGCAGTGGTCTGTGAGACCACATGCAAACCACGTTTTCTCTCACCAGATTTGTCTATTGGTGGATGTAGATCCGGATATATCTGCCTCCACATTCAGCAAACAGAACAAAAATAATTTTACCCGCGCCCGTCTGTGGTCTGTAATCTCTCTTAACTCTTTTATTGTTTTGACTTAGGCAGAAAGTGCATAAGGACCACATCATAATTCCATAGTTTTTTAATTTCTTCTCTTTTTTACTGCAAGTATTAGTATAATGAAGGCCAGTGTGATACTGTCTTCTATTAGAGTGAATGGAGCAAACTTACATCCAAGAGACAGAGAATCACTGTAATTAGCAATTTCGAAGTACTGGTCATAATAACTTTCTTAATAACAGAACATACTATTGACATCTTACTGTACTGTATTGGTAGATGTGACATTAGTCAAGACCTTTTGTTTCATAAATACAATTTTTATATAAATATATATATGTATATATGTGTGTATGCATAATATACTTATTTAAAGGGGCTTTCAGCCAGCTGTCTTCATCCATTGTTTTGGTGTTGTGTCACTCACATGTTGTTTCCATACACTACAGCATACAGCATGAGGAAGTGGCTCAGCCCACTTAAGCCAATGGCTAACTTCACTTTGAGTGACTGCTTTTTGCTCGTTACACAAGGAGCAATTCCACACACAAGAGAGCTCTGTTCAGGGCCTGCCTGAGTCCTGTAGCCGGCCTGCCTCCAAAGTGGTCGGTCTGAATTTTGCATTTACCCCGGTATAGCGCACTCTCCAGTAACCTTTTAGCGCTGTTGACTCATAAGCACCATCTTAGGTTTACTCTTCAAAAATTCATAACTCCGGTTCTACTTACTATTTTTGTTGTTTTGGTCTTGTTTTACTCAGATATTCTCTAATTTTCTTAACCTGTGCAGAGTTTTTTGTGATGTTTTCATTGTGTTACTGTGTGTGTTGCAAAAATACTTTACACATTGCCTCTTAAGTTAAGCCTGACTGCTCTGTACCAAGCTACCAGAGGGTGAGCACAGGTGTGGATCTAGCTTACCCTGACTAGCACTGTGGTCCCCTCTTGGACAGAGTGCAAACCACTGCCAACTAGAGACCCAATTTCTAACAACAACTCTTATCTATCTATACAACCCAATCTATCTGTCTATCTATTCAATATGATCTATCTAAACAACTTAAGATATCTATCTATACAAACCTATCTATCTATCTATACAAACCTATCTATCTATCTATCTTTACAAGCCTCTCTATCTATACATCATTTCAAGACTCTCTATCTCTATTTGTTAGAAAGGTTTATACAAATTTTTACGAAAAGCATTAGCGAAGGCAGGAGGTGGGCAGCCAGCACCAAATCAAATGGCTCTTTTAGGTCTGGTGTTAGCCCAGACCTTTTGATTTCACTAACATTATGTGCATAACATATTTACTTATAGGAGTTTTCAGACAGACTTCATTAATCAGCTGTTGTGTCATTCACATTTTTCATCCACCATCATGTGGCAGCGGGACAGCACACTTCAGCCACTGGCTAACTTTACTTTGAGTTACAGCATGCTGCCATTTTACAAGGAGCGCATCCACACACAAAGTAGTCCCCTTCTGTGTCAGGTGCTACTATGCTAATGCATGTTTTTCTAAACAAAATAAATATTTTTCACTTCATCCAGAAATATTTTTTTAGAATGATGAGAGCCCGGGTGCTTCTCCAACAATAAACATTTGGAGAAACCACGACAGAACAAAAGCAAGCCAGGCCTATTGGCTTTGCCAATGCTTGTATTATTTGTAATGTCCAAACAAAACACTGCATCAATAACATTAGGAGATACCAATTAAAATTAAGTAATCAACATGAAGTAAATGCAGGCAAGCAGTTATGTACATTATCTAAATACTCTTCCAAAGGATGTGCAGGAGAGTTGGCACTGCAGGGATCCACACCTGCCTGCTGTGTATAAATCTCTGCAGCAATTACTTAACCACTGAATTATTTTGTACTGCCAACGTCATGAGGCCTACACGTCTTTTATCTTTAATGTGAAATTTAATTTCTCACAGCATGTCTCTGACAGTTAAAGAAAATGTAAAACACGACGACTCAGGACTCAGAATGTTTTGAAAGGGGTAAACAAAGGAGCACTTAGCAGGCAATCACTTTAATACCGCGTATTTTAATCTAGGTAGTTTGATGTTTTCAAAAATTGCAATTTGTTGTTTCTGCAGGATTGCTACTGTGTTTATTTGGGTGTAGTGTAATTCAAATTACTAATAAACAGTGATGTATTCAAAACATCAGTATTTTTACTTTATGAGTTTTCAGGTTTTGTGTCAATACCAGGGCCGTACTGGCTGAAGCGGGCATTGGGCATTTCCCCGGGAGGCTGAAAGGGTGGGGGCCAGTTTTGCAGTGGTGGGAGCAGGGCTGTCTTAAGGATTTTAGGGGCCCTGGGCTAAACATACTTTGGGGGCCCTTGTTCAGAACAGTTTTAAGTTTATGATCCAGTTTCATCTCTTTCATGCCCTTTATGGGCAGGTGACTGCCAGTGCACAGGCACACTGGTCCAAATTCTTAATGCGTGTACATCTAATATCCAGGGGTAGTGATGTATGTTTGCAATATTGTGACACAGCAGCAGCTCACTATATAACTGCAAATAACCTCTGTGACACCCTCCAATTTCTCATATGTGAGGTTCTGTTTTGATCTAAAAGAACCTTTTTTTTATGAAAGTTGCATCAAACATAAACACACTATTTGTCTGAAAAATCTCTGTAATAGGCTCTCACACATTACCCACATTAAAAATAAATGAAAGGAAAACGCTTTTGACAACAATCTGTTTAAGAATTATTCAAGGTCACCAGGGCAAGACTCGCTCAGGGGGTCCCCTGAAAGGCTGGGGCCCTGGGCAAGAGCCCACTTTGCCCATGCCTTTAAAACATCTCCTGGTGGGGGGGCCTGTTTTTCTGCGGTGCTGCAATATCGCCCCCCAGGAAGAAAAGCAGCAGTGCTTCCGAATTGCACCCCTCTTCCCGGGGGCTGGTCCGACATCATTTCCAGAGTTGCTTTGGGTTCCCAGTCCGGCCCTTACAAATACCATTGACTTCGGCTCACATCAGACACAGAGAAGCACTAAGGGAAGCCGCTTTCCTTAGGGTAATCCATCGACCATGCCAAAGTGGAAGCCAGCTTCTGAGATCAGCTGTAAAACGAACGTACCCGATCCCAAACGCTAGAAAGAAATATGCCCCCGGACATCCATTCGGTAATAAAAAAAATAAGTGCCATAATTAGACTGCATTGGGCCCCTCATGCCCATATGTCTTGGTGCGACTGCACGTGCTGCACTACTAATTGAAACACCCCTGCCTACGCTCATCCTTTTCCCCACACCCATTCTCACCTCAGCCGCGGTGCGTCCATTGGGGCGTAGGGGCGTAGCCCCACCAGCCCTGGACCCGCGTTAAAGAAATAAAATAAATAAAGTTTTAAACTCGAAATAATTAATTACTTACCAGGCATTTACACGGCGCCGGGCAGCACCCGACTTTATCAGGAGTGTGCAGGGGGGGGGGGGGGGGGGGCGGGCCGGGCTGGCTGGTGATGTCTGTGTTTTATCCCCGCATGTATGCTTCGGGCAGCAACTTGCCCGAGCATGCGCACCCAGGCCGGCCCCATTAGCTAGGGAGGGGGGGGGGGGGGTGCAGGACCTGCTGGCGGCAGCGCTGGCAGCAAAAGGGCGACAGGGCGAGGAGTCACTGTGCCCTCCAAGCCAATCCTGGTGCTGCATGCAGCGCCACTGCGCCAGGATTGGCCGGTCACCGCAGGGGCGGGCAATCCATATTGGATGCCGAGAGCGTGACGTAAGTAACGGTCGGGTTGGTTCACTAACTTCACTCTGTCTCCACTCTCGACAGGGACGGTGTGTGTGCTGTGGCTACTGCTTGCGCAGGACCTTCATTAGTTCGTTGAATCGTTCCCATAGGTAAGATACAAGTATTTAGTATAATACTATATTGCTGAGGGCCCCCGCACATTAATATTGCAGGAGATGAATATTTCAACATATCAGACTGACACGTGGCTCTTTCTCCAGTCTGTAATAGATTAGTATGTGCGCAGCACAAACCATCGCAATGACGTGACCTTTTTGAGTTTTAACTTTTAAAATGTCATTTTCTAATTCTATCTGCTCAGAGGGAGCCACTTGCGTCTTGCTGATGCGGCCCTGTCTGCCGCGGAAGCGGCGTCCAGTCCCGGTGCATTGTGGGGCCGTGGCGCGCGGGCAGACTGTGTGAATCCGTGGCACGGGCAGCCGCAGACTGTGTGAATCCCTGGCGCGGGGTGTGTCCTCAACCCGGTGCTGTCTGTGCACGGCTTGTTAGCATCAGACATGACCCCTTCATGCCTCACTCATGTTATCTGGCCTGGCAGTGACATTGCATGCTTGCGGGAACCCCCCCCCCTCCCGACCCTTTAAAGTGTGAGACGACGCCAATGTACAGGCGATTGCTTAAATACCAACCTGTAAAATTCCTTTATTAACTTTTATTATTCCACTGTGTAGCAGCCCTGATTCATAAAGTGTTTTTTTTTTTTTTTACAAGTAAGCATGTCTTGTTCGCGAGTAGGTCACGTGTGGGTCGGTAGGAAGCACGACTATCACATAACAACGCTGTCATTCCGGCATCCGAATTCAAGAGTACTCTGGGTCGAACTGAAAAATTAAAATCGGGCCTGCTAAAAAAAAAGTGTTCACCAAACCATGAGGACTTTACCAGACTAGGGCCATGGAAGCATGGTTAGAGCATGGCAACTTATTCTTCTCTAAAAACAACCCCGAGTCCTGCAGCCCACTGGTAAACGTCAGCATGGCAGAAGGCAGGCCCTGCCATTAAACCACTCTGTACCCAAGAGAGGCTTCCATGACTTCATACTCACAGAAAAAGTTTTTGTGTATCTGGCTCATAATTACTACCAGGTGGAAGGTATCCGATCTGGAAAGTAGTCCTTCTGGGTCAAAGGTCACTCCCACAGGGCAGAGTATCTCAAAGCCCAGAGTTAGCCCCTCATCGGGGTTATAGGGGGCACCGCCACCTACTGTTCCGTGCCAGTGTGGATAGAGCTCGTGGAACAACAGGTAGCCCCGAACTTTCTTATAACAACATAGAATGGACCATCAGTAGCGAGAGACCCCCAAGGTGGTTTTACCTCCCAGAAGCCCAACTGTTTGCAAAAACTAATATAGAAAAACACATGGTGTTCCTGAATAATCCTTTATAGTCTCAGTGAATAAACGCGCCACCAGGCATTTTAAAATGGGCCCTGCATACTATCTGGGATGGATCGGAGCCCTGAAGGTTGGTCGCTTCCCCCAGAATGAAGACCGGTTGGGTGTTCGGCTGCATGCAGCAGCTTTGTTTCGCTCATACTGCTTTATATTTCTGCATTGAAAGCAGTCTGGGGTCCTCACCAAACAGAAGGATAAGACAGGCTTGCATTTACAAGCGGAACTCAGAGGCAGACCATCACAATGACTGGTAGTGCGCAAGGCTTTTCTAAATATTGTCTGCAATTTCTATACTATGCCAAGCAAAGAACTGCACAGAACACAGAGATACAGCTTTCACTTTGTGACATGCAAACTGCAGCATTAGGTGAAAAATGAGATGGAAGGACAAAGGACAATCTCCTCAAATTCAGCATTCTTGTGTACTTGTACTTATGCAGTTTCCGCCAAGTGCGTAATCATCTTGCTGGAGGGCCAGCTGAACTTTGGTTGTAGTGCTTTTTGTGATTCCACCCCTATTTTACCTAAAGTGAGTGACACTTGTGTAAATCAGTGCAGGGGTAGTTTCTCCTTCTACCACTGAGCGACCATCCAGCTCCCCAGAGCTAGAGAGGAGCTATATATATGTGACATTAACAGTGTGGCATGACTTCGCACTGCTGTGAGATACTATTGACATTGTGAGAATATACAACATTGTACCTTTTAGACAAAAACATACCCTCCCCGTGTTTATGGAGGGTTTATTTCTAGCTGTAAGTCAACAACTAACTACCAGGCATAATTAATGATCACATCCTTACTGTTTATCAGTAGGATATGAGTATATTTTGGATTACCAATTTAGACTAAATGTGACATTGATTTAATTGCCATTACTGATTTGCGTTCCAAGAAATCAAGGCTCTTTCCAGACAGATCACATAATTTACTGCAGAACAATAGATCAGAAAAAAAGCATAATGTCGCGTTGTTACTGCTTAGTCCAAAACTTAAACAGAAAAGATGACTTTGCCCGAGTAATTGTTCCGGTGAAATTTGACTCACGCTCAAGTAACTTTGAATGTTTGATGTTATTGCTGATTAAGGGCACTACATGCTAATATTTTATTTTAATATGAATTGTGTGCGTCCTTCTTTCCTCCTGCCCCAATACAATAACCCAGATGCACACAGTAAAGTTCATTGTGTCCTCAGGAGGACTGGCCCTTTTACTTCTGTTGTTACACGGTATGTCTTATTTAGTCTGTAAGCACTATTTTCTTTAATGAATTTCACCTACTGCAGGCACGATATGCTTTCCTGCAACATTCAGCGCGCACTTTCCAAGCAGCCCGGGACAATGGCGTCCGTTTCTTTGAAATGCAATAGGTCTCGCATTTACAGGACTTTGAGTTATTGGCATTGTAAATGACAATGCCTTTTATGTGTTAATTATCAAAACAGATAAATAAAAGGCATTGTCATTTACAATGCCAATAGCTTATACTCTCGCAAATGCGAGACCTATTGCTTTGCAAATGCTAGTTAAGAAGGACTGTAAGTCTGTTATTTCATCAGTGTGATTGCTTCTGAGCTGCTGCCTTTGTCGTCATCCGCCATTTCAAACTGCCAATGAAATTGAAGCCAACAGTCCCTCCTATGCTTCTAACTCCTAAACACATTTTGTGATCATTTTTCGAAGATAACATTTGCCATGGTGCAAATGTGCCTGTGCAGGCGTATGGCAGCAGTTTGTGCGCCAGCACAGGGGGAAGCACAGAGATGCAACATATTGTTGTAAATATGTCGCATCCCTGTGCTTCGAAAGTGACTCAGTGCGGCGCAGCCAAATGGCTTGCGACACACAGTCAATTTTCTTGCAAATCTGCCCCATGGAGACAATGATTCATACGTGTAAATCAGTGTATAGAAAATGTTACATAAGGCAAATGCGACTACAGGGTGTAGGATTCACATGTTATTCATACTGGTAGGCATTTTTAAAGAGTGCTTGGTCTGGAGAAGCACAAACTCAGGATTCAGAACATAACAGTGGTTAGCATTGACTTTAACAATAACAATGTATTTCCACCCAAATAAACCTTTTTAGCAGGATTAGGATAATGAAAGACTTGAAACAAACATATGTTTCTAACTTGTATCATGCAGCTTGCAAGCAGCTCTTTGATGACAGTTTATAGGTCACTGTGCTAGATTACGGTTGTCACTTATGAACTGCACAGTAACAAAAGAATCTGTGACTAAAGCAGTAACCCACTAACCTAGGCACATAAAAAATGTTTTTCAAAATGCATGGTACACGTTCTTTGCAGTAGGCATATTAACCCTCTGTGCTACATTAGATAAGTCAAAGCTGCCACTTGACACAACTCTCATCTCTCTCCAGCAGGTACATTAATCACCGACGTAATCTTGACACTTTTATTGTTGCTGGAAAACTGCTGATTCTACAAGGAACTTTTTTGTGCTTTTAAAATTACTGCCTGAGGACCCCCCTGGGAATGTGACCACAGTTTGGGAAACACTGCTTTATACCATTTATATTTGGGGTACTTGCGTGGACCTATGTGAAGTGTGTGTACAAAGTTCAGCTCAACCAGAATCACGGTAACAGCGCATTGCGCTGCCTCTTTTATATTCAGTATATTGTAAGACTGTTTTTCTTCCCCCGCCTTTCCTTGTTTTGTTTCCCTGTTTTCCCCTTGCTTGCCATTCGTTACTCTAGAGTCTTATTCAGTATGTTGTTTGTAAGACTGTTTTTCTTCCCCCGCCTTTCCTTGTTTTGTTTCCCTGTTTTCCCCTTGCGTGCCATTCGTTACTCTAGAGTCTAATAGAGTCGGAAGGCCGTAGGGGAAGACTGTGGACTTTTCTTCAAGTTCCTGACGCTCCTGCGGAACGAGCCTGGCAACCATTACACTGCTGTGCAACTTCTTCTACTCTTAGAGCTGAGATTTCCATGAGTCTTATAGTCTGAATTCAGCACCTGAGCATAATAGGACAGAATGTATGAAGCTCTGTGGTAATACTGAATAAGCAGCTACCTATGTTATGCCATCTATTAATGTAATAACTGCACTTTCACAATTGCTTTATTAACCTTCCTGCTTTCTCAAATTTGCTTGAAAATGCACGATTTTTCTTCTTTTTTTTCAAAATTTTCTTGGGGGGGGTTATCCCCCCAAACCCCCCTTTTGGGGTTCGGGATCGCTCGCTGCGCTCGCTCGCTACGGTGCTGTATGCTAATTCGTTTGCGCCCCACCACTTTAAAATCTCACCCACCGCCCCTGTCTCACCTGCGCACCATCTTTGGATCAGGGCTCATGGTCTTAAGACCGCAGAGCATACAATGGTCATCCTAGCCCATGGGTCTATGAAACAGCAGCAGAGACTTCAATGCACCAAAGTGTAACACAAGTGACATCACACACAAGTTTGTGCCCGATGACATTACAGGAAGTGCCATTATGCAAGCACTGACCTTGTTGAAAGCACAGGAAGTGACACCAGACCAGCATTGACCTTGCTGACTTCACAGGATCTTACCTTATTTGCCTCGCTGCTATCATAGAAACTGACATCACATTACCAGCAAAAAAAAACATTTAGTTAATGTTTCTTAAAAAGACATTTTCAGTGCCAATTACTAAAACACAGAAAAGACACAAGATTATGGTAGCAGGTGCGAAAGGGCTGATTTTAGTTGAGATCGCTCACTCCCTCTGCATGTGACATGTCTGTATAACATTCTGCAGTCAGCAAAATAATGCTTATAATTTGATGGCACAAAAAACACATGATAGGCCAGCCCTTGACTGCATTGGAATCTGGAGCTTATTTCGAGAAGAAGAGCACTGTGTTCAGAAAACAAAACAGGCAGGCCTACCATTAACCGTGTCAGGATTTGGCATACTTCAATGGTAGAACAGCACTCAGTATAAAAAGAAAATGACACTGCATTGCTAATCAGTCTAAAAACATGCCTCTGACAAATATTACACTAGCTAATCTGATGCTAAAGGTTGATTGTATACCATAAAACCTATTTCCCTACGCACGTTTATTTAAAAGGAGAGTTCTTACAATCTTATATGTCTGGCTGGACAAAAACAAAGTAACTTGTGTTTGGGTCTCATGTTTCCAAAATTTGGAATGTTTAATTTGAATGAAAGCTAGACCAGGGGTCACTAACCTTTCCTATAACAAGAGCTTCTTTTGATCAATGAAAATTGGCCAGAGCTACGTATGATTCTGATCACTGTTGATGTAGTGACTTAGGGCCTCATTACGATGGCAGTGGGACCGTAGGCGGCCTTCTCACCACCATCAGACCCAGCTTTACCGCCCGCTCCATTATGATGGCGAGCGGATGGTTGGCGGTCGGAGAGACCGACCACCACGGATCCAACGGGCTCCTTGAGCCCGTCGGAGGATTTGCTATCTCCCTACAATGGTGGCGGTGCCTGCCGGCCACCACCATACAGATTATGAAGTCCCTTCCTGCCAGACGTTTCATGGCGGTTTACCCGCCATGAAAAGGCAGACAGAAAGGGATATTGGGGGCCAGTAGCAGGCCCCCCTTGCTCCCTGGGCCTCCAACAAGGGTCCACTGGCACAAAGATAATACTATAATTCTGCCAAATACACTATGGATTATCATTCAGAGAGCAGCTTTAAATATGTTTTTAATTTTCATCCACATTGTTTTCAAACATCAGCATATCTTTCCAAGAACATCTGGTCTTTTGCACACACATTGTATGGCTGTTAAGAGTGGTCTTGAAAATTGACAAATCTGCATATGACTTGAGATTGGAGTCCCTCAGACTGTTGCAGTATCTATGTGTGTATGCATGGGACCTTGACATTGGTTTGGCCGGCTGCCACAATAAGGGTCTGGAGACATGTGGTTATGCCTTCTTCAATGTGGCTAGATCCTCTAAAGTACATACTGGCTGGGACTGCACTTCAAGGAGCTAACATACATATTTAAATTTGATTCACTGAACCAAGAAGGTTAAATGTGGACAATGAATTATATGTATTTCTCTAGATGTTATTTTTTCTCTAAAGAATTCAGGGCTTTGATTTGTTTTTAACAAGCACTAATTATCTGATTTAATTTTTGTGAGTTCAGGTCCATTGTAACAAATATACTCACATGGGAAAGCCTCATGTGAAGAGTGTAGGGCAGAGAGGATATTGGCCTGGTTGGGTAATTTATTATTTCATTTTGTTATTTAATTTTTAGTGAACTCTCTGCCTAAGTCAATGGACTATAGCCCTCCTGGGCGTGACTGTATGGCATGCTGGGTTTAGTTAGCTCACTTGGGCAGAATTGTTTATACTGTATGTCACATTACATTGCTGACCACAACATAGAAATTTAGCTCCAATTTATTTAATTCTAAATTCATTATTTTTATTAGGGAACATATTTAAATTTGATTATGTGGTGAATACGTAGTTCTAAAAATATAAACCTCGTTATGATTAAAATGACTTGCTTGTAGGCAATTTACCCATGTCGAATTAATTTTGTTAATTAAAAAAATATTGTTATGTATAATGAATGCTCTTTGCCGTTTTGTGCATCACACCAGGTGACTGTGTATGTAAGAACAATGGGCCAGGATAAGATTGCCGCTGTGTTAAAGTAGGAGAAATATTTGTTCAATGGTCCTCTGTTGACGTTTACCCTTTTTCGTTTGATCACATGTTTAATTACAATTGTCTGATATGACCCCGTATACCGTGAGCAAAGTCCTGCCTGGACTGAAACGCTTAGGAGCTCAGATATTACATCTTTTATTTAAGCACAATAGCTGGGAGTGCCAGCTCTTTTTTGACGAAAAGGATTCCTAATTTGTTTAAAAAGAGCGCAATGGGGGTCACGCTCCTGCCGAGCACCAGCGGTGGTTAGGTGCATTCCGTCACCTTCCGAATTTGTGTACTTTGAATGTCGCCAAGCCCCATGCTTTGCCTAGTCTCCATCTGTGTGTCTTGTTTTCGTCTGTCAGATGCCTTCTGACAGTGGAGTTTTTGGATACCGAGGCGATAGCCTCATTACTCCACATTCATTTTGAGTTTTTTAGTCGCTGTTTAGGTTGTCTTATTGATGTGTGACGCTTTGTCACAGTTGAGGTTGGATCACAAGGTCAGCGCTGTGATAGGCCGTGGGTTGCGGTCAATTGGGTTTTGCAGAAGTGTCTGCAAGTTTTATCGCAGAGTCTTGTTTTCGTCTGTCAAATGTCTTCTGATGGTGATGAGCTTTTGATGGCTGCCGCGGCGGTTGCCTTCTGACAGTGATGAGTTTTTGGATGCTGTGTTGTGTTGCTGTTTCAGTTTCACAAGGTTAGCGCTTCGATGGGCCGCGGGTAGCGGTCAAATGGGTTTGTAGAAATGTCTGCAAGTTTCCTGATCAGTGGGTTTTCTTTTTGATCCAATCCTTTGTAGAATGTCCTGTTTTGTTTGCGGAGATGGTTGTCCAACATCTCAACGCCTAGGTCTCTGTGGAGGTCTGCTGTTCTTGTGAAGATAGGAGCACCTGCTGCAATTCGTAAGTCCCTGCTCTGTAGTCTCTGTAGGTCTTTCTGATGCTGCGGGCGGCAGCCACTCCAAACTGGTGAAGCGTACGTCATGGTTGGTCGAATTATTGCGATGATTGCTCGCACCTTGCTCTGCAAGGGCATCGACTTGGTCTTCAGGAGTGGGTATAATGCAGACAGTTTTGTTGCTGCTTTCTGGCAGGTCTTCTCTATGTGGTTTCTCTATGTGAGTTTAGAGTCCAGAGTCACCCCCAGATAAGAGCTGCTGTTTTCCCATTTGATCTCTTCCCCATTGAGGAGGATCTGTGGGTCTTTGCCTAGTGTACGCTGCAGTGCTTTAAATGGGGAAAAATAGAGCAGCTGCTCATTTAAATGGGGCGTGTGGGTGGGGCTAGGGGCAGGGCTAAGATCAAGACATGCTGATACTTATTGACTTCAGTACTAGTTACAGCACGTACCAAAACACATGAGAAATGCGTTTCTATAAACAAAACAGGTTAACTCTTAACACAAAACGAAAGCCAAACGCGGTGATGTTTTAACATCTCCTAGTCTTATACTACGTGAAGTTTCCATACTGTTATTTGCTTGGCACAATCCTATATATTCCTGAAAACACACACACACACACACACACACACACACACACACACACACACACACACACACCACACACACCACACACACCACACGCACACACACAAACACACACAGACACACACACACTCTCTCTCTTTTATATACCTCCAAAGAGTTTCTCGATTCTCCCCCCTTTCTCTCACTTTTTTCCTCACACAAAAACACCCACAGGCAAACCAGTCACTGCTACAGAAGTCTAGCAGCCAATGCGCCTACTGTTTCATGAGTACCGGTACTTTACTTGGCAGCAGAGAAGTGCCTGTACTCAGAGTGATAAAAATAAGTTGTGCCGGTACTCAGTACCTGTGAGTACCGGCCCATTTAAAGCACTGGTACACTAAGAAACGTATGCGATACCAACAATGTGGACAATGGAGTTGAAGGACGCTCTGGAACTTGGAGCTGCATGTAACATGGGAGAGGAAGCGGGAACCACAGTGGTGAGTAGCATTTGTGCTGTTGGGATTTGTTCAGTACATGCTCATTACGCAGAAATGTTTTGGCGCTAGTAAAGGCCATGTGCGTAGATTGAAAACCGTGGATGAGGATGAATTTGTGGCAAGAGGGGAAACAGCAGAGGAGCTGTTTACAAACTTTGCAGATGGAGAGACAGAGAGAATGATAACAACAATGAACATTGGTATCTCACTGAAACAGTAAATTCCATCATTGGAAAAGTTGTCTAGACCGGAAGTCTCTAAATGGTGGGAGTCCAGATCATTACAAAAGTATGTGGAAGTTGAGAGGGTCCCAAAAGGCTTAAAAATAATGATAATCCCTAGTTATGAGTGCCCTAACCCAACACTTATTAAGGAATGGGCAGAGCACAACAATACAAGTTTCCAAGGAATGCTGAAAATACTCATGGTATGCAGAGATTGACAGGATGAGCCTGTTAAAAGAAATGTGGACCTTAAAAGAAAATATTGCAAAGACCACTGCTACAGAGACAATTTCTAAGCTTAACAAATAAATTCAAAAAAGGCTAAAAAAAATAAACATGGATGAAATAAAAATGAAAAAAAAAAAAGAACGTTTGACCATGACCGTCTAGACTATGACAGGGGTCAAATATACACGTTGGCAAGGCGCTTAGAAAACCTCAGGAAGCCAGGAAGTATATCCAGACTTGCAGATTACCAATGTTGTTGAAGCAAACCAGCCAGTGACCATTCAGAACTGGTGTAAGAGAGGACCCAAGCAGTGCAAGAATCATCCTCATATTGTTTTCAGTGAATCGAACTGGACAAGGCAAGAGGTCTCCTTGAATGACGTCAGCTCAGATACAAGTTCAGATCCGGATCAACCGAGTACCAGCAACGGTATGGATGTCCATCTTCAACCATCAATCTCAGATGAGTGTGAGTTTTTAACGTTGGCCAGATGGACCAATCATTGACTTGGGAGAGGCAGAGGAATCGCAAAAGGCAACAAAGAAGAGGGGGCGAAGGAAAGCGCAAGTATAGGAGGGTCCAACACAAGGCAAACACTGAACCTCATATGGCAATAAACTTGACAGGAACTACTCTGTCGCATGCAGAGTTACAACTACTGACTCTAGGGCTATCCTTTTGTCTGGAATAAAACTTTGATTATGTACAGTCAAGGGTAGATGTATACATATTCATTAGAAAACAAGCGGAGGAAACATTTTGAAGAACATAAAAGGAAAGGCCTTGCTCCCAAAATCAAGCCACGTAGTAATCCTGAGGATATGAGAAATCTGCTGGTGAGGATGAAGAACTCCATCCACAGCTATTAGATCTAGAAAAAGAAAGTAGTGGAAGGGGAGGAGAACCTTGAATCTCTGAAGTAATTGATAGCAGTTGATCTATCAGCAGCGGGAGACTCCCACTTTAGAGCCAAATCTTCCTTCGCACCTCCTGTGATGTGTGATAATATTAGCCTTTTTCAGAGGCGGAGGCTTTGGTAAAAGATTTGAAAATCTGCATGGTAGGAAAAAAATGACAAGGTGAACATCCAGAAACAGAAAGAGATCAATACATTGTAACAAAATTATCTAACAATGTTGATTGTGTGGTAAGGAAAGCTGAAAAGGGTGGTAATGTTGTCCTTTTGCCAAGGAAATGGTACATAGAGGAGGCATACCGTCACTTGAATTATGGAGTGTGTTATAAAAAAAATCACTATGGCACAATAGAGGTATTTCAGAGCAAACTTAAAGGCTGGCATTCAAGAGAGTAACTGAATGATGAGTTGACATGTTTTAAAAATATTACTCCCAAGCTTCCCATCTTTTATTTAATACTTCAATTCAAAGAATGCCACTAGACCTATCATTTCTGCGCAGTGGAGTTTTTTCTAAATTATTGATTTTTACTTGAGACCTTTTTTTCTCGAGCCTCCCATCGTACTTTATGGTTCAATTCTTTTTATTCTTTTAAGCCACCCTGCAGGGTAAATTTCCAGCAGTATACAACTTAAACATCTGGTCCACCAGGCTGGATCCCTGCATGTAAAAGTCATCAGGTAAACAAATATAACACTCTATCCCACTCCCCAACACACTCATTGCACGTCATGGCTTGTTCAACACAGTTATCAATTGGAATCTTGGGGTCACCCCTGAGCAGAAGTTACAGAAAGCCGCAGAGGATAACTTGCTGTTCGTGGTGGTGAGTGTGATTCTTTCCATTCCAATGATGTACCATAAGCGGTGGAGCCATCCTAAGTGGTTGGGTGTGTGTTTTGTTCCCCAGTGTGAGAGAATGTTTTGCATGGCTGCCCCAACGCAAGTCCAATTTGGCAACCTCGCAATGATTTCAGGGGGTAGGTGAGAGGATTAAGGAGGCCTAACAGTCTATAAGAGGGAATTCTGGGGAGCTGGGTGTCTAGATGACGATCGATATCATCAAGTATTTGTGTCCAATATGTCAGAGTCTGCGGGCTATCCCACAGCAGATGTGTCAGGGAGCCCGCCGTCCCGCAACCCCTCCAGCAATTCTTTGTTTTGGATGAATCAATCCTATGTAATCTCTCGGGTGAGGTACCAGTATATCACTACTTTAGCGAATGTTCCTGTGAGGGTGGTATGGCGAGCCGTGTGACGGGCTCTTTGATACATCTTCCCTAATCTATTTCGGACAGTTGGTTCCCGATCTCCCTCTCCCATCGCATTTGATTGGGCTTGTATGTGTGCCTTGAGGGTTGGAGTAAAAGGCATACAGGTCAGAGATTGTCCAAGGTTTTCGTGATCAGCCATTTTTCATAGGCCGTGAGGTGCTTCTGAGTTGTGGCCTTATTGTCAGGATGTAGAAGCCAGTGACTGAGTTGCAGGTAGTGCAAGCGTTCTGACTCCAGAAGACTAAAGTCTGAGTGTAGCTGTGTGGAAAGGAATCACCCCTTCTTCATCTATCATATGCCCCATGGAGCGGCAACTGGTCTGTCACCAAGCCATGAAGGCACTTGGGTTATTCCCAGGGGAAAAATCAGGGTTATCAAATAAGGGGGACAGCGGAGAGGGAAAGGATGACAGTCCATAGTGTGTACTACACCGATCAAAGGTATCAATAGTCACCTTAGTGATGGATGAGAGATTTAAGTTCTGGGGTGGTGCGGTTTCTTCAGGAAAGGAATCTTCCACAAGGCCACTGCCCGGTCTTGAAATAGCCAGTGACGCTCAGATTCATCCCTATTCCATTCAACCAGGTATTCTAGTTGGGCAGCGTGGAAATATAATTGGAGGTTAGGTATGCCCAGACCCCCGTCGCGTGGTGAGAGGTAGCTGACCTTTCTTCACATCCGTGGCTTCTTTCCAGCCCACAAATAGTGGTGGAATTCTGCCTGTAACTTATGGAGCATCCCGGTTGGAGGCGGTAAGGGAAGTGTTTGAAACACGTAGAGAATCTTAGGGGGGATAGTCATTTTAAGCGCTGCAGTTCTTCCAAGCCATGATCTCTGGAGGCGGCCCCACCAGGATAGGTCTAATTTTATGTGCTTATGTAGGGATTGGTAGTTAATATCTATAGTTTTCTGGAGACAAGGCGCTAGTTGGATGCCCAGATAGGGATCAAGGTCTTAGTCCACTGTATAGGAAACTGAGCTGTGAGTCAGGATTCTGTCTCATGAGATAAGGAGAGACTTAAGGCCTGGGACTTTGAGACGTTGACTCGGAAGCCCGAGGCGAGGCCAAACGCTTCAAATTCAGTGAGAAAAGCGGATAGGGCCGTTACTGGTCTGTCTAGGGTCGTCAACACATCATCGGCATAAAGGCCGATTTTATGTTGTTCGCCTCCAAACATTGTGCCAGTAGTTGCAGGGTTATTGCATCCCTCTGGGCCAGGGGCTCCATGTAAAGAGCAAAAAGCAGGGGAGAAAGAGGGCACCTCTGCTGTATCCAGGGGGCAAAATCTTTCAGCAATCAAGAAGCGCATCAGCACCTGTTCTAAAAAGGGCCAGTGGACACTGTCAAACGCCTTCTCGGCGTCGACCCTCAGGAGCATGAACTCGTCCTCTGTGCGAGAGGCCTTCTCTGTAATGTGCAAGACCCTTTTTGAGCTATCGCTTGTTTGGCATTGTGGAACAAAGTCTTTTTGGTCTGGATCTATGAGCTGACATGTAGGGGCCTAACCTAGCCGCGAGAATGTCGGTGAATAGTTTGAGATCCACGTTCAAAAGCGAAATTGGGCAGTAGGAGCTGCACAGCTTCCAGTTCTTGCCGGGTTTGGGGAGGACTGTCAAGAGGGCTGTCAGCATTGAGGTGGGGATAGCACCTTGGATCGAGAAGGAGTTAAATAATCGGGTCAGAATGGGAGCCAATAGGGGGCAAAACGTTTTATAAAAAGGAGTGAGAACCCGTCGAGTCCCTGATATTTCAACTGTTTCCGTCGAGAAATGGCTGTGATGACCTCCTCTAACCTGATATCTTGTTCCAGGGCCCCTGACTGCTCTGAGGTAAGCGATGTGATTTGACCTCCTTCAAGATAGGATGAGCGGACTGCCGGATCCAACTGCTGATCTGTTTATAAATCAGCGTAAAAGTCTCGGAAGGACTCAGCAATCAGGGCATCCTCTCTGATATTGGTCCCTTTTGTGTCTCAAGGTGAGCGAACCCCCATATTTTGCTGTCTAATGCGCAGTTTGTGAGCCAACAGGCGGCCGCATTTACTCCCTCCCATGTAGTAATTGCGACGTAGTCGAAGTGCTGAGTATTCTGCTTTGTCTAGATCGATGTTCGCTAACTGGGCGCGCGCACTTGTCAATTGCCGCCAGATTCTTGGTGCCCCCGTATGTCGATGAATGCCCTCAAGTTCCGTCACTCGCCTCGTCAGGGCATCTCTCTTTTCTTTACGGATTTTGTTATCCGCAGCTGAGGTAGCGATGAATTCCCCACGAGTGACCGCTTTTATGGCCTCCCAGAGTGTTGCAGTGGATACCTCGGGGGGAGTCATTCAACTCTAGATAAGTGAAGATGGCTTGCCCCATTTGTTTCACTACTTTGGGATGCAGGAGGAGTGCCCCGTAACTGCCACGAACATGTAGGACAGCGAGTGGGTGGAGAGTTGAGTGTCAGTGAGACTGAGGAATGGTCTGACAGGGCTGCCGGAAGCATCTCAACATCAGAAGTGAGGTTGAGGACTTACTTTGTACCCAGGAAGAGATCCAGTCATGCACATGTTTTGTGTGCATGTAATAGGTAGGAATATTCTTGAGCCTGTGGACGGAATTCTCTCCAACTATCGTGAAGGCCCATCTCCCTAAGTTCTCAGTGTCCCTCCTCAGAGAGTGCTTCAGTCTGCCCAAACCTGGATGTGGACCAGTCAAGGACATTATCTAGCACTAAATGTAATTCTCCGCCCACGAGAACAGATCGGTCGTGGCAGGAGAGGATCTCTGTGAGTGCAGCTTGTATGAATATTTCTTGGTCCTCGTTTGGAGCATAGATAGATGCCACTACTAGGGACCAATGCCTAAGGGTCATGTGGAATGTGAGGAGGCAGCCGTCCCACCTCAGCCACTTTAGTTCCTATGGTCACTTGGAAGGTATGTGAGAACAGGAGTGCAACTCCTGCTGTTTTGGTGCGTGTGGAGAAGTATTGGTGTGGAAAAGAGCAGGATCTGAGCCTGTGATAGCCCTCTGGGAGATGATGCGTATCTTGGAGCAAGTACAAATCAGCCCTGTGTTCTTCAGATAGGACAAAACCACCCTGCGTTTGATTGGGCTATTGAGACCTTTAACATTTAGGGTGATTACCTTAAGTGGGCGAGCCATTGAGGGAGCCAAGTGTAGGCGGAGCATTTTCAGCCATTGAGATCAAGTCGCATCTCGGGCCTGCATCAACGGCCCAGGGTCTCATAGGCAGTATGTGCGAGGTGGACTGTGTGTACGGTGAACGTGAGTGGATCCCCAATACAAAAAAGCCGTCCCACAGCTGTGTTAACCCAATAGAAGTAAAAAACATTAGGACAAAAAGTGAAAGCATAGGCGCTTATTTACAAGCCCCTTGCGCCACCCTTAACTCACTTTTCCCATGTTAAAAATTATGCAAAAGTAGCGCAAGAGGCTTGTAAATAAGCCCCTTAAAGTCTACAGTCCAAGAGTCCAATTTGGGGGTCGTGTTGTGGCCAATCCTCCCAGCCACCTCACCCTGCCGCCTAGCCGCCAGCATTGCTAATTGTCAATTTGTTTGCCCAACCACATTAAGAAGTGTTGGGTTTCGCCAGTGCACCAGGGATGGAGTCAATGGCAGCCTGCTGGCCCTTTGCGATGGTATCTCAATCTGGTCTAGTGAAACGTTGCCCTGGACTACGGGTGCACCAGCGCAGGTGTCCGGCGGCCAGGCGTGTTGGCGAGAATCGGGGGTCGGCATTAGCTGGTGTCAGATCAGTGCCTAGTATCTTGCATGTTTCTTCAAAGGAGCAAAGTTGGTGCATCCTTCCCTCCAGCCGGAAGATCAAGCGAAAGGGATGGTCCCAGGCATAAGGTATCCCCCATGTTCGGGAGATGAGAAGTCGCTGGTCTGAAAGCCCATCTCTTTTGTAAGGAAGATGTTGCCAAGTCCTGGTAGAGAGTGAGCAGCTGGTCGTGGAAGGTAAAAGGATGCTTCTCTCGAGCTTTACGTAGAATGTCCTCTTTCAACTGGAAGTCCTGCAAGCAGACCAGGATGTCCGCTGGTGGGGCTAAATCCACTCGTTGGGGGCCTACTCTGTGCTCCCAGTCAATTATTATCTCAAGAGTCGGGGGAGCATCTATCACGAAGTGAAAGAGGTCCGACACATAGCCCCTGAGATCCGTGCCTTCTATTTTGGGTGGTGCACCTCTGATCCGGATGTTGTTCCACCGGGACCTGTTCTCCAGATCGTCTGCGTGCACCTGTAGGTCCAGCTGCTGGTCCCGGAGCCACAAGACTTTTTTGTTATAGCGCCTCAATGTCTTCTGCGTATCTGGTGCCTTGGTCCTCCAGTGCGGAGACCCGATCCGCTTTTGAATCCATGTCTCTCCTAATTTCCAGGATGTCTGAAGAGAGGTCTCGTTTGACCTCTTGCAGGTCATCTCTAAGGGTAGTAAATAGGGATTCCAGGAACAACCACCGGGTTACGAGCTCCTCTGGGCCTTCTTCCTCCTGTGTGTGTTGTGTGGACGGCACAGAGGAATGCTCACTGGCCTGGCCTCCTGGTAGTCTAGACAGCATTTCTTTAAAGGTGTGATGCTTTTTGGCTCTGGCAGCAGCCATCTGGGCAGAGAGGGGACAAGTGCCCCCCGGGTCCGATTCGTACTGCTCTGTGGTGAACCTCAGGGGAGACTCCTGGAAACATTACCGCCTCTTGTGTCACTATTGCTCCAAGGAATACTCCGATATGCCAACTGATCAATGCTGAGGAGGGGGCCCAAACTGCTCCCTTGTGCCCCTCATTGCTTCACATGGGCCGATCCCCGGCAGGAACTACTAGAGGCTCCTGACCACCTACTGTAGTTAGAGAAGAGGTGTATGTTTCCCCTGGGTCATTGTTGCACCGCGGTGCACCCCATAAGCCACTTGAGCAGAGCTGATGGGAGCCCAAGCTATACCCCGTGTCCAGTGCAGTGTCCCCCCCGAGGCCGACCCCCTGCCTGGACCGCTTGGGGTTCTGACCTGATGAGGATGATGTTGCTGCTGCAAGCCCGGTGTGTGTTGCTCTTTGGACGATCCACTGAGGTGGGGCGCTTATTCTCCCTTTCGTCCCCCTCCCTGGCAGGGACGTTCTCTAGTGCCTCTTCGCCGCTGAATCAGCAGATATCGACTAGGCTTTCAAAGAGGGCTGTGGGCCCCAGCAGCAGCTGTGTTCCAGCGGACTCTCTCCAAGCAATGGGTGGGGGCCCCTGAGACAGCCACAGGGGCCTACCCCTCCTCTTCACCTCCCTCGATCCACCTGGGTCATGGTGAGTTCCGCCTTGTGGGGCCCTGTGTGCCTCTACTGGGCCCGGAGGCCTGTCCCAAACGTTGGCCCCGGACTGCTTCCAATGCGCTGCTCACCCAAGCCTTAGGCCTCAGGGTCTGCGGCGGTCAGAGAGAGCGGTGACTCAGCCCCCTCCAGGCGAAGCACAGCCAGACTGCCGACGTGTCCGCCGGGCGTGGACAGGCTGGAACTTCCTCCGCTGCGTTGCTTTCCTGCAGCCTCACTCTCCCCGCTAGTCTAGAGCCTCATGCGCGGCCTGGATCTGCACCCAGGCAGGTGCCGCTCCACCGCCTCAGAGACCGCACAGGACCCCACCAACGCACGTCCCACTGCCTCAATGTCAGCCTCCAGCCCGGGGCCGCACCACGAATCACGTCTCTCCCACAGTCTGACCCACGCTTCAGGATCCCGCATTGGCTCTCGGCGGGCACCGGGGCTCAAAACCGGGTAGTTAACATGTGATGGCTGTGGGAATTAGTGGCGGGCTGGAGAGACGAGAAGGTACGTCTCACTAGTTCGTCATCTTGGCCACGCCCCCTCCCATCCTACTGATTCAACTGACTTTCTGAAAAGAATCTTCGATATTAAGTGGGAGCAGAATATGCTAATGATGACACTTGACGTCACCTATTTATACACTAGTATAGACCTGAAGGATGGGCTCCCGGCCGCCAAACATTTCGTAAAGGAAAGACCAATCAGGTTTGTGAACATAATGCAATGCTGATTGAAAGTATTGAGTTTTGCTTAAAGAAATTTCTTTGATGTGCATATTTTGGACTATAACAGGTGACGGCGATGGGCACCTGCTTCGGCCTCAACTATCTGAATTTGCATATGGGCTGGTGGGCAGGAAGAGGTGGGTTTTGAGTAACTAAAAAATTGGACAAAACATATCACACTATGGGTACGATTCATTGATCTGTTTGTGATCTAGAATGGGGATACGGCATCAGTACAGGAGTTTGTTACAGTCATCAATAACAATAATTAGAATTTGGTATTTACTAGCAAGATCAGCAACACCTATAATGAATTTCTAGATGTGGCACTAACCATTGAGGATGGTAAAATCCAGACGAATATCTGCATGAAACCCACCTCAAACATGCCTCCAGTTGCCATTCTGTGAATTTAAAAAATAGTATACTGTACAGATAATACTTGAGAGCATGTAGAATCTGCAGTACAAATGAGAGCTTTAAAAATAGTGCAGAAATGACAAAATGATTCAGACACAGAGGGTACAGCAAGACGCTACTAAACACAGCACTTTTAAGGGCATCTACACTTAAACATGAGGAGGTACTTTTCAAGAAATACCCTGAGAAAAGACACACAAAGGAATAAGACTGTGAGAGTTATAACTGCATACAATATGTATCTTTTCTCAGTAGAGAAAATAATGCAGAAACACTGGCACCTACTAAGCAGTGACAATATAATTGCAGATTTGATCCCCACCAAACCTTTAATCATGTACAGGAAAACCAAGTCCTTTAGGGATAGGCTGGTGGTAAATACATCAGGAGTAGTAATACTGGGTGGTTGAAACCAAGAGCAGCCTTTTTTAGGTGCGATAAGTGCAAAGCCTGCAGCTATTAGAAAAATATGGCATCAATATCCACTCCCTTCTCATCAAAATTGAGACACACTTAACTTGCAAAACTGAATTTGTGGTTTACATGCTTAAATGTAGTTGTAACAAGATTATACATAGGCAGCACTCTCTTACAAGTGCACAAAATAGTCCTACACCACCAAAGGGCCATAAAGTACAGAGAAAGTATTTAACCTGTCGTACAGCATTTCTGAAAGACACATCAGCGGGACCTTGATCAGTTACAATACTGTGTAATTGACAATGTTCCAAGAAATCCAGAGGAGGCAATAGGTAAAAGTCTCGCTGCAGGTTGGAAGCAAAATAACTGTTGACATTTGATTTACCTGAACCGAGAGGGTTAAATGTGGATAAGGAATTATATGTATTTCTCTAGCTGTTGTACAGAAAGAAAAGCAAAGAGAGGCGATCTTTCACGCTCCCGCCAACACGGAAATAGTACTATTCCCGTGAAAGATCGCGTCCCCCCAAGCGTTTCTTAACCTTCGCGTCTACCATCTGAAAATTCTATCTATATTTTTCTACTTACCACAGTTGACAACTTAGTGTTGTTTGGGATTATACGAATGATACACTTCGAGTGCCTCCCATACTTCAGCAACTTTAGGTTTGACGAATTTCTTCATCAACTACGCAGTTAAAGAAACTATATTCGACCGCAGTACAGTTGTTTATTGCCCTGAGGAAGCCCTATTCAGGGTGAAACGCGCTGGCTGCATTGGTGCATTATTCTTTTGAACAAAGCAACTATTAAAATATCGTGCTTGACGACATTGAAGAGTCGGGAAAAATCCTTTCTCTCTTGCGGACCTTGGAGGTGGGCAACAAAGAATTCTGTGCCTTATAAAATCAGAGTGCATAGTAGGTTAGTGCAGCGTTAATTATCCCTTGCTGCCAGTCTCTCTCTTTCTAGTATTCCCCAGCTGTTATTCTATCTCTAAAGAATTTAGGGCTTCGATCGGTTTTCAACAAGCACTAACTATCTGCTTTAATTTTTGCGATTTCAGGACCATTGAAACGAATATACACACATCAGAAAGCTTGGTGTGACTAGTGTAGGGTAGAAAGGATATTGGTCCGGTTGAGCAATTTATTATTTCATTTCGTTATTCAATTTTTAGTGAACTCTCTGCCTAAATCAATGGACAATAGCCCACCTGGGTGTGATTGTATTGCATTCGGGGTTTCGCTAGCCATATGTCATATTAGGTTGCTGAACTCGACATAGAAATTTATCTCAAATTTATTTAATCCTAAATTCTTTATATGATTATGGAACATGTTCAACTTTGATTATGTGGTGAACACGTAGTTAGGCATTGTAACACACCAGTCCAAGATGGCAACATATTATTTGTAACATTAAGCTACAGCCGCAGGTCCAGTCCTGCTTCACTGTCTATGGTCACTTGTTAAGCACATATGATTGTATATAGGTGTTTGGTTTCACAACCACCCCATGCTTGAGCAAGGCTGTCAAAGCCGAAACACGTAGCAGGGGCTGGAGAACTCTTACCATTAAACTCCACTAACCTCCTTTTCAATGCGCGCGACTGTTCTGGGGTGTGTTTTTGATATGCATACATATATGTAGTCATTAAAAAAACAAACGTTAAAGTAATGTTATAGTTATGTGTTGGAATGAGACACGAGTTAATGTTAAGAAAAAGAAAACATTGAAATTCACCAGTTACAGTTTAGTCTAAAACAATAACTTGCACCCTCATCATGTACTGGCCTTCAGCCATCCCCTGCATACATTCCTGCACAAATAGCCAACACACATTCTCGTCCTTCAGCTGTGTGGTGTGGTGTGGTGTTTGCCAGGCCCTGGGTGAAAAGGCACGTTCATCTTATGGAATTTGAGCTACTTTTTAATTTTCGGTACCGCAGGACTCCTGTGAAAATCGCAAACTTTTCCCGTTGATTAACCTCTTCATGACCATGAGCCCCTTTTAAAATACAAATTTCTCGAAAAACTACTCAATTAATTTACAATAAATAAAGAAAAGCACACTCTCAGTAAAGTTCTAACTTTCAGCCAAGTTTTGTGAAATTCTGTTCAACACTTTTTTCTGTGTCAGAGAGCAGAATTTCCTATGGGAACTAAAGAGGGCATCAATGTTTTGAGACCCCCTTTTTTCTAGGCCTCCCACAAGACGGATCTCAAATAAAACTTTCCATGAAGGAGCCAAAGTGAGTAACCTTTTTTTTCTTTTGCAAAGTATTGTGCAGATTCATCGAACAGCACCAAATTTACTAAAGAAACAAACAATGCATTTCCTATCGACAATCAGACCTAATTACAGCTACACAAGCACTGCCAGTGTAATACATATATGTGTGTGTGTGTGTGTGTATGGAAACACACTTATGTGTATGGTGCAAGGGTGCCTGCGTTGCGGGGATGAATATTTTTGTATAGGAAGGGAAACCCTTCTGTACAAAAATAATCACAAGAGGTTTTTCCTCTTTGTATGGGTGCTGCAGAATGCAGCACACATAGAAAAAGGACAAGCATTTGCAATGCAATAGGTCTCGCATTTACGCGAGTTTCAGCTATTGGCATTGTAAATGATAATGCCTTTATTTATGTTTTGGTTTTTAAAACATAAAAAAAGTGCATTGTCATTTACAATGCCAATAGCTTAAACTTGTGCAAATGCAAGACCTATTGCATTGCAAATGCTTGTTTCTTTCTGGTTGATACCGTCTCTGGCTGATTACCGTGACAGGCATTAAAGTGGCCAACATTAAAGTGAAGTCACGCATTTATAGCACCTCCATAACTGGCCAGGGTGCTCATAGCACTGTGTGCCTGAGCAAACTGATGGCAGCACGTGGTTTGCACTGCTTGCGGCAGGTTCGGGGGCTGGCTCAGCTGAGCTTGAAGCTCCACAATGTAGCCAATTTACCCAACACACCAGTGGCACCAGCACTGACGTTAGGCGGGTCAGTCTGATTTTGCCCAATCACAGCTAGTGTGTAACACAGAGACACCCTTATAGGCTGGCTTTGCCGCGCTAGTGGGTGGGGCACTGTAGTGCAAACGTTTTCAAACAGCTAGCAGCTCCTGCCGCCGGCTCGCACCGTGCCTCCTATTGCACCGCCGGCACCCACGAGTAGTGTGCCTCAACTGATACTGAGGCTGCACTGCAGTCAGGCAGCCAGTGCAGTGCCATTATGCCACAGCGAGTCAATAGTTCTGGACCTCGTACAGGGGTAAGTCAGTCATGCAGCTGGCCGGCCTGCTCATCGAGCTCCACAGACCAGTAAGTGTCACTGTGGAGTGTGTGTGTGCAGCTCCAGCCTCAGCCTCGGAGTCTCTCAACTGAGGCGTGGCTTGCTCTGTGCTCCAGTCAGTCCTAATTTAATTTACTTTCGTTGTGTGTGCACTGCAGCCAGCAGCCCTGCTCCTTTGACTCTGAAAATACAAGGTAAGCAGGCGCCCATTGTGGTGCAGAATGTGAAAGGGCTCCTCCTCTTAGGAGTGCCTGTTAATGGGACCTCCCGGGGCGTGCTGATGATAGTGCCATGCTGTGTTGAATTAGGTTTGAAGTGCCGAGGGGTAATCAGGAAGGGCAAGTGGCCTCAGGATGACTATCACCGAGTTATATTTAAAGGCCCCTCCCAGCCAGGCACACTGCTGTAATAAACCAATCTAGAAGTGAACCCCACTGTCATTACAGCTGTAGGCCCCCAAAAAAGAGCACTTGCCCACCTGTTCAGTGTCATTACACATACACGCCCCAAATTGGAAATAGCCTGTCCCCAAGTGACATTAAACCTGAGAGGCCCCACACTTAACAGCCAGGGATTTCAACTGTTGCTAAAACTAAGGCCTTAGGCGCTTGCAAAAGGCTATACGCTCCTTCTCACTAAACAGAGCGTTGCAGCCAAGAATTCAAATGAAGATAAAGATGAATTTATTAGTACATAGTGTTTAAAGACACTGTATTTTCCATTGTAGCTGTAATATGTACCGCCACTATTACTAAGTATGATGTTATTCAGTGTATTTAACTACAAGCTTTGGCAAAGGCTTGTCTAACTATTGGCTTTGCCAATACTGTGGAGCAGCAGCAAAAAAAAAAAATGCAAAAACTGCGTGATGACGTGTAATCATCAAGGTTGCTGTGGCGGCCCAGTGTGATGACGTATGCACGTGTATGCCTTGCCTTTTTTTTTTATTATTTACGATTTCAAGATGTCGAATGTCACCTTTAGCAGTCAATTTATTTTTGAAAAAGACAGGTAATTTCTGATGTATATGTTTCCCTCGTCTTCATTTTGCTTGCAACAAAGTGTCACCCATAATCGCTGAATGCCACTCAGAATTAAAGTGAAGTTATGAAAATGTCATACACAAGCAATATGAAACCTTGGCATCTATGCGTCTCCGCTGATGCGGTCTGAAGGTGGCGTGGGGGGGGGGGGCTGTTGCGGCCTCTCTGCTGATGCTGTCTAAAGGCGGGGTGGGGGGCAGAACACAGCTGGGCTGCGAGGCCTCTCTGCTGATGCTGTCCGAAGGTGGTGGTTGAGGGGGCAGAAGAGGGCTGTGCTGCGTGGCCTCTCTGCTGATACTGTCCGAAGGCAGCATGGGAGGGGGGCAGGGGGAAAGCAGAAGGCTGAGCTACAGAGTCCTCTCAGCCGATGCCATCTGGGAGGGGGAGGCTGACTCGGGACTGTTGTGGCCTTTCTGCTCACGCTGTTCAAGGGGAGGTTGGAAACAACAGCGGGCTGTGTGACAGGCGAAAGTGAAAGACGAGTGCTTTCAGGCTGCCAAATGGTGCGCGCGCCCGGCACACATGCACAGTAGTTGGCGGCCTGAAAGCACTCGTTTGCACTTCCAAAAGTGCTTACTATAAGTCTCGCCAGAACAGCGCTAAAGCGCTGTCTCAGGCGAGACCTAAAAAACGAGGAGAAATAAAGATATTTCTCCCCGTTGCGCCTCCCTTACGCCTCCCCTGGGGAGGCGTAAGCTTTTGGCGCTGCCTCAGATTTACGATTTCTCGTAAATCTGGGGCAGTGTCAAAAGGCCATGGATGTTGCTGGGAACGCCCCCAGCAACACCCATCGCACGCCCCTTTAACGCAGAACACTGCGTAAAAGGGACTGATATTTATGAGGCAGCATTAAGCCACAAAAAGTGGCTCAGTGCTGCCTGATAAATATCACGCAGGCTTCTGCGCCACGGAACGTCACAAAAAGTGACGTTCCGATGGCGCAACGGGCCTCATAAATCTGCCCCAAAGTATTTAAAATCGATATTTGTTTGGCAATATTTTTGTCACCAATATCTTTGTTGGTGATATTTCATCATACAACCAGTGTAGATGAAAGTGTTCACGTTTGCACAGCTGTTGCTCCCTTTCTGAGAAAAGATTGAACGCTGCCAGCTACCAGTTGAACAAGTAGACCAGGATGTACCTCAGGAGGAAACCATTGGGGTCAGCAGCGGCAGACTCCTGTCATTGGGGCTACGTTATCATGTTGAAGTGTTGTCTCTCTTACATTGGGATATTCGTCTTATAATGATCAACAATCTAATAACAGTGTTTGTCTGCTGACTCCTTGCAAGTCAGGTGTGGCACAAGGGATGGGGGGGGGGGGGGGGGGGAGAGAGTGAGGGCTCACCGAGACATGCAACCAATGCCCTGAGAATAGAGCTATAATATTATATACCCAGGTTCTGTGGGACACAGAGCAACCCCATTATTTTTGATGGCTGAGAATAGAACCGACGCTGTTGCAGCTACATATGGACATGGGACAGAAATCCAGCTCCTCCAGCAAAAAGACCCTATAGTAATAGTCATTAAGGTCAGCAGTGGTAAGCAGCTATCTTTGGATTAGAGCAATCCCCTCAAGTTAGGTGCTGACCACAAAGGTAAATTTGTTTGAACTTGTCTGGTATTCCCAAGCAACTTGTTGAGGCCACAAATATGTCCCAGTGCTTTTCAACCAAGATATCCAAGTTTACAAATTTTTAGCATCCACCTACTAGTTTGGCAAATCCTAACATAACATTAGTATGGCGTATCAACGTTACCATGGGCCATAGTGAAAGCAATGAAAATGAGCACCCTCACTGCCTGACGGGTAGAAAAGTAAAGCAATAATTAGGGTTCAGTAGGCCCTTCAGGACTCTTTGCCCTGATGACACTGGACCTGCTGCACTATTAATAACTATGCCCCAGAAGAGCAGCGAGAACTTATCAGTTGTTTCACTTCATCGGGTTTGGAGCAGCGGTGTAGGAAGGGGGGTGGAGTGGCTGCGGGCCATCCCAGGTGTCATCATTGAGGGGGGTGACAAAATGGCAAACGTGTGTTTTTAAAATGAACAAATTACACTTGCAACTGTAAGTATCTTATTTTTCCTACTTTCTTTAAATAATTTCAAGAAGGGGGGGGGGGGGGGTTTGGGTTGACAAGAAATTCTCCGCACCAGGTACCACCTGACCTTGCTACGCCACTGGTTTGGAGCTCAGAAGACAAAGTAGCAACAATTGCCTGATCCTTTACCAACATGATATCCTTCAAAGGATCAAAGAAAGGATCCAGTCCAGACAAAAAACTGTGTGATAGTGTATGTTTACATCTTCTTGTTTCCATCCGTTGAACTTGGGAGCTGTGATGAAATAAGCTAGACACCAGCAGCCCCTTTTATATAACGGTGGATATTTGTTCTAAGTGCCCACTGGCCACAATCTCAGTAGAATCCTAATTTCTCCTTAGGTTCAACGTCTGTGGTCTACATTAAGTTTTAGGGCATAGAATTGTGGCCCCACATGGGGAGTGCAGAGCAGACGGCCACAGGAGGATAGCATGTTCCAATTTTACAGCAGAGACAATTTCCAAAGTTCCTGGAGGAGGCTGAAATGTACAGCCTAAACTTTGACATGTCTTGAACTGACATCACCAGAAGTAGAAGTATAAAGTTGAGGCCTTGATAAAAATGGCATTGCTGGAGGTTAAATCCAATATGTAGCACTGAGGAAGCAACTGCACCTTTAGGAAACCAGTTGACCTTTTGGAGCACTATGACAAAGCTATCACAATATCTAATAGACTCAGCTCTCTGCAGCCAAAAGTCACATTCAGTTTTCCTGTCTCTCTCCCTCCATCTCTTTCACTCTCTGTAGCCTGTTCAATAAGCCACTAATGCCAGGGTATTACTGATGCTAGACTGGAGCTGTGATCTGAAGGATACAGAGGCCAAGGAGCAGGTCCTTAACCAACTAAACTATCTTATTGGGTTGGATTCTATAACCTGAAGGTTTGTGACATGTTCTTACCTCTCCACTATTACCACTGCCTCAAACTCTGATTACAACAGGCAGAGTCCTCAAAGCGTGTATACATAGAAAGGGATGAAAGAATAGCTCACTGTTCTCAGAATTGCCCTCACTCGTATCGCGTGGTACTAGTACCGCCAGCCTTCCCAAATAATACCCCCGAGTTCGGAGTATAATTTCACAACCTAGAACATCCTACTCCATTTACTTTAATAGTCTTCACTAGCATGGGGAGGCAGGTCGACTCTGGAGAGGCACACACAATTTAGAAATGTATGGCGAAGGGTGCTTCACTGATAGAGGTACAATGGGTGTCCATGCCAAGAAGACATCTGGTTTCCTTTCCTGTTCCAGCCTTTAAAAAATGATTGTTGTGAAATGTGACAGTCTAATGAGTTGGACTGAACTAAACTAGACTACAAGCCCCACAATGCCTTGCAGTGGTACGGACAGGATGTAGACGACCTAACATTGTGATATAGAATCCAATTCTTTGGCTATTACTTCAGTGAATAGTGCCGAAGAAAATTGGCTATAAACTTTTACATTTTCAATATGAAAACACAATATTTAGGAAGACGGGAATAAAACATGTCCAACTTTAATGGAGATGTGCAGTGTGAAGTCATTTTGTTTTGGGCACCCATGCCAGCGGCACGGGCGGGTTTGCCTTTGTTTGGCGACATTTAAAAAAATGCGAGGAGTAATCTAAATTCATTAGGGGCAAGTTCTAATCTCTATTTCCTCTAGCGATTTTTAGAAAAAGATTTTAAAAATATAGATGCTGACTAATTTACCCGATACATAATAATGCAAAATGTTTTAAATAGCGCTTGCTGACATAGTGTTGTAGCACTGCAGAGGAGGGTAAGACACACTGAAATGATAACAAAAAAACATAAGTATTTTCGTCTCGTGCGTTTTATGTTTCCATGGTGCCGCGACTGATTCTAAGAATGGTTCCTTTGGGAAGTAATAACGTCTTGTTAGTACAAACAACCACAATCACTGCATTACCTTTTATATTCTGACTTTGTATTTTTACCGACCATTCACTCAACATATAATGTCTACAAGTATGGATGTTATGCGATTCCTACACCATTGTCTTCTGTAGTATTTCCTGTACATTGATTTAAACTCTTGTATGATTTATTGTGCCTGTGTGTGTGATGTAAAGCGCTCTGACACTGGGATGAGTAATGCTATAAAAAATACATAAAAAATGAGGTGATATTTAAATCAATATTTGACTAATTACTCAGACAGATAAATCTTGCATTCTTACAGTGCAAGCACATCCATTACACAGGGAGCTGAACAAAGTTTAAAAAACTGCCTCCAATAGTCTCTCTTAAGTATTAACAAGCTGCAAGCCTATTTTTCCTTCCACTATATGGGTGTCTAGGTGTTAGGCTCCAGCCAGGATGGTATTTGAACAAAAGGCGTGCTGACATCCCTTTAACCCCTTCAGCGCTCATGACGGAGCCACTCCGTCATGAGCCTCGAGTACCGTGTGCTCATGACGGAGTGGTTCCGTCATGCTGCGGCCGTTGGCCGCCGCTCCTCCCACGCTGTGCTGATTCCCCGCCTGTGCGGGCGATTAGCGCAGTGGGCGGAGTCATGACGGAACCACTCCGTCATGAGCACAGCTCAACCGTGGCTCATGACGGAGTGGCTCCGTCATGAGCACAGCGCCACCGCGCTGCCCCCAAACCCCCCCAGCGCTGCGGCGGAATTCCCGCCGCAGCGAAGGGGTTAAACCAGGCCTTCCTCTTGGCCCAGCTGGAAGTTAAAATAAGAATGTGCCCCCCCCCCCCACCCCTACGTTGTTGCTTTGTATGCAATGCAGACAACATGCAGGCGATGTGGAATTACGTCTTATTGTTGGAAAATCACACCAGGACAAATTAAGCATGTTTTATTGGGTCGGCCGGATCTCAGTTCCAGCCCAGAGATAGCTGCCGGAACGGGATCCAGTCTGAACCCCACTACTATCCATCACTGGACAGCAGTCATTCAATTACAAAAGAGTTAAGCTCATGACATGGGCCCGGTCTCTCTCGGTAACCCCAAATCCTCGCCACAAACCCCTCCACAAATAAATAAAAAGAAGGCTCCTGGAAGGCATTAACAAAAATATCTGAGTAAGCAGCATCTTACATTTGGACTCTGGTGCTATTGCACTGGCTGCACCACTGATAACTATGCCAATGCCTCTCCTCACACCCAGCCACTTGGCAGTGGATTCATTTGGTTCAGATAAACTGGTACTTTGCTAATCACAGGAGTGGTAAAGAACAAGTTGCTTACCTTTGGTAACGCCTTATCTGGTAGTGACCATTTAGCCACTGATTCCATACCTTAGAAGTATCCCCAGGTGTCAGACTGGATCTGCAATTTTTTCAAGAGCAGTACACCTGCACGCTGCTAGGTGGTGTCATTCGGCCACTTGTGGCGACGGTGGTGTAATCCGCACCGGAAGTGATGTGTGCTGTGCCTATACAGGCGCCACCTCCCTGACGTCAGTTTCTTTTCACAACTTTCTACATAAGGAGGCATGAAGCACACTGACCATTGGTGTGAAAAACAAGGGACCTGATGGGAGAACAGTCCTGTCTCTAGAAATCCATTCACACAGCAGGGAGAATGAGTGGGTATGTCGGCCAGTAAAAAAATATGCAGCTAGATAGTCTCTACCAGATAAGGCGTTTCCAAAGGTAAGTATCTTGTTCATCTGATAGACACTTCTAGCCGCAGATTTCTTACCTTAGAATATATACTCAAGCAATACTTCCCTCGGAGGTGGGTCTGCAAAACAATTTCACACCAAAAAGTCTGTCCTGCAGGACTGAACGTGCAGAGTGCCCGACCCAACAGACCTGACTGTCCAGGCAGTAGTGCCTTGTGAACGTGTGCAGAGACGCCCAGGTTGCTGCTTGGTAGATGTCTTGGACCGGAACTCTGCATGCTAACGTAGTGGTCGCAACATTTGCTCTGATGGAATGAGTGTGCAAACCCTCAGGGGGTTGCTTCTTTTCCAATGCATAGCACAGCTTAAGGCAGAGTTCGATCCATTGGAAGATAGTACGCTTCTGCACACCCTTCCCTTTCTTGGCTCCGACATACTTCACGAAGAGTTGGTAGTCCACTCAGAACTCTTTTGCCTGGTCAAGGTAGACCAACAATGCTATTTTTGGGTTCAGTCGGTGGAGTCGCTCCTCTTCCTTAGAGGAATGTGGCTGAGTGAAAAAGGTAGGCAGGGTGATGGATTGGCCTACATAAAACGGAGTGACAACCTTCGGAGGGAAGGAAGCTCTAGTGTGAAGGACAAGCTTGTCTGGGATGATGTTGAGGTATGGAGTCTTAGGTGACAAATCCGGAGCTTACTGACCCATTGGGCAGATTTTATGGCCACCAGAAAAGCCTTGTTTGATTGTAAGGAGCCTTTTAGGAAAGTTGTGTAACTGCTAGAAGGGAGCGCACATGAGAAAGGGGAGTACAACATTTAGGTCCCACTGAGGCATGATAAAGGGTGAAGGAGGGAAGGTTTTAGAGACCTTTCAAAAACCTATGTATAATAAGGGATTTGAAGAGGGATGGCTGATCTGGTAACCACAGACATGCCAAGATGGCAGAAAGATAGCCTTTAAAGGCGCCCAAACAAGAGACCTGCTCGGCAACAGAAAGAATAAACAGAAAAACCTGAGAAAGGGCAGCAGAAAGGAGGTCAACCTGTTTTTCTGCACACCATGCCACAAACTTGCCCCAATGGCCGGTTTATCCCGTCTTGGTGGAGAGACGCCTGGCTACCAAGAAGACATTGCAAACTACAGGTGGAAGGTCGAAAGCTGTCGACCTTCGCCGCTCAATCTCCATGCATGAAGGAGGAGCAATGACAGGTTTGGGTGGAGAACCCTTTCTTGTTGCTGCAGCAGAAGATCCTCCCAAAGGGGAAGCCTGATTGGAGGACCTATGGCCATGCTCAACAGCTTGAGATACCAAAATCTGAGCCCAGTCCTGTGCCACAAGGATGACTTGGGCCCAGTCATTTCTGATTTTCTTGAGAACTCTGGGCAAGAGTGGTATGGGCAGAAAGGCGTACTTGAGGCCTGAGCTCCACTTGAGACATAAAGTGTCTCTGAGCCATCTTGGAAACTTGAAAACCACTGACATTGTGAATTCTCAGCAGTGGTGAACAGATCTAACCAAGACTCTCCCCACTGCAGAAAGTGACCTTGAAGGCACCTCCGGATGGACATGCCATTCGAGATCCGTTAGTCCTCTTCAGCTGAGTTTGTCTGCCCTGGCTTTCATAGAGTCTGGCAGGTGTTAAACCACCAAGGATATGATCTGATGTTCCAGCCACATCCAGAGGCACAGGGCCTCATGACAAAGGGTCCCCGACGCCACCACGTCCTGCTTGTTGCAGTACCACATGGCGGCTGTGTTGTCCGTAAACACCTGCACTAACCTTCCCTTGATGGAGGGGAGAAAGGCTTTCAATTCTAGACAGATTGCTCAGAGTTCCAATAGATTGATGTGGAGTCCAGATTTGGCCAGAGACCAGAGGCCACTGATCTCAACCTCTCCCAGTTAGCCACACCATACCAGGAGGACACATCTGTCCCGACAGTCAGATCTGGTTGGGGAAGGAAGAGGGGTCTACTGCTGACCCAATCGCGGTTCGTTAACCACCACTGCAGTACCCTCTGAGATCTAGAACATGCTGGAGAGATCCCCTGATGCTGCGCCCACTGGAACTTCAGGTCCTACTGCAGAGCCCTCATATGCCATGTGTAACAAGCAGGATCAGTAGGCCATGAGGCCCAGAAGCCTCAGAGTCAGTCTCATAGAATCCCAGGATAGGTGTTGAAACATCAATATCATAGCCTGAATGTCCTGGACTTGCAGTTCGGAGGATAAGACAAAAACTGCAGTGTCCAGAACTGCTCAGATGAAAGGGAGAGTTGGAGAGGGACACAGACGTGACGTGAATCCCAGCAAGTGCAGAAGGTCTGGCATAGGCTGGAGGTGGGATACGAGTGCCTGGAGCAACCCTGCTTTCAACAGCCAGTCGTCGAGATAGGGGGAAGATTGGAAGCCCTTGATCGCCGAAGATGAGCTGAAACCACTGCCATCCCCTTGGTCAACACCCAATGGGCGCAGATAAGGTCTAAAGGGAGCACGGCAAACAAAGTGCTCATGGCCCACTGTGAACCGCAGGTACCGTCTGTGTGCAGGCAGGACCGAAATATGGAGGTATGCGTCCTGTAAGTCCAACGCTACCATCCAATCTCCTGGGTCGAGGGCAGACAGGACTTGAGGGAGCACAAGCATTTTGAATCTTTTTTCAAGAAGATATTGAGAGAATCGAAGTCTAGGCTAGGATTAAGGCCTCCGTCCTTCCCGAGCACCAGAAAATAGCGGGAATAACGAGCATGACATACTTCTGGCATTGGCACCCTCTCTATGGCTCCCTTGTCCAAGAGAGCCATCACTTCCTGGTGGAGTAAGGCGAGATGGCCCTCCCTAAATTTGTCGCAAGTGGGTGGTATGGGCGGAGGGGTAGTCACAAAGGGAAGGGAGTAGTCCCTTCAGACAATCTGGAGAACTCAGTAGATGGATGTTATCAACCTCCAATGGTGCAGGTAATGATGTATGGGCAAACTAAAGAGCTTGGAGGCTGTGGCTGCCGGTTGCGGAGGGAAGAGTGAAGGACTGGCCCGACCTGACCTCTGGCTGACCAACCCACAGGGTCTGTGAGTACCACCACATCCTTGGCCACGCAGAAGCTGGGAAGCTTGCGCACCATGGTGGGAGGGCAGATAGAGATGCAGCTTGAAGCCCCTTCCATGACCATGAAAGGACTGAAAGGCAGACTGGGGTTTGCAAGGGGCCATGGAAAGGCTCAAGGACCTGGCCATAGCTCTGCTATCCTTGAAGTGCTCCAGTGCTGAGACCGCCTTATCTCAGAAGGGACGGGAGCCATAAAAGGGTATGTCCATAAGCAAAGCTTGGACATCCCCTGAAAAGCCAGTCATACTCAGCCAGGCGTGGCGCCGTAAGATCACCGATGAAGAAACTACTCTACCTAGCAAGTCAGTTGTGTCCAGCCCACATAGCTGCGTTTTTCGCATCTGCCATAGCCTGGGAGAGTAAGGCCTGGGCCTCTTCTGGGACCACAGACCGCACCTGTGCAACTGAATTCCAAAGTGAATGGGAGTAACCGCCCAAAAGGCATGCAGTGTTCACTAATCTCAGTGCCAGGCTGGCGGAAGAAACATTTTCTTGCCTAAGGCGTCCAGCCTTTTGGATTCCTTATCTAGTGGAGTAGTAGGGAATGCACCAAGATTTACTTGGGAAGTGGAGGCTTAGATCACCAGGCTCTCGGGGTGCTAGGTGAGAAAACTGGGGTCCCCTGGGGAAAGCGATGGCAGTGTGCAATTGTCTTGTTCAAAGGATCCCATGTGCAGGGCTTTCACTAGGCCACGAGCAGGACATTCATAAGGGCATCATTATATGGGAGAAGCGGTTCGGAGAGGATAACTCCCAGTTGAAGCGCCAGTCCAGAACCTCAGCTGGCTGTCTCACCACCATTGCAAATGAGACTCCCTCCTCTGGAGCCACTGTAGGAGGAGAGACCAAACCACTGGCATCCCCCAAAACCTCACACCAGTCCATATTGGGGCCTAAGGGCTGGTATTCTTCAGGGTCCAGTGGCCCCTCCCAATCTTCTCCAAGTACTAGCCCATAGGAATAGGGCTCTGGCTCAAGTCGGCATTCGGTGATGCTCCTCTGGCTCCGTGTTGGTGTCAGGGATAAGGATGCAGACACACGCCGCTGGAAGTGTAGACAACTGGACCATCGCTGGGGAAGGTCAAGGTGGCTCGATTGGCGCTGGTCCAGATCCATCCGTGGATCCACGGGGCCTGACTGGCACCAAGGATGGACCGCCGCCGGTGAACCAGTAGGGCCTAAAGGTGCCCCAGCAAGGATGGACCGTCCAAATATGAGCTGCATGGCCTCATAAAACTCTTGGACTTGGGTGGTCGTGCCGGCACCCAGAAACTCAACGCGAAGCCATGCCTCAACTAATGATGCTCCCTCATCTTGTCAGATGACTTTCACGGACTAGGTGAAGTCAAAGACCTCTTTGACTTTTACTCTTCTTTTTTTTTTGGGACTTACTGGAGTGGGACAACTTTGAGTGCGACGAAGATCAAGGTCTCCGCTTCTGAGCCAAGGACCTTCTTAACGGGGATCAAGACCGTTGCGGCGTTGCACGTTCAATGGCAAGGAGCTTGAGGGATCACTTCCTCAAGGCCTGGGCTCCATGGAGTGACAATCGACGCAAGTCTTGGCCCTGTGGTTGCACTGCAGACACCAGAGACGGATGAGGGGCGGATGCGCCACCAACATTTGATAGTGACAGGTGCCTCAGGGCTTGAATCTAGCCTTCCTTGCTGACATCCCCGCCACACCAGGAGCCAAGTCTAAAAATACTTAAGACACAAAGTTACTAATAAAAATGACTGGGGGTAGCTCTCTCTGGATTGCGCTGAATGGTGCATAAAGAAAAGAACTGATGTCTGCATGCTGGGGTGGCGCCCATAAAGGCACTGCGCACATCACTTCCGGCATGGATGACGCCATGTGGAGCTGAATGACGCCACCTACCGGAGCACAGGTTTACTACTCACACAAAAAATTCCCGATCCAGTCTGACTCCTGGGGGTAATCCTTAGGTAAGGAATCTGTGGCTAGCAGTCTTTCAGATATGTGGAAACTTGTAGAAGGCTAGATTCAAGCCCTGAGGCACCTGTCACCGTGAACTGTTGGTGACATATCCACCCCTCATCTCTGTCTGGTGTCTGCAGTGCAACCACAATGCCAAGACCTGCGTCGATTGGCTGTAAAGGGATTAATATTTAACTGGTAGTTGGGGCCCTTAAAAACGGCCCAATAGGAGTTCATCATATTTTCAGGTGGTGATTACACACTCCTGGATTTACCAATACTAGGAGTTCTGATAGCTCAGCGGCGTGGAATTTCAGGTGGAACCTGGAGGTTCTCCTGAGAAATGAGGCTTAAAGGAAGAAGCTCTGCTGGAGACAGAAGAGGAGAAGAAGCGAAGCCAGCTTCAGGTTGTTCCGTCCCCTCACGAAATGGTCGCCTCACAATTGCTGCTAGGGATAGTCCACTCTTGCCAGAGTCTAGCACAGAGGGCACCTACCTGGAGGTAGCACCAACTCCACTTTTCAAAACAACAACCACAACTCTACCAGCTATCATGAAGAAGACACAAAGAGCTGGGGAAATATGTCCTCCTGATAGATTTGTGCGCTCACTATTTGTGCGCTCAAATCCTTCAGCAACCATACGAATTTGTGCACGGTTAAAAAGAGCCGTAGCTGCGAGTATGGCAGACTGCAGCAATGATGAACAAAGACCACATGGCCGTAAGTAAGCAGGAATTTTGAGACCAATAGACACAAAATTCAACAGCTTCCACAACTGTGATGTGGAATGCGGGTCAATCTGAGATATCAAAGCCAATCTGGAGCAGCAGTGAACATGACTCAACCAGCATTACTGTTATTTGGTATGAGTTGAAAAATGTGTGCAGCAGGTCGTATGATCAACATAGCGTGCTTGGGTGGTAGATGGGCCTCTTAGTAGACAGACCCTGAATGCAGGATGGGCCACTTAGAAGAGCCTGAGTGCAGGATGGGCCACTTAGAAGAAAGAGCCTGAGTGCAGGATGGGCCACTTAGAAGACAGCTCCTGGGTGCAGGATGGGCCACTTAGTAGACAGACCCTGAATGCAGGATGGGCCACTTAGAAGACAGACCCTGAGTGCAGGATGGGCCACTTAGAAGAAAGAGCCTGAGTGCAGGATGGGCCACTTAGAAGAAAGAGCCTGAGTGCAGGATGGGCCACTTAGAAGAGCCTGAGTGCAGGATGGGCCACTTAGAAGAGCCTGAGTGCAGGATGGGCCACTTAGAAGAAAGAGCCTGAGTGCAGGATGGGCCACTTAGAAGAAAGAGCCTGAGTGCAGGATGGGCCACTTAGAAGAAAGAGCCTGAGTGCAGGATGGGCCACTTAGAAGAAAGAGCCTGAGTGCAGGATGGGCCACTTAGAAGAAAGAGCCTGAGTGCAGGATGGGCCACTTAGAAGAAAGAGCCTGAGTGCAGGATGGGCCACTTAGAAGAAAGAGCCTGAGTGCAGGATGGTCCACTTAGAAGAAAGAGCCTGGGTGCAGGATGGGCCACTTAGAAGACAGCTCCTGGGTGCAGGATGGGCCACTTAGAAGAAAGAGCCTGGGTGCAGGATGGGCCACTTAGAAGACAGCTCCTGGGTGCAGGATGGGCCACTTAGTAGACAGACCCTGAATGCAGGATGGGCCACTTAGAAGACAGACCCTGAGTGCAGGATGGGCCACTTAGAAGAAAGAGCCTGGGTGCAGGATGGGCCACTTAGAAGACAGCTCCTGGGTGCAGGATGGGCCACTTAGAAGACAGATCCAGGTGCGATCATATTTGCCTGTCAAATGTATAAGAGGGGCATGTCGGGATCGCACAGATTGTGCTGCATCTAATTAAAAAGTTTGTCCCAGAATCGGACACATTTGCACGAGGCCTGAAGAGGTCGTCTCGGGTACGAAGAAACTGCAAAAATTATGAACAAAGGCAGGAGCTTTTGGGGGGAAAAGATCCTCCCTTAAGTGCAAAGAATGAATACTCAAAGAACCAAAAAGCCTTTCTGCATATTGGGTACGGACTCTCACATCTATTAGGAGGTGTCCCGGAATACTTTGCAACACTGCAGGGAATGCGAGAGTCAAGTAAAATGCAGCGGTCTTTTCACTTTCACGCTCTATTTACGGCTTGCATCATCCTAAAACATCTTCGTAGTTGTGGCGGGCAGGATGGAAGCCTGGATGGGACAAGCGGACACGTGTGAGTCTGGTTCTACAGTGCCCTAGGGAAAGGAAAGGAGGAATTGAAACACTCGGAGGAGCAGAGGGAGCGAGGACCAATGACTGGCACTGCTCGCGCTGAATCCTATAGTGAGAAGGCCTCAGGCTGAGTGAAGTCTGCCTTTCATTCTCCACGTGGTACAAAGATATCTGCTGTGCACTTTTTTAAATTTTATTTATGACAAGCATTCCTGGTGGTGTTTGAGGGAACAGCTCAATCGCTGTGAATTCCTCTGAAGAGAAAAAAGTTCCCATACTTTCAATGTTATTAGTGTGGTTCTAATAAACTGGTCGTTTTTGGGTCTGCGAAGTAGCTGAGTGGATGAGTCCATCGTCCAAAGCACCTTAACTGTGAGCAAAGTCCATCCTTCTGTTCTAATGAGTGGGTGCCTAGCATTTTAAGGGAAACCAGGGGCTTAGTAAAGGTTCCACAGCCTCTAAATACAATGAAGAGAAATGGGCCCCCTCTCTTCCTGGTTAGGGTAAAGAGAGCCCCTTTCACCTCTGGAATCCAGGGCCACTGCACCTGCTGCACCAATGACGCCACTGACACCAGCTCTCTCGGGTAAAATGAGCTCATATTCTTGCATAGCCCACGGCAGACAAGTATCTCTGAATGGACAGGTGATAAGGCTCCAGTTCAGAGCACGAATGCAGAGAAGGAAGCAGAACTCTAGGCAAGCACAGAACTGCCAAATCTGTGGTAAAGGACCTGGTTGAAGGAGCACAGGATTGATACCCACATAGGCATGGATTACAAGTGGGTCAGTGTTTACTGACTCCTGAGTAATCCCGTTTGTGCAGGGGTCCGAATGACGAGTTGGGCAGTACTTACCGCATCCGGTAATTACCGAGTGCATTAAATCTATCACCTTCGGAAAATGTTGGCAGATCAAACCTGGTGGAATTCAACAGTAGAAAATTATACAATACCGTGCAGATTTCTATACTTTAAGCACCAAAACCCACAGACTGTTCACCAGAAACACGAAATCGGTGTCATTGAGAGCACCTGGTGAATAACGTTCTGTAGGGCATGGGTATTTATCTGATTAAATAAATGCACCTGGATTCCAACCCCCCCCCCCCCCCCCCCCCCCAGTTAAGGGAAGAGATGTGAAGGAGGGAATATCTTCCTGTCCATCACGTCCTCATTCAGGGAACTGCCACAGCTCATTTCCATGGCTTTGTTTGTGAGAAAGATTATCTTGTATTGTAAATAATAAAAATGTGTACAGATTAACTAGCACGCCACACACGTCATTCAGCAAGTCGTGTAATGTCAAGGGGAGCAAATTATATTAAAGCATAGTCCTCTATGAATGTTTAATGGCCGACTGACTTAAAAATGCCACAGGGCCTTTGGAAAACATGCCAAGATAATTGAACACGTGAAATACCTGGGGCTAGAAAGGGCCTTCAAGGTTTGCGCTGAGACACTCTGCAACACAGCCTATAGATCGTAGTCCAGCGAATACCAGAGCATTTGAGCTTGTTTAAGCGAGAGTTGGAATGAAAAACAGTATTTCAAAACAAACTGCGCATAAAGCTCTTAGCGTTCGCTGTTGCTGCAGAACTTGCAGGATGTGTTTATTTACACTCTGAAGGAGTTGAATCTGTACATATGTTGGCATCCGCAAGCATGTGCCCGCAGATGGTGGCAGCTGCACTTGTCTTTCATAGCTTTAGTAGAAAAGGAATCCAGAAGGCTGATAATGGTGTTGCATTTGCAGAGGTCAGGAGGGCCCGTGCAATCTGTGGACCCATGCAAGCAAACCAATGAACCCCAGCACAACACACACGCACTGCACAGTTGTACAAATTCGGAGTCAAATACTGACTTTATGGAAGCAGAAAATATGATTTATTGAGTATATTTTACTTTACACATTTCTGGATTTGAAAGATGTCGTCAAAGATATGGGTGATCGTGGTTATTGATGCTGCGCGGGTACAATGGGTGTGTGGTAACCTCGCAGCAGCCTTACAAATGTCTACTAAAGGAACTTTTCCCAGATAATCAGTAGTGATTCCCTTCTTGAATGCGGATGTGCTCTAGGCTGTACATGTAGTGTACTCTTGGCGTTCGTATAGCATGCGTGGATACATTTAACATACCATCAAGCAATGCCTGCCATAGAAATGGAGTTTCCCATGTGAGGCTCTGCGAAAGTCATAGCGGCTTTGTCTTATGGATGGATTTGATCTAGTCAAAGAAATACATGAGTGCCCTCTTAACAACTGAAAAGTAAATTGCCCCTAAAGATGGGCAGGCCAATGGTCTTGTTTAAATGAAAAGGGGAAACCACTCGAGGTAGGAATTGTGTTGGTTCTCAAAAATCACCTGTCCCTATAAACCTGAATGAATGGTTCCTCTCTAGACAAAGCCTGCCACTCACTGATTTGATCTGCCATGACAAGAGCTGAATGCCACAAGAGTGAAGTGGTTTGAAAGGAGGACCCATCTTTCTGATGTAAACTACGTTAGGGTTCCAATCAGGTGCTGGAGGCATCCTTAGAGGAATGACTCTGATGTTGCCTTCCACGAAGGTCTCGATAACAGGGATTTTAAAAAGAGGCAAATCTTCCCTATTCTGGTTATAAGTTGCTACCAAGCCCGGATTGGCGGTACCCGGCACTGGTTCTTTTCCTGGTGGGCTGGCAGGGTGGGGACCAATTTCACTGCTGGTTAGGGCTCGTTCTGCTGCTGGGGGCCAGGTTGACTGCATTTTCGGCCTGCAGTATTTTGGCACTTAAACACAACAAAACAAATAGATTTAATGTGTGCCAGTCAGACCAGACTCGCTTCAAAACAATTTGTTTTGGGAACTTCATTGGTTCCCGTCTCCTGTAAGGTTGTCACAAGCAGTGCTGATCTTCATAGCTTTAGGGAGAAGGTGGGGAGGGTTCTGCTGTTGCGTGGTTCAGAGAGTCCAGTTCATATATGATAAAGACTCTTCAAAATTCAAATGTTTATTTCTTTATAATGTGATGGCTGCAACGCATTACGTTTTGGAGTATTGAGAGGCAATTATTAGAAGTGATTCTAACCATGAACTGAGAAACATTCAAGCCCCTCAGCCTGCTCTTCCGACGGTGCTACTAGCAAAAAAGAAGTAAATCGTCTTTTGCACCAATATGTGCCTGAGGTCTGGGTGTCTGAACCGACTCAGATGCCGAGTCAGAAAATACAGCCTCAGAAGTAATTTTTCTCCAGAAGCATGGTGTACCAAGGTTGTCTGACCCACGGTGGTGCTATTAGGATGAGGGGCATTGACACTTGCCTAATTTTCCTCGCCATGTATGGGATATGAGGTAGTGGATGAGAAGGGTACGCAAATATATTAGACTAGCTCATCAATAGTGATTTCCTCAAGGGAGTGTGGATGTGTTTACCTGGAAGCAAAGTTTTGGCCTTTTGATTTTTGCACAGTAGCGAACAGATCGATGGTGGGAGTGCCCTATTGGCAAAAGTGCTATTGGAGTACATGGGGATTCATCTCCAAGTCGTGGACTTGTTGATGAGCCCTTACTTAGCTGGAGAGCTTAGCTTAGCAAAGTCACTGTCTGCACCCAGCAAATACTTCACTAGGAGCTGACTGTGGTGCTGAATGGCCCAATGCTAGATGTCCTGGGCTAGTGCAGACAGATGGGGCATGTGAGTGCCTCCCTGCTACTGGATGTAATACATTGTTGTCATGATGACCGTCATTATGCGACCCATTTAGTCTCAAAACTATGAGAGCTAGTCAGATTGACTTGAAATATACGTAATTGCTAAGGTAACTGCTATTATGGCATCTGGGTACCCTGTATAGTCATGCGGCTGAAGTGTGCTCCACACCTCAACATTCAGTATTTCTGTACCTAGCATTTTATCATGGTTTGCTTTTCCTAATCCTATCACTCAGCCACAATATTCAATGGCTGCCCCTGCTGATGCCAAGAATTACCTCTAGTATGCCAGCACCAGCATTTTGCCATAGGTTTTCCCTTGTTCTAAGTATTCATTTCATTATTTCAGGGTCAGCATTTTGCCATGGTTAGCCACCACTATGCCAAAGATTATCTCCAATGTCCCAGCATTTTTTGCCCCAGTGCCTGTATGCCAAGAATTACTTCTAGCGTGTCAGGGCCTGTATTTTACGAGGGGTACCCTCCCAATACCCCAAGAATTACCTCCAACGTGCCAGCTGTAGCATGTTACTTTGAGTGACTTCCAGAATCATATCGAGTATGCCATTGGCCTGATTGCATGACATACGTGGCTGCATTCTGGACATCTCGAATGGTCTGTGTCAAGTTAGCTCAGAAGTCTTGTGGGCATGCTAGCAATGTTTTAGAGACCATGTCCTATAACGCATGGGAGTACCTACCCAGCAAAGAGCTGGCATTGACTGACCTAAGGGCAAGGCTAACTAAAGAAAACATCCTCTTCCCAAACCTTCAATTCTTTTTTTTACTGTTTATAGGGGTCATGTGAAAAGAATTGGGATTAATCATGTTAGTAGAAGGTTGTACTACCAGGGTCTCAGGTGTGGGTTGCTGCATAAGGAATGCAGGTCCCTCTGTTTGTGATGTTGTGGCACCTGTCTGTTCACAGGTGGGCAGGAGCGGAGTTTAGCCCAAGTGGGTGTTGATCAGGGCTTTGTTGAAAGGCAGTAAAGGTTTAGATGAGGTCTGTCCAGGCTGTAAAATATCTGTGAGGATGTTGGTGTTCACCTCAAAAGAAAGTAACTGTAACTAGAACCCCAGGAGCTAGAATGAAGACTATGACGAATGAGCAGGACTCTTCCATGTAAGTCCCAGAGAAAAACCCTACAATTTGTCAAGGGAAGTGTCCAGCCCACTCACATCTTGTATGCCCAGATAAAATTGTCAATATATTGTCAGGAAAATGCCTTCACACCATCACCACTAAAAGCTGGATGACTCTGCTCAGAGTCTGGTCCGAAAAGCTGTTGGAGCACTGAAGGACAGCTCCTAGACACAGTGTAGGAAAGTAGGATCTGATTCTATGGTCAACCCCACTTCTTGCCTGGTGCTAAGCTGTATTTGACTAGTCTGACTGGGATCCTGCTAATCAGGACCCCAGTCGATTTGCTTTCTCCCTAAATTGTTATGTTCAGTACTTAGGTACACCCCAGATTGGATACTGGGGTACCCTTGTAAGTCCCTAGTCTATAGTACTCATGAACCCAGGGCATAGGTACCCCAGAGGTCTCCCATGGGCTGAAGCATGTATTATGGCACCCATGAAAGACCATTCAAAATGGAACTACAGGCCTGCCATTGCAGCCTGTGTAAGTTGGTGCTTGCACCGCTTACTAAAGATATGGGTTTCCTATAACTAGGGTCACTGCACTTAAAACTTTTAAGTCACCCCTCTAGCAGGCCTTTACAATCCTGAAGGCAGGGTGCTTGGTTCTAAGTGAGAGGGTGCCCCTGCATGAGCAGGACACCCCTGCAGCCTACGGAGTCCGTTCTCCTGGGTTGTCAGTGAAGCAGCCACATACTAGATAGAGGGGCACCGCATAGTTACGTGATGACCATCTTGAAACAGGCTGCAACAAATCCTATCATGCTTTGTATAAAACATGTGGAATCAGGTATGATTCCAAGAACTGGAAGAGCCCTCCTTTAGGCTCTCAGTGTTCCCTGTACCAGCCTTCTTGACCAGGACAGCACAAAATTGTTGCTGCTAACCAGAGACACGATTCTGCCCTCCTGCTGCTGAAGCTCAAGCAGGGGAAGGCAGAATAGGCATCCTGTCACAAGGAGGTGTGACCACCTCCCAGACAGGATTTAGTGTATTGGGGTGGGGTGGGTGTGCTTGCCAGCGCCACTTAATCTGCATGAGGGGCACATTTGGTGTCCCTGTACATAGTCCAGTTCAAACCAGTCCTGGGAGCCGTTGGCTCCCGTTCTGGTGCAAAACTGGACAAAGGACATAAGAGCAACCTCCCACTGTCCAGACCCTCCCCTGCGAGGGTCCCCTAAACCTTCCCAACCCTTTCCCTAGGGTACTTAAGGGCTTACCTGGGTGTAGGTCCCTGGATTCGTCGTGGGATAAGATTCAGATCAGACACCACTTCTTCTACCGTCTGGGCACTCTGCACTTCGTTTGGGCCTGACTTAATCTCCCTTCCAGTCTGCTGCATCCTCTGTGCCTGTGTATTATACTGAAACCTTTCAAGGCCCGTGAAGCATCAAAGACACTTGAAGGAATAACCCTTGGAGTGAAGGATTCACTCCCCTGCATTCGCAGGCAACGCAACTAAGTTGACCGGTATGCTGAGCCTGAGCTCCTTCGGACTCCGTAAGGGTATGCAACACAGGTTATGGTTTTCCACAGCTCCCGAGGCCTGCCCTCTCACCAAGTTTGAGGACAGTCTCCCTCGTGGGGGTTGCAATAACCAAACCCCTGTGCACCGCGTCAACTTGCAGTTGCAAAGGCTTGTTGGCTTCCTTCCAAGAAGATGTTTGGGCTCCAAGTAGCCCCAACCTTGAGCACCTCTAGTGACCAGAATCTTCAGCCACACCGCATCGTGTGTATCGTGGCCTGCATCTTTTGGTGAGCTGCTTGAGGTCCTCGTGCGACTCAAGTGCCTCCTGCCTGTGGATCCACTTGAGGGTCACTTGTTTCATTTGGGCTCCCCTGATTGCTCTGGGCGTGCCCTGACTCCAATGCTTGTGGCTAGTCCCCTGGACCTTGCTGGTCCCAACGTTACTCCGTCTTCACTTCCTGCGTTGGTTAGGTTTGCCAAGGCTTGTTGGTGCTCCCACCGGACAACAACCCAGTGGCGTCACTAGGGGGGGTGCGGACCGCACCGGGTGACACCCTCACGGGGGGTGACACCAAAGGGCCGGTCCGGTCGGTGTGTCTGTGGTGCACTGCAACCGTCCGTGCAAAATGTTATTGAAACCAGCACCAGCAGTCCAGAAACCGAAACGCAACGACACACGCAACCTAACCTTCTATTCAGCAGGAGGTGCCTGTGCGCAGCACGCACTGTCTCCTGCTCCGCCGCGTCTGCGCGCCTCGGCAGTGACGTCACGTCGTCACTAGAGGGGTGCAGTCGGCGATGTTGTTACGGGAGGAATCCGAATCCCGTATGCGCATTGGGCCCCAAGTGCGCGTGACTTGGCATCACGAGGGACGAGGAGGTGAGGAGGTCTCAGGTCGGCCGCCACACTGCCACTATAATTAAATTTTATTCCAAGCAAGGATAACGGCCGCGCCGCTGGCCGCCGACCAAGGTAGTTCTCCCCCCCCCCCCCCCCCCCCCATCTGCAGTGCCACCAACTCAGCAGGTGAGTGGCCTATTGCCTATTCAGTGCAGGGCGGTGGGCGATTCCATGTGTTTCTGCGCTGTAGGTTCAAGCACTGTAAGGCATGGCATGGGTAAATAGAACCGGTCTCTTGGTGGGATATGCATTGGCATTGCCAGTACGTTACTAACTCGGATCCAGCCGTGAACCTATAAAAAAGACCCGTTTCTACCTCACATAACATTCTACATCAAAAATCAAATGTTCTGTTTCTCGCTGATGCGGTGGGGGCCTCCCCTATGCAGGCTCCGGTATCATAAACCCTGGGTCTCAGTGACATCAAACTGAAGCGCCTAATGACATTCGTTACCCATACCAAGGTTCCTTTCACAGACTTCTGATTCTAGCGCTGCTGTGTAATGACTTACGGAACAAATAAATGGTTCAGGGGGGTGGGGGCGGGAGAGACAAACGGAAGGTCAGTTCACGGGGTGGGGGGCTTGAGAGACAAATGGAAGGTCAACTGTATTGATCGAAGTCCATCAAAATACCACATCTGGATAGCATGCAAAAATATATTTTTTTTAATCAAAGAACAAAAGCAAGTCACATCGACATGTAGTCACACAGCACTCAATATGTGCATAGAACGTAACGACGCAAGCAACTGAATGGTGCGACCGGTGCCGCCGCACCGGACGCCAAGTTAGGGCGCCATTTGGAACCGACAAGTGCCGGGCCGGGCCCGTTACTAATTTTCATTTTCACAGGTCCACGAATAGAAGTCAAAGGAGGGAGGCTCCGTCATCTTTTCAGCAATGCCAGTGTAAAATATCACGCCATTTTATTATCTTAGCTCGTGCACCCTTCTCTTGTTAATTCTGCCAACCGCAGACATAATTGTTGTGATAAAAAAAACTAAAATAATAGTGCATATTTATACATAGGACTGCACGATATGTCTTAGACAAGACTTCCTAACCAGATCATGCTAGTTGCAGGAAAAAAACTGCTGAGTATTTGGGTGATGGCATTGGTAGCGCATGAATCCTAGAGCCAGGCTGCAGGCGTGCTGTAGCTAGCTAGCCCTGGCCTTCTTTGGCCGCCCATGGCAGTCCCTTATTTTGCCACCATGCGTACGGAGTGAAGAGCATGGGGGGAGGTGGGTGCTGGTGAGATATCCGGGTTGTTTGTTTGCCACGGTGGCCAACTGAAGAGCGGGGGAGGGAGTGAGGTGCCTGTCCCGAGCCAGCAGGTAAGAGCTCTCCCTCGCTCCGTGTGAAAGGTACTTCTGAGTGCCCGGCGTGTGCACTGCTCCATGTGCTTGTTTATTTAACAATTCATTCTTGGGCCAGTACAACCGTAAGTCTGTAGAACATGTTGGCAGGCCGTGTCCTACAAGTAATGCAAGCAAGGGCACTCTGTAAAGGACATGGTCAAAGAATAGGCCCTGCGAGTAATACCAAAAGAGACTGGTTACAGATCAGGTGCGATGTCATAGGGCCCAGGGACGGCTTTAGGGCGGTGCAACCGCACCAGGCGCTGACTTTAGGTGGGGACGTGTGTTTGCAAGTTAATAATAGTTTTAAAAGCACCTTCTGCCAGCATTCTGGCCTCCAGCAGTTTTCAGCAGTCAATAAAAATGTCGAGAACTCCGCGATTCATTTTCTTCCTACAGAAAGATCGGAGGTTTGTCTAGTGGAGGCTTTGAGGGTAGCGCAGATGGTTAATATGCCTACTGCAAAGAACCTGTAACTGCAGATCACAAAAGAACCTGTACCAGCAGATCACAAAGTGTGTGCTTCAAGTTCTCCAGACCAAGCGCTATTAAACTATACCTTATAGTCCTCTGTCTTACGTAACATTTCCTATACACTGATTTGCACACCTATGATTGATTGTCTCTGTGTTTTGTGCGTGTTATGTAAAGTGATCTGACACCCTACACTGGTATAAGTGGCGCTATACAACTAATTGTCTGAGCGATGGAGTGATTATGGAGACTTGAGGGGCACTGTTAAAGGGTGATAGTGTGGGAATGCATGGCTGAGGTGATCACTGGGGGGGGCGCCAACAACCATTGTCGCACTGGGCGCCACCGGCGCTAAAGCCGGCCCTGATAGGGCCAGTCTCAGAAGTTGTAACGCCCTTTTGTATTGCCGCATGGAAATTTTGAGAAGTGAGAATGCCAAAACCTAAGTCAGAACGTGATGCCTTGACTACTCTGTATAAAATTGTAGGAAGCTTTGTCGTGCTATATCTCCTACCATAACTGTAGGGACATGTCATGCCTGTTGACAATGCATCACATTTACTGGGGATAAAGGTACCGAAAACGGAGCTGGACGGACCTATCTCTGGTGTTGGCACGGATTACAGCAAATTAAGTGAAATGCACATGTATTTTTAATTCCAAATACACATTCTTTCATATACTCATGGATTGTCTGATGCAATGTTTTAACTATGAAAAATACATGGATTTTAATCACACCCAAACATATTAGCGCTACTTTACAGAGTTTGCCAGTGAAGCGGTACTTTTCTTGTCTTTTTTTCAACAACATTGTTTTCCATGGTGGGGAAGTGCACCAATCGTGGGGTACTGCGACGAGTGATTGATCGGTGGATTGGTAACTCTAAACCATGTTCTTACTGCTTACATTTCACATGAGGGTGGGGTACCGCCTGACGCCTTAGGGCCGAGTTGGCGCTATATAAAACTGCAAAAAAAATAAAATGCCTTTATCGGATTCGAAATGCACGACGAGGCACTTCTCTACATGTGAAAGTACACTTGGCCACAGAGTCACCAGTTGGATCCAATCCCCAAGCGCATTGCCCCCAATCCCCACAGCATTGCCAAAGCCAATAGGACAGGCCTCCATGTGATGAGGAGCACTCACAGTGAACCGGAGGAGATCCCAGGCACAAACAGCCCAACATATGACAACCGACAAATGCAGACCACCCTCCTACCAAGGGGCCTGTGCGACACAGTTGAGGGAACCACAGCATCCCAACAAACCCACGTGAACTAGTCTCTCACCTAGCATACAGTGCACCACACTGCTCCCAAGAAACGGCACTGCAGGAACGCCAACGACTGACAATGCTGCAAGCAGGCACCGCAGGGATGCCATCGACCCACAATGCTGCATGCAGGCACAGCAGGGACGCCAACGACCCACAATGCTGCATGCAGGCAGTGCAGGGATGCAAACAACCCACAATGCTGCAAGTGGGCACTGCAGGGACGCCAAATGTCATGAAAGTCACAGCTTTTGCAACATTGCTTGAAAAGCTGTTACAGATGCCTGCTGATATGTGCCTATGACGCAAAAAGACTTCTGAAATGGATCGGAATGTTTTAATCGCGACTCACTCATCAGCCTCATTCTATTGACTGTGACGTCTATGTTGTGGAAATTGGCATGGGGTGCTCTTAAACTTTACGTTGGCTATCAAGATGAGCCTCCTTTAAGCTCTTTGCTAATATTTTGCTAGGATTGTTGAGGAAAATGACATGGACATTGCAAAGATTTTTCCACTTCTCTTCCAAATTATTGGCAAAATCAAGTATTGTGAAGATCGAAAGAGCAGTGTGACGCAATGATTGACAAAGTTTGCCTACATTTACAAACGTTACTAAGGATTTTGTATGGTCCCGTTATTTGCCAACTGTGTCCACTGGCGGACTCGGAGCGGAGGAGGTCCATGCGGTAAGTCGTGAGGGGGTGACCCCATGAGTTACCCGCACCGGGTGACACCAACCCTAGTGACGCCACTGCAACAACCCCTCAGCATCGTTCGCGGGACAGCTCGTGCACGGCTCCTGGTCCTCCTCAGCGTCACCTGGTCCTCACAGCTGCAGAGTCAAGGTCATTGTCACCCATCCTGCAACAACCGACATCAAAGGGCATTCGTCTTCCAAGTCTCCTGGTCACTCCTGAGTGACAGACTCTGTCCCCTCTACTTGCAGGTACCTCATCTCGAATCCACCTTCGGATTCCACCGGACACTTTCTCCTTCAGCAGCAGCACTTTCCTGAAGTCCTCCACTGGGCTCGACGGCGGTTTCTGACACCACTTCACACGTATGCACCCGGACTCCCTGGTGTAGGTAACGTGGGTACTAGGGTATCCACTGGTGGGGTGGCCCTCCACCTTCTGTCTTCCACGGGGTTTCTTCAGGTTCCACTGGGAAGGGTCCTTAATCTTTAAAACCCCACCCCGACTTACACGTAGAGTTGTACAGAGCACGCAGTCACGTTCCCACTCTGCACACACTCTCCGAGGGGTCCCTATCTACTTACCTTGGGTGGTTCTGTGGGTCCCTAGCCCTTCTATGTCCTCTCGACATTGTCTTGACCCGAGTCGTGGTTCTTATATGACTTTTTTAGTATATGGTTTGGTCCCCCTCTGGGTCCACTGTGAATTACGTGCTATTTACTGTGTTTCTTTGCTAAAGTATTGTGTGCATTGTGTTTATCTCTGTGTATGAGATATTTGAAAGTACTAGAGTATTATAAAATATATACATATTTTTATAGATATTTGGTGAGGTTCTTTTCACTTAATCTATACTATAAGATTGCATTCTATTAAAACAGGCTGCTTTACACTCCTTCTGGACTAAGCCTGAAGGCTTCTCTCCACAGCTACCACTTAGAGAGCTTTCTAAGGTTGTCTAAGACCTCTTAAATCACCATAAGGGTTGTCTGAACTGGTGCAAGTTGCCAACTTACATAAGTGGACATCATACACCAGGCCAGCTTCTCACACATAGATAATGTCATACAAGTGTCAAAGTGCACTGGGCACTACTGGACTGGTCCTGGGATGCATCTCCGGCCAAGGTCAAGTCAGATTCGGTTTGGAGTTGGACATGCCAATGGGATATTAGTCTCTCTAGTGTCGGCAGAGTCCACAACTGGTGGCTCCGTGTATCTGTGGGGCCGTCGGATGCAGAAAATTCCAAGCATGGCTTCTTAAAGGCCTTAATTTGTTGTGGTGTATTCCACGGCTTCAGAATATCAGGGTGCATCGGAATCAGCTGTGGATTGGCTCCTCGGTAAGGGCCAAGGGGCGAGACGCGAGGGTCACCCTGACGTCCTTGCAACTTCTCAGAGAAAATTGGTAGGAAGGAACGAAGCCCGCTTGGACTTCTTGCACTTCCTTTTGGATTTGGACTTACAGGTAAACTTGGATGAACAGGTCAGTGTCCTTGTCTTCAATCATGAGTGGCCCTTGTGTGACTTCCTGTAGTGTTCAATGACATACAACTTGGCTTTGCCTTCCCAGATTGCCTTCAGATGCATCAGGGCACACCCCTCTTGCACATCTTGGGATCGTGACCCTAAATCAAACACCAGACACACTCCGTTTAGGTATCGCTCATGGACATCTGTTTGTGACAGTCCCTACAAGATTTAAACACTATAGTTTTAGGAAGGGACATGTTCCCTTTGACAGTGGAAAGATGTTTTTTTTAAATTTTTTAGAAGAAACATTTTGCAGCTAGGTCTGCATCCATGTCCGAAGTTTGGAAAGAAAGGAACCAACGCCTGCGCTAGGGTAGCACCTATATGCAGCTGCAGCCATCACTTCTGGGGTGGAACGGAGTGATATGGAGCTGCACGATGCCACCCAGTAGGGTGCAGGGAGCTAGGCTATCTTCCTGATCCAGCCTTGTGCCTGGGGACATTTTAAAGGTAAGGAATCTACGGTTAGAAATATCCATCAAAATAGTAAATACAAAAAAGCTCAGCACCTACCCAAATGTAAGAATTAGTTACAAACAATGTGATACAGTATTTGAATAGACAAATAACAAGTACAGGGGGGGGAGGGGGGGGAAGAGAGAGGGTATGATCGGTGTCTGAGGGATTGTCCCCCACGAGAGTCTGAAGATGAAGATTCCATCAAAATAGTAAATTAGTTGCAAATGATCAGTGTCAGATTCCCGTGGGCAAAAGCACATTTAACACCTAGAATACAGCTTTTGCTAAATGAGCCCTATGTGACGTGGAATAAGCTGCATCAGATATACTACGGTTAAAGTTTAACAGGCATGAATAGCAGTATAATGTCAACCAGATCGGGACTAATGCCACAGTAAACAAAATAGCTGCTGTCAATGATTATCTATTTTCAACTGGACTGACAATGTTAGAATATGTTTGATAACTATGGAAGACACTGATAAAGCATTTTCAGGACACTTCAGGGAAGCCAAATTCTGGGGTGGGCGAAAAGAGCAAAATCGGTCACATTTGTTTTTTACATGTGTTGTGGCACATGTTCCCATTAGGAGATGAGCACAAATACCACATGTGGCTGTGTGTTGAAAGGGCACTTAGAACAAGGTTCTACCCGCTTGAAATGGCCCTTGCAAAACTCTGCACTAGGAGTAATAACTAGCACACAATTAGGCGCACATATATTTGCACAATTCATTCCACATTTTCCACACAACTAATTAGCAGGTGCTAGTACACATCTGATACTCAAACATTTTTTAAGTAAGGGAGTTTTCACACCCCATATTACCTCCAAACAGAAAGGCCTTATCAGCAAATAGATCATGGTAAATAAAGCATACTGTGTCCCACACTGGACAACACCTAAACATATTTACATGAAGATTGACCAATGAAGAGTCTGGCATGGTTAGAAATTATGTTTCTGGTTGTCATAGGTATGCACCCTGTCCAAGCAAGAACCACAATCCTAGTCATGGTACGCTAGATACACACTAAAAGATAACCTGTGCTCACCCTCTGGTAGCTTGGTACAGAGCAGTCAGGTTTGTCTCAAGAGGCAATGTGTAAAGTATTTGCACAACACACACACACACACACAGTCACAATAAAAAACCATTAAAAGACTCTACACAGGTTCAGACAAAAAGACAATCATTTTGTAAATAAATCAAGACCAAAATGACAAAAACCCAATAAATAAAAGTTGAGATATGAATCTTTAAAGGATAAGTGTTTCTAGTGCTTAGAAGTAATGAGTCTATGGGGGTTATTTGGTCACGCAGGACTGGGTCAAAGTCAAAAGTTAAAGCCGCATGCGATGGAGCACAGGCCGGCTACAGGACTCACGCAGGCCTGGTGAAGAAAGTACCTACATGATCCTTAGTCGCAAAGAGATGCGGGGTGCAGACGAGCGATGCATTGATGTCGAGCCCGCAGTTGAGGTGATATGTTGATTTTCTTAGTGCAGTGGTGGTGATTTGTGGTTCCGTAAAATGAAGCGCCGAGTTTCTCAAATGCAGTTGAGGGGATGCATCATTCTCTCCACACTACTACTCCGGTGATGCGTCGGGCTCCCAAGGTGATGCATTGGTTCCAAGAGCGATGCGCCGATTCTACTCCTGCAATAGGGTTGATGTACCGGTTCTGCTACACGCAGACTGGAGATGCGTCGATTTTTCTGGTGCAATTATCTGGGTCCACACTCCAGAGAACCCGGCACAGGAGGAGGTGTGGAGACTTTGATAGTCATGAATCACAAGAAACAGAAGGCCGCAGCTAGAAGTCATGGTTGGATGACCCTCAAAACATATAATCAGCTGAAACCTCAGAGCTATTTATCTATCACCTTCAGTGCACGCACCAAGCTCTGCTTTTTAAAATTGAGAATGGGGGTGAACCCATTGACTTGTCATTTCCCCCAAATGGAAAAGAGACCATGCCCTGGAATCATGTCGGCTTTGTGCCTATCATAGGGAAGATCTAATGCATGTACTGTGTCCGTGTCCTAACCTCTTGAAGGAAAGAAGGGCTCTTCTACGGAGGGGCTGGAACGACAAGGAGGTCAGATCGTGCAGAGGCGCAGCACTGGCCTGTTTTGATCCCCGGAAAACCAACCTAAATTGTGCACTGGTCAGGTTTATGGACCATGCAGCAAAAAACAACTAGCGGAGGGGAACTGCTTAACGGTACCTCGGCCGGAGATTCAGACCCCTGGCTCATCGCAATAGCCGTTGAATAACTCTTTTTGCAGGGCAGCCAGGCACATGAATAGTTGTCGGAAACACCAAAACAAAACGACTAACGGAAGGGGAACGGCGCATAGGCTAGCTAAATCTGGGACTCAAAAGCTATTTCAACTAGGACTACAATTGCCCCTTAAATCCTAATGGATTTAGGGACAGTGCACTTACAATGAGAGTTTTGCAATCTGGATGCTGGGTGCTTTTATCTACAGGAACCGGGGTTCTTTTTAACACATTTAATAAGTGCGATATTTTTATTTTCTGTATTTTGCAAAGGTTTTATCAAATCATGCAATAAAGTTTTCTTCACACATTTCTTCACAAGAGACAAAAGGCAAACATACAAGTCCTTGAAGATCACTTCAGCTGCAAGGCAGATTCTAGCTCTCCCTCCGCAGGGTCAGAGATACACAGGCAGTAGGGCAGCACAGTAGAAAAATAGGCCTTCCAGGTCAGCAGAACAACAGCATGTCAGTCCTTGATGCATCACAGCAGTTTTTCTGACAGAGTCCAGTTGTAGGTCTAGAAGTGTCCGATTTGGCGGGGTCAGAGACCCAGTACTTATAACCAAACGTGCCTTTGAAGTGGGGGTGAATTCAAAGAAGGGTCTTTGAAGTGCACAAGTATCTTTTCTTCCTCAGTCCTGGCTCCAAACTATCTTTGGGGGGTAATCAACCCTTTGTGTGGGGTCCGGCCATTACCTTATTCAGATGAGTCAGCCCTTCCCGCCAAGGAAGAGCCATCAGAATGCAGATAAGTACTCAGACACATATAACCGTTCTGTGTTTATGGCTGCCTAGAGGGAATGGACAAAGTGTAGCTGTCACCCACCCGAGACATATATTGGAGACAGGCTGCAGGCACAGAGAGCAGTAAGAACAAAGAAATGCCCACATTCTAAAAGTGGCATTTCTAAAAAAGTAATATTAAATCCAACTTCACCAGTAAAGAGGATTTATTATTACCATTCCAAATATTTAAAACATGATAGAACTGCTACTCTCTAATCAGGAATTTCAACTTAAAAGTTTATTAAGGAATTCCCAATGTTAAACTAGGAGAGGAGTAGGCCTCACAGTAGTGAGAAACAAATTTAGCGGTTTGTCTCTACTAGGACATGCAAAGCTTAAAAGTACATGTTCTACCTTTTATTTACAGGCCACACTGCCCTTTGGGTTACCTAGGGTCTACCTTGTGTAATAAGAGGGGAGTTTAAGGCTTGGCAAAGGGTTTTAAAAGGGAAATCGAAGTGGGAGTAAGACTGTATACACAAGCTTTACAGTGGCAGGCCTGAGAAATGTTTGAAGGACTACTTGAGTGGGAGGCACAATCAGTGTTGCAGGCCCACTGGTAGCATTTTATTTACAGGCCCTGGTATATGGTATACCACTTTATAAGGTACTTACAGATAAGTTAAATATGTCAATAGTGTATACACTAATGTTATCATGTTTAGGGGAGAAGCACGTGCAGCAGTGGTAAAATGCTCTGAGTCTTAAGGCCAACAAAAAGATAAAGCAAAAATCTGAGGTAAGCAGGCAAAAGGTTTGGGGGGAGACCACCCTAAGGATGACAGGTATAACAAGCACGTTATGTGGAAACGGTACGTTTTAAAGCAAAGCAAGCAAGTGTGCATGACTAAAAGAGTTTGAGAACTCTACAGCAAGAAAAAATTGCTAAATCAGTAAATATTATTACATGCATGAAACACATTGACTCTGCACCACTGGTGAAAACTGAATAATATTTAAAGATCCTTTTACAGGCAAGCGCAGGTTCTGCCCAAGAAATTTATAGGGCAAATAGTAGCAAGCAAATCCGTCAAACAACTGACCTAGCTTACAATTGTGTATGGTAAAAAACATTGTATTTTTTAAAAAAGTTAACTATTACACTTCAACCCTTAGGGTAAAGCTATAACATTTCCACAAACAACTTTACTTTGTCTTGTTGTTTGACAGTGTATCAGGGTTGGCCAAAATGTGTGTACTGTATGACTTGGTTCATGGTGCTTACTAACCGTGCATTCGGGAGGCTTTCAATTCAAGGAGCCAGACTTTATAGTCAGCAGGCAGTCTCTGCTGAATGCAGCCACGATTACTCATCTTATTCACAAGTTTCTCATGATGAAAAGGGTCTGCAGGTATGGTTACAATCTAGTAGTCTACTTCTTCACAGTGCCACAGCTACACAGTGGAGTTTAAAAAGTAAGACAATGCTCTTATGCTTAGAAACATGGGGCCTCAGTCACCTTTCACAAAGTAAAGTTCACCACAACAGGAGTTTCTGCTAGTGTCACCAAGACAGGCAATACATGTCTGACATGACTGGGGTGCAGGATGGGGTTTGGTCCCTGAATAGCCGCATTCCCTTAACTGGTGAATACTCTATGGTCACAAGACACACAGGCCACCACTTCTGCATGTGGCTATAGGCAGCATATGGCCCCTGAAACATAAGAGCCCTTTTGACAAATGTAGCTAGAATAAAAGGAGACAATTTTAATGACAGCAATGAAAACTGCAAATGTCTGAACTAATTATCTTAGAGTTGAGGCTGATGTACCTGAGCCAGAACTATCAGGGCGTGATAAGATAAGATAATCCCTCTTTATAAAGTGCTCACTCTCAACCGAAGCAATATCCTGGGGCTGATGAAAGATGTGTATTGTTACCCAAACCAGTGGTGCTAATTTTATCATATTTGAACAGATTAAATCCTGAGTTGTCCTGCTTGAATTTAAACATGCAATCAGACCACATGCCTGCTCCGTGGAAAACTGCACCCACTCCAGGGACCTATGTTTGACTCCCAAGGTCTTAGGTTCAAGTTCATGTGGAGCCATTCCCGCCATTCATCATTCTGCAGTCAATAAAATGAGTACCACTGAGTTGTGTAATGAAAAATACTAGCTAAATGGCACAAAGAGATCTTTACGAATGCACATTTAGTTAGTAGTAAATAGAGGCTCCTCCAATCATATACTGCATCTAAAGACTGGTAAGATGCCATACAGAATGAATAAAGTAAAAATCATCAAGTGGAGTCATTCGAGGTTTAGCAACCACAATAATATCTTATGTTAATAACATAAGTTAATAACAACGCCTTTTGCACAGCGCCCAATAAATGTAGGTTCTAGGCGCTGTGAGTATGTGGTGTTACTATTACATGGTAAACAGAGGTGTTTAATGATACTCAAATCATCGACCTTCGAAGGATAAAAGGCTATGATGGTGCTGCCATCAATGCGAGGATGTGACCTGCAACTGCACAGCAAATCTGATGAGGCTCAAGGTCTTTACAGACATAGAAAGAAAGGCACAATACTGGTTGCCTCGAGAATCATCTGCTCATACATAGAATGAATAACTAAGGTCCTTGCCTGTACTCTCTACTATTACATTAGTTCTCACTGACTAAGGAGAGATGAGAGTGAAGCTGATGCTTTGTTGAATGATGTATTATCTTTCACATTTATGTTCAATCCAACTTGGGTGCTGCATCATCATGTCACCTCTTATACCTCATATTTGAAGGGACTTGAGCTTATATCTGTGGTGTCTCTGGTGTGTGTACACCGACTGAAGACATTGTAAAACTGCTGAGCCATCCCTGTGGGAATGGTTTAGACCAGGGTACAGCAATGCAAATATAGGGCTACCCTAGTATTTTACATCTACAACTACATAAAAACATCATGAAGACGGCATGCGGAGAACAATGCTTATTAAATTAGTAATAAGTTAAGGTGTGTCGGTACACATACCATCTTGTTTGCGCACCATAGAAAGATCTTGTTGTCTTACTCAATATCCGGGTTAACCTAGCCACAGTCAGTATAGCTGTGAAAATATGTCACAAAGTAAGCAACTTTACAAAGCCCTCAATTTGAGCTGGACCAGCTACAATATGGCTTGGCCCTGCTAGGCTCATGTACATTGTGTGAGGGAAATGGAGTCACCTCCAAAAGTATTACTTTTACAAAGGGGAAAGTGGGAAGCGAAACCAGAGTACCTCCAAACGTTGCTACAGTGTTAAGGCTATGGCCTTAGAGAACCCTCTAAAGCATGGTGTAGGTTCTACCTTTTGAAAGCAACAAGAGAACAATCATTATTGATTTTGGCAAGCACAATATTCATATATTTCCTGCCCCCAGGCACAGCAAGGCAGAGTGAAGAGATGAATAAGATCAAATAAGGTTTTCTAACCAAAAGCGTGAGAGCAAGGGAGAAAGAGTATCGCTTTCAGGATCCTTGAAGGACAATCTTTGTTGGACTCTGTAGACCTCATTCGGACCACTCCTTGGAGCCCCATGGACAATTTTGCATCCGTTCTGCAGCTCAGCTGTGTAATTTAAAGGAGAGAGACGAAGGTTGATGCTAGTTATTCTCATCGATTGGCTGCGTGTGAGTATCAATACTTGTAATTCCAATTGTGTAGTCTAAGTCGAGTTGGAGAGGATCCATCTAGTGATTTGATATTTTGATTTGTATGAACAGGAACACTTAATAAGGTACATAAAAAAACAAAAAGAGAAGACCACAGGGCTAGGAATTCCCAGCTTTTAAAAGCTACAGGCGGCAAGCTCATAGTCAATGAACCAAGAAATGCTGATTTTAATTTTTGCACTTTGAGTACTTATAAAAAAGAGTTTCAGTGTTTTCATACAGGAGTTTAATAGATTTCTCAGACAATAATACATTTATATGCCAATGATTATTACTTGAAGTGCTACTGATAAAACGAACACATACACAACACATAAAAAATTACTTAAAGGGCTTAAAAGCGACAGGCAGACTTTAAAGAGGAGCACGGGATTTAGCATGAACAAGTCAAATGAATCAGAAGAAGTAAGATTGTAAAATAATATTATTAGACATAAGACAGAAAAAAATCGCCTCTCCCCTGCTATTAACATAATGACCAAATTAATTGTATCCAACAAACCACCTACGTTTAGTTTCATAAATCTTTCCCTAGACAGTCAATCTTTTCGATTTAGAGGGAAAGTTGAAATGCTTGGCTAAACGATGTCAAAACCCTGAATAAAAGCAGCAGGGTGAATTTCAGGATGCATTATCAGTAAATAATGTTTATTCTAACCACAAAAGTTCTTCCCAGTATGAAAAAAATAACAATTAGTATCTCTTATACTCTTAACTTCACAAATATGCTCCAACATATTTCACAATTTGTATATCACTTCCTAAGAGATGTTACTGTTTGATATTGTCAAGATTAATACTTGAAAAAACCATGAAACCAAACAATGCAATGCTTAATTAGAAATTCTTCAAAACAAAGTTCCAAAAAATAGTTTAATAATCAAAATCATAGGAGACTAAAATTATATAAACCTTTTATTTCTAAATGCATCTAATAATGTTTATGCCGCTTAAAATAAAACTCTTGCGACTTACTGCAGGTTTCTTAATACACAAATAACCAGGTTAAACAGTAGCTCTGGTGAGCCCATACTTTTCATACAATTTCGGTGTATAAAGTATGTATGGCATAGGCTTGTACATACATGTACTGAGTACAAGGGTTTTGCCATAATGTAGATGAACCAATCTTCTGTAACTTGTAGTAGTGCAACACGAACGGAATTGGAGTGATTTGTGCATAATGACAATCTTTTTAAGTGTCTTAAAACAGTGTATTAGGTGTATTTAAAATTACAAATAATTACAATTCCGATTCCCTATATTGTTGTTCATGAACCTGTTTTTGGAACTTCATTTTGAAGATTTAGATTTTCTAATGAACGAGCAATGATGTGGTGATGAACTGCTTGGATTTGATGTGTTTTCTAGTGTGGATCATCACAATCTTAGTAAACTCCAATTGAGCTACCCTGAAAAATCGAGATACAAGTTGTAAACACTGTTTGGCACATTTGTAAAGTTAAGAATATAGGAGAATACCCGTTACTTTTTATTTTTAAATGTGGATAATAGGTATAATTCAATGATATAATATGAAGTGCTTTCTACTGTCTTGAAGACATTGAAACTACAAGTGTCCCGTGCTGTTGATGTGAGAAACCTACCACATTCGATTTGCACTCTCGATCTGCAATATCCAGCTTGGCAAGAGTCACTGCTGTACTGTTCCAGTTTTTTCCAGGTTGAAGAATGATCGAATGTGCACATACTAATTTAACAATTAGAAGAATCCTTCGGCGAACAGTAAGGCCACACAATAATTTGATTCTGTTGATTGTAGAGGCACAGCTAGCTTCCAGGGAGTTTCCCTCACATTGGGAGTTTGAAGGACGATTTTTGTAAAGTTCCGATAAAGGAACCAATAGATTACATATGCACTTGCTTCATCTGGTACGTCCAATATTGTATGCAAATGTTCATCAACCAAGAAGTGCAATGAAAAATGGCACCCATCCATCTTTTATCCAAGCCACTTGAAATCAATTATTTCAACTAATGTGACAATGTATCTGCAGTACTCATGGATGCAAAAAAAAAAAAAAAACTGCTCAAGATTGAAAAACGTTCGACTTTAGGGTAATGAACTGAAGACTTACTTATGGACTAAGGGAAGAACACTGGACATCAGTTAGGAAGTTTTTAGTTTAGGCTTTTCTAACAAAAATACATTTGATGACCACATACAATTGTATTAGATCCGTTTATCATTTCGATTTGAAAAAGTCTCTCGATGAAACATTTAAAAATATTTGCAGCTCTAAAAAAATACACTAAATCATTTACGTTTTAATTAGCTTTAAAATATAAATGCTCCTATTAAACAGTTTTTGTGCATTTTGGTTGATTCCTTCTGTGCAGAGTTCAGTGATGTTGAGTATGATCTTTGGTTACTTTGCTCCTTATTTTCTGTTAAAGAGACAAAAATGAACAAGTAACAATGAAAAACATGTGAACAGTAATTCAGTAAGAATCACATTCAACTAACGGCAATGCTGTGCAAAACAGATAAAAGAAGCAAGAGGTCACAACAAGAGTTTAAACATCTGCAAAATTCAGGTCACCGACAAAGTTTACCTTAGGGTAGAAGCAGATCTCTTCTTAGAACAGGCCATTCACCTGTTCTGTCACAGGATCCAAGTCAATATCATAGAAACATGGCCGTGTAGGGAGTCCTGGCATCGTACTCATCTAAAGACAAAAATAATCAAACAAGGAGGTAAATCATTCACTAGATACATAAATGTCGTGGTGGGAAAGCTTGGACCTAGACAGTTACAAACCAATCTCAGAAACAGTTTTAATGAACTATACTGACCTTATAATGTGCTATGGTCACACTGGTTCTTGTGGACACTGCCACACAATGGGAGCAATTAAGAGCCAAAATCCCACCACACTAAAGCAGACAATGCAAGTGATTACATACTGGGCATATGAATTAGCAAACTAGTAAAATATCAGACTATCTCAAAATGGCATGCCAATTTCCATGAATGTCCTGAAGGGAAATTAATCCAAGGTAGGAGAGAAGCAGGGTAGGAATTAATAAAATGTACCATAGCATTGCTTTGAGGGTATGTAAAGATTTCTAAGATGTATCATCTTATTGATTTAATCCAAATAGTTTGAATGATACCCTAAAAGAAGATTCAGCATATCTGATGTTGAGACCACCCTTAAACTAAACAAGTCTGGGATACAAGCAGCACTCCTTTGAAATCCTTTATGCAAGTGTGGAAGGGTCCGCAATATGCCAGTCTGCAAGGGTACCTTTTTTACTATTTTCTGCTCAAAAGTTTGAATAGTGGGCAGCATAATGTGTTATAGTATTTGACTATTATTGAGGGTATCTGGAGGTCTGAAATTGGAGCACAGCTGTAAAATAAAGTGTTTGTTCCTTTTTGAGTTCGACCAAAGTTGAAATCTTCTACATCACTGTAGTGTTTTTGCGGGTTGGAACATAGTTTACAATTTTTTTTTAAATAGATTCAGAACAGCCCATTCACCAGACAAACAATTGTTTAGTAGGTAGATAAGAGAAGTGAGTTGCATAGCTGGCTGAGGAGATGGCAACTCTGACTTCCAAAAGGAACTAGAAGGCTTGCCACAGATGTGGCCTATATCTCAAGAGGTATTCCAAACACAGGGGGTTACATGTGAGGTAACTCCTGGGGAGGAGATAGTCTAATAAAGTATGCGAAAGAAATCCACTTGCGCCTATTTGATCTGTGTCACGGACATGTTAAGTGCAAGGGGCAGTATGGAGGTCAATGATTTGGAGGCTGACTGCTCAATGAGCTTATGTCGTAGAACAGCTCATTTTGTGTAAATTGCAGGCAATGCATACCACTATCAATGGGCTACTGTAACCAGCCAAAACTGGGCAACTCAGGGTCCAGGGGTCAATCAAGGCTGTGGCCACAGTTGACAACAACTACAAGGATGGAGTGGCCCAGTTACCACCAGGAATACAAAGATGTGGCTACCTCTGGAAGATGCACTGGCTATGACATCACAGGAGAGGCACCGAGAACTCTAAATGCAACCAAAGGAAGGCATTACAAAGTATGTTAAACGGCATCAGTAGCAGAATGATTGCAGGACACTAGGCATGAAATACCTGATCTTGAGACTAAAACAGAACCCCACAGCAGTCTCATCCACAAGCTTTGTGACATGGAGCAAGAGATGCCAGGGAGTGCACAAAGAGCAAATACAAAACAGACTGGATGGAGGTAACCTGGGCAGCTCAAAGAATCATTCCAAGGAGGCCTGGTAGGGCGAAACTAGTCCAGGATGTACTACCAAAGCCAAGAGTTGTTAACAAAAATAGGGCAGTGTAAGGAGGCATTGATACAGATGACTGAAGTCTTCAAAGTGTATTGCCTCCTCAATTAAAGAAAACATGATCCTTACCCCCCTCCACCCAACTGCGAACATGTCCACGCTTTGGCCATGTTCATCATAACAGGCCATCGATACGTGAAAGGAGGCCCTTTCGAGACAGTCATGGAGGGCCTTTTTTTTAGAAAGCCCTGTATCTGCTGTACCTACAGGCTTGGTTTTCCCCACTTTGCTACTCAGGTCACCTGAAGTTATAAGGGGCGTCTTTTCACTGGTGTGACAAACTTGGAATAATATAAGCCCAAGTGATTCTAATGGGCTATTACGTCAGATATGAGATGAAAGCAGATGTTAAAAAGTATAAAGGGCTGTGTGTACCATTAGGAATCCTCCAGCATCAGACAAGAGGGGTAGTAAACACGCAATGGAAAAAAAAGTTTGCCCTCCAGATAACACATGCCATTCCGTTGCTGCTCATATAATCCCACTAAGCTATCTTGCTCAGGCTCCCTTAACAATGACGTCAAACATTCCTGACGCCCATACAATTAAAACAAAATTGTGATCTAAACCTAGTGAATGCAACTCCTGCTAAAGCGGTTTTCAAGGGAAGTGCAACTTTGAATGACAGAGAGCTTCCAGATGCTCAGGATGGACTTGCACATACCCGTGAGTACCCTTTCTATAACTTTAGGAAGTAAAGTGGCCAGTTCTTGGACTGTACTCCTGTCAGTACCTTTAACAATGCAATGTTTACTTGCAAATCCAGACTACGCTATTCCAAAGGAATTAAAACTAGTAATTTCTGTATTTTATAGTAAGGAATGCAGCCTCCAAGAGTAACAGTTTATACATTGCGCTATAGAAATACAATATACTTACATACATGTTTAGATGCTCCGCACAGAAACATTTCACCTCGGGTAAGGAAACGTATTTGTTGTAAGGAGGGCAAAGCAATCGATATGTTTATTAGGGTCTTCTGAAATACCAAAGCCTATATTTTAACTCACTACTTAAACAATTAAGTTATTTTCATCACTAATTTGAGAAACATTCCTGAGAAGTCTACAGTCAATGAAAGTGCCATGCTAAACGTGCGTTATCTCGAAGTAGATTGTCGCCGACATAGAATTAATTTGAAAGAAATAAAAAAGAAAAATTATAAAACCAATTAAACAGAAACACCACTATGCCAAACATGTGCTATTTTCAAAGTGTGAAATCCTACAATTACAATTGTTATGTCCATATTTAAGGATTCATTACACAATAATAAGCACAGTTTTAGAGTGCATGGTCTGAACTGAACATTTTCCAGGTACCGAAAAAGGGTCTTACTGTCAAATTCAATAGTACTTAATTTGTCGACTTCAAAGGATGAGAGACTCAATAGGCTGCTCAGGACCCAAACTGCCAACCTTGAAATTACACACTGATCTCTGCGGTAGATGCATTTGTAAAGTATGCTATTTTACCAGCTTCACATGCCAACTACAGCTCTCAAGGCTGAGGTACTGACCCTTACTACCAGCAGACTAAAAAACATAGGGGCCCCTGTTCTGAGTAACTTCGATTTATTTACCCATTTTTTCGGCAGATTTAAGCCCATTATGTCATACAATATTTAACATTTCGTCAGTGATATCTATAAATCCAATTAAACTATATATTTAAGACAGCGGTAGAGAAATAGAAGAGAGACAAAGTTCACTTTCACGGGGCTCCTTGTGAGGTGGGGGTCGCGGGTAACAGAGTACTTTGCCAACGCCTTAAAATTGTCCCTGTTAAGCTGCATTACATTTGGGCCTATGTTTGGGAAAGAACTATCAGGACGGCTGGTTGGAGATTCACGTGCTCGCTGGTTTACTGATACACGGAGAAGAACTCACCACAGGTGGCTTATCAGTCCTGTGCATCCACTCTGAACACATTAAAGGAAATTATAAATACAGTCACGTTTCCAAAAGCCTTCAAAAGCTCACCGTTCCGACTAATGGATAGAGGAACCCTGCCCCCACGCTGGCTCTGACGTCACGGATTGGCAGCACAAAGCCCGTGGGCACTCCTTTCCTCTCCGGGTCATGGGACAGCGACAAATGAGTTTTAGCCATGCAGATTGGCAGGTTTCCAAAGCCCTGGGGACAGGGAGAAGCAAAGTCCTCGACGTTAAAAGCAGCTGGGATTTAATTGGATCAATAAATTATTGGTCTGGCTTCGCTGCCCGATTCGTTAAAATGACAGTCTCATCTATAACTTGTGACACATTGAATGCATCTCTTAAATTAGTTCCCAAAGAGATTGGCAATTTCCAGAGCATCCACATAACAGAAGTAGAAAAGTGCAAGCTAAAGGTTTAGAATAAAAACAATTGAAGAATAACAGACTTGCGGCAACAATACAACAAAGACACACACGCTTCCTAAATAAAGATTGTCAAAAAATACCTTTCGTACATAGTAGTGGGTCAATGAACTGTTCAGGAAGCCCAAGTCCTTGAAGGAGTTACCGGCAGACATAAGACGCGCCCCCTTCCCTGAACACCTTCAAGAAGACCCTCAAGACCGGGCTCTTCGGCTGAACGGAGCTGCATCCCCCCTCCCCCCCAGTGCCTTGAGACCCTCACGGGCGAGTAGTGCCCTTACAACTCCCTGATTGATTGACTGGTAGTGTACAAAATACCACTCGAGCAAATATTTGGCAGAAAATCTGCTATTTTTGTGGCATGAAACGAAACGGCAGCTCCCTATTTGAATTTTTATTAGAATGCTAGTATGTAGGAAGGAACCCTCGATTAAGGACAGTGGCAGAGGGCCAACAATGCAATGTATATGTCTTCTGCCCAAACTTTTTGGGCCTGATTCACAAAGGTAAACTTACACTTCAGTGTAAGTTTAGGATTGTTTGGTATTCACAAAGGGATTTCGTGCCCAATTACAGCCACAATTTCAATACACTGACCACTGTCATACCTTATCAACACAGTAGTGGAAGTGAGCCCGAGAGAAACAAACCCTAGCTGTTGCTAGTAGATACATCTTTTATAGTCTTTAACTAATTGAACATTTGGATATATTGGGCCATAAATAGAGTTCAATGTAATGTTCTACTAGAACTAGTTCACGGATGTTGTCAATTCTTCTGGTTGCCTGTTTTACTTCTGCTTTTCACCTGAGCTGAGCATAGTTAAATCATCCAGTGGTAAACCACTCATAGGACACAGTTCCTCTTTAGAGGTTGACTCTGCTGTACATTGTTCTCATATACTGACTCAATGATCCTTTATATTTTCTTATGTTTTCGTTTCTGCCAGAGACTAATTTGGATCCAGACTGTACTCTGTGCTAACTGTAGAAGGACTAGTATCCCCCTTTGTATGACTAGCACCGGTCCCATCCGCAGCGACTTGTCTTTCGCTGTTTTTGAATGTCACTATAAGCATATTAAATATTGAAGTTAAGCTTTTACAAAGTACCTTTGCTGCTTTGGAGGCTTACATGTCAAGCGCATACAGTTTGATGGAGTCAAGATCTTCAAATTTGTAGTGTCTTTCATTGCTAATGATTGTGACGTTTTGAAATGCTATTGCATTTGCTTTTTGAGTGTGCCTTCAGATGCAAAAGGCCTTTCAAATGTAGCTTGTGGATTTTTGTGTTGTCTACACGATGAAGTGTCTTTCAGGGTCATGGGATGTTCTGCAGGCAGTGGCATAGCTAGGCCTTATGCCGCCCGTGGTGGCCCCTGCGTTTGCCACCCACGACAGCTGAATGTTAGAGCGGGGGCGGGGGGAGAGAGGCAACATCCCCCAAAACTCGTGCCACCCGGGGTGGACCCCCCCCCCCACTGTCTGCAGGGTGATGATCATCACAGTAGCAACCATTTTATCGATTATACTGTATAAGTCATCAGTAGATTCAAAGCCATCCTTCAGGGTCCGTAAATACTTAGATTCCTCACATGGCTTTAAACCTCTCCACTCATGTTATAGAAAACAAGTATCTAAAGTACTACATAAACCCATGTTTCTGTGCTTCATCCTGCCAGTTCAGTGGCACCAGAGGACAACAGCAAATTACAGATCTTTCTAGAAGAACCAGATCATCAGCTGTCTACATAAACAGAGTAGGTTGATTACAAGTCTAAAGCCGATAGGAAGATCCTTCCGTAACTTGAGTGGGGAGTTACAGAAGCGCTCCTTTCTTGGCTATGTGAATTTAAGGGTCCACAGGTTAAGGCAGAGCACCATAATGCAGTGTGTGAAGTAATATATTGCTTTAGTTGTTATTTCATTAACCATGGAGCGATACTGTGCACAGCATGATGCGTTATACACATCACCTTAACTATGCACCACACTTTTATGGGCAATCAGTGCGATCGCATTAACGGAGGTGCAGCCAAGTGAAATCTTGGAACCTTTAAAAAACAATCTAGCCTCTGCTTTTTGAATGACAGATTATCTGTCCTTAGACCAGGTACAGGTTTTTGCCATGATCAATGCTAAAACTAATAAGAACTGTGACTACCAAACATTCACTATTTGTTGCCCGATACGGAGGGATTTCTTTTATTCTTAAGAGATGCAGTTGAAAGAAGCAGGCAGGTGAGAGCATGTTTACCAAAGGCATCAGCGATGGCTCTAAATTCAACCTGAAATCCAAGTTGTGCACTATGTGCTCAAGAACTGGACACCTTCCCATTTTAAAAGACAAGAGACTGTGCTACCAAGATTTCGTGGGGACCCCCGCCATCATGCCTTCTGGTTTCAACGCATTCAGCATAAGCAAATTTGATCCCATTCAGAAGAGGATGTCTTCCCTCTGTTGTGTACTTATGTTTTGAAGGCTCCATCTAGACTTGGATACCCAAAATCCCAAAGAGATGCAAATTTGTACAAAACCCAATGTTTCTTCCTGCAATCTCAAAATAATTTCTTGAAATCAGAATGCTCACTATAAATGTGTTTCTCATCTTGGTCCTGAGGCAAACCCTGGTTATACACTCATTTCTTTGTATTTTAATTCAGGCTTAACATATGCAATGCTTTCTCTACAAGTGGGCAGTGTAAACTCCAAGAAAACCCCTTATTGAAAAATCTTTTGAGAACAATGCTGCCAACTCTTTTGAGGGCTAGTTTTCTCAGTGGGTTTTGTTGTAAAAGTTCCTGCTCCTCCACCTCAAATCGAACCAGACCCTAAAAAATACTGTCTGATCAGAGGATGGTGCAGACGCCGGAGCATTCTGGTGGTTGATTACAGTCACACCCATGCAAACATTTTTTTAAAATGTAAGACAATTAACTGAATGTTCCTGGCTTTTCACTAAATGGTAGAACTATACACAACACGTGTTTCTATACCAGATTCGTGGAGCTTGAAACAGAAGTGCAGAGTTAAAGAGTAACCACCTACCTGCTTTGTGTAAATTTCTACTTTTTGCTGTGCTTCCGGAAGGAGTTCAATATCGTCAGCTCCATAAATCTTCTGTGCAATAATTCTGATTTTATCTGCAATTGGAAGCTAAAATAAAAATAGAAAGTGGTCGTAATGCTTACTATTGGATTACCCAGCAATCCCTACAAAGCATTTGAGGATTACGTTGCCATGGACACAAAACTCTGTTATGATGCACGGAAATGCAATTATAGCTAGTGTAACTGGCTGAGAGTCAATGTGTTAAATGCTCCATGTCACAAAAAGAATATCATTACACAATTTATTCAGAGAGGAAAAAAAACACCAAGCATATGTATTTGAGCAATGGTGTCGCAAGCGAATACATTAGTATGCAGTTAACAAGGGTATTTTATTATTTATCAAAGGCCTCGTTGAACAAAGGATACTGTAAAAATGAGAACGGGTTGCTTACCCTGTAACAATGGCTGTTGCCCATTAAGCCACATAATGATTTACTGCTATTACTGGCAGGATCTTAGATCACGTTGTAGCAAACGTTAAGGTAAACCTAAATGGTTCTGCACATGATCAAACGCTTTCCAGCACAGGTTGAGACACCCTCTACTTCTTGGGCAAACAAAATGGAGTCCCTCACTTATTTCTCATCCCAGAATTATGCGGACCAGCTCAGGTCAAATCTCATAGGACCGGGGAGGGTTATGTGACTGTAGGACTAGGTATCAATTGAAAAATCTTTCTTACTGACCAAGTAATACCTTCTGTCCTGTGGTGCATCTTACTGGGATAACCACAGATTCTAGACACATATTACACGTGGGTTAACAAGGATTTGTCACAGGCTGGAGGAAAGTGGGCTTTGTCTTCTGCAGAAAATAGAAGAACAAAGCGGCAGCTATTCGAAGCGAGCCTCTCCCAGGTGCACGCGCATTAAACGGCCGAGTCCCAAGTGGGCTCAGCACACATCTTCAGAAATAGCATTTCCTGCCAAATTAGAAGCAACCAGATTTAAATAAAGTGGACGTTTTGTTACTTTGTACTCATTAGAGAACTTAAAAGTGCTTTGCATGTTGTACCCTATGGGTTGTATGATAGAAGCACGAATGGTTTTACCACACGTGCCTCTACCACAAATGCGTCTAACCACGCATTCCTTTACCACAAACGTTCGTGGTATAGACATGAATGGTAAAGAGGTATGTGTGGCTCAGGTCGCCAGTACCCCGCCTCCCCCTTGACTGCGCCCTAAAACCTACCCCAACCCACCAACACTAAAAACGACCCCAACAACTAATTCTCCTCCCACTGCCCTCAGGCGTAAAAACGCTACACCCTAACTTACACTAACCCCGACCCCCTGCGCTGTTCCATAAACTATCCCAAACCTTTGCACTGCCCTAAATCCTACCCGACCCCCAGCCCTAAAAACTACCCCAACTACTCATTTGTCTCCCACTGCCCTAAGGCCTAAAACCCTACACTACCCCGCCCTGTGCCATCCCTTAAACTACCCTAACCCCTACCATTGCCTTAAAATCTACCCCGACCCCCCTGCTCTAAAAGCTAACCCAACTACCCATTCCCCTCCCACTGCCCTAAGACCTAATACCCTGCACCCTAATTTACACTACCCCGTCCCCCGCACTGTCCCTTAAACTACCTCAACCCCTTCTACTGCCCTAAAATCTACTCCGACCCCCTCCCAGCCCTAAAAGAAAACCCCAGCCCCACTTACCTCACCGTGTCTTCCTCCTTCCATCTTCCAGCAGCTAGACTGCACACGGCCTTAACCACGCATAAGCGTGGTAGAGCTTGTGTAGTCAGCACACACGTGGTTCAGACCGCGGTGTTCCGACGGTTTCCCACCTTATTTCTTTATTGTAAATAAAATGAGAAAACTGGAACAGAATAAACATTTCTGTAAAATATTAAACGAGCTGTTAGTTGTAGGATTATTACCAAAAATGTTTTTGTTTGTGAGATTTGAATATCATACTGCACCCAAATTAGTTCAAATTTTCAATTTCTATCCTGCGTCATATAGACTGCACTTTCAATGATTAATTCCTTGAAAAATGTACTATCTCGAGCTTCTGATACGAGTAGGTCACTTTCCTTACAAGTGCATGAGGTTTATCATAGAGGCCACCGAAATGGTCCAATACGTTTCTCACTAACTCTGAACACCAAACATCATGATCATAATAGTGGATTCAATAAGATTAGTCTTCTTTAATATCTTCATGCATCTCCATCCCTTAATGACTTTACATGGAGAGTGCAGTGTTTCTGCCTGGACAATCGAGGATTGTGCATACAACCAAGCAGAATGATCCTGTGGTTTAGATGAGAATCATGCATACACAATGAGACAGCGAAGAAAAAGAGGGGCACGTCCTATTCGCCTGGAAACAATATAAAGTAACAATAAGAACGGGCCCTTGGAGGAAATGCAACTTCACTGCATCAACAGGCCACAAAATAAGGAAAACCCATTGGGGTTTTAGAGGAACCCTCATTCACCAACATAGTTGGTGGCATGATTGATCATCGGGTTCCCACCTAGGGTGCAGAGTGCATCCTAGGTGTGCTTCGACGCCTGATTATAGCTGAGCAGGTGTTTTTTTGTGACAAACGTGAGGTGAGTGTACAGGTTAAAAATGTCTCTAGGCTCCTCCTCCAAACTTGAAGTACTTAAATGCTTAGGTCCTAGGACAAGGTTAAAAAAGAATAAGGCGGATATCTTTAAGACAAATTTGGTCTGAAATATCCTGATGATAGTCTACATGTTTCAGCCTTTGTACCGTAATTAGATAGGCTTTCTTCAGGACCAGAAGTTATTTGAGGACAAAAGGCCTAGTGAAATTCTAGTTCACGCACTTAAGTGTGCCAACAATGTGGAGGTGATCCCGTTACTTATGTTTTTTCACCACATACGCTGTATATCAGCGCAGCTGTTAGATAGCAGCATGGATCTCGGCAGGGGGCGGTGCCTGTAGTCACACATGCATCAAGGTTGGCCACCCGCGTGGGAACCTATTGCGGTCCTGTGGCGCAGGATCCCGGAGATGAGAATCAGACATAACCTTACATACAGGTCAACAATGAGGATGCTGGACTAGATTGTTAGAGTAAACAGAAGTGTACTGCAAAATATCTAGGTCACGCAGTTCACTTATTGTAGTGTTATTATAGAAAATAAGGCTCCACCGGAGGAGCAACTAAGCTCTCAGGAGTATTTGCTGCCATGAACTGAAACATATTAAAACATTTTTCTTCAAAATCAACGATTCGTATTCTGTCCAAAGAAGGAAAAATACTATGACATCAGCGGTAGGCCAGACACTTCCTCACTAAGAAAAACATTTCAGTGGTATTGAGCTGTTTGTGTGCTGGCTCATCCCTGAGCCACTTTCTCTCAAGGAAGAAGAGCATTTAGCAGGGAATCTTCTGTGCTTGATCTTTATCTTGTTTATGTGAGTGAGGTGGCCTTCATCTACCCGAAAAAAGACTCCTTTTAGATTTCTCATCTCCTCCTCTAAAGGAAACTAAGATATGCACCCTCTGCCTCTGTGCATGCTTAGCAAAACCTGGCCCACTGTTACCCCAATTAACTTAAGGTGCATTTTTTTACAAATATCCATAGGCTTCTTTTCTGTCTTCCAAATTTAAGAGCCCCGTGTAGTGCTTGTGGTAGTACGAAAGACTAGACCTACTCTCCCCGTGTTCTTTGCAGGGCTCAAACCTTGAACTACAGTGTGCAAACAGTAGCAAACTATACTACAAAAATATTGACAAATATTGAAAATGATTCTTCAGGGATAAGTACCAATGACCATGTATAAATAGTGTATAGGATAATAAACAAAATAATACAACTAATCTAATGTTGTCTATTATTGTTGCCAGCAATTACAAACTACTTTCAGAATTGCAAGGATGCATAGTTACATTGGAGTAACCTTTGGTACAAACCACTGGCAGTGGGAAAGTAGAATCTTAATTAAAGCCAGAACATAGAAAATAATATCTTAGACCTGTTTTTCGTAAACTGTGGGGCCTGTTGGGAACTGCTTTTTGATGGGTCGAAAAAAGTCAGAGCAATAAATAAAAAATGCCTTTAAATTCTGTATTTAACTTGCCACATTTGCTGATGATTCAAAGACAGAGGTCAAATGTCAGGCTGCTATATTCAGTTAACATGGGGATTGGTGTTTAGTTTTCTTTCTGTGACTGCAAAGGGAGAGGAGTTTTTAAAGTGAATTATATGATTGTGTAGGATGCTGGGTTTTGGAATACATTACTAAATGGAAATACCTGTAAATGAAATGCAGACATCCAGCAGTTAGGAAAGCAAAAAGGAAACACTTTTTGTAATTCTCGAGTATGCTGGAAACAGAGATTTTAATAGGATCAAAACAAATCAATACAATTACTTGATGATGTGCAAATGATGAATATTCACAGAAACCTGATTTCCACACATTACCATTTGTGTGCTATATAGTTTTATCAGTCAAACCGTATGTCTGTGCAAATTTTGTGGCCATTTCAATGGAAATTATGCTGTCTGTAAATGACAATGCACTACCGCACAATGCTTTAGTTACATTAAAAAAAACACCTTATGTCCATTAAAGGTAGGTGGGTCTCTAAAGTTTGCTGTCCAAAAAAGTGGGCCATGGTTTTAAAAAGTTTGGGAACCACTATTTAGACTATAATCAGTATTCGTAAAAATAGTCTGAATATTGAATCTAGTTTGTCTAAAGTTCACACTGTATTGCTTAGTATACCACTTTTAGTTTTACTGATGCTGCGCTCCCTTGCAAACCCCAGTGGAAATACCAAATTTGCATAAAACATGCCCGAGGGAATAAGAGAAGACAAGCTGTGAACAGACTGTTCACAAAACATGGCCACCTGTGCGAGCTGGAGAAAAACAAAATCTGTATACAGTTTTTATAGTTTCGAACACTTCAAGTGGCTCTGTAATGTGTTAATTTTTATAAAACTCAGAAAATGATATTTATTCTACCACACATAACATGCTTAAAATTACTCACAGTCCATATTAGCCCAACACAGACATCACTATAAAATGTCAATATCTAGAATTGAAGGAATAACCTTCCAAAAAAATGAAACCGAAAACAGTATGCTGATATCCAGTTCAAGCATTACTTTCCTGGTATTATAGTTCCTTAAAGCCACATATATAAATAGGGAGAGAAAGATAAATTAAGTCACCGGTATGATACAGTTTGGCCAATTTGATGTCAAGCACGATATTTTAGAAAGGCAAATACTACTTACCAGTATGCATCTGTTCTTGGCATGTAGAGCTGCAGATCCACACACTAAGCATAGATCTCCATCTGGTGTTGGGCCCGGATGTTTGCACTTGTTTTTGTCTTGGAAAAGTCTTTTGAAGTCACGAGGTAGGAGACTCCTCCTTTGGATGATAGTGCGGGAGGTGGGTGGGCGCGTGTGGATCTGCAGCTCTACATGCCAAGAACAGATGCATACTGGTAAGTAGCATTTGCCGTTCGAGGCATATGAGCTGCAGATCACACACTAAGCATAGATTTTATAGAAGTACCCCTCCTTAGCGGCGACCACCAGTATCTGTTGCAGTAGTTTGAAATATTGTTTTGAGTACCGCCTAGCCCACACTAGCTTGCTGTTTTGTTTGCACATCTACACAATAGTGCTTTGTGAATGTGTGCGGCATAGACCATGTGGCTGCTTTGCAGATGTCATGTAAGGGAATGTTCCCCAAAAATGCCAGTGAAGCCCCTATCTTTAGGGTCGAGTGGGCTTTAGGGCGAACTGACAATGTGCATTTTGCTTTGTGATAGCAAATCTGTATGCATTTGACAATCCACCTTGCTATCCCAGATTTTGATATGGGTTTGCCTTTATGTGGTGGTGAGAAGGATACGTAAAGCTGTTTTGTCTTGCAAAAAGGTTTTGTTCTTTCAATGTAATAAAGCAATGCTCTTTTGACATCCAGAGTGTGGAGAGCTCTTTCTGCGACTGTTTGAGGTTGCGAGAAGAACACTGGCAACTCTACAGACTGATTGAGGTTGAAGGGAGAAATAACTTTAGGGAGGAATTTAGGATTAGTTCGTAGAACAACCTTTTTATGATGTATTTGTAAGAAAGGTGCCTGAATGGTTAGTGCTTGTAGCTCACTAACTCTTCTAAGAGAAGTGATGGCTACTAAAAAAGCAACCTTCCACGTTAAAAACTGTAGCTCAAATTTATGTAGAGGTTCAAATGGAAGACCCATTAGTCTTGTGAGAACGATGTTTAAATTCCACACAGGTGAGGGTGGTACTCTGGGAGGAAGTATTCTTTTGAGGCCTTCCATAAATTCTTCGATGGCAGGTACTCTGAAAAGTGATAAGTGTTGCCTATTGTGTAGAGGATTGATCGTGTTGTTATGACAATATATAACAAATCTTTTCCACTTGGCTGCATAGCAGGCCCTAGTGGTGGGACGTCTAGCCTCCTTAATAACATTCATACAGTCAGGGGGAAGGTTAAGGTAACCAAATTCTAAGACCTCAGGAGCCAGATCGCAAGGTTGAGCTGAGCTGGGTCCGGGTGTCTGATCTCTCCACAGTTCTGGGTTAAGAGGCGTGGGGAGAGGTGCAGTTTTTGGTGCGGAACCACAGATAGTTCCAGTAATGTGGTGTACCATGGTTGTCTGGCCCAAGCTAGAGCAACTAGAATGAGTCAGTGAGTGTTGCTGTAGCTTTCGCACCACCAATGGAATGAGTGGGAGAGGCGGGGAAAAGCGTACGCAAATCTGCCTGACCAATTCATCCATATCGCATTGCCTTTGGACAATGGGTGTGGGAATATGGCGAAGAAGCTTGGGCATTTGGCGTTTTCGTGTGTGGCGAAGAGGTCTATGTGTGGTTGGCCCCATATTTGAAAAAATGGTTGAAGAACTTGCGGATGAAGTTCCCACTCGTGAATCTGCTGCATTTGACGGCTTAACAGATCGGCTATGTTGTTTTGGACTCCCAGGACATGTTGGGCTAGGAGAAAAATGTTCTACGGTACAGCCCATCTCCATATGCTTTGTGCTAGATGAGAGCTGTAGAGAATGTGTCCCACCTTGTTTTTGTATGCAATACATTGCTGTCATGTTGTCCGTGCGGACTAGGACAGCCTTGCCTGATATTTGCTTTTGGAATGCCTTCAGGGCTAGGAATATGGCTAGTAACTCCAGGTGGTTGATGTGGAGTAATTTCTGTTGAGGAGTCCACCTGCCTTGCATGGGGTGATATAAAAGATGAGCTCCCCAGCCGGAGAGCGATGCGTCCACTGTCAGGACAATTTGTGGAACTGGCTCTAGGAACGGTGGCCCTTTGGAAAAAATTTTGGTGTTCTACCACTGCAGAGAGCGGCAAGTGCGACCGTCTACCAACACCAGATCTGTTAACTGACCTTGAGCCTGGTTCCATTGGCGTGCTAGGCACTCTTGGAGAGGACGCATCTGGAGTCTTGCGTGAGGCACCATGAATATGCAAGAGGCCATCATCCCTATGAGTTGCATGAACACTCGAGCTGGAAGAGAGTGTTGAGGCTGAAATTTGGTTAGAAGGGCTTGCATGCTTGCTATCCTGGCTGGACTGGGATAAGCGAGTGCTTTTGAGGTGTCTATTGTTGCCCCTAGTCACTGTTGTATGTGGGACGGTTGTAGATGAGACTTGTGTGGTTTACTGTGAACCCCAAGTCGAGGAGTAGTTGAATAGTGGCGTGAGTGTGTTGTACACACTGACTGTATGAGCTGGCTTTTATGAGCCAGTCGTCTAGATATGGGAAGACGTGAATTTGCGGTCTTCTTAGATGGGCTGCCACTACCGCCAGTCACTTGGTGAATACCCGGGGTGCTGCGGTGACTCCGAAAGGGAGTACTTTGAATTGGTAGTGTTGACCGTCCACTACGAACCTGAGATATTTCCTGTGAGCTGGGTGAATGGGAATGTGCAAGTAGGCGTCATTGAGATCTAGAGTGGCAAGGAAGTCGCCTTGTGAAAGAAGAGGAAGGACCTGTTGAAGTGTGACCATGTGAAAATGGTCTGACTGTATGTAGAGGTTTAGGGATCTGAGATCCAGAATAGGTCTCAGAGAGCCGTCCTTTTTTGGTATGAGAAAATACAGAGAGTAAACTCCTGTGCTTTGTTGGTACAGGGGAACTGGTTCTATTGCACTCTTTTGTAGGAGGGAGATGACTTCCTGTTTGAGCAGTAATAAATGGTCTAACGCCATTGGGCGCTAATTAGGTGGTATGTTTGGGGGGGGGGGGGGGGTTAGAGGTGAGTTCTAGACAGTAGCCCGATTGAATGATTTGTCTCACCCACCTGTCTGTGGTGATGTTGGTACAAACAGGCAGGAACTGTTGTAATCTTCCCCCGACTGGAGTGGAATGGGCCGGGGGGAATGGTGGGAAGTCACTGGGTAGGGGTGGAGGCAGAGCGGGTGTTGTTTGTCTTGCCTCTACCTTTGTTATTGTTGCTTCTGTAGCCTCCTCTTTGGTAACCTCTGGTGAATGTAGACTGGGTGGGAGTCTTATAAGAGGTGGAGGGGTTGTCAGAGGAGTTGCCTCTGGAGGTGCCCTTGTAAGAGGGACGACAAAAGGAACGTCTGGGAGCTTGCGATTGCAAGGCTCCCATTGATTTAGCTGTGTCTGTGTCCTTCTTCATCTCTTCAAGGGATGAATCAACATTAGGGCCAAATAAGTGTTCCTGATCGAATGGTTGGTTTAAGATGGAACTTTGTACTTCAGGTTTGAAACCTGAAATGCGTAGCCAGGCATGTCTACGCAGGAGAACACTTGTGTTGACAGCTCTGGAGGCGGTATTTACCATGTCCAGCACGCAACGAATTGAGGTGTTAGTAATGAGTTCCCCCTCTTGTATAAGGTGATTGGCTTTGTCCTTATATTTGTCCGGGAGGTGTTGCAATAGGGTTTCAAGTTGGTCGTAATGTGCCCTATCGTACGTAACTAACAGTGCTTGAGTGTTGGCGATACGCCATATGTTAGCTGCCTGTGAAGCGGTTTGTTTGCCAGAGGCGTCTAAGAGTCTGGACTCTTTATCGGGGGTGGAGCGTCCCCTGATGTTTGAGAGCTGTCCCTCTTTCTAGCCATTGGAGACTACAAGGGAGTCTAGTGGTAGGGGGCCCTTAATGTACGCTGGGTCTGCTGGGGCAGCCTTGTATTTTTTCCTCGATCCTGGGGTTAATAACCCTAGCCAGGATCTTTAAATACCTCAGGTGCATGCTTGGTAACTCCTTTTAGCATGGGCAGAATAGTGATGGACCTTTGTGGGTTATCAAAGGTGTCCACAAGGAAATCCTCTTCCACCGGGTCAGTATGTAAGTCAACCCCGTGGTATTGGGCAGCTCTATTTAGAAGCTGATGAAAACCCATTGTATCCTCCGGAGGGGAAGGCCTGGAGGGGTAGATGTCATCCTGTGGAACATTAGGGACATCTGGCGTACTATAATCGTCCCAGGGGTCAGGGGAATAAGGTGGATCCCATAGTGGCTCATCATCCGCACCCCTTCCTGTGTCATCATAGGTGTCATCATCATGATCCATTGGTGGAGGAGATGGTGTAGGAGAATGGTGTGGTGGGGTGGAGGTGGAGGAGGAGGTGGTGGAGAAGGGACCCTGAGGGGAGATGTGGCAATGTCCCTTCTTTTAGGTGGTGGAGCCGGCACAGGCGTATCCAATGGTCTCTTCTTTGCACTTAAGGTCAGCTGACCAGTTTTAGGGTCTTTTAGAAGAGTTTTCTGTTTAGGGTCTGGTTTAAATAGCTCTTCTGATGGAGGTTGGTCTTTCGGCGCCGACAGTTTCGGTTCGAAAGACTTGCGCGGCACCGACTCTGGAACGGTTTTGTGCTCCTTTGGCTTAGAACTGTGATGTTTTACAGTCTCTGTGGCCGCTGGTGGAACCAGGTGTCTTTTCGGATCCGAGGCTTTTTTCGGTTCCGAAGGTTGTGGATCCTAAGCTTCAGGGATCGGCTTTTTGTTCGACTCAGAGTGTTTTTTCTGAGTCGATGGGGCGGTGCCTGTAGATTTCGGTGCCGAGTGCTTGGATGTGGAGGCAGCAATCGGCAGGGAGGAGGAGGGCAGTTTCTTTTTCGGTGCCGGTGGTAGTCTGACTCGAGCCCGAGTCGCCTGAAGGCTTAGTAGGCTTCTTTGCCGGGCCTGAAGGCGGGGCATGGGAAGCAGTCTCTCGGTGTGCACCTGGGCCCGAAGGTGAAGGTGTGACCAAAGCCTTTTTCGATGGTGTAGGGAGGGGGTCTACGTCTCTACTTAAGACCCGCTGACCAGTAGTGATGTCCTCGATGTTGGAGTCATCGACTTCTGAGGCGCTGACTGGGCCTTCTTCGATGCGCTCCTGTTCAGGTGCATAGACTGCCTCCTGGAAAAGGTCATCGGGGATGGGCACCGAGGAGCAAGCCATTTTTCTTCTGGCTCGACGATCTCAAATGGTCTTCTTCTAGCGGAAAGAGGCACAAGCTGCACAGTCTCTGGCCTCGTGCTCTACAGACAAGCAGAGGTTGCACACCTAATGCAGATCGGTGTGGGGAAATTTCGACCCACATTGAGGAAATTTCTTGAATGGCGTCCTTTCCATGAGCCAGATACCAAGGCCCAGGTAGGCCCGAAGACCTTTGTCGACGACGGAATCGAGGACTTTGATGTTAAAGAGATGCGCGACGACTAGGGATCGCGATCGAAAACAATACCCGAGAAGGGTGAAGGATTGCGCGTCGAGAGTGGAATCGGTGACGGTTCCGAACTGGAGCGCGAGAAACACATCCTAGCCCGATGGCGGGAAAAAACAATCTGAATATGGAGCTGATACCCATGTGCAGTATCATCCAAAGGAGTCACCACCTACCTTGTGACTTCTAAAGACTTTTCCAAGACAAAAACCAAGTGCAAACATCCGGGCCCAACACCAGATGGCGATCTATGTTTAGTGTGTGATCTGCAGCTCATATGCCTCGAACATAGTATTTCTGCTTAATCCCTTTTTGATGCGATCCTTTGAAGTTGATGTTGGCTTTTGTGAAGGACATTAGTACTTTCAGTAATGAGGCAGTGAGAGACGTGAACTAAATATAAACCAAAGTAAAGGTTTCCTTAATGTTAAATGAACTGATGTGTACAGGATTTTGAAAAGAATGGCAAAGCAAGTTCATGTTGACTAGGCAAATGTCTTGTGATTAATGGAGGTTATAGATTTTTCAAAAATTTAGTCAGTCTACAATGGAGATCCTTTTTTGAGCCCTACGATGAAAATCAGGCACCAGGTGAGGAAATCCATATTCAGGCTCCTTTCAGTGCTTAAAGCACATTTATGAATGCTGGCTCTAGAAACTCCTGGCCTCAGAACTCCATCCCAGACCATGAAAACCTATTCTCAGGTATCCTACTAATATACTGTAGAGAGGGCCCACATATTGAAACTGCACTTTATGGGGCAATTTTTTCTCATTCCTCGACATGGATGAAGGAATGGTATTCTGAATCAAAGACATAGCATCTTAGCTGTTTTAAATAAACACCCCCACACGCTAGGAAAAGTCACATGATTATCCACCTCCGGCATATCACGGATTGCAAAGTACCACCAGGGATGCACCTATATACCTCAGGATTTGAATCCCTATGCTTTAGATTAATGCTGAAATGACTAGGAGTAGTGGATAATATGTTTTTTCCATAGAAATACATATGGAGCAGCCTGAGGATAAGCCAATGCTTAGGTTAATTAAGAAACCAAAACTACAAACAGTGGTAAACATGGTCCGTCAGGTACATATCAAAGTTCCATTTAAATTTACAACATTACCTCCACATCATAAAGAAATTTGAAATCACTGGGTGCCACAGACGCCCTCTGCACTGCCTCAGCCAGGGCGACGGCTCCTTTCCCTCCTTCCGACCAGTGAGAACATTTCACAGCATCGAAGGCTCCAGCTTCTTTGGCAATGCGGCAAACCAGGGCTAATTCAGCCTCGGTGTCCGATCTGTGGGCGAGAATGTGTTAGGCAAGAAATATTGGGACCTGCACAAGCAGCAATGGCTGTGGAATGCTTTATGTTCGTGGAAGGTCCTTCTGCCTCTGGTCACTAGTTAACCCTGTGAAGCGTCAACCAATGAGAGGGGGATTTTTTTTTTGATAATCAAATTTATTGTATTTAAAGGACAGCAACAAATTCAGTGGCAACAAGGCAGACACAATAGATACGCACAATACAGTTCTTAAGAATGACAGATCTACAAAAAAAGGTCTTGCGGTAGGTGGACCACCAGCCTATCTATATTCACCTATGAGAGAAACATTGCAACCTCAAGCCCGCAACAAATGAAACCATTTGCCCCAGATCCTGCCGAAGAGTTCAGGGCAACCTCTAGCCTCGAAAAGAGGCTCTTCTTGGGTACCGCACCAGTCCACCCCTCTTCTCCATCTCTGAACTGTTGGGGGTGTAGCTTGGGACCAGAGTGCCGCGATGTCCCTCTTGGCCACCACCAAAGCCGTACCCAAAAACCGTTTATCCGCCCGGGAGCCATCTAGGCCGTCAAACACCCCCAGGAGCAAGCACAGCGGGTTATGGGGTATCTCCCACCCAAGGGCCTGTGTGAGCTCAAGCTCCACCCCCGCCCAAAAGGATGTAAGGGCCGGACATTGCCATACCATGTGGTAGAAATCAGTCGGGGCTTGATGGCAGTGCGCGCAGGATGGGGAGGGCCGCAAGCGAGCTCTGTACAGGCGCGCGGGGGTGAGGTATGCCGCGTGGAGATAGAATAGCTGGACTAGCTGCAGCTTGGAGGAGGTCATCAGCAGCTTGGGGGCCATCAGGGCGTCCCTCCAATCCGCCTCCTCCAGGGGACCCAGCCACCCCCCCCAGCGAGCACGAATGTGGTCGAGGGTCGCAGGGCCATTGTTTACTAGGGAGCGATAAATAGGCGATACCCCCCCTCTGCCCAGGTGTCCCATCATCACTTGGGCCTCCAGGGGGCTGAATTCAGGGAAGGATGTGGGGGAGGGAATATGGACCTGGAGGGCGTGCCGGAGCTGTAAGTACCTATAGAATTGGGAGGAGTGGAGGGAATGCCGGTGCTGTAGGTCTGCAAATGATATGACATGGTCCCCCACCCAAACGTTACCCAGGAGCGAAATCCCTATAAGGTCCCACCTGCGAAAGTCCTGGGGTGAGGAAACCTCCGCAAGCCACGTTCCACTCCACAGGGGTGTCTGCCTGGTCAGTTTCTGGTTCCACCCTACATGCGGCAGCGCGGCACGCCAGGCCACAAACACCGCCCTGGTGACCGGGGGAAGATCTTGCGGCACTGGGCTCCCGTACAGGTAAGCTTGGAGCTGTGGAAACTCCAGTGCCCCGAGTTCCATTCTGTACGTCGGGTCGGACCAGCCGCCCGCGAACCAATCGTGGATCACAATGAGCCGAGTGGCGAGGTAGTAGAGGTGAAGACTAGTCACCCCCATACCCCCGTCGTACGGTGGTATGCGGCAGTGCGCCAGAGACATCCATGGCCTCTTCCCTCCCCAAGGACCCCATTCAACTCCCGGAACCAGCTCCCTGGGAGGTACAGGGTAACATTCTGTGGTATGTATAAGAAGCGGGGGAGGACCATCATTTTAAAAAGGGCACTTCTTCCAAGAGGGTTGAGAGGAAGAGATTGCCACTTCCTGAGGTCCGCCTTTGCCCTAGTAACTAAAGGTGTGATATTCAAGGCCTATTCAAGCTCCGGATGCAGAGCGATCCATACCCCCAGGTACTTGAAGGACTGCACGCGCAGGGGGATGGATGTTTGCCAGTCGAAGCACACACGTGAGGGGTGCAAGGGGACCAACGCGGATTTTACCGAGTTAACTGGAGCCCTGAAACGTGCTCAAAGGCCTCAAGAGCTTGCAGACATCTCGGGCCGGAGCCCTCGGGATCAGCCAAGAAGAGGAGAACGTCGTCCGGGTACAGGGCTATTTTGTCCGTCTGGGTCTGATCCCAGGTCCAACCCCAGATGAGGGGGTCCTGTCGAATGAGGCACGTCAGGGGTTCCATTGCCAGGGCAAATAGAAGCGGGGAAAGCGGACCGCCCTGGCGAGTGCCCCTCTGGATAGGGAATGGCTCAGAGAGCACGCCGTTGATTAGGACTCTAGCCCGAGGCGCAGAGTAGAGGACCCGGATGAGACGTCGAAACGCGGGTCCGAGACCCATCCTCTCCAGCACCTCCGCCAGATAATCCCAATCCACAGTATCGAAGGCTTTCCCGAAGTCTAGGAAGAGCAGGGCCAGATATGGGGTGAGACAGTTACAGTGGGCCAGGGCGAGGTGAAGGCGGCGTATGCAATGCCTAGTGCCCCGGGCAGGCATAAAGCCGCATTGATCCGGGTGCACCAGCGTCTGTAAGTGGGGGCGAAGTCTCTGAGCCGCCACCGTGGCAAAGATTTTGATCTCCGTATTGATGAGGGAGATAGGGCGGTAATACGCGCAGGCAAGGGAAGGCGGCTGCGTTTTTTAAGGACTACAATTGTGGCCACGTCCGTCTCCGGTGGGAATGACCATCTCAATGACATGGTTGAACAGCTCTAGCAAGTGCAGAACCAGAGTATCCCGGTAGGTCGCATAGTACTCCTGGGGGTAACCGTCTGGCCCGGGCGTTTTGCCAGAGCGCAAAAGTGAGATGGCTCCCTGTATCTCCTCTGCGGAGATAGGACGGTCAAGAGATTCGGAATCCGTCGGGGAAAGACGGGATAGGTGGGTCCCGGTGTCAGCCAATAGGGCCGCCAGGGAAGATTGGGGAGCTCGGGCCTTGTAGAGCTTCGCGTAGTAGTCGGCGAACGTGTGGGCAATAGCCAGGGAGGTGGCGCAAGGAGCCTCCTCCCTTCACCCCAGATCTCCGGAATAATACGGTTGGCCCTAGGATAGGACACCAAATTATGCAACAGTTTGCCATTTTTATCGCCCCAACCATACACGCGCACGACCGAGGAGCACCAGAGCATTTTGGCGGACTCCAATGACAGCTGGCAGATCTCGCCTCGGATCAGAGTAAGCTGTTGAGTGGAATCGGCATCGTTGTGAGCAGTTTGGGCGCCCTCCAGCCATGCCGCCTGAGCTTCCAGCCGAGCCAGCCGGGCAGATTGCTCCGTACGCTTTGCGTGAACCAGACCTCTACCCACCCCTCGTATCACAGCCTTGCCGGCCTCCCACAGGGTCCCAGGCAAGGAGACCGAGCCCACATTGGCGGTGAAGTAGTATTTCAGTTCCTGCCCGAGGGATTCAACAAAAGTCACATCCTGCAGGAACCAGGCATTCATCCGCCATACCGTGCGAGTGCCACTAAAGGAGGTACCGAGACGGAGAGAGACAGGGGAGTGATCGGAGATGCCCCTCAGTAAGATCGCGGCCCCAGACATCAACTGACAGTCTATGGCAGGTAGTAGAAGCAGATCGATACAAAAGTGCGTGTGGTGAGCCACTGAGGTGTGCGTGTATTGTTCCCTATGGGGGTTCCACACCCTCCAGGCATCACAGAGGCCCAGGGTGGAGAACCAGTCAGATAGTCGCTTTGCAGAGTACAAACGGGAAACCGAGGGGGCACCTGTTGTGTCACGCGAGGGCTGCAAAACCGCATTAAAGTCACCCCCAACCACCGTCAGACCCTCCGGAAGGGAAGCGATCACCGAAGTTAACTGACTAAGGGTAGAGACCAGGCTGGCGGGGGGAATGTAAACACACAAAAGATTAAGGGGGTGACCCTCGATCATGCCCGTCAGGGCCACGTACCGGCCCTGTAAATCAGATACAGCCTGCGACTAGGTAAAAGGAAGTCCCTTCCGGAGCAGTATGGCCACCCCCCCTGGAGCCCCGCGCGAACCCAGAGTGCCAAACCCTATCAAACCCGTATCTGGCGAGGAAATGACATTGGGAACCCAAGTGGTGCGTTTCTTGCAGGAGCAAGATATCTGGGGCGTGTCGCTGGGTGCTGCGAAGAACCGCGGTACGTTTGATCCGGTCCAGTAGGCCGTTAACGTTCCAGGAGAGGATGTGTAGGGTTCTATGTAGAGTAGGTGCCATTGTGTTGAATAGGGTGTGGGAGGGACAAGGGTTGCGCGGGCACCCCCAGATCCCAGGAGATATCCGAATCCGTGCCTGGGGCCGCTACGGCGGGGGCGCAGGGGCTGATGGATCTCTCGTCTACAACGAAGGCGGCTGTGCGTGGGTGTCTGCAAATAAAAACAAAAAACTGCGGCCCGCGGGCGGCCAAAAACAACAGGAACAGCCCCCCCCCCCACCCTATACTTCTGAACGTGAAGCATCTGTCGCCCTGGAAAGAAAACAGTGCAAAAAACAAACAATCTAGGAGCTAAGATAAAACGGTTAGCGAAAATAGGACATGGTGGAGATGGACCCCCCTTTCCCATACGGATACACATATACCATCCGTTGCCAGTACATCCACGACCACCTATAGTAGAAGTTGCACGAAGGTCCCGGGGGTAGGATGATCGTTTTGTGTGGGCCCCGGGACCAGAGTACCCCCCCCCCCCCACACCCCCCAATACAAGGGGAAGAAGGAGCATCAAGAGCTGCCCAGGGTCCGAGACCAGGTCAGAAACGGGGTCCCAACATCAGCAGTACTCGCAGGAACCTACTGCCCCTGCCAGAAAGGTTGAAGGAGCGGTCATAAACCGGAGGTTTAGAGGCCATTTAGGAAGTGTTTGATGCCAGAGCCTGTCATGCTGCTTCGTCGTCCCCAGAACCTTGGAGTGCTGGGCTCCTGGATAAGTCTGAGTCAGATATCGCTGGACGTAAGGCCTCCTCGGAGCCCGGCCCTCCGCTCAAGGCCGGCGGAGGGGTAGGTGGGCTGGGGGAAATCGGAGCCCCGGGGCAAAGTCCAGGCACAGGGCCGCTCAGACGACACACTCGGCGACGGGGATGTCCCCCTTCGACGCTCGTGCTTCCTGTGGGATCTGGTCCGACGTCTCTGAGGCTGCCGCGCAGTCAGGAGTGGCCGTGAAGGGGTCCGATGCACGGGGGAAGAGGCAGACCGGGCCAGGAGAGGCCGCTCCTCCGTGAGCCAGGTCCAGGCCGCCTGAGGAGTATCAAAAAAGAGCGTTTGGTTTTGAAAGAGGACCCTGAGCCGGGCCGGGAAGAGAAGGCCGTAGCGCAGACCCAAACACCGGAGTTTTTGTTTTACCTCATCACAGGTGCGCCTCTGAGCCTGCACCTCCCTGGTGTAGTCCGGGAAGACCATGACTCGGGTGTTTTGAAACTGCAGCGGGCCCCGTGCTGTGGCCGCCCTAAGATAGCGTCTCTGTCGGGGAAGTTGAGGACCTTAAGGATTATGGGACGGGCAGGAGCTCCTGGTGGGGGTTTGGGCGCCAGGGAGCGGTGGGCTCGTTGGATGACAAACCAGGGCGAGAGATTGTCCTTAGGCATCCAAGAGCGCACCCAGGTTTACACAAATGTGTCCATTCGACCCTGTTCCACCCCCTCCGGAAAGCCCACGAGGCAGAGGTTGTTGCGTCGCGACCTATTTTCGGCATCCTCCGCCCGGCGGTGGAGCTCCGAGGTCTGAGACCTAAGTTGGCCAATGTCGTCCTCCGCTGTAGAGAGGCGGGCCTCCGCCTCCGAGACACGAGCCGTCGCGTTGCTTAGATCTTGACGAAGGAAAGCCGTGTCGACCCGCACCTCACCGATCTTATTTTCGACAGATGTTTGCGATGCCCCTATCGCCTGCAGGATGGCTGTGAGGTTGCTCCCGGGGGGGACCCGACTCGCTGGGTGCCACACCGCCAGAGTCCCTGTCAGACGTGTTGAATCGGTCCATTTTCGTTTGGGTTTGGGGGGCCGAAGCCTGCTGGGTGCGACTCTTGCCCATGGCCACCAGTGTCGGATCCTATCGATTCAGGCCCGGTGGGCCACCAGTCCGCAGTGGAGGAAGGGGGGCCACCAGCACCCGGACCGTCGATACTCAGGACCGGGCGCCCAAGATCCCCCCCCCCCCCAGCCCCGGGGAGACAGGCTCAGCTTGACGACTCAGTGGCTGGATAGGCCTCAACTGCAACTCAAGGGCACCCCCACCCAGGCGGCAGTTCCAAAGTGCTGGGTGTTACCTCTAGGGTCTAAGGCACACCTCCCAGCTGGTTGGTCCGGGGTCCTGGCGAAGGTCAGAGCCGCGCAGCCCCGCGTCCACGGTCCCGCGGACTGGATTCCAACGAAGGTAGGCCCGGGGGAGCTGCGGTCCAGTAGGTTGAGTCCAAAGATGCCTGGGCCCCCCAGCGCACAGCCACGCCGCAGCGAAAGGGGTTGCAGGGAGCCCACTCCAGGTGTCACTCGGCCCCCGTAAGCGTCATGGGTGCTGCACCAAACCCTGAGAGGGGACACCAGGCCGGTCGACGCCGGGCCGCAGGATGTCCAGAATATGAAGGGGCAGCCTGTGGATTCGCAGCAGTAGCACCTCAGCCCCCAGGCAACGCAGGGAACAGCAGCAGCACGGCCTGGGGTCCGGAATGCAATTCTGGCCACCGCAGCAGAGTTTGAGGGCTAGGAGGTGGCACTGGTGTTGCAGGCGCGGCCCAGTCCGGCCCAGCAGTGAGTCACGTAAAGAGAGTGCAGGGCCCCCCACCCGGTGTCCCCGCCACGCAAACGCGCAGCAGAACCCTCCTCTAATAGCCTGCAGGTATGGCGGTGTCTTAGGTGCAGTTCACAGCCTGTAATTGTCCCAGAGGCCCCACCGGGGTGCCGCCGGACGGAGGTCCGGTCATCACACACGGGCCTGGGGGCGGTAAGAGAAGAAGCAAGCAGTGCTGGCCCGCCGCTGCCTGAGATGGCAGCCGAGTATCCCCGCCCTACCGCCGCCACCAACATCACAACACTACCCCGGCTCTCCGCAACCAGGGAACCGTCATAGCTGGGAACACAGGTGGCAGGAAGGCACCGCTACCGGGGCTCCGACCCGGTCTCCAGGGCCGCGACGCCAGGGAGGGGGGAGCGCCCGCTCCTGCTGCACCCCGCTGCACGATCCGGCAGCCGGTCCCCGCGCCCCACCTCCACGCTCTCTGTACCGCAGACCCCCGCCGCAGCCCGTAGCAGTGAACAGCGGGCGGGGTCCGCACCCGGGCGGCACAATGCAAGGCCGTGTCCTGGGTCGCCTGGAAGTGCGGATGCGACGGCACCCCGCCGCAGCCGGTGGAAGCGCCGCGGCGACCGGCCGCCAGGATTCACCGTTCCGGAGCCAGGGCGGATCCTGTGGGCTGGGAGAGAGAAGCCGCCATTTTGGGCCCGGATCCTGGTGAAGGCCGCCGCCGGGATTCAGGTGTCGCAGGCAGCAATCTGGATTTTCACCGCTCGTCTGGCAGCCCCAGCATGATCAGGAGCACTGGCGACAGGTAAGGGTGGCTGGATGTAAGCGGATGGCGACGGATCTGGGAGCGGATGATAGAGGGGTCCGGAGCACTCTGTGTGCGACCGCCATCTTAACGCTCCTAGCCACGCCCCTGAGAGGGGGATCTTACCCTCAACTCCACAGTGTTGAGTTGGGAAAGTGAGACTTGTTAATCCCACTCCACCCCACCTTGTGACGAGTTTGGAAAGGGTCATATCTGGGCACTTCAGGCTTAAACCTAAAATGCCTTGGGCTGACTTTATGAGTAATGTTGCCGTATGTCATCAGGGGAGGACCTTCGCTGTGGGAGGCCATGGCTTTGCCAGATTGAGGATAATCATGGCTGTGATAATTTCAGCCTGTCAAACCTTGGCTAAGTGACACGTGCATTAGCACATGAAAAGCACCAAGCTGCTTGCCTGACCCCACCATGATGGATGTTTTAGGTTGATCGGCGCTTAGAGCCCGCAGAGTTAGCCTGATAGGAACCCCCACTAGCAAAGACATTGAGGAAGAGAGTTACTTATCTTTTGTTACATTTTTTCCGATAGATGCCCTCTCACGAATTTTTCATCTACCTTGTGCTGGTGGTTGCAAATGGGGGAACAGCAGCACTTATTTTTGAGGGCCGGACCTATTTTTCATCTTCAGTCTCACCCAGAGGAAGATACAGAAAGTAGAAGTAGCAAAAAGAAGGAAGAGAAAGACAGGACAGAAGGACTCATTAAAGATCTATATATGTGAAGCTGTGGGTTAAAGAGACAGAAAGGCAGCAGTGGAATCAAGACTGGAAATACTTAGTATTCAGAAACTTTGGCATTAGGAGTGCTGGCAGCAGGCAGCTAATTAAAACTTTGGGCCTCTGCACTTATTGATTTTACATATTAACCAAAAGATAGATGGGTTTTTCAAACACTAGATCCAAAAAAATAAGGATTTAGATACGTATTGGGCAGATTTTTTATTGCCTAAGCTTTAAGAGCCAGTCATTTCTAGTGCTCTGATAAATAACATACTTTTTAACACTTTTGGACTGTAGTAAACACCGCCTCCTCCCCAATCAAGCCAAGATACCACTTCTATTCTTACTTTGCCAGTCACATAGTTGGTCTAATTTAGTGGTAACAGACATGCAGAACTTTGATTTTACAAATGACATGTTGGACTTGCCTCTTTTTGCAGGGTTCTCCCCAAACTGGTGGGAGATGGAGTGGAGAAAGGATGCGATGCACCTGGGGCTACCACCCCCCCACGAGAAACCACAGAGGCGAGAGACGCCTGGGGCCTGGCTCTAGACGCTGACAGCTGTCGTGGCCGCTGTTGGTTGTTGTACTTATGGACAGAGCTTTCCTTGGGTGGGGAACAGAAATCAGACCCAAGGGGTGGATTAGGCCACATCACTTTGTTGGCCATGGTGGTACCTTCTACCTACTGGGATGCAGCAGTCAACAACATAAAGTTAGGCATGTCACAGATGGGGTCCACAGGTGAGGAAAAGGATTCCCCATGGGTTAGCTTAGTGGGCCCTGAGAGTATAGACGGAGAGATCCAAATGAGTTCAGAGAGGCGTAGAACTGAAACATACCCCTGCAATAGCGAGACATGGTTTATGTTCTATTGGCCAAGCAAGGAAGCCAATCAAGGTATTGGTTAGTCTACCCTGGCTTTAGGCTGGAAGGGGGTGTGTTGGAACTAGCCCTTTTTGCAGGGTTATCCTTAAACTTTTTGCATTCCTTTGTCTATTTTCTGACCTTCTTTTTGTTGGCTTTAGGACTCTGGGCTCTTTACCACGGCTAATCAGTGCTCGAGTGCACGTGCTCTCTCCTTTAAAACATGGTGTGATTGGTTTGCACCTGTTAGGCATATTTCTTTACTTATAAGTCCTTTGTAAAGCAGTATCCCATATATCCAGGGCATGTAAATTAAATGCTACTAGTGGGCCTGCAGCACTGCTTGTGCCACCCACAGACATACCCTTTCAAACCTGTCTCAGTACTGCTACTGCAGGGCTTGCATGCACAGTTTACTGCTACTTTGACTGGGCATTTAAAACTACTTGCAAGCTTTAAAACTCCCCTTTTACTACATATAGGTCATCCCAAAGGTAGGCCATATGGGCAGGGTGTTGTGAAAGTAAAAGGTAGGACATGTGCCTTTATTGTGTGGAATGTCCTGGTAGTGACAAACAGCCTTTTTTTCTTCCCACTACTGTTAGGCCTACTCCTCTCATAGGCTAGCATTGGGAATTCCCTTATATGTGTTTAAGTGGGAATTCCTGATCTGAAAGGAGTAGCGTTGCAATGTTTGGTATGTTTAGAATGGTAGTGATAATTCCAGCTTACGTGTAGTTGGATTTCACATTACTATTTTAGGAATGCCACTTTTAGAAAGTGCAGAACACAAAACAATGAACCCGGCTCCGTACAACCGTAGACTCCTACTACTCATGGAGTAACAAACAGTCAACTCTTATCTGTCCGAATGGAATTTTTATTAGACCATGCCGGTTTCCTATTGATTTAAAAATTGATCAAAACAATTTTTTGGACTGAAAAAGAAACACAGACTTACACGTATATACAATTCACATTAACATACACTTAAAGGCAAAAATGGACTTAGACACTGTGAAAAAATCATTGGCAACAGCTTGCAACATAAAAGCAGCAAATGAATTCATACATTAATCTGATGCAAAACACATTTTTAGGAAAATTTACATCATGTACAAAATTTAGTAATAAACATGAAAATATCCAATGGTATGAACCACATGTGTTATTCCAACTCCAGCGTCAAAAGTGTGTCTGAATAGTATATCAATCCTTTATCCAATAATTTCCTTCAACTATCGCCGCATTCAGAATTAACTAAATGCCTCCCAAAATGCCAACCCGTTTCAAGACCCAGGCGAATAGTACTGGGATTATCATCAGGGCTTCATATAAATGGACCGGATAGTCTGTTTTCTAGAGATGGAGCGGCCGCTCCAGCTCGTTTGCTCCAAGAGTTTTTGGCTTTTCTGCCACTGGACTCGTTTATGTTACTGCCTACGAGGCTCCCTTAACACTTTGCCAGTATGAATTTCTTTACTGCAGAGTATGGGCAGGACTGAGTTCCTTGAAGACTCTTTATTTTTACCGCATCTTCACCAATTCAAAACTCTGAATGTAATGGACTTTCCTTTTGCTCAAATACAGGCGTGCTTTCCCTCACAGGTATTATTTTTCACTCAAAAACGAGAAGGAATATTCAACTCGTGCACCATGCTGGTTGTAACTCAACTCTGAAATGGCGAGTTGAGTTACAACCAGCTTGAATGTTCGTTACTCCATGAGTAGTAGGAGTGTACGGTAGTACGGAGCCGGGTTCATTGTTTTGTGTTCTGAACTTTTAGAAAGTGGGCATTTCTCTGTGCTTAAGACTCTTTGTGCTTAAGACTCTCTGCTTTGCAGCCTGACTCCAATCCATGTCTGAGTGTCAACTACACTTTGTGCACACTTTCCAGAAAGCCATCACACCGAAATGGTTGGGTGTGACAGGATTAGATCTGCATATTGATGGTCTTCCTGATCTGAGGGATCACACTTTACAATTGGATAGGCTGTCTCCTGCCCTCACACAAAGGGTTGATTTACCCCCTTCTGATGCCTGGAGCCAGAGCTGGGTTGAAAGGATTGTTGCACACTTCTAAATGTTATTTTGCAGTGCACCTTTGAACAAAGACAATTTTGAGTAGAAGTACAGGGGCTTTGACCCCATGATTTGAGACACTGCATGGACGTGTAACCAAAAGACACACAATTGATGGACGGAATGCAGAAAAAAATCAAAACATTCACCCCCAGTCAAGAGATCTGGGTTAAATCCATCATTCTTTTGCTCACCATGCCACCCCAGTTTGAACCTGGCCATATGCAAATCAGTCTTGACCCTGTGCCTCATGGGAACAGTCTAGCCCGAACTGCCAAGCCAGGTCCTCCCTGGACCGGAAGCAAGCATCCTAGGACCGGTTTCGGGGTTTCACCCGTCTTCAGCCAGGATAGCTTGATTCCAGTGGCACAGTGAGCCTCAAGACTGATTTGCATATGGCTGGGTCCAAACTGGAATGGCACCGTGAGCAAAAAAACGATGGATGTAGGCCCAGATCTCTGTACTGGGGTGAATGTATGACATTGTTCTACATTCTGTCCATCACTAGTTCTTTTTGCATTTGTCACCCCGAGTGGGATGGGTATGCTCAGACGTGAGTCACGTGCTCTCCATGCCACTGGAATCAAGCTATCCCGGCTGAAGAGGGGTGAAACCCCGAAACCGGTCCTAGGATGCTTGTTTCCAGTCCAGGGAGGACCTGGCCTGACAGTTCGGGCTGACTGTTCCCATTGGGCACAGGGTCAAGACTGATTTGCATATGGCTGGGTTCAAACTGGAATGGCACAGTGAGCAAAAAAACGATGGATTTAGGCCCAGATCTCTGTACTGGGGTGAATGTATGACATTGTTCTACATGTAACAAGACACTGCTGACTCCACAGAATGCACATTGTCAGAAGACCGCTGTGCCACCAAGAGGAACCGCCATTTGGACTGCCTACTTTGTTGTGCTGGTCTGCGGTCTACTGATTGCTGGGCAGTAAAAGAGTCTGCCATGTAGCTACTTGCCTTATGAGCTGGTCTGCAGCCTGCCTACCTCTCTGTGTACTCCAGTAATCTCCAGGGGCTGGTCGGTTGCCCCCTCTGCCATTTCCCCTCTCACCCTCAGTTTGTTGGGAGGCTTAGGGATCCAAAGGGATTCCATTCAACACCCTAGAATTTGCTGTGGGACATGGGGTGCACCCATGGTAATTTGACAAGAACTAGCACATGGTGAGAGCTTCATCTTTCAAGTATCTGTTGTCAAAAACTAACGTAGGGTGAGCGCTTCATTTTCGCTCCTTCACCGTTTGACGATCGGGCTGCCCATCGCCTGCCGCACTACGAGAACCCCCTCCATGGGGCCAGTCAGCCAGATAGGCATACCGAATGTTGCATCGCATGTCGAGACCCCCCTCAGAGCTGCTCCCTCTCCTTGAGCATGCTGGCTGAGTGACGCTGGAGGAAGCCTACGACGATTGCCAGTCCAGCCGACATCTCTGAGATGTGTTCCTGCGGTCATGGATTACTTTGTGGAGGTTGGGCAGCTCAGGGGTCACAAAAGGAAGCTGCAGGGGAGAGAAGGGTGTCCTGCACTTCCTTCGCGGACGGCACTGTCCTTCACAAGAAAGGCTGCATTTCTTTGTCACACTGATGGCGGAAGGACCAAATGAGGCCACCTAGGGTGGATCTGGTAGTTTGTGCCTTTTCCTCCTTACCTGGTGTAAAAGAGTTTGGGGGCACTTGATCTTTAGGTGGCATAGTGGGGTAGAACCTTGACACAGGCCCCCGATCGCCTAAGGAACTGGCCTCATTTTGGACATTACAGTTACACTGGTAGCCGGCTCACCGGTGCCCCTGGGCCCTACGCTTGGGGTCTAAATACTATAAAAAGCGTAACAGGAGCACAGGTACGCCGTGCCCTAAGGTTTCTAAAGATTCAGGTGTTTTGTTACTGAATGACCGTTACCGATATGCTGATGGTAATTTATATACTACTGGTGATTTATGGTGACATGTGATGACTCGTGTGTTGTTCATAATCTGAATTGCATTCCATGCCCTGATGTTTTCTAACGTATGTCGTTTTTATTCCTGCATGGTCAGGATAACTAGTACTGACTCAGGATTTGCATAGTATGAACAGTATTTATGATTCATGTTGTTTTGGTCTACGTTATGTACAATATACTATAGATATTTTTTTATATAATTCTGTGTGGATTCTCTTTTGTGATGTATTCATGGTGTTGCACAAACACTTTACACATTGCATCTCATAATAAGCATGACTGCTCTGCGCCAAGCTACCAGACGGTGAGCACAGGTTATCTTTGGTGTGCAACTTACTTGCCCTGACTAGAGTGGTGGGTTCTGCCTGGCTTAGGTGCACACCCTAGCCAACCAGAAATCCCAGGTCTAACACAACTTAAAAAAACAAAAAAAACTGTAAAAACTGTAATCGTAGGATGATACCAAAATAACTGTTGGTTGATGGTACCTACTGGATATTGGAAAATAACTAATGGTGTCTTTCTTGCCACGGCAAGAAAACAAAAACATCTCTGTGTAATTAATAAGCAGTATCACAGAAACGTAGCTGTTCAGACGCCATCTAAACAGATATATGGCACCACGTAGAAGAAACTATATCAGGTTGGGAGTCCAAGAGGGTTGGGGAGATGGTACAGGAAGTAAAGTGGAGGAGAGACATAAATTTAGCAAGGCATTACCTTTTCCATTTACAACACTCCTGATAAAGGATGCATCTTAATAAAATGTGTAGGGAGCAGATGAGATAGACAAGCCCCAAAGAGAGCAATGGCAACACAATCATGTCGCAGGTCAAAGCAGCAGACTGCCTCTGATGTCGCTTGGCATGCTGATGGAATTATGGTGCTCCATTTACTTACTTGAAAGCGTTGACCGCCACTACCACTGGCACACCAAACTGAGTGGCATTCTGTATCTGCTTTAGCAAGTTACTGCAACCTTTCTCCAGCAGCTCTAGATTCTACCAATCGAAAGAATAACACAAAATGTTAGAGTCATATAAAATGAAGACACACGTCCATCAAAGTAGCAGAATAGGTCGACCATTGTACAGCAAAGGAAAAGTCCAATAGAATGCAGGAACCCCCATAGGTATTGTTTGCATCTACTACACCACAATCTTTCCTCTAATTCCAAGTGGCACATTTCATGTTACGCAGTTTTTATATAGCATTCACCCACCAATTACTTGGCCTCAGTAGCGCTTTTAATTGCAGACACGTCAGCGTTGTAGGCTTAACTTCGAGACCGATCATTGTTAGGAAGTACACATTGGGTATAAAATTGCCCACCTGCTAATTAGGTCTCGCCTGACCCAGCGCAAGCGCTGATCTGGCGAGACTTATTGAGAGGGCTCCAAAAAGTGCTACCAGGCCAGCCTAGAGCTACAGTGCATGTGCGCGTGCGCCGCGCTTTACCGCGATTACTTTCACGGCCGCTTTGATGTTTGATCGTGATCGGGATCACTTTCACTTACAGGGCCGCATGGCCGCTTGGCATAGCCAATAGGTCTCGCTTTTGGGACCTTATAAGTATTTATTTATGCAACTGTTGCAAGGCTAAACACTTATAAGGTCCCAAAAGCGAGACCTATTGGCTATGCCAATGCTTGTTTTTAGTTTTGTTGGGTTTGCAATGAGCTGCTTCTCAATTTGCGCCTATTATGACACATGTACCTTGGAATACAAAACAATGCATCAATAGTGCATGTTAATTCCTAGTTCCAGATCTCTTGACTGGGGTTGAATGTTTTATTCATTTAGCATTTGGTCCATCATTTGTCGCTGCAGCATTTTCTGCCTTAAGGTGGATGGGTAAGCCCAGAAGTGGGCCCCTTGCTCGCTGTGCCACTGGATTCAAGCTAGCCTGGCTGATGAGGAATAATACCCCGAAACTGGTCACAGGATGCTTGTTTTCAGTCCAGGGAAGACCTGGCCTGGTAGAGCGGGCTGGGGTAATCCCATGAGGTACAGGGTCAAGACTGTTTTGCATATGGCTGGGCCCAAACTAGGGTGTTGTAGTGAGCAAAAGAACAATGGCTTTAACCCAGATCACTGGACTGGGGGTGAATGTTTGATTCAATCATCATTCCGTCCATCATTTGTTACTGCAGCATCAACTCCCATTCCAAAGGACACAAACATCAAATGAGCACCATTTGCTCCTGCAAATAGCAGTAGAACACAATACGCAATTTATGCATAGACTGTTGGAAGGAAACAAGAGTTGGCGCCTAAAACGAGATTACTGGGCATATTTTTGTAACAAGGTTAAGTCCATTCTAACCTTCAAATAGTCAAAAAATTGGTGCCAGGTGCTGCGCCAGAGCAATGTGCCAAACAATCTAGTCAAACAATAAAACACAGCGCCAATTATGTGAAAGAGCTAATGATATACAAATGACATGAATGTGGTCATTTGGACACTTTTCGATCAGTGCCTATAACGCAGTCTTCAGTTCCCTGAGGTTCTTGGCGCGTTTCTCATTTCTGGGGCAGTGTGAAAACAAAAACAATTCAAATGCGCATCAAATTATTCACGGTTCAGCGTGTTCGGATAAAAACAGACGGTTTGCCTTGCTTCCAGTTCCGTATAACATTTCGGTAGGAAACACAAGAATAGTCCGCTACCAAAGCTTTTCTTTTTTTTTTAATTTAACACACAATCACAGTATGAGTAAAACGAACACCGACAGCTCTCAAGCTAATTAGGCAAAAACATTAGAGTGCAATGCAGCTCGGTTTGTCTGCATAAACTCTGTGGGCCTGAGTCACACAGCACAAAGGCCTTTTCAGGTGTAAAGGAATGCTTATTGCCGAAAATGCCTTACCCATCAGAAATTACCATTATAATAAATATATTTGGAGACCCCGGGGGTCTCTTGGCGCTAAACAGAGTGAGGAATGATTCAGAATACACATAAGTGGCAGTGGCGGCTGGCTCGGATCGGCGGGGGAGAGGCGCAATTTGAAAGGAGTGTGTGAAGAAAAAAAATGCACTTACCTCTTCACAGCAACCCCTCTCCTCCGCTTCTTTTCCCGACGAGCCCCGGAACGGAAGCAGGAAGGACAGGGGATCCCATAAGCCAATCACGACGTTACTGTCACCACAACAGCAGCGTTGTGAATGGTCTGAGCACTATGGTTTGGCGCTTAGACAGGGACTACGGGCCTGTGCATGTTGTCCACCAGCCTGTAATACTGCAGCCTGGTGGAGAACATGCAAAGTGCTCATCATGCGCACTTAGAAAGTGCCCCAACCACGTATCCCCTGTTCCACGAGCAGCCCCACCTCGCAAAACTGCCTCAGCAGGGAAAAATAAAATTATAATACCATTGTGTTATCTTTTTTGCACTGCTGAAAAGCAGTGGGGTGATGCTCATCCGTGCCTTGGCGGAAGAGCCGCCGCTAAGTGGGCGAGCCACTGAAAGCGCTCACCAGCTCGACCCTGAATCCTAGCTCTGACTCAGCTCGAGGTAGTAAAGGCATAAACGATTAAGAGCAGAGGCTGTCTGGTGTTTACCATCTGCTGTAAGAAATGGAAGAATCCTTTTCAGAAGTCTGAGATAAAAATACAAGCTGAAACCACCAAGCATAAAAATTCTTGCCAGGCACATTTTGTTTTACTACTACGCATTTCTTCATCAAGACTCCGAAGAACTTAATAGTAGTAATTGCCACACAAGGGTTGGGATCATGTGAGCAGATCAAGGTGTGGTTGACCTTGTATGTTTATGAATGACCACAAACATGTGCCTGTGTGGGCATTCACAACTATAATCTGGCTTTTTCCTCACTCTAGAAATTGCCAAAGATTTACTGAAGTAAATGGCTGGAGTAACTCCCCTTCCAGGATGGGATAGGAAACCAATCACCTTCAGAGTTGGAGCAGATGCAGGGAGAGGGATTTCTCCACAGGGAACAATGTTGTCCCTCATTGATCAGTCTGTGAGTCTTTCTGCAGTGATGAATCTGCCCGATCAGCTTACTTAGGCACAGCACCGAATCTGCTTTATTCGTTGGTCTGCAACATGCCGAAAGCAGACCTCTGTTGTGTTAGTCACCATGCAAGGATAGTAGTGCAGCTGTCAGGACTTTTCTGCAGGTACTGGTTCGATTAGCGCCTACTAAGCCGTATCCATGGTGGATACAGTCACGTACTGCTCGTTTTCCATGTCCTTGCATACAGTTTGCCCCTGGGTCAAGGTTTACTTTAGGAAGAGGTATGCATTTGGTACAGGGACATTAGGACTAGGGGTAGGCCTAGGCCTAACTTATGCAATTTGAGATAACGCGATAATGTGAGATAACACAGAATTATGTGAGGAGTCTAAACCAGCATTTAGTGCTTTTGTATTACTGCAAAATGCACCCTAGCGTCCAAAATGGACACAAGGATACGCTTTACATTAAGAAAATAGTGCTAAATGGAACAGAGCGTGCATTTGTTTTACAGTGCTACTCTTATCTGTGTAGTATCAGAGCACTTTACATTAGAACAAACTATACAGAGCCAAAGAATCAAACATGTGTAAATATATAGGAATTGTAACATAAGACAGTGAAGATTACATGATATAGGAATAATGTCATCAATCCTAGAAGGCAGTATATTCTGGGTGTGTTTAGTATGAAGAAGCACTTACTCAGGATTTAAAAAGTAACACAGTGGTTGGGGTTGGCTTTAATAGGAAGAATGTTTTCTACCAAAAATAAATCATTTTAGCAACATTAAGATAATGAAGTCTGGGGGAAAACAAACTCCAATCTTTCTCTAGCAGGAACATTAATCACCAGAGTTAGCTTGACATTTTTATTGTTGCCTGAAAACTGCTGGATACACAATGAAATCTGCATGCAGCAGGTACTTTTACACCCATAAGTTGGTCCTAAACAAGCCCCCCCCCCCAAGCTCAGCACCAGATGCAGCTGCACTGGTTGCACCGCCCTAAATCCGGTTCTGGATACAAGAATGTTGGGCACAGGACATTGTCAAGAAAACTGGAAGGCCAAGGATTTTTTCCAGAGAACCAGCTAAACAAAGACGAGAGGGAGATGGGAAGATAGCCAAACGTCTACAAAGGTGAATGAATAAAGCTAGTGTCGAGATGTATTTGAATAAAAATGGCCGTGGCCCATTCAAGCAATAACCCTTTGGTGTTGCCTGATCATTCCATGTCTCACATGACCATCCAAGCACATCACAAATGTCGGTTCCAAAACCTCTACCGCCAGCTGACAGAGGATTTACAAGGCATCACAATAATAAGTGGTGCAATATACATCACACCCATAATTACCAGGCGCGATAGAGTTCACGCCTGTTCGGTAGGTCAAACCTACTAGACGTAAACAGGGGGAAAAGGCCCAGCAGTTATCAGGGCATGCAAAGTTTGGTGCGTTAAGCACCAACATCTGCATGTTATTATGCACAAAGTCATAACAGGTGATAATTTTCGCATTCGATAAATTCTGAATACACCGGTGGCAGATTTTACAGGGTACAGGTAATCAGACCCTAAACGTTTTGTTAAAAAATACCCAAATTGTGGTTTTTGTCCCAGTACCAGTAATGAATGACAATCCATGTGGCTGATACAGGCCCTGCTAAGGTACAAAGCGCTCCATTTTCCATTTCCAAATGAAAGGCAAAACCACTGTGCAGCCATAAGCAACACAGAACATTCAAGGGGGGTTTTACAGATGCAGATGAATCAACGAAAATTAGGGCACATCGCCAGAAATGTAAACACTGGAACACAGCTAGTTAGCTGAACAAAAACTGCTCATTACAAATGAACATTTCTCAAGGCTCATTACACATGTAAGTGGTATTTGCAGATGTATACACATTATGCAAACAGTTCTACAATTTAAGGAATGAGCAAGCCAGTATTTCTACTGTGTAAATGTTATCCTGAATTTTGGCTGTCTCCACAGAGGATTAACATTTTGTTTTTCAGGGACAGAATAATAGATCAGTAAAGGTGTAAACTGAGTAGTCTTTCTCAGATGTCGCCTTCCATCAGACATTGAACCTTGGATTGGGGTTTTGGGGGGGCGAAGCGAGGCGGATTCTTCTGTACTTTATTTTATTCATTGGGGGAAGTCAGTCACCTATGTAAGCACCGATTTTGGCTTTAAAATGTATGGCCATTTATTATTAAAAAGGACTGGTTGCCATTCACGGATGACGGGAGGGATTATATTTGAAAGAAGTCCTCCTTGTAGACAGGAGGAGGCAGACAGAGACCCAGCCCCATATCTATAACAACATACATTATAATATAATCACTCGGTGAGAGAAACACATTCATCAGTAAGGCAACACATACATGCGTATTTGGGCCTGTCTTGTCGACCAGATGAAGATGTACATTCAGGCAGATTTTCAGAATGACTAACAAAATAAAAGTAATCGGGGGGGGGGGGGAGGTGTGTTTTGAACCCCCACCACACCCCTCCGCCCCAACACATCACTGCAATCGCCCCGAGAGAAAACACAGAAATCTTTAAAACCAATACAACTTTTTTTTTTACACATTCAAGAAATACAAGTGGCCCTCGGTGGCATTAATTATTGGTAAATTCACGTCATACATACTCATTGTACACATCCTGAGAATCTCATTTTACTATTTGGTGGGTTCCAGTCCTAAATGAATATACATAAGTTTACATATTTGCATGCATGCACACTACATGTTAAGTCAGAACAACGAGAATGCGGCCTAAAAACCTGATAGCAAGACAAGGATTAAAAAAAAAATGCTGGCTGCTCCTATTCATTTCATAAAGCTTCAAAAATAGATACATCTAGAGTCTAATCAAGAAGCCTGCAATGTAAGCTAATTTACGTTTGAGTGGGCAGGAAGATTTTTATACCTTGAAAGGAAAAAGATGTGCTACCCTCCTCCTAGGCAACAGGAGATGTTGGCGGAGGCTCACTGACAGATTGAAGCTGAAGTCGTGCATACAAGAAATGTTGTGCCTCTAAAGAGAACAGCCTACGTACGAGTGTCGCGAGAAGGCGTTGACGTGTGGGGGTCTGTAGACAACAAGACGACTCCTGCGCAGGACCTGCAGTGATGCTACATTAAAATAGAACAGCCTACGCGATGTTGTTGTGTCCCCATCCTGCACTGCGTCAGCAGAGGACAGGCTCATAGCCAGGATGAGTCAGTCATCACCTCATGTGGACAGAAACGTCACTTTATTCATCTCCAAGAACCATGAGAAGATGGCCGAACGGAAGTGATACAGAAGATAAAATATATCCAAAAACAGAACACTGAGCACATTTCATAGCATGACCTTTAACACGCTACGCTCTACATTTATTTAATGTTGTCATTCTCACAAAATGAATAGTCTAACATAATGATAGCCCCCTTTCGCTTTCTCTGAACTTGCGGGGGGTGGAGCGACACTATGGGCCAGATTATGAGTTTGTCGGTCCTGGAGCGGGCTGCCACACTGCCTCGCTCCAGGGCCAACAAACTGCACTACCGCCTGCCAGATTACGGGTATGTTTGTGGTCTAGCGGGCCGGCGGCATGGAGGTGCAGTTTAAAGGCTCTTATGTGAGCCTTAAATTGCAACCGTGGGACCGCCAGTGCACGGTCTTGCACGACAGGCTGTTCAGTCCATGCCGTGCAGGAATGGGGTGCATGCACGTAGGGGGGGGGGGGGGGGGCACAAAATGTACACCCCTGCATGCACCCCAGTGCACAGGGCCCAAAGGTGGCCCTCTAAGGCCTATTTTCTTTCCTCACCACCAGCAGTTTTATGGAGTAAGGACCTTCTTGGGACGCTGACGATGAGGAAAGTTGTAATATGCTTGGTGGTGCCACAGGGCACCACCAAGCATATTGCAGCCTCAAGATCACTGAGCCACCGCCAGGGATCTCGAATGGCGTTCTGACCACCCTAGTTGTAATTGAGCAGTCAGACCGCGGGTGCAGCGGTGGCTGAAACGCCACTGCAGGTTTGGAAAGCTTCGGATCTCCAAACCAGGCCCTATTACTCTCCCCTCAATACTTTTTTTATTCCATGCCCTCGGGCGTCTGCTCCCTACACCTCATGAATATGGTTGGTTGAAGACCCGATGGCACGTGGGGTTGATGGTGTTCGGAAGGGGACTCCAGTTGGGGTTAAAGTGCAGTTGTTCAATAGAAGAACCTTGCAGGATGCCAGCTTCAATGTTGTAGGGATTGGAACTTGATGTCTTTTAATAGGCGCAAACCTGGAGGCCATATGTACTTTGTTTGGTGCACCCGAGTGGCTCCTGACCTTCACCTCCTTACCTCTTGACCAGCGCTATGGGGGTACTGGTGGAGCACATGCAATTTCACAGAAATGCATGATGAAGGAATGTGTGAGACTTGAGTTAAGCATGTGAAGTCTGTGATTGGAAAATAAGATTGCTCAAAGGTGTAAAAGCTTGAAGTGTATGATCTCAGTGATGAAAGCATGAAAGAGACTGCAGAGAAGATCTGAAGGTAAATGATGGAGGCATAAATGAGTCTCCCTAACGCCGAAGGCATCTGGTGACAGGAGAATGAGTAAATACACTGACACAGTTCAGTGATGGGTACTGACGGGGAAATAAATTTGATGCCACTATGCATCTGCTGTCTCACAAAAGGACTCGAGCAATCTGCCCAGCTGAAGGAGAGCAAAATGTACGTGTGTGCAGACTGAAAGCACTGCAATTCCTCCATTTAATATATTTTTTTTCATTTAAAATCGAAGTAAATTTTGTAAATGTATATTTTAATGCTATCAAACATAACATTTAATAAAAAAATGCAGGACTGTTTTTCTTTTTTTATTTGGTCAATTTTTGAATTTTGTGAGATATACGTGTGCCAAGGGCCCATGTTTCATTCATCCCAGCCACTGCGCCACTCGAGATGTATGTCTTTCAGGCAATTATTTACGTTTGTTCTGATGATGATCCCATTATGTGTCTAGAAGGGATCGAAACGTCGTCGACTTTTTAAACCGTGTATACAAACTTATTCATATTTAATTTGTAACGGTTTTTGGTTGTTCATTACGCTTGTTTAACTTTGATTATTTAGCAACAAGCTTTTTTGTTTTGCCTGATTGTTTGTCCTTTTATGTCTAATGTTCCATGAAGGATACAGGACCGTGTCCAACTTTATTCATGTGTCGCTGAACATTTTTTTTAACATAATTACTGATTAAATCTCACTGTCCGGCTGGACAGTGAATAAATAGAAGAGATTGCATTCTATATTTATTTCTACTAATATTGAGACTTATCAAGGACCATTGTTTTTGTTAAAAAGGGCCCATGTTTTGGCAGGTTTTTTTTCCAGGTTGGTCTGTTTTAAACAATATACCTCTCAAAATAAAATATTTGTGGAACTTGGCTAAAATGCAGAGTACCAGTTCATAAGAAATTGTATGGGGAGACTTTTAAAGAGGTCAAAACTATAATTGAATAATAACCCTTCTATGTTTAAACCCTGTTGACTGTACCGGCATTCACCACATTTTCAATGCAGGACAATGTCACTCCGACCTCTTTTGTGTGAAAGCCAATAGGCCTCGCCTATGGGACCTATAGGCTTTGTTAATGCCTTTTAATGATGCTGTACTGCATCCTTGACATCGGAATCCAAGAACACACACACTGATGCATCCGCTCCTTCCTGAGTGGAAGGACCCAGTCAGTTAGCCTGGCACCATACACATTACATGCAAGTGACCTCATATGCGGTGGTCCCTAAGGATCCTCCCTAAGCCCTACCCTCTTCAACATGTTGATGATCGCTCTAGCCGGCATCATCCGCTCTCACAAAATCAACATCTTCTCCTATGCCACAATGACACACAACTCGTCGTCTCCCTCACGGATAAGATGTCCAGTACCTGAAACAAGTTCAATGCCTGCATGACTGAAACCGCCCACTGGATGAAGACAAACTGTCTAAAGCTGAAAACTGACAATACTTAAATCGTGATCTTTGGAAATATCAAATCACCATGGGACTTCAGCCGTCAGCAAACAGAGCTAGGACCGACACGCACCCTCACCACCCACGCCAAGAACCTTGGGATCATCATCGACAGCAACCTTGACGTGACTGCTCAAGTCCATGCCATCCCTGCCTCAGCTTCCACACCCTGAATGCGGAGGAAGATTTTCAAGTGACTTCCAATCAGCGCCTGGAAAACCATCACACATGCACTAGTTACAAGCAGGCTGGAGTACAGGAATACCTTTTATGCTGGGATCAACAAAAAACACTCACCAGAAGGCTGCAGACCATCCAGTTCTCTGCGGCCAGAATCTCTCAACTTCACATGCCACACTCACATCAAACCACACCGATCCACACCCAATCACAAATGAGCCAATATAAACTTCTAACCCACACTTTCAAGGCACTAGATAACATTGGAAGAGCATACCTCAACAATCGCATCTGCTTTCACAGTCCTTCTAGGCACTTCCCTACGCCCGGATGTCTAATTGCGCACAACCCACGCATAAGGAAAACCAGATTCAGCAGTCGAGCCTTCTCCTACATTGCTCTTAACCTCTTCAGTGCCCATGACGAGATGGTCTCGTCATGGAGCACGGTTGCGCTGTGCCCATGACGAGACTATCTCGTCATGAACCCCGCCCGCTAATGTAACGCCCGGCAAAGGGCGGGGAAAGGGCGTGGCACTGAAGGGGTTAAAGTGTAGACTGACCTGCCGCTATAGTGATCTTCCTCCTCACTTCTTGAATTTTGCAGGAAGCTTAAAACCAGGCTTTTTAAGTAGTCCCACTAGGTCCTAGGTGTGGCTAGACTCACACCTGCTCAGTGCCAGTATACGCTCACAGGTGATAGTTTGCTATACAAAACTGCATAACATGGAAAAATAAGGGAAAAAAGATGATTGTGCCATTTTGTTGCTGCGCACCTATAAAATGAAATGTCTGGTATTTTTTTTGCCAACTCAGGTGGCAAATATGAAGAAACAAAGGTGCAAAATAATTTTTTTTAGATTGCAAGGTGGGGGGAGCAACAGGGGTGGGGTACAGATGCAACATGGGAACAAAGTGGTTGGGGGAAGCAACACTAGACGGTGCACAGAAGCAACATGGGAGAGCAGAAGGGCTTAACCAACAAAGGGTTCCGGAAGCAACAGAGTGTGCGATGGCAGGGAAGCAACGCTGAGCCCAGGGGTGGAGCAAACAGGCTAACTATGTGTCTTGCAACATAAAATGCGCAAATTGTGTAGGAAGCAAGACCTAAAGAAACGAATATAAAAAAATGATCTTGGTGAAATCCTGAGAATTTGTTTCTAAATTAATGCACTATACAGCTTTATATGAAGATACAAACATACAAAGTGGTTAGAAATACCTATGGCGCTTACCTCAGCAATATATTCCTTAGGCAAAGGGACCCCTGCTGTCACCTGAAAAGTATTGAACAGCCTTATTACAACAAATTCTCACTTCGATCAGCGATATAATTTTATTTGCGCTGCTCTGAAAAATGTATGCTTCCTTTTTCTCACCATACAAATTCCACAAATTATGTTTCATGGAAAATAAATACAGATCAGTAAAACTAACAAGTTCATACTCTTCCCCCCCCCAAAAGAGAAAGGCAAACATAAGTAAAATTAGTCTTGTGGCATCTCTCAAAGCACCTACCTTGAAGAACAGAATATGTATTCTGTCGAAATTCACTTATACCAAACTTTAGGAAATCTAAAGCATCAAAAGATGTTAAGGCGTCAGGTGAAGAATGAGGCTTACGACTGAGGGTCAGAGCCGGTAATTTTGTTGGAATACTTGCCTGTCAATGCAGGGATCAGGAATTGACATTATGCAGTAATCAAAAATGATTGGTAAACACAGACATGCAAAATTTTATGTGGAAGAGCCAGCATTTAGTATGTATTTTTGCCATGCTCTTTGGGAATATTTGGAATACAAGTTATTTTACCACATCTAGTAAATACCACACTTCCAAGGATATCGACTGGGGGCAGCAAATACCTCACCCAATCTGGAACACTTCTATTCATGGCAGGGGTATTTGATTCCTATGGTTTAAATCAGTTACAGTGCTGCAGAACCTTTTTTTACACAGATTTACTCCTTCCAATCATGGATATAGAATTTGTGGGGAACAGTTTTGGGCTGTTGAATTACTTGGATCCTAGCTCCTCTCTAACTAACCAATTAAAGTGCCAACACTTTGGGCAGATCTGACACCTGTTTTCCTTGCCAAAATTCCATCTCTGGACAGGAGACATTTAAAAACTGGAGTATTTAACTACCTTATTTGGGAACTGAGAGCAGAATAATTTACTGGAGAGTAAAATAAATTGCTCATATTGGGGAAGGGTTAGGGAGGAAGAATATTTTTAATCACGTAAATAATTAAAAATTTATTTTTAATTTTTAGTCCATCATTTGCTTTGTTTGCAAGTTGAAATTCGGGTACACGAAAAGACATTTTTCAACTTACAACTGCCATTCAGCTCAAGCAGCAAGAATAGTAGAGCGCCCCCTTGAGGCAGGCCACTGATCCGGACATACTATTTGGCAATCTGGTTGGAACTTTGGTGGACTTCTGTGAGTCTGTTATTCACAACGATCAAAATGCATTAAAAAAAGTATGGGAACTGTGATCCTAAGTCCAATGGGGCAGTCAGTTAGCATGGGGACAGGAACAAAGGTTTGGCTAAAAAGAACAAAATATAATATATAATAATATTTTGTTATTTAACCTTCACCAAACTGCATATTAAATAAAACACACCATAAATGAAAAATACATGCAAGTTAAAATAATCAGTGAGAGATGCACTTTTTAGGTCGAGCATTCAAAACCTCTTGTATATGCTTTAGTATATACTTATATGTGTATGTAGTTTGTGGGTTCTGGAGATCAGCCCTAGGACTTGTCTGCTTCCGCTTAGAGGATTTTTTTCTATTTAACTGTCTTGATAGGAAATGACCAGTATAGGCCAGTAAAATACCAGAATTGCTTTCTGCTTGTTCAACTGCCTCTATTTAACGGCCAGTAGAGGTCAGTAAAATACCAGAATTGCTTGCTGCTGTGGGACTTTCTTTTTTACATTTTTCATGGAAACTGCCTCTATTTAACTTTGTTGATAGAAAACGACCAGCAGAGGTCAGTAAAATACCAGAATCACTTTAGCATTCTCTAGATTCCAGTCTATAAAAATTGTCTTCCATGAGCACTCTTAGACAATAATATTTTTTTGCAAATCTTGTATTTTCAGTGATATGACCACTGAAGGCCCTGATTTTATATTAAAAACAAAGCTTGGGACTATACCATTGCCCGCTGAAAGGCAATATTTCTCTCCATGTGTTCCCATACCTGGCATGTCATGCAGTTTGGTGCTTACTTTCCCTCCATGTTAAAGAACAGTAGATGTTTCAGCACCCAAGCTAATGTGCTGCATAGCTAAATACATATAAGGTCCCAAAGGAAAGACGGATTGCATTGCAAATGCTTGTTTATGTTGTGAAGCCTATTTATTAATGTGAACACTGCAGTCAGTAACTGAGTAATCATAGAGCCATAGAATTGAGTTCTGGTTTCAGTGGGGCATAGTGTCTTGTATGTTTTTAGTGTTACGCAGTCCCGGCCTGTGACAGAAAGCATTTTGATATGTAATATATTCACAGCACTACACAAACTAGAAGATAGGCTACCACAAAGTGTGTAAAAAGATTTAGGTTTAACACAAAAGAGTGCTTCCAAAATATAGATCTGAGTAATATACAGACTGTACCTAGTGCAAACATTTTTTATAACTGTCCATTAAAAGTACACACTCCATAGCTCATCAGTTCACCTTGCAATACGATCTCAAAAAGAATCCTCTTCAAGTTGCTCCATCAATTAAAGCAAATTCCAGCTTCCAAACAGCCTTCACATTTGTAGATTAAACAAATGTCGGCATGTACATTTCTTTCAGGTAGCAGACACCCTGGCAAGAAGGCCTGTTTCTTGTTCAGCTGTCTGTCTCTTTCTCGGCTTCACAGCACTGGACACCTGCTCCCCTTCTACTTCAGCTGAGGTATCTCAAATGTTGTAATTAACTGTGCCGGGGCGGTTTCCTTTTACCATAAGGTAAGGGGAAATGATTTTGTCACATGTAAAAAGTATGGGCACGTGATGCCCCTCAGATCCCACCCACTTCGACCTCTGGTTATTCAAAATGGTTGCTGTTAAGAGTCTTTGCCTGTTTAGAGTAAACAGGCCAATACATACCTGGTGAGCCAGACACCCCCATCAGTCCAGTAACGCTCACTGCTGGCTCCCAGTTGCTCAGAGATCTACCTTTAAAGCCTGTTGCACCATATTCGAATCCCTCCATGTGAAAGAACCAGCTTTCATAAATTCCCGCACCCAAAAGTGCATCCCTAACAGAAATTTAAGATTTACCCACCTGCACTATTTATCAATCCCTCAATTCCAAAAGAAAAGGACAGGTGGGCTCAGATTCTCAGTTGTAGCCCCCCCACATTTGGAATGACTTACCCCTGAAATTTTGGATGGCTCCCACCTATGGGAAATGTGGGAGCTCCTAAAAAAGAGGGCTCTTCAAGCAAGCTCATAATGAATGCAATGATTGCCCATTGGGCTGGGCTACCTCAGCGCCAAGAAACCGTCCGGTGTACGTGCGCTAGTGACAGTAACGTAACATAACTGCTGACCAGTTATTTACTCTATAGTACTTCATTTCCTTTTACTAATAATAATTAGTGTTTGATAAGTTGTACATAACAGGTTCTGCCATTAAACTTGAAAGGATGAAGAGCTGAGTTGGCCCAGCTCTTTACAATACCCGTGCAGTGCAGTTCACAGATATCAGGAGTGAGCGCTGAACTTGACAACACTACTAGACCTTTCTTGTAGGTAGAAACGGAAGGAGACACTAAACTTATATTCGCTTTAGTCTGCGTTTACGGGACAAAAATGCAACTGGAAGAAGCAAGAAACAAAACATTTTTCAATGCATACCTGTAAACGTGGATTAAAAAAAAACAGAAGCTTAAAATATTTGTGGTGAATAAATCATAACAAAAACAGCAGAAACTAAATAAAGGACAGCAAATACTTAACTAATGTTTTCCTGAAAAAACACTCTGACCGAATCAGAATGTCACAGGGCAAATAATTAAAAAAAGAGGACTGCCACCTATGGATTTTAACAAAATTTCAGAGCTTCGAAACTGAAAACAGATTAACATCTCAGGCCTGAGAGACGTTACAAGAGGTTTGTTGACGAAATATGCAGTTTAGCCGGGCACCCGTCACCTGTGAGCACCCAGTAAAGACCCTGTAATGCAAGTGCGGCTCTCTCTCCCATTTCAGAATAAGGCGAAAGGCCTCGGCAGACTGGTCACTGCGAACCGTCTTCCAGGGGAGGGTAAAAGTCTGCCCCCCTCCCACGACTAAGCATTAAGTTGAAATCATTAAACATATTCATCAATGTCTTCCTTCTAACAAGAACAAAACTGAATTAAGCGCTCGACCTTTAAGCCCCGGTCCTTCAGCGTGTTATGAGCCTGACAGAAAAGTGCGCTCACATCCTACAGTATTTTATTATTTCGAAGACCACTTAAAGGGAACAGGAACACTGGGCAAAACAATTATATTTTGCATGATATAATTGAATTACATTTCTGCTTTGTTTTTTTTATTTCGATCATAGTAAATTAGAATTGCTGTTGATTTCAAGTCCCCCATTCTGCATAATTGTTTCTGCCAATTACGTCACTCGCACTTCGATTAATCAAGCACTAAAGGTAGTATTGGATCAACTCAGTCTAGTCCTCCTGCTTTCACACCCTCCGCCTCCTACGTTAGACCTTCAAATGGATCCCCATTCAACACAGAAAGACCGTCACTCATGCCCTGGTCACCAGCAGACTGGACTACGGCAACGCACTCTATGCCGCAATGAACAAAAAATCTCACCCGCAAGCTACAGAACATCCAGAACGCCGCCGCAAGACCGGTCCTCAACCTGCCAGAACACTGCCACATCTCCCAGCACCTGCGCACACTGCACTAGCTCCCCACTGAGGCAAGAGTCACCTTCAAAATGCTCACCCACGCACACAAAGCCCTCCACGACACCGGACCAGCATACCTGAACAACCGACTCAAATTCCACGCACCCCAAAGGAACCTACGATCAGCCCAGCTCTCCTATGCCGTGGTCCTTTGCACCAGAAAAACCAGATCAGGAGGCCGCTCCTTCTCCTTCCTCGCAGCCAAGGCCTGGAACGCCCTTCCGCTCCACCTCAGACAGCATCACTTCCCATCTTCGTAAGAAACCTCAAAACCTGGCTCTTCGACAGAACCCCTCCTTGATGGACTGGAGCCTGCAACCCCCCAACCCCCAGTGCCTTGAGACCCTTACGGGTGAGTAGTCGCGGTAAATAAACGCCTGATTGATTGATTATTGGAGAGAAAGGGGTGTATTACTATAACGTCATGAACAATCATTAACTCACAAAATGGCCACTATACCACAGAAACATTCAGAGTTGTAACTGAGGCCAAACTATACATTGCACACAAATTTCAAAGTAACGATAACAACAATGATTATTTATGTTCTATATAGCGCTTGCTACAAAATTTGCTACAGCTTGTTATCGCTGACACTAGAAGGTATCATCTTTAGCCTCTTCAATGAAACTGATAAATATTGAAAATAGAAGGCTGGTAGGCTAAGTCAGCCATTTTGTTCCTTGCATGTGACAAAGATTTCAGCAGCATTTGCCGGTCTCACATACGTTTCTGAAAACTAGAGACATACTTATTGTTGGATTTTTGCCGAATTGAGATTCGGCATACATTGTTACTCACTATTCCCATTCGCACTTCGATTGCAAGGAACAAGCTTATGTCTTGATGCACCAGCACTTTAAAGTTACACCAAAATGAAAGCAACGGCAGACTTTTAAATGTGTACTTGTATCACTGAATTTTAGATTCAAATTTTTGAAATCAGTTAACAGTTTAACATAACGAAATCACAAAAACGACTTGGGCAACATACAGACTGCACTCTGAATGAACTTATTTTATTAATGATGAACTGCTTTTACAACTGGTGTTACGGCAGTGTTCAACACCGGCTTTTTATTGCTGTCATAAAATTTCATACGTGATGTCTACTTGCAACTAGCACTTTATTATTGAACTGAACCCTATGTTGAGATTTTGTTTTTATATGTTTCTATCAATTTGCAATGGCTTTTATTAGCTGAGCATAAATAAATAAACTTGAAATTTGAGATGAACTTAAGTTACTCAGCAAACATGCCAGCATTAAGAGAAACTTGTCAAAACAGCTCATGATAAAGTACTGTACAACATATTACTTTTCTGTACAGTGTGCCCACTTTGGCACGCTGATTCATTTTTTTTTTTTTTTTTAAACTACTGTACCACTGCTTGTGTTAACTCACCGTAGGACCTCCGCCATGCATCTTGAGAGCTCTCACAGTGGCAACCAGCACCACCACATGAGGACGCAGACCCGAATATCGACACTTGATGTTGAAAAACTTCTCCATTCCAATATCTGCCCCAAACCCCGCTTCAGTGACTGTTGGTAAAAGATTTGTACATCAGTAGGTGTCTGACCCAAACATGCATGTCTAGCTGAGGTCTCGTGAAGGAACTTACCAACAAACCCATCGGGCCCAACAAGCTTCAAAGCAATTTTGTCTGCCAAGATGGATGAGTTGCCGTGTGCAATGTTAGCAAATGGCCCAGCGTGAACAAACACTGGATTTCCCTGTAGAAACAAAATTTTAGATTCAATATGCTTTTTCTAAAAACATAACTATGACATCAGTTTTTATATGAATGTTTGTGGTCGGTAGACATGTCTGATAAAAAAATATAACAAACCCTTAGATCTAATGCAAATATAAGAAAAACAAAAGTGTAACACATCAGAGAGCGCAGACGTAGGGCCACACTCTCTGCCTCACTAATATCGCTACCAAAAAGACTTGGCATCTGGCTAGTATACTTTAAAAGGTTGGTAGTATTATTTAAGATATTATATGAGAGAGAAGTATAGTAGTGGTCGACCTGATTCATGATGATTTATGATTCAGAGGGGAATTGTAACAACATTTGTCCCGTAGAAAGAGGATATACATCTAAAGGGGGATTACCCCATCCCCCTTATTTTTAGGTCTCGCCTGGCATTAGCAGCGTGCATGCGCTGCCTTCGCCATGCGAGGACCTTTTGGAATCAATTCAGCTTCGCTATGGACTTTAAGCCCCGCCCTTGTTTTCAATTGGCGCGCGTCATCGTTTATGTTAAACGCTGGCGGGTGATTGAAAATCTGGCTTTTCGGTTACCGCCTTGTCCACTTTTAGGACGGCACATCTGGACAGGCCGACACCATCTTTGTTTGGCGTGACATAGGGGGGGTGTGCTCCTAGCTTGTTTCATGTCTCTCTCCCATTGGCAAGGCTTACACGAGGTAAGACATGCTGCTGGGGCATAAAAGGATTTATTTTTTCAATGTTTAATACAAAAAATGCCTTTAGCAAACCGGTCATTAGCTTGTGATGGAGTTGCCATGGTTATAATATGTCCACCGTGTAAGAAATCTTCTCCTGTCATAACATACTGACAGCAGCAGCACGAATGTTGAAGAGAAAAGAAATATGAGGTAGAGGAAGACATTTCCCTTGCACGGAGCTGTGAGTTGTAACATCTAAAATATTAACTGATAAAGCCATGGGTGCGCGCAGTGCAAAAAAATCGAGTCACAGATATATACCCTTCAACGCGGGAAGCTGATATGATGGAGTATTGCAAAAAATGGCTTCTACCAAACCGTGCAGCCACATTGATTTCCTTTATTGCTTTACTCCTTGGGAGTTCGTGCAGGACCTCATTTGAATAGTACATTTTCTGCCCTACATGTGCACTGTATTGCTCTCTCTCATTTTCTGTGTGTCGATCAATCTCTGTCTCCCAATCAACAGAAACCGCGACAGGGAAGCGCAGGCAAGATAAGCTCATTGTTTTGAATGTTACGCTTTTTCGGTTTGTGCGATTTGTCGGTTTGCGTGATTTGTCGGTTTGCGTGAAGGGTTTTTTCGTTAAAAGTTTTAGATACTGGTAAAGGCCTGAGCACTTTAGAAGAGAACTGGCCTTTTATTGGTCTGCATCGAAAAAATTATGAAACTCCTCTATGCGTGTGATTGACCAAAGGATCTAAAAAACGAAATGGGGTACAAATTACATAAATTTCACTTCTATTGTTTACGTTGGCCCCACTCCATACATTTCACCGATCCCAGACTTTTGATGTCGTTCCTTCCAAACTCTCTTTTTTCACTGTTCATTCTGAAGCTGGCCTCTTATAGTACATGAGGGCTCCAATGACAATAAAATAAGTGAAAGTATGCTTAGGTGTAATTAAAGAGACCATGCCTTGGCATGAAACAATTCCTTAAATCTAGCTTCTCTAGTTAGAAATGAACTATCAATTTGAGCTCGAAACATTGTTTCTAAGTTTAGTTGTGGACCATTTGCTCAGTGAGGTCATAATATATTTGACATTATACACTGAGGTAATATTGCATGCTGAACGATTTTGCATTATTCAAAATATTCTCCACCCATCCAACTATTTCAATCATTCTGTATATGTAATATGATAAAGTCTGGGTTGGATTGGGATTAAAAATCGGCCAGGGCACACTAAAAACACGAGTGGCCCACATTTGCAGATTGCCTTTCTGCAAAAAATTGCTTCGGCAAAGTTTTATGAAAAAAAGGGGGCGGGGGTCTCTGACACAGGAATATTTTCTTAGCTTCACTTAGATTTAAAACAAGCATTGGCACAGCCAATAGGTCTCGCTTTTGGGACCTTATAAGTATTTAGTTATGCAGCACAATATCCTTGGTGTAACAACATCAACCGTTGCATGGCTAAACACTATGCCAATGCTTGTTTCTCTATTTTAGTTGCCTCTTTTGTGGTTTTACTTTTTTTTTTTAATTAAATTTTCAATTGACAGAAATGTTAACGTGACCCTTGTATATAAGAAATGCTATTTTTAATTGCTATGTGTTTTATAGATATTACTCCAAAATGAACACTTTAAATGGAAAAAACAATAAGCGCACATGCTTCAACCCACTCATGTGGAGGACATTTTAGGCCAAAATATGATAGCTTATTTGCCATTGATACCAGGATCAAATAGGTGAGGCAGCCCAGAAACAATGTGCAATCGCCCAAAATTATGATGATGATTTTTAGAGGCTAGGTTTATTCAACAAAATTTCCGAGGGATACCATTAGGAATTGTGTTTAGTGAGATCCAGGCACTCAAAATGGTAGTGGTGACTGGAAAAATGCCTGCATGTGCTTGGGGTGGAGGCAGAGCATGGGTGTGCGTAAATACGCAGATCTGCCTCGTAAAGGTTGTGAGGAGGTGTGTTCGGGAATATGGAAAAATGCATTCTGAGGAGATGTGAAAAGGGGTAAACATTTGGTAAACTAGCATTTGTTGCTGGATAAAATTCATTTGCAGAAAGAGAGGAGATTAACTCATGAGATTTGGGGATTTAAAATAAGTCTGCAAGTGACTAGTGGGCTAACATGCTTAACTCAGAATGGTAGTAGTGATAGGTTTCAACACTGGTGAGTTACAATGATGCACAATTCAGGAGGTTGAAACGACTACTGCGAGCAAGACAGGAGAGTTGGACACGATGCATGAATAGATACGTCTTTCAAAGGATGAACGAGGGCGTGATTGTAAAATTACACATGCTTCTACTAAGGGAGGAGACTGACAAGTGTGCACAAGGCATAGCTGGACTAATCTTCGCAAGGGTGTGAATCGAGCATGCAAGGACACATACAACTGGTAAACTGATGCAGACACTTGCCAGAGGGAGAGACTGATGTGCAAGCTTGACAGATGGGGGGGACTGATGTGGATGCTTGCAAGGAAGATACTCATCTGCCAGTTAGGCAGGATATGGATATACAAGTTTGGAAGAGGTGAATACAGATCCATTTGCTTGGCAGACAGATATACTGATGAGAGGGTCTAGCAGAGAGACATACGCATGTGCATTTATGAAAGAGGGGGATGTGGATGTGCATGCTTCCTTGAGGAGAAAACAGATGAATGAATAAGTGAGTCTGATGGAAAATAAAACGTAAAATCAAGATTTACATTCTTCACTAATAAATAAGGAAGCTATAGGGCATTGAGATTATGGGTCTGATTTAGAGTTTGGCAGACGGGATACTCTGTCACAAACATGACGGGCATTTCTTACTCCTCTTTACAAGTGCAATAGAATAAAATGTGCTTGTTATGAGGCATACAACATATCCTTCACATTTCCTATGGAGTCTGCTCTCAGTGCACACCATATTGTGCTTTGAAAGGAAGCTATGCACAACAGATGTTCCAATAGGGCACAGGCAGGAGCCAGTGCATTTTAGACAATATTTCATGAAAAACAGATGTATGAACAATGATGGTCTAAATCTTTTCAAAACAAGTTTCCAGACATTTCCATCTGTAGGTCTCAGGTTAATACACAGCAACGTCAGACGGAATTGTTACAGAAGCTGCCAAACCACAATGCTCACCTCCAGCGTCTGCATAAGGTTTGGTTTCACTGCATCTTTCATGAGAACACACAGTGCTCCACTCACACCCTGTAAAAATAAACATTACAAATATAACACAGGTATCTTCTTCCCCACCACCAAAATGTCAACTATCATCTTCTGGCTAATATCACTTGCTTCAGGCCTACATATATTAAGTCACAGACTTTCTAGAACATTCCCCGGCCTGGGGTGCATTTTTATAATCACCTGATCCCAGCGCTTCAGACTTCTCTCATTGTCTGCTCTTGGTCCTATTACTCCACTCCTGCTACCCAACCTCACTGACTGAGCTTCATGGTTTCTCAATTGTTGTCCTATTTTGATCTACAGGAGCAGTAAGCATCACTGAAACTTGTATGGTTAACAACCCCACACTCCTTCAGCTGCCCTGTCCACCCTCATCTTCCTCCCATGACAATAAAAAGACACGAACAAGCAAGAAAATTAAGTGAAACATAGCAAACAAGTGTTATAATTATGCTTGGAACTTGGTTGAGTTTTTGTGAGGTTAAAATTGCCTAACTAGGTGGCAACGGTTTTCAACGAACCGCGCTTAACTGCAGTAAACAAATACAAAATAAGTTCAGGAGACTAACGTTTTTTTTAGGAGGAGGCCATTGGTGCTTCCAAATGCCAGGACTGCGGACTACCAAGGTTGTCTAGTCCTGGCTCCACCTTTTACCCCCGTCTTCTACCACCCGACACTTCCTGTCTCTTTATCTCACACTTTCCAAATGTTTTCATCCCATTCTTACTGTTTATCCCTTTCTTACTGTTTCCTTCTTTCTTCCTTTATCTCTCTTTCTCAAGGTCAATGTCTGACGATGAACATTAAGCCTCTGTGCCCACCAAAATGAAGCACTGCCAACACATCACTAAGAACATCCAAATACCAGACCCATGCAATAAACCTCAGATGATTCGTTAGGCAACAAAGATTCTTCGAAACACAGTCTAATCTACTGAAAGCAAAACATTTAGGGAGATTTGTAGGGGGCGGGGAACATTAGTGAGCACTGGGGTCCAGCCGTGCCCTCAGCTCTTACTAAGTACAGAGCTGAAGGCTTGTGCCCAATATTCACGAAGTAGACCGATTGCTCCCAGCCACTTGCATCCCTGTTGTCTAAAGTATACAAAAAGGTGATGGATGAATGCTTGAATTTATCTCAGCCACTGGTAATTACTCGGGGTGCATCCTAGTCCACTGCTATTTTGCAGATCAGGTCACCCCAGTTTGGTCGCCATCTCTGATTTTTTTTTTTAAATATCTTTATTGCATTTTTTTTTCCTTTATATTATACATTCACAACAAATTATTGCATACGTTATGTTTACAGAGAATGAGATGCCGCCATGGGCTCAGGTGTATAAAATTGGGCATTGTCGCCAAGCAGTCAAAGCGAACACGTATCTACAGCACACATGGCAATATACATATATGGGATACCATAGGTTCTGTGTCCATATTCTGTTGTCTCTGCTGGTATATCAATGTATGTACCCTGGGTGTGTAACACCTAATCAGAAGGTGCCTGCGCGTGGGCGCGTCGGGCAGCTGAGAGGTACCTGCGGCGCTCCCAGCATCATGTATGGTATGGTATGCACGTGTATGGTCCCCATCTCTGATAGCATGGCTTCTTCCAGATGTGCGGTGATGGAGTTATTTTAAAGAGATCAACGGAGGTTAAGAAAAAGAACTCAAAACAATTTACACATTTTTAATGGAGCAGAAATGGTCGATTGGGTCTGGAGAAAGTGAAATGCTTTTAACCAACCGGGACCCACGCATTAAGGAGCGCGCCGGATGTCATCAGTGTGCTTCTTCCGGAGCGATCAGGCTGACGAGGCGTGGGACGCACCTGTGCGCCCTGGAGTGGTACTCGATCTGATGAAATGCAAGCAACATCTCAAGTATCCGAGATCTGAAGAGCCACTTTCTGTCGAAGATGGGCAGTCACCCGGAAACACATGTCCCTGTCCGGGAATGCACTTGAATACCAGTACTAGCTGTGCCCACTGATGGCGAACACTTCATTACTTGTGAATTATGGAAAGTAAAAGTTTCTAATGACTCACCCTCATCATAGCCCCTAGCCTGCAGCTTGCGCCCATTATTCCGGAGTGGTTGATTACCAGCCGTTACTGCCCACAGGTGCAGGCAATGATGCTTAATTATTACACATTTGAGAAACAATAAATGCTCAGTGTCAATATAAACCGGATACCCTGTTTATGTGTAATTTAACATGGAGCTTCCAACACTAGAAAACGTTCGAATGGATAAATTCTGGTTAAATCATCGCCTAGAAAAAGTATGAGAGCCTGTAACTAGGGGATCACCTAGATTGAGACATATAGTTAATTGCAAAAGAATATAATGCTTTTACAGCATTCCACGCGATAAAAACAAGGATATTCATTGGGAGGTACCAAACATTGAAAAATCTGTTCTACTCCAGTCTTGATTGGATCCTCGGCAGTCAGATGTTCAATTATAGTATTAACAAAGCATCTAGCACCTCATGTACGACCGTTTTTAGGGGTCGCAAGCAGAAAATCAGACCGCTAAAACGGGTTATAGTATGTACAAACCCGATTTTGAGAGTCGGTAACCTATTACGAAGGGGCGTGCCAAGAGCATCCCTTCCTAATAGCGAGTCACAGGGGGATGTACGATTGTTTTGCGATGGCAAATGCGGTTGCAAAACAATCGCAGTTTACCACCTACTTCAAGTAGGTGGTAAGCCAGTCGCAATCGGGAAGGTGTCCACAGAGGAACCCTTCCCCTTTGTGAATGTATGTGAAAATATTTTCTAAGAGCAGGCAATGGTCACAGGGACCACTGCCTGCCCTTAAAAAATGAAAAGAAAAGTTCTATTTTTTTCTTTTAAATGCACCTTATTTTCCTTTAAGGAAAATGGGATGCATTTGAAAAGAAAAAAGTTGCTTTATTTAAAAAGCAAACACAGACATGGTGGTCTGCTGTCCCCAGCAGGACCCAATCCCTGTGATTGTAGCCCATTCCCAATGAGCCGCAAATTGAAACCTGCCTCATGAATATTAATGAAGCAGGTCATTTGCGACCCCTTTGGGAATCACTAAATGTGTCTGAGACACATAAGTACATTCCGTTATGCAAGTCGCAAATTGTGGAATGGCTGCACATCTGGCCCCTAATGGGCATTATCATAAGATAACTGCATTACACTAAAGTTAAGCATCCTGAGTAGAATGTCATGACACAGAAGGAGGTTGGAGAGTGAATATCTCATGTATAATCCCTCTAGGAGGATATTCTTTAACACCACTGGACGGCACCATGGTATGCTTTGCTGGGAGCAGTCAAGGTTTGATTTAATAGAAAGCTCTCATGATCCATGTGCTTTCAGTGGCGGCAAACCCCGTTCTCCATGCAGGCTGCATTACAGCCTGCGTGGAGAACATGCCCAGGCCCCCAATCCCTGGTTGAGCGTCGAACCAGGACACTCAGACCAATCACAACGCTGCATTGCAGCTTTGTGATTTGTCAGTGGGGGCTGCTGTGCTTCCTGTTCCAAGAGGAGAGCAGGAGCAGAGACACGGGACCCGGTGGCAAGGTGAGTTCATTTTTCATTTATTTTTTTATATTCAACCCCCGCGCGAACCCAAAGCCCCACGCCCCGCCACCTGCGGGCCATGCCAGCCGCCACTGTGTGCTTTTTAGAGAAAGTATTTGTTATGCAATTTAAAGGCAATACACATTGATTGTGCAGTCATAATGAGAAATGGCAGACTAGCGAAGCAGCAGAAAGAAAACATGTAGGAGCCGGATTCTTATTGTCTTGTGAAGCATTAGTACATCATATAAACGGCGAAAAAGAAGGAATCCTTCATTACTCCTATACTGTCCTCTCTATGAGGAAATTGACAGCCCAGCGCAGAATGAATTCACATTCAAGTACGTCATGGGAAACCATAGCAATTCAAGGTTATCAACTTCAGGACTGACTGGAAATGCCAGCAAAATGCAGTCAGTTATACTACCATAGTCAATTGAAAAGACTGCCATAGAGGTACACAGAACACCCTAGACACAACCTGAAATGACTAACCTCCATGAAGGTTGTACTGTGTTAAGTGGTCTGCTCAGGTCCTGATCTGGTGAAACCCTGTCATAACTGGCACTACATTCAATTATACCACGCTATGCGACCTCACATATGAGAAATGCTGTAATGAAGGACGTACAAGGCCATTAGGCACAGCTCCTTGCAATCTGCATTAATGACAAACAGTTTCAAGATGGTGGATGTACCCGACCATGGGGTGAAAAGTGGGGGATCTTCAGTGAAATATGAAAGCAGCGCAAGATTGTAACAAACTCGTTTTTGGGAGCAGCCATTTTTGATAAGTAGTCAAGCATTATGTGGGAGTTTATTTTACTGTACCAAATCTTCTGCCGTAACGGGTTCCCCTTGTTTGCTCGACGCCACCACCATCTTCCCCAGACGGCTCCGCATGTCCTCAAGGCTGTCCGTGAGTGCCAAGACTGCCATGATTTCACTAGCCACAGTGATGTCAAACTGAGCCTGAAGAGGACAAAATGAAACATTTCTTCACCTTCATAGCAGTGGATTCCTTTCCTTTTAACATGAAAAAATGTATCACACTCCGAGTACACAACACGTTCTCATAATGGAAGTGCAGTACATAACTGAGGAACAAATGAAAATGATTTAACAGTAATATGCTCACCCCTAGGGCAGCCCAGGGACACCAAATGTTGGGGAGATGATCGGTCCACTGCTCTAACAACCACAAGGGCCGGACTGGGATCGCATACCAGCCCTGGCAATTTCATCGGACCGGCCCTGGTGCTGCACAACCGGCCCCCAGTAACAAAAAACTGCCCTCACGGTCTAAAACCAGCCCCCATCCTTCCGGCTCACCGGGGAAACGCCCGTTGCCCGCTACGGCCAATCCGGCCCTGTCAACCACCATCTCTTCTCCCAACCTAACAACCTCCATTCCTCCCAAGTATACATAGTCTTCCTCTCTGCTTCCACAAAGTGTGAGAACAGAAGATGATGCTATGGCCGATGGCCCATGATAGCTCCTCTGGCTATGGACACTTAACAGCCCTGCACTCGGTGGCCCAGACAGAGGACCAAAATAGGCCTACTCACACTTTTCTAAGGGAAGGGAAGGGAAGGAAGACAGACTGCTACTTGGGTCTGCACAGTGTGCAAGTGCTACTGTTAAAACTCCATATTGCTAAAAATGTACTCAGTTTATCACAACTTATATGAAGGGCCACTGAAATTATGTGGTAGGGAAGGACCAACTCATGCAGCAGGGTTGACTAAATTATGCAGAAAGAAAAGGCAAATTATGCAACCTAATTCGGCACATTTTGTGATAGCAGTACCCCATTATTTTGTCATTGTTACACATGGTATCACTATATGGGCAGAGGTTTCACTTTATTAATACCAGATTGACACAAACAGCAAAAGCAGTCAAATTTATGGAAGGCTTTCCACTGCTCAGCAACATGTGTTGCACCGTTTTAAATAACTTTTTGATCCATTTGAGGTAGAAACCACTGTTTTTGTTAAAATCTCCAGATCTCCACAAAGATAATTACATTTGAGAAAAAAAGTAAACTGTATATATGGCAGCTAGGCAATAGTAGAATGGAGGTTGTGTCCTCCTATAAGTATCTGGGCATGACATTTATCAGCTGAGTTGGACCTTACATAAAGAATTAGTGGAGGCAAGGGCATTAGCTGTGACAGGGGGACTTGTCCACCTCAAAAAGACTTATGTCGGCCCCTCCTGGTCTCCCCTCTTAACCACTTATAGTGCAATGGTCCCCACGCAATGCCTCTATGGGGCTGAGCTGTTGGCCATCAGTACAGAGGGAAGGTGGGATAGGTGCAAAAATATATGTTTAAAAAAATTGTAGGCCCTCCCCAAAGGTGCAATGTCCCAGGCAATACGATTAGAAGCTAATTTGCAAGCCTGGAACTTCCTAGCGTATAAATCAACTCTGCGCTTTTGGGATAAGTTACTGGCCCCAAATACTCAGAAGATATCACCCTGTTGTGCCACTGAAATTGAAAGAAGTGAATTGCAGTGGGCAAGGAAGGTGAAGAAAAGATTGGAAGACATTGCAGGAACCTTAAAACTAGAAATAAAAATAGCTGACGCCCCAATCACTAAAGCAGATTTATAATCAGCACGTAAAAGAGAATCGAGACTGGTGGACTTGGAATATGTAAATGTTAGAACTGGGGGAGAGAGGCCTTTGCCTAGTCCAAACCAGTTCTGGTCAGTCCTGGAGCACTTTGTTGACAAGGCTCCTTCTCTCCTTTCACAGTGCAGGGCAGAGACATCAGACGCACCACAGGAGGTGGAGCCAGCATTGTGGAGGGAAGGCACAGCCCTAGTCAGGTCCCAGGTGCAACTCCTCCCACCCATCTACATGCAGATCTTCCAATTCAGCCCTGTGCTGACTCACCCTCTCTCCTGGAATCCCCCAGCCCCTGTCACTCACAGAACCAGACACACAATACACAACCTGGCAGAGGCAGGCTTGGACAGTTAAGCAAGAAAATACCTACTTTCCAAATGTGGTATTTTCAAACACAGAATGTTAAAACCAACTTCACAAAAAGATGTATTTTATCATTCTGAGTTCAGGCATACTAAACTAGAATTTCTACCTAGTTCCCCGAGTCAGTTAGGATTATAAGATGTAATAATCAAACTGCCCATTCTGGCCTATGGGGGAACAGGTAGCCTTGCAATAGTGAAAAACGAAAATGGCTGTAATTCACTATTAGGCCATGCCACACACACCAGGGCATGCCCTACCTTATACTTACAATGCACCCTGCCCGTGGGCCAACCATAGGGGTGTCTGATATGAAGATAAGGGAATGTTTAGGGACTGGCAAGTGGGTGCACTTGGTCAGTCAGCACGGCAGTACCAGACTGCACATAGGTTCTGCAATGGCAGACCTGAGACACACTTTAGAAGCTGCTTCTGTGGGTGGCACAACCAGTGCTGCAAGCCCACCAGCAGCATTTGATTTACAAGCTCTGGGCACACATGGTGCATTGTACTAGGGTCTGACAAGTAAATCAAATAACCCAATCATGGAGTCACTAATCAATACATCAATTTAACATAGGGAGCACTTGCACTGTATGGCAGTGGCACAGTGCCCAAAGCATCTAAACCAGCAAAACATATCAAAAACAGAGGAGGCAATCATAAAAAATGGAAGGGAGACTCACGCCAATGGTACCAGGTCTAATAGTAAGGAACAAACCCTCAGCAAAGTGCATGTTGGGTTCATGGAACGATAGGATTGTATTCCCGTATTTATCGGCATTACCAGATGCTCGGCTACGTTCATTACTATTAAAATTCTGGGCAGGATTAAATGTACATTACAGAAGAGCTGAGAAATTTGAAGCCCTTTTAGATCAAGAGAATAACTGCAAAGGTGGACTGCCATTTCATAATCTCAATGTTCTAATTGATTGTTGTCATTTTTATAGGCCACGTTGCTTGATTTTAAAACCTCTTTTACCAAAATATACTATCAATTGTCGAAATGATGCACGCATAGTGTTGACAAAGTCTTCTTAACTACACCACTATTGCCAGACACATCATGGACAATGCTTTCCAGGACTGCACCCTGCAAGGAACAATTTAAGATCAATCCCATTTTGAGGTGAGAAGGTAACTGGGTAGTCTGATTGAAGACAGCGGTCCCTTCTTGAGCACTGCTCAATATCTTCAAAATGGAGGCAAGAGTACACATCTACATCTCTATTGTTGTTGACCGCCACAACTGTATAAGTAGATTACGAAAGTGAGAAAGTGCAAGGAACAGCATCCCCATAAGAAGCAATTAGGAAGGAAAAGTGAAGCATTCATGTTTTAAGAGGGGGGAAAAGTAGAATATTTACCGTTCTGGTGAAACCCCGCTCAGTTGAGGCCTGTCCTATGGTAATTTTCCGAAGAAATCTGTCATTGGTATCCAACACTGCAGGCAGAATAGATAAACATCTTTGAGTCATGACAGACATGTTTTATCAGGAGCCACGCCCTCCCTCATCGAAGGTGTGCTCTTGATAAACTCATCAGACAACATAATATGACCATGCACGGATTAGAGTAAGATTAATACGTACAGCACCAAGATTTTTCTTGGACTTTTCCTCACCTCCAATTTGTCTTTAACATTTGTATATATTCTCAGAGCCCAATCCTATTTCTAAGCAGGACCAGGAAATAGAATAGGAAAGGAATAACTGTTCCCCTGAGGATTTCTGAGTTCAAAGGCCGCTGTTCATTACATTCCCTTTTTAAACCATGATTGAGTTTATATTGAAAATAAACCAAATAAGAACCGACAATTGAAATGACAGAGATTTGACACATGCTGTGATTTTGTTTACAAACATCTGGTATTAATACATTGATAGATCATCGTGTCATATTAGATGCTAGCCTCTGGTAGTGTATACCCCGACTCCCTGGATTATAGTAGTCCATGGACCTCAGACTATTACCCCCCAAACGTTATTATATTTCCTTGGGTATCCCCTACCTTGATATGCTGTCTATTCGGACACCATGCACCAGCACATGTTGTGGCACCTGTCCTTAACAGCTAGTGGTTGTACACGTCAGCATACTGGTATGGTGAATTCATCCCATACATCTAAAAGCATTATCTTACCTTCCATGCTGGTCCTCGATTAGTGGGCAGTTCCATCATGTGTGTAGGAAGTACCTTCTTTTGCCACACCCTCGGAGACATTGGTCAGAACTACTGCACCAGTAAGCCTTTAATTGAGATAATGAGCGGTACACTATGCAACTGTTTAAACTAGATCACTCGAAAACATGCCTTTATGACGGATGGTCTAGGTGTCCCCTTTTTTTTCCTCCTCCGATTCCATGTCATTTAGGCTACCCAGATCTCACTCTCATTTATCTCTTAGCCGCCCATACCATCAGAAGTATTATTAATTGTGGTCCTGTCCATGAGTAATACTACTTTAGCTATTATGGCTTCTGCAAGTAGTCTGTTCAGGGGACACACACCTGCACATACATCAATCTCTCCTTGTATTAACATAGGGCAGGTTTGACCTGTAAATATCTAAACACATGGGTCTTGGCTAATCAGAATTCATCTTTTAATTCCTTCATAACATCTCAAACCTATTTTATTAACACCTTACGGGCGTCGGACAGCCGGGAGCCGTACGACACCACAGTGGGCTTGTGCATCGGACGGCTCCCGGCCGTCCTAGCACCCACACACGGGGGAAGCACTGGTGCTTCCCCGTAGGCCGCCCTTCCAGTTGCCCCCACAAGGGATGGCAGCTGAAGCCCTTCCACTGCCCCCCTGACCCCTCCACGTCATCTAATGACGTCAGCGCACGCCAACATCATTAGATGTTACCGGACACACTGGAAGCCATTTGCTTCCAGCGCGTCAAGGGAGGAGAGTTTCTCCCTGAACACAGGAATGGGGAGGTTTGATCTAAAGAGGTATCGGGGGTAAGGAAAGGGTTTTCTTTTTCTCCGGAGTCTCGCTGGAGCATTCCTGCTGCACGATCGCGCATGGGGCCCGATCGTGCAGCAGGAATGCCCACTAGACACCATCATCAAGTTCATTTTTTTAGTAGCCACTAGGCCACCATGGAATTATCGATTTTTTGGGATGTTGGGGGAGGGGGGTAGCCTTGGGCAAGGGTTGCTCCCCTCTATTGGGGTGAATGTTTTGGCCATTTCTGCCCCTCTTAGTGGCAGATCGACATATGTTTTTAGGCCCATTTGTCCCCAGTGGGTAGACTACACTAGACACCAGCTATTTGATTTCAGAGATGTGGGGGAGCGGCTGCTTGGGGATGGCAATTATGTTGGCAGTTTCTGCCCCTCCTTGGGGACAGATTGGTCTAATGTTTTTAGTCCCATCTGCCCCCCAAAAGAGGCAGAAGCCACTAGACACCAGGGTATATTATTCAATGTTGTTGGGAAGCGGTCCTTTGGGCAGGGGGTTCTCCCCTTTTAATGGGTGATTATTTTGGCTGTTTCTGCCCCCCTTGGAGGCAGATCGGCCATATGCATTCAAGCCCACCTCCCCTCCAGCTTGGCTGGTGGATTGTGTGTGGACTGGTGCATTATTTGCATATGTGATTGTACTGTTTTATTTATCCTTTTTATTCTAGTGCAAAGGTTTTGATTCCTGTTTGTGGTTTCGGCAGTGGTTGATTTGCAGCTTGCGTAGTTGCATATATTTGGCAAGGAAAGTTTTTTGGTTGTGTTTACTCCAAATGAGTATTTATAAGTGGTGTCATAATAGCATATTTAGCTTATGTTTTGAGAGTGAAATTCATTTTGGATTTGTGTATGATGTGTATTGCGTTGTCTAATGTGTAATTTTCTTTTTCTTTTTTAGTGGGATATTGTTGGTCCTTGCTGCGTCTGTGCAGAGTAGGTGGTGGTGAGCCTAGCTGTTTCTGGCAAGTGAGTGGTATCGTTTTGGAGTACAAAGGTCTTTATGATAAAGCCACATTTTGTTTATTACTTCTTTGACAAAGTGTTTGTTGTTAACTTGTTTGTCAAGTTACCTTTATTAGTAACGATTATGGCTAGCCGCAGGATTACTGCTCAGCAGGTGGTTGGTACACTTTTTGAATCTTCCTCCGACCATGATTATGAGACTGACAGTGTTTCTGAGGAAGTGCAAGATTCTGGGAGTGAGTTTTCAGTCCACGACGAATCATCTGATGATGAAGCTACTCTTAGAGCAGATGAAGTGCCTGTTTTAGAGGAGGAGTGAATTGTGAAAATGTTTTGCCTACACAGTTTTTTCAGTTGTTTATGGATGATGCATTTTTGGCTGAGATTGTTGAGCAGACTAATTTGTATGCTGAACAGTATTTCAAGGACAACAGTGCCAGACTTAGGCCCTGCTCTAAAGCTACCGGTAGACTTCCACAACTCTTGATTAGATGAAGAGGTTTTTGGGTTTAACTTTTTTGATGGGCTTTATAAGGAAGCCGTCCCTGTCTTCATATTGGTCTACCAGTCCCTTGATGGCAACAGCCATATTTCCTGCAATTATGAGTCGTGATCGGCATTTAGTTTTGTTTCGAATGCTGCATTTTGTTGATAATGCTTCGGCGTTGCCACAATATCATGCAGACTGTGACTGTCATTTTAAGATTTGGCCTGTCCTTGATCACTTTGTAGATCGATTTCCAGAGATCTATACTCCAGGGAAAGAAATAGCTGTTGATGAGTCTTTGGTCCTGTTCAAGGGCCATTGGTTTTTAGGTAGTACATTACTAGCAAGAGGGCATTTTATGGAATTAAGATGTATATGTTGTCTGAGAGTAGGACATGATATGTCTATAATTTCCGAGTGTACACTGGTGGGGATTCCACTATTGCCCCCCCTGATTGTCTGTACACTTTTGGAGTTTCAGAGAAAAAGGTGTGGGAACTTTGTAGAGGACTTTTTAACAAAGGTCACCATTTGTAGCTGGATAACTTCTACACTGCTGTGCAATTGTTTAAGGAATTGTTCAAAGTGGACACTCTTGCTTGCTTGTGGCACAATACGCTCTAACCGTAAAGGTTACTGTTTTCAAAAAGCTTGAGCGGGGGCAGTGCAGTGCCTTGCTTGGTGATGAACTGCTAGCTGCGAAATTTGTGGACAGGAGGGATGTCTACATGCGGACTACCATACATGATGAAAGTAATTCACCTGTGACTGTTTGGGGTCAGGTTGCTGAAGTGCGCAAACATGTGTGCCTTGTAGACTACAATAAGCATATGGGTGGTGTAGATAGACTAGATCAGAGCTTGGTACCTTACACTGCTGTTTGTAAGACTTATATTTAGTATAAGGAGTTGGCCATTCATCTCTTCAACTTAGCAACTTTTAATGCTTTTGTTGTGTTTAAGGCGTGTTCTCCAGCGTCAAGGATGACTTTGTTCAGTTTCAGGAGTCTGTGATAGGCAGCCTTGTTGTAGTGGAACAGGCAAGTGTTCCTAGAGTTGGAGTGGCGGGGGATGTGGCTAGATTGAAAGATCTCCACTTTCTCAATTTAGTTCCTCCCACTCCCAAAAAAACCCAATCCATGTGAGAGATGTAGAGTCTGTTTGCAAAGACTTATGTGGAAGGATACTCGTATGCCCTGTGCTGATTGTCCTTCTAATCCTGGGCTGTGTGTGCCCACATGTTTCAGATTGTCTCACACTCAAAAGAGTTTTTGGGAGCAACCGTGAGTCTAATAGTGAACTTCATGGTCTTTATTGTTTTATATTTGTAGTTCTGTTTCATGGTTAACATTAGAATGATGGATTTAGTTACTGCTGTTGTGTTTGTAGTTATAGTTTTGTATCTAGTTCCAATTGGTTTGTAATTTCTTTCTTGTTAAAAACAAATGTGATGACAGTGTGTGCGGACTGGAGTTTGGCATGGAATGAGCATGGCCTGGCGATTGGCTGGCGGTGTGTATGGACTGGCGCAAGGCTGGCGGTGTGCATGGACTGACGCTTGTCTGGCACTGTGTGTGGACTGGGGCTTGTCTCGCAGTGTGCATGGACTGGGGCTTGTCTGGCAGTGTGCGTGGACTGGCGTTTGGTTGGCTGTGTGCTTAGAGGGGTGTTTGGCTAGCTGTGTGTGGGGACTGGTGCTTGGCTGGCGGTGTGTGGCTAGTGACTTGCTGCTTGTCATTACACACACTGCTAGCCAAACGCCACTGCACACACTACGTCAACCGCCAGCCGGTGTGATTGCTGTGTCAGTCATGTGGGCATATGAAAGTGATGGGCCCTTGAATGTCGCGATCTGTTGATGTGAATGTTGTAATGTGCTGGGCCCACAGCTGGTGGTGTAAATGGTCTTGTGTTGGTCACGTATGAAAGGTGTGTGACTGGCCTGTAAAGTGGTTGATGCCTTGCCGTGGCTTTACAGCTCACAAGCTGCGAGGCATTGATTCTAGGTTTTAACCTTTTAATTATTAACAGTGCATTTCCTTTTTGTGAAATCTCTTGTTAATAAAATGTTACACTCTCCTTCGTACCAAATCCAACCAATATGTGTGTGTACTTATGGAATAGTTAGTTCCAAAATAATATTGGTCTTTTCTGTCTTTCTCTGCCAGGGTGTACATTGTCTCTCCACTGTCTGTTGATGTGAGTGTTGTAATGTGCTGGGCTCGCGGCTGGTGGTGTGAACATGTGTGTCAAGTATGAAAGGTGTATGAATTGCCTTTAAAGAGGTTGGTGCCTTCACGTGGGTTTACAGCTAACGAGCTGCAAGTCATTGGTTCAGGTTTTTCATTAAAAGTGAATTTCCTTTTTGTGAACTCTTGTTAATAAAATATACATTTTTAACCTTTCACTCACCCGCGTGCCAAATCCAACCAGTATGTGTGTTTACTTGAGCAACAGATGGACAGGCAGTAATATTTGTCTTGTCTGTCTCTCTTTGCCAAAGTGTAATTTGTCTCAAGGGAAAATCTACGGTTCGATATTTTTGTAAACTAAAAACTTTAGGGAGTTCTGGGTGGTGTGCCTCTCATGGAGCCCAACAACTTTTCTTACCCACAATGCCAAGCTAACCTCAAAATGTGACTATAGTCACATTTTCCTTGCATTACTGTGCCATAATCTTCTGGAATAAGAAAATCCACAATTTTCCTACCACCAAGCGTCTCCTGATAACAATGGCACCTCACTTGAGTGGGTGTCCAAGTACTTGCGACATGGAAGGGCCCAACACGTATTGTCGAGGCATCAAAGCTATCCATCACAAAACAACCTGGTTTTGCAAAGATGTCACCTGGGTTTTTGGCCCCAGGCTCGGCAGACATCTAGGGAAATCTACCAAACCCAGACATTTCTGAAAACTAGACATCGGGGGAGTCAAAGGGAGGTATGGCTTGCGTGAATCCCCCAATGTTTTCCTGCCCAGAATCCCCTGCAAACCTCAAATTTAGCTCACGTTTCTGTGTGGGAAAGCTCTGGGATCACCGGGCTGACACAAATTTCCCACTACCCGGCGATCCCACAGGTTTTCCATTAGAAATTGTACCTTAGTTGAGTGGGTGGGCCAAGTACCCGTGGCAGGGAAGGGCCCAAAACTTATTGGAGACATCAAAATTATCCATCACAAAATTACCTGGTTTTGCAAGGGGGACAGCTGCGTTTTTGGTCCCGGGCTCGGCGGCCATCTAGGGAAACCTACCAAACCCAGACATTTCAGAAAACTAGACACCCACAGGAGACCAGGGAGGTATGGCTTGCATGGATCCTCCAAAGTTTTCCAACCCAGATTCCCCTGCAAACCTCAAATTTAGCTAAAAAGAAATAATCACATTTTCCCTACATTTCTGTGTGGGATCATCGTGCCGGCACAAATGTCCTACCACACAGCGTTAACCAGAAAAAGCATTATGTCACCTGTATAGAGCTAGATTCTAGAGTACCACCTTTCCATCAACTGTAGGTGCCTCACCAGTGTATCTCCTCTCATTCAGTATGCCAGAAGTTCCACAACCAGGTCAGAGATAATTGCAGGAACTATGGTCTAGTGCCCCATGCCAATAAAAATGCACCCGATTACCGGCCAATAACCCACAGTTTGTCCAGGGCAGTAGAGGTACAACTGCAGGTTTGTATGTCTTGAGGTCGCTCATTTATTAAGGGTCTTTTGAGACAGGAGTTGAGTTTGTGATGGTCAGGTTTTTTCCATTGTATGTATGAGCATTTGTTTTTCTTGGTTTTTGGTATCTTTGAATTGTTGCCAATGATAGGTGCATTGATCTTGAAGGTGAGGATGATGTGCACCGTTCAGCTTACAAGTGAGTTATCTGTAACTTAGGACTATCCTAAGGGGGGCAAATATGACATCCAGAGTGTGACCAGCAGAGTGAGTTGGGACGGAAAGAATCTGTTGGAGGTTAAAGGCCTTGTGATAGCTTTGGTTGTGGTTAGATTCTTCTTATCCAACCATACGTTAAGGGCTTGTAGAATGTAAAAGATTGGGTGTTTCCAAAGGGTCTTTGTTACTATATCTAGTAAGACATCTTAAAAATTTCCATTGATGCGCGGTGGTAAGAGGACTGAGTAAGTGATAGTTATACTGTGGTGACATCTTGTCATCAAGAACACAGTCATCCACATTGTGGATTTCGAGGAAAATTATTTTTAGAGATTTTCTTATGGATGATAGCTATGCCTCGCTCAATTTTGAAAATATGTTTTTTCGTTCATGTGAAATTCTGGTGGGATGGCTTTGTGGCATGTGAGTGTAAAATCTTTGCTGAGCCATTTTTCTGTAATGACGGTGAGAGCTTGTGGGGTTTCTGAGAGTAGATCAACAATGTTTCTCTTTCCTCTTCATGTCATCGTGCTTTGAGGGGGGATGTGTGGTGTAGTACGAGGGGACTAATAGGGGCACAAGGGAATTTTGGCGCTGGGGGTTACTGAGTAAAACTAGTTGAAGCTTACAATGGAGGTGAGGTTGTTGGGTTCGAATTTTGAGGTCTTTGAGGTGTGTACATGTATGTGGATTTTTGTGGAAGGTAGAAATGTAGCTGCTGTGTTAAGTGGTTTGAAGGAATGGAGGGTCATGGAGAAAGGTGCAATCAGCAACGTACTGACCATATACTCAAGTTTTCACTTGATCTTCATTTACATCCTGGCAAGTGACATTGTCATTAATTTGGGTTGTGGTTATACAGTCAGTTCTGTTTCTGATAGGTTAAAAGTGTAGTGGTTGGTTTTGTTGTTGAAGAGGTTACATGGGTGAAGTGGGTAGTCCAGGAGTAGTTATGGTCACCTTGAAAATGTATTTGAGGGGTGTGCATTCAGGATTTATACCCTAATCGTTGGTACTAATAGCAGGCCAAGCACTACAACAGAACCCCCAGCCCTAGGAGCCAATAGGGAACAAAGCCCTAAGCGCTACAACCAATAGAACCCCTAGCTTTGGGAACCAATATGAAACCAAGCCTTAATTCCCACAGCGAACAGAAATCCTAGCTATATAAATCAGTTGACCTAAAGATAAGGGGCTGCGCAAAGTGGTAGGGGAGGCGGAAGACTTGTTCTGGTGATTCTGGGCACAGCCCAATCACTTAGCCTGCACCTGGTGTGTTGAGCTCAGCTCACAATCTCCTTGGTAGCAGTGTGGCCTAAAACAAACTCTTCAGTTCCTGTTCAACATTGCAGGTAAGTCGCCAAATTTAAAGCCACTTGAAAATTCTATTGCACACGTTAAACCTCTTCCCTAACCACCCCCCAAAAAAATGCTAAGCAGACTTCCAAACACAATTGGACACATACGAAACAAATTAGGCCGCTTTTACACACCTAAGCTAGTTTTTGTGTTAACTTTTTTTTTGGGGGTGAGGGGGTTGGTTGTTTGACCTTTTAGTATAGTTGTTTACAGCACAAAACCTTAGCTGACATGCACATACTAACAGATTCAAATGAAAGAAATTGCACAGTAGAAAGCCACCTGCTCTTACCTACTTTTTTTATGGTATTGCTTTCTGGGCTGCTCATGGATCACAAAAACTGAGGGTGGGGCAAAAACTTAAGATGGCTACCTTAGGGTTCCCTTTCCCAAACTTAAGGGGCTGTGTTAGGTGGGAGGGGTGGGGGAAAGCCTGTTTAGGTGACAGCATCCTAAAGACTTATGTCCCTACGCCAAAGCTTTTTTTCCAAATGCTTTACAGTATCAACAAACGCTTGATGTTTTTTTTTTGCTGAGGTTTTCCATAATCAGCAACAAGTATCACCAAAGCCAAACATCCGGTTAAAAACATAGCCAATTTGTTTCCCCTTCTCATCTCCTCGCCCATCTCTAAGGCTACACTACCAGAAAAGACTCATATTACAGAACTTCAAGAAACCGATTGGGCCCTCACCCCCCAAGATTAGCCACAGACTCCGATTCCTACCAGCCTGTACGGCTTATGAGAGGGCTGGTGATGGGTTAGTTCTATTTACTGGCAACATAAATGAGGACAGAGAGCCACCCCAGGAATACAAACTCCGGTTTCAATATGGAGAGTATTTCAAGTTGGAAACAACTACAAAACAGATATTACGTGTTCAGGCAGACGTTATCAGGAGCCTTCATGAATTTCTCTTTACACTGCCAGTCAATTAACAAGCATTGGCATAGACAATAGGTCTTGCTTTTGGGACTTTGAGTGTTTAGCGAGAGCTACTGGATTTGCAAATGTCTTTAGGCTCTGTTGTAGAGCAGCATGGCTGCTATGCAGCATGTTGAAAAGTTATAATTAATCAATCAATTAAGTGGCTTGTAAAATGAGACTACTTACCCGTAAGGGTCTCAAGGCGCTGGTAATAATAGAAAAGTGTTATAAGCATTTTAGTTACCTTATATATAACCAAGAAAATATTTACAACTGAACAATCCTTTAAAAAAAAAAAAAGAAAAAAAAAAAAAGAATTAACAAAAATGTCTTCTAGATTTTTTTTGTCCATCGAATGCTGGCAAAGTCATCCTGCCTGTTCTAATGCTAGCTTGTTATAGATAATTTTTGTTAGGGGGTGGTGAGGGGTTTGGGGGTATATAAGTCTGGAGGCTGGGGAATAGCACCTGAATTACAACACAAGCAGTGGACAGACAATACGGGAGAATCAACAGTTGCCAGATTCTGATAGCAGACTGAGGTGGTGCTGAGTGATGTTAAAGTGGTGGTGTGCTGGTGCGGAGGTGATGCTGAGTTATACTGAGGTGGTGCTGAGTGATGTTCAGGTGGTGCTGAGTAATGCTCAGGTGGTGCTGAGTGATGATGAGGTGATGTCGCTGAGCTGGTACTCAGGTGGTGCTGAGCTAGTGCCTAAGTCATGCTGAGTGATGTTGAGTTGGTGTTGTGCTGGTGATGCTGCGCTGATGCGGTGCTGATGCTGAGGTGGTGCTGCGCTGATGCTGAGGTGGTGCTGCGCTGGTGCTACGCTGAAGCTGAAGTGCTGCTGTGTTGGTGTGGAGTTGCTGCTGAGGTGGGGCTGAGCTGGTAGTGGTGCACTGCTAATGGTGAGGTGGTGCTACACTGGTGCTAAGGTGGTACTGTACTGATGCGGAGATGCTATAGCGGTATTCAGGTGGTGCTATGCAGATGTGGCGCTGAGTGATGCTGTGGTGGTGCTGAGTCATATGGAGGTGGTAGTGCCGCACTGGTGCTCAGGTGGTGCTGAGTTGCTGCTTTGGAGGGGCCACACTGGTGGTGGTGCACTGATGCGGAGGAGATTCTGTGCTGAGATTGTGCTGTGCACATGTTGAGGTGGTGCTCCGCTGGTGCTGCACCGGTGGTGGTCCACTCATGAGGATGTGGTGCCGTGCTGAGGTGGTGCTGTGATGAGGTGGTGCTGCACTGATGCGGAGGTGCTACTGCGCTGATTCTGAGGTGATGCTGCAATGGTGCTTAGGTGGTGATGTGCTTGTACGGAGGTAGTGCTGAAAGATGCCGAGTTGGTGCCGAGTGATTCTTTAGTGATGTTGAGGTGTTGCTGAGTGATGCTAAGTTGGTGCTATGCTGGTGCTGAGGTGGTGCGGCGCTAATGCTGAATTGCTGCTGAGGTGGTGCTGTGCTGCTGCACTGAAGCGGAAGTGGGGCTTTAGTGGTGTTGAGTGGTGCTGGGTGATGCTGTGCTAGTGGTACACTGATATAGTGGTGCTGCGCTGAGGTGGTGCTGCACTGGTAATGAGGTGGTGATGCACTGGTGCAGTTTTGGTGCTGCACTGGTGAGGTGCTGTGCTGGGGTGATTGATGCTGAGGTGGTGTGCTGGTGCTCAGGTGCTGCTGCAGTGGTGCTGCTGAAGTGGTGTTGAGGAAAGCTGGCTGGTGCTGAAGAGGTGCTGCACTGATGAGATGGTGTTGCACTGTCTACTTGCAGGATATATTGTTAAGTAACATCAAATTACATGCCTCGTTTGGCGAGCAACAGAGGAGGAATCTCTTTATATTGTCCTTATTTCACCAACGAGTCAAACCTAAAAGAAAGCATCAAAAGTTGAGAAAGTGCGCAACTTAAAGCTGCTTCCATTTTCATAAAACAGAGCAATGACAGCTTGTTTACCTCTTTAATTGTATTCAAATAATCACACTGTCAAAAGCACACTGTCAATAGGTTGATCCTACTGTTGGCCATCTTCTAAAACTACACTTTTATTAAGTAAGTATTTTATTTAAGAATTGGACATCTGAGCAAATGAAACCAAAAATATTTAGGATGAAAGGCAACATAGCCTTCAGCTGAAAAAGTGCTTGTTAAACCGCAGACAGTGGAAAACAAGATAAGGACATGATTTGCAGCCCTCTACTGAGCGCATTCAGAAAGCCAAATAACTGGAGGCAAAAGAAAAAGTAGTGCGCCAAAACAAACATACGGCCGATAGTGAAATGATCCATGTAAAAGGGCCAGTCTCCAGGATGTGACCAAAACAGCAAAAGGAGGGACAAATGTAAACTATTCACCAATGAAAACAAAGGAATTTCGAGAGGCACATGAAGGAATGAATAAAAATAGATGGGTGTGCTGAAAGCCCATACAGTGGATACAGCATGTCTCAATAGACCGCGCATATGCTGCCTAGGCAAGATCTAACAAGCATTGAAAATGCAATAGGTCTCGCCCTTGTTTAAGTTAAAGCAATTCTGTTTGTAATTAGGTAGTTTTTTAGCTTTACTTTTATTAGTGTCTTTCAAACTTTCATGTACATAACATGCATATGTATGCATATATGTATATGTATGCATGCATTTATATTTGTATTTATGTAGATATGCAGATGTATATATAAATGCATATGCATATGTGTGCGCTTAGAGAGGTAGAGGTAGAGAGGTAGGTAGAGAGGTAGGTAGAGAGGCAGAGAGAGAGGTCAAGCAAGAGGTAGCTAGAGAGGTAGAGAGGCAGAGAGTTAGAGTAGAAGAGAGGCAGAGAGGCAGAGCTAGAGGTAGCGTGAGAGGTAGAGAGCGGTAGAGAGTAGAGTGAGTAGTAGAGAGAGTAGTAGAGAGTGAGTAGTAGAGCGTGGTAGAGTAGTAGAGTGAGTCGTAGAGTAGTTATAGAGATAGTAGCAGAGTGAGTAGTGGAGAGTAGTAGAGAGTGAGTAGTAGAGTAGTAGAGAGTGAGCAGTAGAGAATTAGTAGAAAGTGAGTAGTAGAGAGTGAGTAGTAGAGAGTGAGTAGTAGAGAGTGAGTACTAGAGAGTGAGTAGTAGAGAATTAGTAGAGTAGAGTAGTAGAGTGTAAGTAGTAGAGAATTAGTCGAGAGTGAGTAGTAGAGTGAGTAGTAGAGAGTAATTAGTACAGTGATTAGTAGAGAGTGATTAGTTGATAGAGTAGCAAGCGAGTGAGTAGCGAGCGAGTATCGAGTAGGAGAGAGTGAGTAGGAGAGAGTGAGTAGTAGAGAGTGAGTAGGAGAGAGTGAGTAGGAGAGAGTGAGTCGTAGAGAGTGAGTAGGAGAGTGAGTAGTAGAGAGTAGTAGAGAATGAGTACTTTGAAGACACTGACAACCTTAATAGAAGTGGGCCGTACCGTATTTACCTCCCTAGTAAAAAAAACACACTGCCCGGGCTGAGGTATGCATCTTGTATGATTAATACCTCCTATTCCAAGTTTTTGATTTGGAAATGAGTCTTCACACTCCGAATCGGTGTGTAAAGTGCGAAATTCCATTTGTTTTGTATTTTTTTCCAAGGCCTTTTCCCCTGTTAAATTCCATCAGATTAGACATGCTGAAATCTGCCAGGGTAAAACATCTGGAGTGGGATTATCATCGCACAGCTATGCACTACAATCCCTGCGCAAACTCCTGATCGCAGAATTAAACCCGAGTTTGTCATCAGGGCATTAATCCTGGCATTTAAATAATGTCTAAGCCCTTCCAATTCAGATTGATGACAGAAATGAGGTTCAGAAAGGTAGAGTTAACGGCAGAGGATCACGCCATGTGGACAAGTGAGGTGAGGGGAGGAATATAGTAAAACCCAGGTCTGACCATAGCAATCAAGTCACTGGACCATGTCAGATCCCAAGTCGGGACACGCTGCACTTTTGTCATAAAAGAAGACTTTTTCAACACGCCAATCTCTTGTGTGTACTGAGGTTTTATTTAACTGCGCTGATGTAACACCTCCTACTCTGGCTCAGCTGTGTCCTATACGGTACATGTAAATCCACTGATTTCTTTCTTAAACTATGCCCAAATGAAGGCATGTGCGACATGTTAATCCTGGCATTTAAATAATGTCTAAGCCCTTCCAATTCAGATCTTCCGTGGCACCGACATGGCAGAGAGGAGGCCTGTGGCATCGGGCAGCAACACCCAGCTACAAAGACACAGGGGTCGCAATGTGTGACCGTCCCATGCACAGACATCGCGCCACTTCTCACACGAACACCACAGACCAGAGACACATACATTGACGCCAACACAAACATGCTCTCTATCTCAAACACACCCTGGCAAAAAAACTTATTGGCCAGGCAGCCGCTGTAAACAAGCAGCTGTGTCTCAGAGAGACAGACGGAAGGTGAAACAAATAGTGCTTCCCCGGTAAATAAAGGCACTAGTGTAACGCCACGGGTAAAAGATCAAATCCCGCAGGGCGTAGATAAAAGGAGACAGGGTGGCAACAATAAGGGAGTGACATGCCTGCAGTGCAATTATTGCACTGCCTTTGGCACAATTTGTGACGCAAAACAACGCGCACGAATCAAAAGTTAAAGCGGAGCAGGGACGAGGCTTCTCAAATCGTATCGATTCCAAGAAGCCTCGTATGACGAGGCAGCGCCTGCGCTGCCTACGTCAGGCCGAGAACTAAAAAGGAGACGGACTTGAACTCAGCATTTGGTACGATTACTGAGCTATTTCCACACCTGTAAGAAAAGAATGCACAGCTACGAGTAAAATGACTGCTTGTCCCAAAGGATTTCTATCCTTGCCAAACTCAAGCATTTCACAGAAGATCAGTCACCAGAAGAAACATTCTGCTCCACTAAGCATTTCATGCTTCATCTACTAAAGTATGTGGTGTTTAAATGCCAGCTACAATCAAATTACACACTATTCACTAACAACTGTTATTTTCTCACCCAGCGATTGGATGAATCATCGTTTACCATTGTATACCTGGTCAAAAGTGAACAAGAACACACCATCAAAAAACGAACTACAGAAAGCAAATGATCTGGTATACAGAAACAGATTTGGAAAGCATATTAGTTTACCAATTAGACATGCCTCATTCTACGCTAAGTCCTAATCGTAATGAATTCCTCAAACTGAACGCAATGTGAGAAATAAAACTTGCTGGGAACAAACATGAAACAGTTACTTACCTGTAACAGCGTCTGTCGAGAAAGAATATCTTTACTCATTTACAACGTACAATGTATATCAGAATGACGTGGAGGAGATAAATGCATTTTAAGGACTTTTCTACACACAGCTTTTAGCTATCTATTGTTGTAAGACCTCTTGTGGACTATACCGCAAACTTACAGCCCATGCTTATCATGGCTTTGGCTTTCTTCTAACTTACTTTCTTCGTATTTGATGGCTTTCTTTCCTCTTTTTATGCATGTCCTGGAGCATCGCCTCTTCACCATACTTTTGACTGGATGACTTGCATCCTTCCACGGCTCACATCAGCGCTGCATTGGTGTCAACGTGTGGCCTTGCTCTCTCCCCGTGATGTTTCCCCCTCGAATCCCTGCCTCACAGTTTTCTTGGTGTTGCCCCCAACCCTCCCAGCTGGTCGGTAAAAGCACAATTACAGGGATGTTTTGGCTAGTGTATGACCAAGCAGGGCCGCAGGTGTGACCTCTGGCCTGCCCTTTGCGACCCCTGGCCTTAAAGGTGTCAAAATCAGTGCAGAGAACATAGGGGTACCGCGCATTATCAGCATTAAGCACCGACCTCCAAGCTGTATTCTGCTAGTTTGTATATTACATTATTAGTGAATAATCGTCCAAGAGTAAATGAGAGAGTGTGAATCAGTGAGTCAGGTTAAGACTGAGTGAAAATAAATGAGGGAAAGTGAGTGCAAATGAGCAAGAGTGAGTGGGAGTGGTGAGAATGAGTGTGAATAAGTAAATGTAAGTGAGCATGAGTGAGAATGTGTTGTTATGCTTGCAAGTCTGCTGCTGGACCTAGCATGCTTCTTGCTCAGAAGCACCCAGGCAAAATGCTGGCACTGCCATACTTCAGGCAATACTTGCCCACAGCAAAATACTAGCGCTGGCACACTGGAGGTAAATCTTGTTATGGGGCACACATTGAAAAATACTTGCCCTGCACAATGGAGGACATTTTTGGAATAAGGGAGGGCAACATATGTCCAGGGGCATCCATGACAAAGAGCTATCCCCAATATACTAGGCATAATTTTGACATAAGGTTCACCCACAGTACAAGGGCAGTGGTACTGGCAAAAATCTTGCATATTGTATGTAATGTTTGGGCAAAGGAGGCACCGGCGACAGAATGATGGCCCAAGCAAAGGGGGTAATTTTTGACACAAAGGGGGTACCCATAGGACATTTAAGAAACACAAGGATGCCAACTCGTGAGGACTGTCAGGTTTCATTAGCTTGGCACTCCTTGACAGACTTGAATATTCAATGAGTCTTTTCAGAGCCTTTTTTTTTATTTTAGCACATTTCCTTGAAATGAACTATTAGAGCCCATTTCTGCCACAATATCCTCAGTGGAGAGAATCCCACCTACTGCACGAGCCCCCTAGAAGATGTCAGACTCGCGTAATTTGCTCATTTACTACAATTCAGGTAAATGTTCTCTTGACAGATCATGTCAGCACCTTAAAAAGGATTATATCTAAAATAGACATTTGCCTTTGGTGTGTTATATGAATCATGCAGGTGTCCTCATACTACAGTGATGGTCATAGTGAGGTCATTAGGATTACTGATCCTGGTAAGAATCCGGGTAAAAGGTTGTGTGATGTCATTAATGTCGGAGTGTATGAGGTCACTTACTCTACCCCTGGCATTTAGGTGAATTGACATCCATAAAGAAGTGCGGGAACGAGGGAACAAAAAACAAATGTGGGTGGTACGAGAAAGGCCAATGGGAGAGCTTGGGCAATACATAAGGGACAACCGTGCACTCCTATGGACTGCTGCAATCAAAAGCAGTATCTTGCCGTGGAGCCGTGGAAGGATAAAAGTCTCCAGTGAAAAGGATGGTACAGAAACTATGCTCCAGACTGTTGTTCGCTCTTATTGTCCTGGCTATCTCCACTGTAACAAATGACTTTTTAAAATCGGATTGCGTTTACGACATACGCTGATCTCCTCATTCATCTGCTGTCGTCGTCAGACGCATTGCACAGCAGATTGTTAATCGCGATCATCTTAAAAATAATCAAATCAGGCAGCACCAGGATGAGCATTGAAGTACACTCTGACAGGGGCATTAGCGGTACATGCGCTTTTCTGTAAACCATTATCAGGAGATGCAGCAGAGATCCTGGTCTTAGATTCCCAACTAGGACTGTTATCCCCTCACACAAGCTGGTGGATCATTCTTTTTAAAGCTGGCACCGCTATTTTTATCTTCCCTCCTCAATGCGGTCAGGTTGCGTGGCAATGCGCTTACCTGCCTCCCTTAAAAATAACTAGTATTGCCAGGGGAGGCGACAGGAAGGCAAGCGAGAAGTTGACAAATGTCAGGCCACACATACTCCCGGCATTGCTAGGGATAGGGCCTGAACAAAGCCAGCCCGAGGATTGTACACATTGGTCCTGCAGCCAGGGGAGGTCAGTTAGGAACCCGGAGGAGTTTCATTGGCTGATCGCTGCCTGGCAGTCACCTGCCAAGACAGTCACAATCATCCAAAAACCACAGATGGGCCGTGCTGAGGAAAGCGAGAGGGGTTTCTCACTGGAGTGTATCTGTTGATCCTATGTCACCCGGCCTAGGCCAGCAAGTAGAAAAAATTACAGCAGCCCTGTGCTTGGGCGTCCTAGGAGTAGAGAACATTCCCAACCATAAATCGGGGTCTTCCCTGCCACGGGGCAGAACTAGGAGCAGGGATCCACACATGCCCTCTACCAAAGAATCCCAATGACTTTCAATATATGGACCATGTACATTTTAGGCTTGTACGAACTTATCACTTCTTTCACACTTTTTTGTGGTGGATTGATTTACAATCTTCGATTTCTTGCCTGGCTCATGTTTTCTCGTTTTGCCAGCTTTTCACCCATACCGTACAGGGTGGATATTCACTGAATACCAGCTGCGCTGCTATAAATTTTTTTTTAATGCATCTGCGTGTTTTAAACATTCGCATGTGTTAAATGTATTTGCATTTTACTCAAAAGTACACACTTAATATTCGCAGCTGTAATAATTCCGCGACACAATGCATTATGGACTGAAACATCCTACCTACAACCGAAACTGTAAGAGAATTGACTGGGTCAGTGGCACTTCATCCACCGTCTAAATGTGACTTTATCAAAGTCCTCAGTTATGCTGCCCATTTCTTTGCAGATTTTTGAGGACAACAACTTGCTTGGTTCTTCCACTATTGTACACTTGTCCAAGCCCCACAACCACTTACCCCAACTCCTGAGCCTCCCTCTCAATCCAATGTTTTGCTCCGTCTTGTTTACAATAACATCTTCCAAGATTGGCAGCATTTTAGTACCTCCAGCCAATTGCACCGTTCTGTTTTAGGCATGTTTTGCTTTCCCTCTGCAAGGAAGGCGGTGATTGGCTAACATTTCTTTCACAGCAACCACTGTGTAGCTTCCAATTCTGTGCACCTGACACGTTTACTGTTCTCTCTTTTGACTAACTAGTTTGAACTTCCAGGATGTTGCCTCCACTACTCCCACTCTTCACAGTGTGACTTTTGTGGGTTTTTGTGCTCATCACTGTCGCAGGCACATTACACGGAGGAGGGGGGTGGTTGTGCAGGAGAGAGAGGAGGTTGTGAAGTAAGAATTCCTTTTGGTCATATGATCGAATTAGAATCCATGGTATATTTAGAAAGTAAGCATTTCATGTTGTCCATCTGAACAGCTGTTTACAGAAGACACAGAATGGAAATCAACACCCATCCATTTTTACCTGTTTTGCCGCCCTCTCTGTCCGGCAAGCATCTTCTCTGCGGTGTGCACCCACCAGCAGCTGAATTGTGGGCAACACTTTCTCAGACTTCCCTTACCCTCAATGCACTATCCTTAGGGCTTCCATGCCATGTAACAAAACTGCTCTCATCCTAAACTGGCTAGTTTTCATGCAGGGAATACTGATGGATACTGCTGTGATGCCAAAGGGATTCTGGAGAATACACCGATTTCTGGGAGTTAAGTGCACACCACAAACAAGGCACGTGAAATGAGAGTTGGTTTTGTGGAGCACACGGAACGGATGTAAATGGGACTCCTTGTGAGTTGAAATGAGGCCAGTCTAGCCAGTCTCCCAGCACACATTCGGGGACAAGATGATACGTTTACTTTCAGCATATTCTTAGAGAATAATTGGCCACACCCTTCACTTTAATGTATTTTGGAAACACATACGTTTAAAAGGTTTTTCAGATTTTAGTACACATTTGCTTTTTCTACCTCACTTTAAGGTTATCAAGACTAAGTCTTGGTCTACTCATATAGCAACCTTGAGTACTTCTGCAAGTTCACCAAAAGTTCTTAGTATTACAAATCCTCCTGGACTATAACAAAAGCAGACAATCTACTGCATCATGTACATCTCCATATGCACCATATCAAATGGATATCGTCCACAGGAAGACTTAGCAAAGTAATGAAGGACAACAGTACTATAAACACCAAGCCATCCTCCCCTTAACTGACTGATACAATCTCCTACTGGCTTTCAAATGAGCAGAACTGTTGGATTAGCAAAAACTGCCTTGTGGATATTAACCTCTGTGGACAGCTCATCTTTGTTTATTCATCGACATGGAGTCTATAAATGGGGACCAATTGATGTGTGCAACCACCGTAACAGTTTTACAGATTTCAAATGTTATTGCCTGTCCCAAATTCTTATCAAATGACTAAGTACAAACTCCGATTCCGACAAACTTAAAAAACAAACTGGATCATCAATAATAATGGAGTGCGTTAGTAGAGTACTGTAGAATTCACACAGCGTCTCATACCCCTCGTGAGACCCTGAAGCGCTTCTAGGTGTTAAAGAAGGGAGCTACCTAGTTTGTTGTGCATTGTTGCTATTGTGGATTTATACAGTGACTCACATGAAAAGACTTGTGTTGTACGCGAGCATGTGTAGATCATGTCCCACATATAGCTGTGTTTTTTTCCCTGGGTTCAAGAAAGGTGTGAAGCAGAGAGCTAGAGATGTGTTTTAGAGCAAGAGGCTACTGCGCTTCTTAAGCATGGATGCTAGAGCGTAGGTTTAAAGAATGGCTTATGTAGGACTCGTTTTGTTGTGTGTGAGAAGTTTGGAAGAGCCCTTCAATGTTACAGTGGCAGCATGAAGGATAAAGTGAAGCAGACTGATGTGCGAGATGGGCCTGTGTTTGCGCACACTGACCTTCGGACAATTGGGTTTGAAGCTATCTTAATGTACGTGCTTAGTTAGCAAGGTGTGAGTTTGTAGTGGGGTGTAAGTGGGCAGTGTTGAATGATGTGGATGAGATATGACAATCTGCTCAGAGGTCCAGCCAGGCGGCAGAGGCGCAACCCAGTAGAAGACGCTGCTTTCCTCCTGAACAAGAGTACTGCAAGTCCACTGGTCCACCAGGGACCAGCAGAAATGCAGCCTCCCTACCCGAACAAAAGTAGAGAGCCTAGGAGACCGTCCGTGAATGGCAAAGGTGTAACCGACTGGGAGGCGAACACTCCCATCAACAGCATTAGCCCTGATACCATCCCAATCTACTTCTTTCTCCTGTTTTGATACTCTTGTATACCATTTGTTCAAATTGTATTATGTTTCTTCCCGCGTGTCCTGTTGATCTATTGTTCTGCTGAAATTTTACAGGTACCACTAGATTAGCGGACTCCCCGTGCCCCCCTTTGACCTTGTGGGTGCCCCCCTTTGACCTTGTGTTTGTTAAGTTACATCATTTGTTAGGTCGAGCCTATGGCAGCGCACATGCGCTGCATAGGAAATCCACCTCTTGGAATCACTTCAGCTTCATTAGAAGCTTGTGCATGTGGTGCTCACACGCCATTGGCGTTTGCGTCTTGCTTCAGCATACAATTGACCAAAGGCATGTGGATGTCCCAGTTTTAAGGCAAATGTTCACTCCCAGAGTGTTTTGCTCTCGGGAGCCAGCAGCGGCGCGCAGGGGCCATGTGGTTTTAATAAGCATGTGCACGCTTTGTTTAAATGCAGTCTCTCTCTCCCCTCTTCACTTCTGCTTGCTCGCACTGGCTTGTCAGTGTTGTACTCATTTTACTATTGTGTACGGTTATTGACTTTACATGTACATTCAGTTAACCTCAAGTTTGTCTCCTAGCGAGGTAGGAAATGAGTGCTCACGTCTGGGAAGGTGAGCCACGTGTGTGTCCCTTGCCTCCCTCTAAGCTTAGAAGCCATCACTTTGGGTAAGAAGCCACCTGTAGACAGTGCCAACTGCAAAGGAATGCTCCGAATACCACACAGAGTAGAACGAATGCCACACCAAACACCCAAAGAAAACCCTGCGTCCCAGTGATTTACAACTGTGCATCATTTTACAAGCCTATGGTGCCAATCACGATTGTAAACGAGGGGCTACCAAACATACTGACATAACTATAACAGCGACCAAACAGGATGACACGATTCTGACCACAAGGCATTTGGAGGGATCAGCCCTTGGCTCGCAGGATTAATCACACGAGGGACTTTTTAAAACTAGAATCATTCTTCAGTTTGAGCCAGGTAATGTAAACGGGAGCCTGCACCCCACTCTTGCAGCTGAGGAGCCCGAGGCTAGGAGGAAGGAATCCCCTCTTAGCTCCCTTACGTAACCTAAACAGGTCCCGGGCAGACAGGGATATTGTATTTAGTTTGAGGCGACAGAGTGCTTTGAGCTATAGCGCCTGGGGAATAGAGCGCAAGGCAGGCGGCGGGGTCAACATTCTCGCACACACAAGCTGCGTCACTGGAGGCACGGTGTGTGAACACAATTGAAACTTCACACTGCAGAGGAAGGTTCCTTACTTCAAGCAAGAGATAAGGGAGAACGCCACAGGGATGCCAGGCCCAGCAGAGACAGGGTGTTAACTAAAGGAGCGCAGGGGTACTATTGGCCCTGGGAAGAGGCATCGACAGACACGTGGCACCCGGGTTCTGTGATTGACCGCAAGCGGGTTGGTGTTTCAAGTGTCTGGGAATGGTTCAGTACCACTCACATACTTTGTCTCTGTAATATTTTCAGGTGAAGGGGAGAGGCCCTGCTGGAAACCCTTTTTTATTCCATATGCATTTTTGGATTATATTCACATATGGATCTGTATTTTTATTTATTTGACGTTAAATGGTGTAGAGCAAACAATTCCTATAGTATATAGTAAAGGCTTTAACTAGCATTACATATCGCAGCTCAGTCGCTTCTAAGGACCCACAGGCAGCTGTTATTAGGCAAATGACAGACGGCTGGACCCCCTGCTCATGTTTTGTCCACTTCACGCATAGAAGTGAAAATATCTGGCCTGTGGAAGTCCTCTAGTGAATGGTCAACTGGAGGGCCTGAGGGGAAAGCGGAGGGAAGCGTGAATACTTGAACGTTATTTACACTTAGGAAGCCATCATTTTTTTGTGTTTGGCGAATACAATCTCTGTATATGGGGGCCCCTATTCAAGGTACCGCTCTTTAAGGGGTCTTCGTAGAAATGGTCCCTAACGAAGGGACCCTTAAGGAAAGGACCCTTGAAGGAGTACTTTTAGAAGGGGTCCATCCGGAATACTGCCGGGGGCCCATATAGAGAGCAGCCGCTGTTAAAAGGACCCTTGTGGGAGGGGCCCTATAAAGAAAAATTACCTCTTATCTTGAGGTGAAAAAAGAGCAGGAGCCTGTGAATCTACAGCCTTCTACTACGTAAGAATCGTCGCAGCACAGATTTCACAGGCAGCAGCTTGCCTCAAGACCCGCACGTCTTCAGGCGCTCGCTCTTCAACTTGCTTCCCTGCTTCGAAATTACCATATTTGCAGAAAAGGTGAAGGCGCAAGTGTCAAAAACACATCTGCGCTGACAGAATATATATATATTTTTTTCACACTCTGTGCAGAGAACGAACCGCACACAAATGAAAAACGTGCGAGTTGTGGCTTCGCTTTACACTCCGCGCTCATCTTCTTGACTAACACTTTTCCCGAGAGGAATAGCATTCTGCATTAATCCTGGTCTGTTTTTCATTTACATACCTGTGGCAATTCAAGCAGTAACTGCTACAGGGAAGCACTCATGTGCAAGACACGCGCGTGGCTTTTGGGAAGTTTTACGAAAAAGTGTTGTTTTCGTACCACTGTTCATCCAAAACAAGGGACAAATCAGTAAGGAGAAGTGGAAGAAATATTACTGAAAACTAGTCAGTAATGTGGGCTGTAGTGTCTCTGATTGAAAAATTGTCAAGCCAGATAATTTAAAATTACTGAACACAAAGTCAATTAATTAAGCCAATTATTGAACCTCGCCTGGCTAATGGACCCGCACCTCAGGACGCTCCTAAGGAGGTATAGGCAGGGCCATTGGAATTATGTTGCATGTAGGGCCAAATTATGTGGCAAGGTTGGCTAAATTGTGTAGCAAGAAACGGCCAATTATGCGGCATAATGCAACACATTTTGTGATAGTATTACTAAGTTCGTAATTTTTGCTCATGGTAACACTGCCTGGGAAAAGATTAAGCCGGTTACTAACAATTTAACCCACAAATACAGAAATAAGCAGTTGACAAATGACAAGTCTGCAAAGGATTTCCACTATGCTGGAAGCTTGTTGTTGGTTGCAATGAGGATGCAAAGGCAATAGGTCTCGCCTTTGGGATCTTATAAGTGTTTAGCCATGCAACAGTTGATGTTGCGCCAAGGATATTGTGCTGGATAACTAAACACTTATAAGGTCCCAAAGGCGAGACCTATTGGCTATGCCAATGCTTGTTCTATTTTGTTGTTGTACTCATGCTTTTTTTTTTTAGGTCTCGCCAGGCGTTAGCAGCGCGCATGTGCTGCTCTCGCCATGCGAGGTCCTCTTGGAATCAATAAGGATTCCGAAGGGGACTTGACGCCCCACCCCTTCTTTCTATTGGCTTGCATCATAGCTTATGCTAAACGCAGTCTTTCTTTTGTGAAGGAGGCTTTTTAATCCCTCCTTGTTGCCGTTCGGTCCGCTTTTAGCCCCGCCCACCGGGACTGGATGCTTTACTTGCGGCGTGTTACTATCTCCTTTAATTAGAGGGTGAGGGCTTTTTTTTGTCGTTCCGGCTGGAGCGCGGCGCACACTGTCTACTTATTGTCATTCCGGCTTGTTTAGTGTAAGCGGCAGCGTGTTATCAGCTGCGCAGTGTTGTTAAAGTTCTTCTAAATGCAAAGAAGATCCCTATCTGGCAAGGAAGATTCTCATGACTAAAAGGCAGTTTGCGCGCGGCCTTCTGATGATTACAGGAGTATCCTCGCCACTGCGAGTGAATAGACGCCGTATCAGGGTCATTAAAGGGGGACAGAGAGTGATCGCCGTCCATCAGTCGAGCAGTTGAAGAGGAGGAGTGTACAAAACCGAGCTAATGACAGCCCCGGGTTGAGTGTAGAGTGATGCGGGAATTTAGACAACTGTAGAACCAATCAGCATCTGGACGCTGGACAGGAGCAGACCCCATCAAACAGCAGGGTGTGATGGGCCTCACATCGTGCCCCGTACAGCTGTCCTGAACCGGCGCAGTGCGGGTTCCGCACTGGGGTGCTGCCTTGCTCCTCTCCCATGGCCACTTTGCGCCCCTTGAAAGACCCAAGAGTGCCAGGGAGGAGGCGAGAGGATGCGCCCACGTGATGGTCCTTATCTCCACTGATCTCCCCCTCTCCCTCCTAGCTCCCTATTGGCTGGCTGGTCAGTGAAGCCCCCCTCTCCACCCACCCTCGGCTTCTCTCTCTGGCTTGTACGGCGGGGGCCGATGAGACATTCACTGCCCGCCTCCATTCTTCGCTCCATCTGTCACTGTGCCCTGCTCCCTGCGGCCTGGCATCTGGCAGAGCTGTGTCCCGGAAGGAGGGACCACAGCCTTTCACCCATTGAGGCTGCCGCCAAATTCGTCGATACTTCGTTCCGGTGGTGCCTCGCTCAAATCCAGGTTTTAATCCATTATCGACCTGAGCTTCATTTTTTCATCCAATTCTCTGTCCGTTGCCCGTGAACCTATATTTATACACATTTTGATCATTTATTTATTTGTAAAGAGGACGAGTCTCATTTTTAAAATATTTATTTATACTTTGCGGGACGCCCGGCCAGGAGTCTGGCCCGAGGCAGCAGGAGGAGCCATGCTGAGGGGCCCGGCAGGCGCTGGACATTGGCCAGGCCCCCGCACTGCTGGCCACCCTTCTGGGGGATCAAGCCAGGTCAGGTGGCCTGTGGCGGCCGCTGAAGCTGCTGGCCTGCGCCGAGCTGCACCCTCTGCTGCGTAAACCCAGCGGCTCAGAGGAGCAAAATCAGTGCCCGATGAACCACAAGGTGCATCATTTTCAGGTAGGCGCTACGCACGTTGTCCCCAACTGTCCCTATGGGCCATTGATTGTGTGGCCCCACCCCGTGCCCCGGACAGCTGCCCTGAACCGTCGCAATGCAGGTTCCGCACCAGGGTGCTGCCTTGCTCCTCTCCCATGGCCAGATTGCGCCCCTTGAAAGACCCAAGAGTGCCAGGGAGGAGGTGAGAGGATGCGCCCGCACGGTGGTCCTTCTCTTCGCTGATCTCCCCCCCTAGCTCCCTATTGGCTGGCTGGTCAGTGCAGCCCCCCCCTCTGCTACCACCCTCGGCTTCTCTCTCTGGCTTGTATGGCAGGCGCACACACAGCCGCACCTGAGTACTTCACAGGTCGGGGGCTGTTTTCCACGCAAATAAAATGCCTAGCGTGGAGGACTGCAAGGAGGTGTGTTGCCACCATCCTTCCCTCCCCCACCGCTCCCATCATACCAAGTAATTTGGCTCTCACCTTCCATAAAAACAATGTGTAACCTGAAACCTCTTCCTCCGCCCCCACCCTTTCCTGGGGGTCGTAAATATAAATAAGGACCGTATACATTTCACAAAGGACCCTCGGCAGCGGCAATTAACTGCCCAGTCGCGTGCTAATGCTAGCAATCACTGCCCTTTGTTATTTACTGCCCTAGGGTTGGTGCGACAGTGAACAATGTCGTTTTTTGGTGATTGGGGTGATTCTGAAGGCTGTCTTAAACACCAACCCTTCAAATGGAATTCTTGAGGCGACCTATACATCAGGGTAGAGCGCCTCAAGGAAGATGAATTAATTGCCAGACTCTGCCCAGGATTCTTCAGTCCAAGCGAAGGCCGCTGTAGACAGTGTATCTGCGGGCGGGGGAGAGTGCTGTTTGTTGCTCAAGTGGATGAATAATGCTTCGTTTATCTTCTCAGGTTGCCAGCAGCACCACCACGGGGCAGAGTTTGAGTTTTCAGTGATTCGTACAGCGCCTTGGTGCAATGCTTCAAGCCACACGCTCCATGCACAAATTGCGTGCTGATAAGCCGGAGTACGGGCATTACTATAAGCCTCCTTTTAAATGTGTTTCTCTGTAAGCATTATCTGGTGATCGTTGTCTAAGCGTTTTTGTAACCATGGCCATCTGTTCCAGCCTGTGTAAATTGCCCCATACAATCCCTGTGTTATATTTTAATGCACAGATCTGTTCAGCGCACGTTCTATTGTTTGCAGCATTAATACAATGTTAAACCTTCGCATTTATACAACTATAAACTGCACTGTCTGTTCCACGCTAACACGTCTCCGGGTACTACCAAACAACTTAAATAATTTCACTAATACAATGACATTGTAGTGTGTATTGTGTATCATGTACAGTACGTCATTAGAATGGTCTTCATTAAGCTGGTCTCTGGGACGCAGTAGCTGAGACAGCGATGCCACAGCTAGGAGGCAGGCCCGGGCAGGGAGGGTTTCAAACCCATTTAAAGACGTGGCACATTCTCACGACAGGATTTTGACTGAGTTATTCCGAGTTAGCACGATTCTTCTGCGCTGTGTAAACGCTTTTATTATTGAAGCAGAAACCTGCTGCATCTGCTCTTGGACAGCTAGCGTGCATTATATTTAGCAGCTAAGGTGCATTATATTTAGCATGACGTGTCAGTTGTAAAACACAAATGGTACTCAAAACGAGCAGACATTATACATTTTAAACAAGCATTCCACAGCCAATAGATCTTAACTACGAGAGCGCTATTGGCTTTGTCAATGTGTTTTAGCCATGTTGTACAGCAGCGCGGCAGCTGTGCAGCATGGTTGAAAGTTCGTTTTTTTTCTGGGTGGACAAGCAACACATTGCATAAGTGTTCAGGGAAAACACCACAACAAGGCAGGGCTGCAACGGGAAGGGGTGGGCCCAACATGGACAGCGAGAGGAGGAAGGAACACCACGGCCAGTGGGAGGAGGACTGGATGGAGAAAGGAACACGATGGACAGTGGGAGGAGTGTGGGAAGGGGTAATAACACTATGGACAGCGAGAGAGAACAAGCAACATGCACTCTTATTAAGTGCTTCCACAATAAGAACAAGCATTTGCAATGCAATAGGTCTCACATTTAACGAGTGAGCTATTGACAATGAAAATGAATGCTTTTTATTTATGTTTTAAAAGCCAAAACATAAATAAAAGGCAGTGTCATTTGCAACGCTAATAGCTTGAACTTTTGAAAATGCGAGACCTATTGCATTGCAAATGCTTGTTTCTCTCCTCATTGTACTTACGCCACTTTGTACAGCGCTCTGATACCCGTATGGGTCATGTCCGCGCTTTATAAAACTTTTCAAACATAATGAAGCCACCATGTGAATTGTGAATTATCATCCACCAAGGAGTTCCGAATTATGTATGTTCTTCTAAAAGACACACAATCTATACTTTTACTAAGCGGTGGTCATCCCCCTCCCGCCAACCCCTCACCACGTTTGGTAAGACTTGCATGAACTACATAAAGACATTTACAGGCGGCAGAACCCCCCCCCCCTCCCCCCCCCCCCCCTTGAATTAATGTAGCTCTCTAGTACCTCTTTGCCACGTTATGGTGTCCGGATCAATATCCAGCCGCACAAACTTGCTTATTTCCTCATTCGTCAACGCTGCCGGGTCTGTTTTTTCAATGCCCAATCTCTGTAAACAGAATTACACGAGAACCGTAAGAGCTACATTGAATTAATGGTTATTACATTTACTTGCTTCGTGCTAAGGGTGTGAAAACGGAAGTAACAAAGGAAACGCATGGCCTGACCGACGGCCCCCGAGCAGGGAAAGAAGGACGGAAAAAAGACGAGGCCTGCGTTCAAGTTCTTTGCAGGCGTGTTGTGCGTCACAACATTCTCCAGAACATAATTATGGTTGTTCGTCACATAGTCTTACACAGGAGTTATTTACACAGGAACAAAATGGATAGCATCGCTTTTCAAGGCTTTTTTTGTCCTTTGCAATTACAACTTGGTAAGAAAATAATACATGGCTCAGGAAGTGCTACTTCTGTTAAATGATATTTTCAAGCACCGAAGCTTTGAGGAAAAATAGCTGTTTTAATTTTTGTTTTAAAGTTTTTAATTCGGATAAATGACCATACATTCACAGAGGTCACACATTTGAGGTAGTGTGGTTTGTGGTATTTGAAACGCCACCCACCAGAGCAGTTCTACGACAAACCCTTCTGGTTATTCACTGGGAAAGTAACCTCGACCGACATTCCATTCCATTTATCAAGCCACGAGGGTGTTCAGCGTTAATAAATGCACTGGTCTTGGGATCGGTCTACGTGACTGACTGACTGTGGAGAGGCTACTCATACAAAGATTCTCTACCTGAATAGATCAATAAGCGCTATACGTCGCAAATTTATAAACACCAAAGAAGCTGACCGACTGACAAAAAGCATGCCACAATCAAAATATCAAAACATTTCAAAATTTATTGATGGTCGATTTACATTATAGTTTATTCAATAAGCAACACATAGAAATATAACACACCCCAGCCCACGTTTCACTCAAATATTCAAACAAACATACTCAAATCCAAACATACTCATACGTCCTGAAGGTCAGGAGTCCAGTCATACTCGAAACAAACACGAAAACACATTGACAAATGGACCAAAACAGACAATTGATGCTGACATTGGTGGTGGTATTTGTAGAAAATATAAGGATTATGCTACTTACCAGTATGCATCTGTTCTTGGCATGTAGAGCTGCAGATCTATACACTGTGCATAGATCGCCATCTGATGTTGGGCCCGGATGTTTGCAGTTTGTTTTTCCTCTTGGAAAGTCTTTGGGAGTCACAAGGTCGGTGACTCCTCCTCTGGTTAGTATTGCGCATGGGCTTCGGCTCCATCCTCAGATTGTTTTTCGCCAGCAGGGAAAGATGGAGCGTAGTAGTAACAGTAAAGAAACCCATGTGTATTGTATCTAAATAAGATAAGACTGGAACGGATACAGGGAGGCGGGTGGGCGTGTATAGATCTGCAGCTCTACATGCCAAGAACAGATGCATACTGGTAAGTAGCATATTCCGTTCGAGGCATATGAGCTGCAGATTATACACTGTGCATAGATTATATAGCAGTACCCAACCCTAGCGGCGACCACCGGCATCCGTTGCAGTTGTTTGAAACAGTGTTTTTAGTACAGCTTGGCCCACACTAGCTTGTTAATTGGTTTGCACATCTACACAGTAATGTTTTGTGAAGGTGTGCGGTGTTGACCATGTCACTGCCTTGCAGATGTCATCTAGTGGTATGTTCCCTAGGAAAGCCATAGAAGCCCCTATCTTCCTTGTAGAGTGGGCTTTAGGGGGAACCGATAGCGTTCGTTTTGCTTTGTGGTAGCAAATCTGTATGCATTTTACAATCCACCTAGCTATCCCTGATTTAGAAATAGGGTTGCCTTTGTGTGGTGGGGAGAAGGAGACAAATAGCTGTTTGGTTTTCCTGAAAGGTTGTGCCCTCTGGATGTAGTAAAGTAAAGCCCTTTTAACATCCAGTGTGTGTAAAGCCCTTTCCGCAACTGTTTGGGGTTGCGAGAAAAAGACTGGTAATTCTACCGACTGGTTTAGATGGAATGGAGAAATGATTTTGGGTAGAAATTTGGGGTTGGTGCGGAGTACAACCTTGTTGTGATGCATCTGGAGAAAAGGTTCCTGTACAGCGAGTGCTTGTATTTCACTAACCCTTCTGAGGGAAGTGATGGCCACCAGAAAAGCTGTTTTCCATGTGAGAAATTGCAGCTCGCATTTATGTAATGGTTCGAAAGGGGGTCCCATTAACCGTGTGAGAACTATATTCAGGTTCCAGACAGGTGAGGGTGGCACTCTGGGTGGAATTACTCTTTTGAGGCCTTCCATAAAGGCCTTGATGGCAGGCACTTTGAAAAGTGAGAGGTGCTGCCTGTTCTGTAAATAAGCGGCGATTGCAGCGAGGTGTAACCGAATGGAAGTATATGCTAGGTTACACCTTTGTAAATGGAGTAAATAACATATAATGTGCTGTATGGATACATTTAAAGGATTGATTGTGTTGTTGTGGCAGTAAACAACAAATCTTTTCCACTTTGCTGCATAGCACGCTCTAGTAGTAGGGCGTCTAGCTTCCCTGATAATGTTCATGCAATCAGGGGGAAGGTTAAGGTATCCGAATTCTAGGACCTCAGGAGCCAGATCGCAAGGTGGAGCTGAGCTGGGTCCGGGTGCCTGATCTCTCCATGGTTCTGGGTTAGGAGGCATGGTGAGAGGTGTAGCTTTTGGTGTGGTACCAATGAGAGTTCCAGCAGTGTGGTGTACCACGGTTGTCTGGCCCATGTTGGAGCTACTAGGATCAGAGTTAGGGAATGCTGTTGTAGCTTTCGCACCACTAATGGAATTAGTGGGAGAGGTGGAAAAGCGTATGCAAATTTGTTTGACCAGTTCATCCATATCGCATTGCATTTGGACAATGGGTGTGGATATCTGGCGGCGAAGCTTGGGCATTTTTTGTTTTCGTGGGTGGCGAATAGGTCTATGTGTGGATGCCCCCACTTCTGAAAGAACGGGTGAAGAACTTGTGGGTGAAGTTCCCACTCGTGGATCTGCTGTATCTGTCTGCTGAGCAGATCTGCCACGGTGTTTTGTACGCCTGGGACGTGTTGGGCTAGGAGAAAAATCTTTTGTGAAATTGCGCATCTCCATATGCTCTGTGCTAACCGAGAGAGCTGTGGAGAGTGTGTGCCCCCCTGTTTTTGAATGTAGTACATGGCAGTCATGTTGTCTGTGCGAATGAGGACTGCCTTGCCTGAAATCTACGTCTGGAAGGATTTTAGGGCGAGGAAGATCGCCAGTAACTCCAGATGGTTGATGTGGAGTAACTTCTGTTGTGGCGTCCATATGCCTTGTGCTGTGAGATGTAACAGATGAGCTCTCCAGCCAGAGAGTGATGCATCTGCTGTTAGGATTATTTGTGGGGCCGGGTCCAGGAACGGTCGACCTCTGGAAAGGTTTGTGGTGTTCCACCACTGCAGAGAGCGATGGGTGCGACCGTCTACCAACACCAGATCGGTCAGTTGTCCCTGGGCCTGGTTCCACTGGCGTGCTAAGCACTCTTGGAGTGGACGCATTTGGAGTCTTGCATGGGGCACTATAAAGATGCAAGAGGCCATCATCCCTATGAGCTGCATAAACACTCTTGCTGGGAGAGAGTGTTGACATAGGAATTTTTGACGCAGAGCCTGTATTATTGCAATCCTGGCAGGATTGGGATAGGCTATGGCTTTTGAGGTGTCTATAGTGGCTCCGAGATATTGTTTTGTGTGTGATGGTACCAGGTGGGATTTTTGATGGTTCACCGTGAAACCTAGCTGGTGAAGTAATCGGACTGTAGCGGCGGTATGTTGCACACATTGTTGGTAGGACGTGGCTTTTATGAGCCAATCGTCCAGATACGGGAAGACGTGAATGTGCTGTCTTCTGAGGTGTGCAGCCACTACTGCCAGGCACTTGGTGAAAACCCTTGGTGCTGTTGTTACCCCGAACGGGAGCACCTTGAACTGGTAGTGTTGTCCGTCCACCACAAATCTGAGGTACTTTCTGTGAGACTGGTGTACTGGAATGTGAAAGTATGCATCTTTCAAATCCAGAGTGGTGAGAAAATCGTTCTGGGAGAGGGGTGGAAGAACCTGTTGAAGGGTTACCATGTGAAAATGGTCTGAATGTATGTAGGTGTTTAGAGGTCTGAGATCTAGGATAGGTCGTAGAGTCTCGTCCGTCTTTGGAATCAGAAAGTAGAGGGAGTAGACCCCTAAATTTTGCTGATTTATGGGGACCTACTCTATTGCTCCTTTTTGCAGGAGGGAGATCACCTCTTGTGTTAGCAGCGCAGTATGTTCTTGAGACATAGGGCGGTGCCTGGGTGGAATGTTTGGGGGGGGGGGGGGTAGATGTTAATTCTAGGCAATACCCTGACTGAACAATTTGTGTCACCCATCTGTCTGAGGTTATTGTCTCCGAGACGTGAAGGAAATGTTGTAGTCTGCCCCCGACCGGAGTGGAATGGTCTGGAGGGAGCGGGGGAAAGTCATTGGGCAGGAGGTGTGGCAGAGCAGGCGGTATTTGTCTTGCCTCTGCCCTTATTATTATTGCCTCTTTATCCGCCTCTTTGATAACCCTTTGTGAAGGTAGATTGAGGAGGGGATTTGTAGGGCGTGGATGCACTATCCGAGGAGTAGCCTCTGCCCGTGCCCCGAAAGGAAGAGCGGCGAAAGGAGCGCCTGGGAGTATGTGACTGCAGGGCTCCCATGGATTTGGCCGTGTCTGTAACTTTTTTCATTTTTTCGAGGGCTTTGTCTACTTTGGGGGCCAAATAGATGATCTTGGTCGAATGGGTGGTTTAATATAGAGGCTTGTACCTCCAGTTTAAACCCTGAAACTCTGAGCTAGGCATGGCGACGGAGAAGGACACTGGTGTTTATGGCCCTGGAGGCTGTATCAACTGCATCTAGGGCACAGCGTATCAAGGTATTAGTTATTGTTTTCCCCTCTTGAATCAGTTCATTAGCCCTAGTCTTGTACTTTTCAGGGAGATGGTGCATGATGGTCTCTAGCTCATCATAGTGCGCCCTGTCGTATCGGGCCAGCAGTGCTTGGGTATTGGCGATACGCCATATATTGGAAGCTTGAGACGCAGTGCGCTTCCCTGACGCGTCTAGGAGCTTGGACTCCTTGTCAGGTGGGGGTGCTTCGCCTGACGCCTGAGAATTTGAGCGCTTCCTATCTGTGGATACCACTAGGGAATCCAATGGTGCAGGGCCTTTAATGTAAGAAGGGTCTGTGGGGGCGGCTTTGTATTTCTTCTCTATACGAGGATTTAGGACCCTGGCCCTGACTGGGTCTTTAAAAACCTCAGGGGCATGTTTAATTACGCCCTTTAGCATAGGTAGAATGGCAGTAGACCTATGTGCATCGTCAAAGGTGTCTAGGAGAAAATCCTCCTCCACTGGGTCAGTATGTAACTCCACCCCGTGGTAGTGTGCCGCCCGTTGTAACAAATGGTGAAAACCCAAGGAATCTTCAGGTGGGGATGGCCTAGATGGGTAAAGGTCATCCTGTGGGACATCTGGGATGTCCGGATTGTTATAATCATCCCATGGGTCTGGAGATCCAGTAGGGGTGGGGTCTTGTGGCACATCTGCTGGGTCATAATAAGGGTCTCCCAAATCGTCTGGGACAGGAGACAAGGTGGGGGAACGATGAGGTGGGGGGGTGGAGGTGGAGAGGGTGGAGGAGGTGGGGAAGGCACCCTGAAAGGAGAAGTAGCAATGTCCTTTCTCTTTGGAGGTGGAGTTGGAGCCGGCTTGTCCAAGTGTCTCTTTTTTTAAGACAATGTCAAGTGTCCAGTTTTTGGATCCTTGGTGAATGTTTTTTGCAGAGGATCCGGTGTGAAAAGTTCCTGCGACACTGGTTGTTCGGTCGGCGCCGAAGGTTTCGGGGCAGACGGTCTTTTAGGCTTATTGAAGCCGTGCTTCTTTGGAACCTCCGATTTTTTGGTCGGTGCCGAAGAAGGTCTCGGCACGGGAGTGTCGATGCCGAGGGCCTTGTGATGTTTGGTCGGCGCCGGAGGAGCAGGTTTCGACACCGAAGATTTCGGTGCAGAGGTGGAGGCCGATTTTTTCTTCGGTGCCGAAGGGTGTTTCTCGGCACCGGTGGTCGGCTGGAAGGCTTAATAGACTTCTTTACCGGGCCCGAAGTTGGGGTGTGAGAAGCAGTGTCCTTGGTCTTGCCTAGGCCCGGAGGCGAAGGTGTGACCGAAGCCTTTTTCGGTATCGGCTTGGGCGTGGGAGGGGGAATTGTACTCACGACCGGCTGCGCCGGGGTGATGTCCTCCCCATCTGAGTCGTCGTCCTCCTGTTCTTTGTCCTGCTGTCCCGGAGCTTCGACGTCGTCCCCGAAGATGTCGACAGGAGCGGAAGTCGAGGAGTGCGCCATGTTCCGTCTAGCCCGTCATGTTCCGTCTAGCCCGTCAATCTCGAATGGTCTTTTTTGAGCGAAAAGACTTGCAGGCGGGACAGTCTCGGGCCTCGTGTTCTGGGGAGAGGCAGAGGTTGCACACCTCATGAAGATCGGTGTGGGGAAACTTGGACCCACATCGAGGGCACTTCGTGAAGGGAGTTCTTTCCATCAGCCGAGACCGGAGCCGGAATAGGCCCGAAGGCCGCCGTCGACGACCGGAATCGAAGAAGTGGCGAAGAGAAGACGAGTAAGATGATTTATTATCTTTGAAGAAGCTCGATGAGCGAGGATTTGTGCGTCGATCGGTGAACTGGGAAGTTCGGAACCGGAGCGCGTAGTATTCCATCCGAGCCCGATGGCGGAAAAAAACAATCTGAGGATGGAGCCGAAGCCCATGCGCAACACTAACCAGAGGAGGAGTCACCGACCTCGTGACTCCCAAAGACTTTCCAAGAGGAAAAACAAACTGCAAACATCCGGGCCCAACACCAGATGGCGATCTAGGCACAGTGTATAATCTGCAGCTCATATGCCTCGAACATAACTTTTTCAAAATGACATAATACATAGAATCAACCTACAAATTCAGATCAGTATATAAAAATAAACAGAATAAATTATGGATTTTATCTGGTCCACAGGAGAGTTGTAACGCCGACGCGCGTTTCGGTGTTTGACCCTATGTGGGTCTCACCTTCCTCAGGGCGAATATATTTAGGGCAGTGAACATGGGGCGTGCCTGAGCTTCTGGCTGTGCTGAAGGATAATAGTAGTTGGACAACTTTCCAAAAACGAATATAGAGAAATGAGGGATCCACGATGGGACCGTGAAACGCGAACAGAATTATGTGTACACAACGGAATAGATAAAAACAGCGATGTAGGAAAAAAACAGGGCAGGGCGCAAATTTAACCTCCAGACGGCTCCACGGGGTCTTTTTGTCAGTCGGTCAGCTTCTTTGATGTTTATAAATTTGCGACGTATAGCGCTTATTGATCTATTCAGGTAGAGAATGTTTGTATGAGTAGTCTGTCTAGTTCCCCTGTTATTCTCTACCTTATTTGTTTTCAGCGCCCCCCTCTGTTAGAGTGGATCTTGATGACTGACTGTGGAGACCTCACTGAATGCAATATTTCCAGTTGTCTGACTGGCGGTAATGTGGCATGGAGAATACGAATCCTTGTATTGCACTAGTCTATTAGAGGTGGTCGAACTTGCAAAATTTTTCCTCGATAGTATGTGTAATTTTGGAGGAAATTACACCAAATTAATTGTTTTGTGCAAAATGCGTTTAGCCGGTATCGTGCTTGAAAATTCAACGCCGCTTGTCCCCACTTAGTATACAAAGTCACATAAGATACAAGAGACTCGTCTCAATAGGTAATGTCTCAGCCTCAGCAGACATCAGTTTCACAGTTCCAGCAAAATATGTTGTGCTTGAACCAGTCTTCCATCGGAGAAAAGTTCTACCACAGACAAAACTCTATACACTAAGGCCTAGATTTGCGAACAGTTTACATCTGGTTTGTGTTACTTTTTTAAACACAAATTGTTGTGGTGGGTTTCTACAATCCTATGCAAATCACAATTTCTGTTAGATTGTCACCCAAAGTTACGCAAAACTGCTTAATTTACTGAATTGTGTTACTGTGTGTCAAGAGTGCGTTCCAATTCAGCCACCCATGGGTTGTAATGCAAATCCCTATCTAGAAAGGACTGTGAACAGGAATTTGCGCCAGAATTGTCTGTGTCCTCGAGGCAGGCATACAATAACAAATGTTTTTATTTCTCCTTGTTTTTCCCACTGTGTATGTGTGCCATATTGTACAGCAAACATACAAAGGTGGCAATGCCATTAAGCACTCTTTTTGTACTGGAAGGACAACTTCCAGCAGAAAATCTAGGCTTCCTACAATGCAACACCCTTGCACTATGGGGCATGGGCGTTTGTGTTGGTGCCTGGCAGTCAAAAGTGTACCAGTGCAGGAAGATAGCAGAACATCGCCACATCTTAATAGATATGGTGGTGTTCTGCTCTCTTTTTTTCATGCAACGCAGCAGCATTACTGGGCTCCCTTGCTTTAGTGCTATTTAAATCTGGGCCTTTGATATGTGTAATATTTTTTTTTATTTAGCCGTAGTCATCATCCTACTTCAAGCATTATCTCAGTCGAAAATGCCTCCAATAATAATCGACTCACAAAATAACCGGGAATTTTAGGAGGCATTGTTACACGCCTAGAAATCTGCAACATGTCAGAGGAGACACCATATTTCATTTGTCCACTTCAATGCATTATACAGTAAATATTATTCTATTTGACGAAATTAATTACAATGTGAATGCTTGGGGCATTGTGTCAGACTAACTGCATATCTTACATTATTTTAAGGTAGGTTTAAAAGTCCAGCTATGGTCGGGAAAATATTTCAAATGTTTAAGAAGGTCATTTTGTGGATGTTCCCAACCTTTAAAACATCCTAACGCGAAACAGTCTTAAATACACCTGTATTCCACTTATGGGAGGCACTTGTGACAGTGGGAAGTCCACTCGTCTGATAAGATTTTCTAGTGCCGAAAGTGCAATTGCCACTAGGAAAAATGTTTGGCGATCCTTTTTTTGTAATTTGGATAATGCATTCATAATAGTAGAGTAGAAATATGTAAAGTAGAAATATTTAATTTAGTATTTTTTTTTTAATGTTTATAACATGTCATTTCTTTTTTATAATCAAAAATACCGACATTTAACATAAGGGGTAGCATGACGATAGGGAAAAAGGGTGAAGGGTATTCAGAGATCATGGCCTGGGTGACTTTTAGGATTATGGTTTAGTCTAAGTATTAATGTTTACACTTCTGGATTACATTCTGGGCATCATGACCAAAACTGTGGTAACTTTATTTTTTATCACAACAAATTTTAGTAGGTTTTTGTGCACATACATGGCTCGAGTGACCCAGGGTGACATATCAAATGATGAACGTAACATAACAGGTATGTCGGAAAAAGGAAAAAAGAATATTAAAAGAAAACTAGCAACTTGCAAAGACCAACCCACCCTTTCACCACCAATCTCCACAGACTGTCGGTGTGATCGCCAGTGTTTAGTTCACTGCATTCGGGCTCCTACCCTTGTTGCCCAGGCCACATTCCTGTAGAAACACGTCAATCCCAGAGCCATGAGATTGTGTCAGTTATAATACAATGCCTCTATAGCCTTCCCATCTTTGTCAAGTTTTGAATTGCTTCGGAGGGCAGCCCCTCGCCTGATAGACAGCTACTTCCAATGCCCTGCAGTTATCCATGCCTCTTTTCCATACTGCCAGTGGAAGCTGAGTTTCTGCCTTCCATGTCTTAGCTATATCTCGTTTGGCAAGAGTAAGGCCCAAGAATAGAACTGCACGTTTGTACCTATTGTCCCCAATACCCTCTGTGCTGTGTAGGAGGATACGTTTGGGATCCTATGGTATGACCCATGAGAGGACTTCACCCAAACAGAAGATCAACTCATCCAGTGCCGTACAGCTCCACACCGAATGCAAGACGGTACCCTCTGCCATACTACAGCGGAGAAGTATAGGGGAGGCTACCAGACCCATGCGCCATAGTATCGCGTATAGTAGATCCTGTGCAGGTATTTAAATTGAATAAGGTGGACCGAAACTGCAGCCTTCCCAGGTGCCCCCAGGGCCTCTGTCCAGTCGTCATTGAGTTATGTGTCTAGGTCTCTCTCCCAAGCTGCCCGAAGAGCGGGTAGTATGTTGGTATTATTGGTGAATAGGGTTCGATATATTTTGGTAATTTTATGGTATTCCAGATACCCCAGAAGGAGTTTGCCCTCAAGGGAATAGAATTTCGGGAGGGGTGTGATGTGCTGTATGTATGAGGTGAGCGTGTGGCGGAGTTGGAGGTAGCGGTGAAATGGACTACGGTGTAGTTAGTATTCTACCTGCAAGCCGTGGCATGATTTCAGCACTGTGTCCTGAATCATGTCGCCCAAAGTGGAGATCTTGTGTGGTAACCTTATTTTGGGTATTTAAATGTCGATAGTCTGCTTCCAATAAACTTTTTTTTTTTTTAGACATTACATGTTAGGTATTATCATTTACAGAGTTATGATTTTTTAATTCTGCCTAAAGATGGCAAATTTTCACCTGTACCTGACACCACAGACATGTTCACACACTAGCCTCAATAACACATTGTTTTTAAACAGTGTACGCTGCTAATGCTTTGCTGTTTGCAATCATTGTAAAGAACAACTGCTACTATTGGTCAAAGAAATGGCACTAATTTTATCCACTTTGGTAGGGAGAAATGGCCAATTAGCCCTTCTTTAGCACGGTTATCTATGCATACACTAACATGATGACGGTTATAGTTTTCTCTCTCTCGCACTAAACAAACACAATACAAAACATTAGCCAACTTCTCCCACAGAACCATCTCTCAGAATGAGAGCAAGAAGACACCAATAGCGGTGTCACCATAATAGAAAAGTCATATGAGGCAAGGTGATCTCCCTCAAGACATTCTTGTTAAGGTATCAAAGTAATCAGGAGCGCTCTCTTAGCATTCATTACTACACACACACAGACACAGGATCTATAAAGAGGGGAAGTTTGCAACGTTTGGGGTTACAGTCACGTCGCAGAAGTTACTTGTGTAACGATAGATCTGTAGTAGACATTAGTTAGTGATAGATTCCTTACCTTAGAATATCCCCAGCCGTCAGACTGGATCCGGAAAGTTTTGTCAGCAGTACCCCTGCGCGTCGGTAGGTGTAGTCATGCGGCTCCGCGTACGTCGCTGGCGTCGTAGTCGCCAAGATGACGTAGTCGGAGCTACTTCGACGTGCCCACGCGCGCCGACGTCAGTTCTGTACATGACTTTTCCGCGCCAGGAACGCAGAGCCATGCCAGAGACCGATTACTGGTGCAACAGAACTAGGGCCCTGAAAGGGATGACCTGAACCCTAGAGAACAGTTCGCAGAACGGAGTGGATGGGCGGGCGGTAAGGAATCTATCACTAACTAATGTCTTACAGATATATCGTTACACAAGTAAGTAACTTGTGTATCTGAAAGAGACATGTTAGTGATATATTCCTTACCTTAGAATACATACCCATGCACTACCAACCCCGGTGGTGGGTCTGCGAAGTGAGATTACACCAGAAAGTCACAGAGAACTGAACGGCCAAAGAAGCAGTCTCTCCGGACTGGACTGTCAAGGCAATAGTGCTTAGTGAAAGTATGCAGCGAGGCCCAAGTGGCTGCTTGACAGATGTCTTGCACGGGGACACCACGTCCCAAGGCCGTAGTAGCGGCAGTCGCCCTGGTAGAATGGGCACGCAGTCCTACCGGAGGATCCTTTTTAGCCAGAGAGTTACAGGCTTTAATGCACAGGACAAACCATCAGGATATAGTCCGCTTGTGCACAGCCCAGCCTTTCTTGGCGCCCACATAGCCAACGAAGAGCAGGTCATCCACCCGGAACTGTTGTGTGCGGTTGAGATAGAACGAAAGCGCACGTTTGGGGTCCAGACGGTGGAGCCTCTCCTCTTTTCTTGAAGGGTGCGTACGCGGAAAGAAAGTGGACAGATTGACAGTTTGCCCGAGATGAAAGGCTGAGACTACTTTGGGTAGAAAGGAGGGACGCGGTCGAAGCACAACCTTGTCCGGATGAATCGCCAGGAAAGGAGGTTTACAGGAAAGAGCCTGGAGCTCACTCACCCGCCAAGCGGAGGGGATGGCCACCAGGAAGACAGTTTGCAAAGTTAATAACCGCAAAGCACAGTTATGAAGAGGTTCAAAGGGAGCGCGCATCAAGTATGTGAGAACCAGGTTTAAGTCCCATTGAGGCATTACAAAAGGAATAGGGGGGAAAAGGTGAGTAATGCCTTTGAGAAATCTATTGACAACTGGGGACTTGAAAAGAGAGGGCTGATCAAGCAGCCTAAGAAAGGCCGAAAGAGCAGAAAGGTAGCCCTTGATAGTGCCCAGAGCAGAGCCCTGCTGGGTCAAAGAGAGAAGGAACAAAAGGACCTCAGAAAGAGGGGCAGAAAGGGGATCCACAGCTTTCGCCGTGCACCATGCCACAAACTTCTTCCACTGGCAGGCGTATACAGTTTTAGTTGAGCAACGCCTGGCTGCCAGAATCACATTACAGACTTCAGGTGGCAAGTCAAATGGAATCAACCGTCGCCGTTCAATCTCCACGCAAGGAGGTGGAGGCTGGACAGGTTCGGGTGGAGGACCATTCGCTGTTGCTGCGACAGGAGATCCTCCCGAACAGGCAGTTGTATCGGGGGATCCACACTCATACTGAGTAGCTCGGGATACCAAACTCTTCGAGCTCAGTCCGGTGCCACAAGAATGACTTGGGCCCGGTCGCGTCAGATTTTCCTCAGCACTCTGGGTAGAAGTGGTATAGGTGGACAGGCGTGCAACAGACCGCAACTCCACTCGCGATGAAAAGCGTCTCTGAGCGAGTGCCGCCTTGGAAACTCCAACGAGCAGAACTGCTGACATTGCGCATTCTCGTCGGTGGCGAATAGATCTAACCAAGGTTCTCCCCACTGCTGAAAGACACCTTGTGCCACCTCCAAGTGAAGACGCCATTCGTGTTCCAACATGCACCTACGGCTGAGTTTGTCCGCCCTGACGTTCCAGCCATGTCCAGAGACGCAGAGCCTCCTGACATAGGGTTCACGACCCCACCCCGCCTTGCTTGTTGCAGTACCACATGGTGGTGGTGTTGTCTGTGAACACCAGCACTACTCTCCCCTTGACAGAGGTAAGGAATGCTTTCAGTGCAAGTAGGATCGCCCTGAGTTCCAATAGGTTGATATGGAGCTTGGACTCCACCGGAGACCAGAGGCCTCTGATCTCCGCCTCTCCCACGTGGCCGCCCCATCCCAGGAGGGACGCGTCCGTCACCACTGTGTGCTCCGGTTGGGGAAGAGAGAGGGATCTGCCGCTGACCCAAGGCTGGTCCGTGAGCCACCACTGCAAGTCCTGTGCAGTGCCCTCCGAGATCTGGACGTAGTAGGACAGGTTTCACCGATGCTGCGTCCACTGGAACTTCAGGTCCCACTGCAGAGCCCGCATATGTCACCTGGCATGATTGATGAGCAGGATGCAGGAGGCCATGAGGCCCTGCAGCCTCAGGGTCTTCCTGACCGAAACCCAGGACCAGGGCCGAAAGATTGGAATCATAGCTCGAATGTCCCAGACTCGCTGTTTGGGAGGTTAAACCCAAAACTGCGCCGTATCCCGAACCGCTCAGATGAAGAGGAGCTTCTGAGAGGGAATTAGGTGCGACTTCGGCACGTTGATGGAAAACCCCAGCAAATGCAGGAGGTTGGCCGTTGTCTGGAAGTGGGAGACGACTGCCTAGGGCGAGCCCACCTTCAACAGACAGTCGTCGAGATGGGGGAAGACTGAAACCCCCGATCTGCGCAGATGAGCTGCAGCCACCGCCATCACTTTCGTGAACACCTGAGGGGCGCTGGTAAGGCCAGAAGGGAGCATGGTGAACTGAAAGTGCTCGTGGCCTACCGTGAACCGTAGGCAACGCCGGTGGGCCAGCAGGATGAGGATATGAAAATAGGCATCCTGCAAGTCCAACGCTACCAGCCAGTCTTGCGGGTCTAGGGCAGACAAGACCTGAGCAAGCGTGAGCATCTTGAACTTCTCCTTCCGGAGGAAGGGATTGACGTTCCAGAGGTCTAAGATAGGACGCAGGCTCTTGTCTTTCTTTGGAACCAAGACGTAGTGGGAATAACAACCACGACCTACTTCTAGCGTTAGACCGCGCTCAATGGCCCCCTTAGCCAAGAGGGCCACAACTTCCTGCTGGAGAAGTGTCAAGTGATCCCCCGACATGCGGTGGCACTGAGGTGGCATGGCTGGAGGGGTAGACTCGAAGGGGAGGGGGTATCCCCTTCAGACTATCTGGAGAACGCACCTGTCCAAAGTGATGGTGAGTCAGTGGGGGAGGTGATGGCGAATCCTGCCGCCCACTGGCGTCCGGTGGGCCTGAAACACCGGACAGGGAAGGTTTTGAGGCAGTGGTGCAGGGGTGTTGGTGGGTTGACCCGCCCGCTGGCCCCGGGACACACCACGGCAGGCCCCACGACCGTGGCAGCGCTGAGGTTGCGTTGGCCGGCGGTTCTGAAAGGAACGCGCTTGGGCGCCTCGACCCGGACCTCGAAAGGAGCGAAAAGCAGACATCGAGGGAGCGCGTGTGGAGGCGAGACCGAAGAATTGGTCCGTAGCCCAAGAGTCCTTAAAGCGTTCCAGGGTGCTATTCGCCTCGACACCAAAGAGGCATGTGCCATCAAAGGGCATGTCCAACAGAGTGTTCTGGACATCCCCGGAAAATCCAGTAGTTCGGAGCCAAGCGTAACGGTGGAGCGCCACCGTTGTGGAAAGAGCCCTGCCGAGGGAGTCGGCCGTGTCAAGTCCACAACGGATAGTGAATTTGGCAACATCTCTCGGTAATGGCCTGGGAGAGCACCGCCAGAGCTTCCACAGGGCACTGAGGCAGCACCTGTGCCACGGTGTCTCACACAGAATGTGAGTTGCGGCCCGACAGGCACACAGTATTCACCGCCTGCAATCCAGAACTGGCAGAAGTGAAGATCTTTTTCCCAAATTGCTCCAGTTTGTTAGATTCCTTGTCCGGAGGAGCAGAAGGGAATGCGCTCGGAGAGGCAGGGGCCTGGACAACCAGACTCTGAGGCGTCGGGTGTTGTGTGAGAAAGCTGGGGTCGCCAGGCGATGGCGGTGTGCTACACCCTTATCCACAGGAACCCCTGTGTTAGGTTTGTTCCAGGTGCTTACCAGGATGTCAGTAAGGGCGTCGTTGAAGGGCAGCAGCGGCTACGCAGAGGAGGATGCTGGCTGCAGCACTTCAGTCAGGAGATTGGTCCTGATAGGCACAGAAGGGAGCTCGAGGTTAAGAGCCTGAGCTGCCCTTCGCAATACCAAAGAAAAAGTCCCAACCTCCTCTGTAGACACGGAAGAAGGGGACAGGGTACCAGGGTGTGGAGAGAAATCCAAATTGCCTGGACCTTCCATATCACCCTCCCAGTCCGGCTTCCTCCTCGCATTGAGCTGCGAGAGGGTCCTCAGACCCCTCCCAGTACTCCCCTTCGTCCGCCGGCTGTGGAAGAGGCCGGTAAGGACGAGGTGCCCGGAGAAATGGGAAAAACTCCCCACCTAGAATTGGAGGGTAGTAGACCAATCCAGGATCACCGCAGTCCGGTGTCGTGTCTGGCGCCAAGGCCGGAGGCGCCGCAGGGGATCGTGCCGTCGTAGCCGGGGCCAAAAGAGGCAGCACGGGGGCAGAACCACCCAACGGGCCCATGGGGCCCGAAGGCGCTCCGGAGGGACCCGATGGGGCGAACAAGCGGCACATGGCCGACAGGAAGACCTGCATTTCATCCGGAGTCACGTACGTGCCCGGGAAGGGCAGGTAGGCCGCAGGCTCCATCAGAGCCGCAGGGGAGTGACCGCCCTCCACCGCGTCTTGCGACCGGTGAGGGGTAGACCAAGAGCGACGTCGCTTCTTCGATTTCTTAAGGCGCCGTGACTTACCTGTCCCAGAATCCGACGAGCAATGGTGTCGGCTTCGCGACCGGTCCCTCGACCTCCCACGTGAGCGGGACCTTGAGCTGCGCGGAACAGATTGTCAGACCTCCAACAACTTTCGGGAATGCTCCCGCAAAGCTTTCGGCGCCATGGACTGACAATCGGGGCACGCCTCAGGGTCATGGGCGTGCCCCAAGCAGAAGAGACGCACGTCGTGCGGGTCTGCCACCGACATGTTCCGACGGCAGGCCCTACAGGACTTAAACCCAGGCATCCCTACTGCACCAGGAGTAGAGTATTCGAAAAAACAAGAGAAACAAGTGCTCAGAAACCAAGTTAATATATTAACTAGGGGTACCGCTCTCTCGGATCTGCGCTTGATGGTACGGAAAAAGAAAGAACGGACATCAGTGCGCGTGGGCGCGTCTAAGTAGCTCTGACGACATAATCTCGGCGGCTACGACGCCAGCGACGTACGTGGAGCCGCATGAAGCCTACCGACGCGCAGGGGTACTGCTGACGAAAAACTTTCCGGATCCAGTCTGACGCCTGGGGATATTCTAAGGTAAGGAATCTTTCACTAACATGTCTCTTTCATATATAGCAACATTTAGAAGAATGCGCCTCTTTCTGGAACAGATTTGGCGTGCTACCGAATGTGTTGAATAGACTCCATTTTAATGTATTAGGTAGGCAGACACCAAGAACAACCATAAGGCTTTACTTTTTATAAAGGTATCCAAGAAAGGATTGCTGTCAGAAAGCACAAATTATACGTATTCAGGGTGTCGTCTAATGTCTGTCTTGAATGGTGGTCACTTCGATCGGATATATAAATGGTGTCAGGGCAGATGATGGCTGGGATTGAACATCATGGTCTACGCCATCCCCTTGGGAGTCATGTCCAGTCTGAACATGCACTGGCGATGCCAATAGTTCTGGCTTTAAAGTGCTGCTTCCTGCACTCCATCTGTCATACCACTCCACCTGAATGCACATATTTGCACCTCTTACCTTGCACACACGTGGCCCACGCTGTCCTCACACAAGCATGCCGGTGTATTTTGGGCCCCAGGGTGCTTGAGGGTACGAGAGCTCAGCTGGAACTGTCCTGAGGCCATATAGGGTACCCAGGTATCTTCTTGTGGCCGCCTGCCTCATACCATGCGGCTGGTCTCTTTTGCGGCACAGACAGGCTCTATCATCCCCCTTCTCTCTTCTTTGTTGAGGGGTAAGGGGAGGATTGGCACTACTCCTGTTGCCTGAGTGGACCCTACTGGTGAGGCTTCCCTGGAGCAGGGAACAGCTAAGCTGTGGGTCATGAAGGACCTGCACACGGTTCCTCCTCCTCCTTTAAAAGAGGGATACCAATGAAACGTCCGTGCCTGGTTTAGTGTATTTAGGAGTGCTGCCACTCCAAAGGAGTCTCATTAGCATCGACTGGTTTCAGGATGACTTCTTACAGTGCCACCAGTGTCCCTCCCCTCTGCCTCCAGGACCAAGCCCTTAACTCTGAACTACTAGATGAGCACTGCCATGTCATGAAGTGTATGGTGGACCTCGTTTACACACGGATTTTGCAGGAGTACACAACTATTTTCCAATCAAATACTTGTAGAGAAGATAAGCAGCAAGTGAGCAGAGCCAGAGCCCCACTGAGTTTTACTTCTTAATGTTTTTTTCTGGTGATAACATAAGCTCTGCCAGACAGCTGTGCCGCCAAACTAAAGCTAAAAATATTTTTAGGGGGTTCCATTTTAGAGCCAAAACTTAACCTTGAATTTATGGAAAATATTATTCTTCAGCTGGAGGGTTCAAAGTTAACTGTAATGTTAAGTATTCCTATAGCAAATTTTTCAATCAATACTAGAGTGTGGACATCCACATTGTTAACAGAACATTTCCACCACAGGTACAGTCCAGAATTGGCTTCAGAATCTAGCCGCTCATAAAGGTCCTTGAATTCTCGTTTACCTGAGTCACTGTGGTCTGTTGACAGTATATTTGGTTGTGTGTCATACTATTTAGTGGTTACTTATGTTGAATAGGAAAAATGCTCAAACAGTGGGGGACTAACAGCCCTGGAAACCTGGAGTAAGTCAGCAGCAGATAGCTGGCAAAGTTAGACTGGGCTAACACATTGTTTAGTGATGGGCCATATTAAGTAGTGCAGGACAGTTCTAGTTCCGGAGCTCTGTGTAGCCTATTTTATGCATGGGATAATATGCAGACACAGTACAGCTAGCTTGAATAAATTAGCATGTTAGCAAAGGAAGCAACTGCCTGGGCTGCAATTCTGTAAAAAGATATTACCAAACAAGCCACACAAGGAATAGCAAGCAACACATTAAGGTAAAGTGTCACTGGTATGATGATTCTTGCAATGTCAGAGCGCATACTACAATATTCCATCTACACCATCCCCATCCTCCCAAATGCTGTATCCTAAATTTGCTTAACTATTGGGTCAGATTAGACTCAACTTCATTTAACTTTGTTTTCCCCAACAAATATTTTATTGTTTTTATAATTTTAACTCTCCTTCCGGTGCTGCAGTTCCGACAGTTATAACAACATAACATCAGCCTGTCTACAATTGACATTTGTAGTTTAAATTAACTACCCGTGAACATACAAGAAGTCAATAGAACACAGTTTGATGGTAATTTCTCGAGTATACTTTGAGTCAGTATTTGTCAAGGGGCTCCATATGCCGGTCCTGTGCTTCACTGTACCATTTTTAATGCTCTCCGTGATTTAGGGAAACTAAACACCATTCTTTAATCAACAAATAGTTCATTATAGATGGCCATTGTTGGTCAAATTTGTGGTCCCTACCAATGAGTGACCATGTCAATTTCTCTATAGCCAATGATCTCCACAGGATTCCTTACCCATATCCACATTGTTGGCAGGTTTGGAGATTTCCATTTTAACACGATTAGTTGTTTGGCAGCCAGAGGTATGTTCAATATGAGTCTGCAGTCACCTTTTGTCATGTGGTGTAACTTTGGAGGTTGAATACCCAGGATGATCACCACCGGGTTCATTCCCAGTGAATACCCTACAACTCCTTTTACATGGCTAAGGACCTCCATCCAGAAAATGTGTAATTTTGGACATTGCGACCAGACATGCAATGCTTCCCCTTCCTCTCCACATTCCCTGTCGCACAGACCCTCGACGGAGTCGTACATTTGTTATCAGTGAACTGGAGTGACGTGCCAGTGCATCACTATTTTATACATCGATTCTCCAATTGGTACACTTTTTTTATTAGCTGGGAATGTCGGACCACAGTTTTGCCCATTGTGATAGCAACGTCTGATCAGTGAAAATCATTATGAGCTACTGAAGGCTAAAAAACTCGTTCATGGTTTCCAAATAAACCCATGCACATGTTCATTGACTTGAAGCCTAATATCATTAGAGCCAGATACTATGGTTTGAACAAAATACTTTGACTAGGGACACTATGACAGGGCTGTCATGTGTGTCAGTGGGAGCGTGATCTTTGCGGATGTTTGAACATGCATACGTATAATTGGGATATATATGTATGGGTGACTGAGAGCCTGTGTCATATGTACTTGCGGCATAGAATATACCTTTCGCTATATGTGGCACGTTACAAGTATAACACAAACCTACAACCGTTTTTTTAAATGGGAGAAATTTAAAGTACAGAAAAAGGTTCTGCAAAAATGTTCAAAATATGGATCATTTTTCTGCACTTTAAATTTCTCCCACTTAAAATAATGTGTATTGTGAGAAGTTGGCCTGATGTATGATGTCACTAGTTCTAGTGTACACCTTATATCAGTCCAAATACCCTTATGGTGATTGGTTGTAAAGTCAACCTTATAGACCAGCTATCCTAGTGGTAGCATGGACAAGAGCAGTCTTAGGCTAAACTCTGAATGGCATGTGAAGCCAGCTGTGATACCATATATAATCCCTTGAATACCAAATGAAAGGACACCACAACAGATATATATATAAAATAAAGTGTATTTATTCTAGACAAACCCTCAGCACTCTTTATGAGATTAGAGGTAAGTACAACACAGTCTTATTTAAGCATACATTAAATCACACAGGTAAGTAATACAGTTAGGCCCTAGGGGCCACGCAAACCATATACTAAGTAAGTGGTATAAGAACCACTGTCACGGAAATAGAATAGGCCTAGGCCTAGGGAATCGCTGGGGCTACACTACACTAGCGTTAGTTAGGAAGTGGGAGGCCCACGGGATTCGTGTGCAGAGTGGAAACACTCACGCGTAATGCGTAAAAGTCAATAGCAATAGTACAGTTTAGAAAACGGTAGATTTAGGACACTTCCGGAGTAGCTAGGAAGTTGAGACTTGAAAACTAGACACTAGGATAGTCACTATCCTGATGAGCACCGGAGTACCCAAGTTACCTAGCCCACAGGCTGCGGGTGCATAGGGGTGAAGATGCGTCGGTTTTCGTCGTCGACTCCTATGGATGCCTGAAGAAAGATGCTGACAGGCAGTCAGTGAAGAGTGTCCGGTGGATCCCAAGGCTGGGATCAAGAAGAGAGGAAACCTGCAAGCAGAAGGGACAGAGTCAAGGTCACTAGCCAGTGACCACGTGGAACCAGGAAGGAACCAGGCGATGTCGTGAAGATTGCAGGTGAAGGTGAAGCTTGTCGCTGCAGCCAGGAGGACCAGGAAGCGTCGAGGACGACCAGGACCAGGAGGCGAGCTGTCCCACGAAGGCTCTTGCTGTCGGCGGCGTCGAAGTTGGACTAGGACTCACCAAGCCTTGGCAAGCGGAACCCACGAAGAACGGAGGACTTGCTTCTGGTGCAGACCAGGAAGGTCTGGGGTGCTTCTTCTTTGCAGAGAAGCGGGAGCCAGTCTGGAGGAGCCAAACCAGCGCAGAAGATTTCAGGGTGCGTCGTCACAAAGGCCACTAGCCAGCGGGCAAGCAACCGGACAGACGCGGCAAGCAGGAAAATGCTGAAGGGCCCCACGCAGGACTCGTGGAGTGTGGGGGGCTGATCTTCGGTGCAGATGGTGCTTGGGGTTGGGGCTTCTCAATCCCCGGTGCACAACTTCGAGGGTACCTCAGAAGCTGCGCTTTAAGTTACTAGCCACTTTTTCCAGGTAGCCGGTCCCACGTCGCTCGTCGCCTCCACGGATCTCAGCTTTGCTGTGGATCAGGGTCGGAGAAGTCTGGAAGTCAAGGCTCTGGTCAGGCTCTGCAGTCGGTTCCTCGTAGAACGTGGGCAAAGCAAAGGGTAGTCTCTTGATGGTGCCTGTTTGCACAGGGTAGCCACTCCTTGGCTACAAGGGAGATTCTTCAGTCTTCTTCTTTCGTCGAATGTCGAAGGTCCAGAGTTTCTGTTCAGTTTTGCAGGTTCAGGATAATCTAAAGTCTTGAGGCCCAACTCCCACTCTTATACTAATCTGGGGGGCTGGGATACCTGCTAGGTCACGCCTTATGGGTGGGACCTGGGAGGGGGTGGTTACACCCACTTCCCTTTGTCCAGTTTCGCGCCAGAGCTGGGGCTGGAGTGCCTCAGCGCCGGTTTGAACTGGACTATGCAAGGAACACCTTGTGTGCCCCAGGCATGTCTCATTCCTTTCAGCCCACCCTGCCCCAATACACTAAAGGCTGTCTGGGGAGGTGCTAGCACCTCCCCTAGCAGGAAACCTATTGTCCAGGCCTCCCTGGCTGGGATCACTCCCAGCTGCAGGAGGTCAGACTTGTGTCTGTGGCAGCAGCATCCATTTTGTGATGCTGAGGCTTTGGTTAGAGTTAAACAGCAAAGTAGGATTTTAACATGTCTCTCCCTCTAGAAGGGAGGAATAATATCCTCATCACCAGAAATGGTATGGGGGTATTATTCCAAAGTGTTAGACACCTTACACGACATGTTTTGATAAAGCCAAACCATAGTTACCATAACCGTTTAAGATTATAAGGCACTTTAAGAGTATATGGTAGGCTATATCATAGAACAGCTATAAGGACATGGTTCCGAAAGCTGCAGACAGGCTCAGCTCATGCTAGAGCACCATCTCACATGTTACCAAGCACTCTGCCTCCAGGATTGTTAAGGCCTGCCATAGGAGTGACTGATAGGTACACATGTGTCTATATATAAGGGTAGATATAGGCATACTATATCTAAGCAAGGGGTGATTACACTACCTTGCCCCAGCTGAGTGATCAGTCAGTTGTGTCTGATTGGAAGGCCAGACCAGGGGTGGCATAATACATGCTGCAGCCCCTGGGAGGCCTAGGGTACACCTATGCCCTGGGTACCTAGGGTACACTGTACAGGGTCCAATAATGTGATCCTTACCAATTGGTTATGTACCTAGGGTACATGGAGTCCATTTTAAAGAGAGAGCAGACAGCCTGAGACCCTGAATGGCAGGATCTCAGGCCAACTAAGTCGAAAAACCAGCTAGACACTAGGCAAAAAGTTGGGGGTAGCCATAGTCAGATATCCACCTTCCTACACAACCCCCCCCCCCAAACGAAAGGAGATAAGGCTGGCCTTGACAAGGTAAGCCTCTATTGCCTAGGTGGCCATATAAGGAAGAACCAGCACTGGCATGGTTACCCCCTGTCTCATGGTCCACTAAGCAATCCCTCATCCTAAAGGTATCATAGGGTCTCCACCATAGGGAATCTCTACCTTGGGTGTGTCTTTGCAAAGTAAAAGGCTGGTGTTGAGATGGAGTACTGAAGTGAGTGTCCTCAAAGTGAGGCCTCAGCTTCCTCCAATCATCCTCCACCATGGATGCCTTTCTTTCTTTCACTGAGTTGCACTGTGCTCTCAGGGTCAGCCTCTGGCTACCTAAAGCTGGAGGCTGGGTCCCTTTTGTGGGCTTACTGGAGGGACAGGTCAGGTTTGGGGCCCTAAGGTCCCAGGTTTGCCTGTGCCCAACAGAATCCCTCTGGGGGAGGTCCCTAACTACCTGTAAAGGGGATCCCTCAGGAATGTTTTTACCCATCACCTGGCTAGGGCTACTAGCCAGGCAATCCTCATTCTTTTGATTGGGGGGTTCTTGTTGACAGGGGCCCTCTTGGGGTCCACTGGCCTCCCTGCCCTCTGCAGCCCTGGGCTGACTGAGGCAGGGTAGAGAGAGGCAGGCTACCTGCACCAGACTGGGTCCCACCTTGGAAGGGGCCACTGACATCAGAGGCTCTGCCAGGCCAGGCCTGGCTACCTCTGGGGCAGTTCCTTCACAAGGGGTGAGGTCAGATCCCTGAGGAGGCTGACCTTTTCCTAATGTCTGGGGAGAGGGAGACTTTTCTTCCTCCCCACTACACCTAAGTCAGTCTGAGTATGGGCTGAGACCATTACAGCCTTGCCAACCTTTTCAGGGAGGCACTCAGTTTGTGTTTGAGCTGTGACTGTCACAGCTCTGCCAATCTCTATAGGGAAGTCTGTCTTTGCCTGGGCTGTGGCTACCACTGCCCTTCCAACCTTTCCAGGGAGGAAATCTACTTGGACAGGGGTTGTGACTGGCACAACCCCACTACGCTTTTGTGAAAGGCCTACCGTTTTAGAATGGGTGTCTTGTTCAACTCCAGCCCAAGCTGAGAGTTCTAAGTCATTCCCCAGTAAGCAGTCCACAGGCAAGGTTGGAGACACTGCCACCCTTTTGGGGCCAGTGACACCTCCCCAGCTGAGACATACCTCTGCCATGGGACGACTGTTCTGTTTGCCATCAATGTTAGTTACCTGGTATGAGAACCCAGGCAAAAGCTGCTCAGAGGGAACTAGCCTATGGGCCACCATAGTGATGCTAGCTCCAGTGTCTCTGTAGGCCTCAGCTTTTCTACCATTGATGTAGGGCTCCTGTCTGTACCTACCCAAAGTGTTGGGACAGGCAGTGAAGTTGGCAAACCCCATGCCACCATCACAGACAAGAGTAGCTGCTGTAGGGGAATTGGCTAAGCCAGGATCCCCCTGTGTTCCCCAAGACAACCCAACCAAATTTTTGGGGGCACTCCCACCACCTGGGGGATTACTGCTGACAGTAATAGGTGGTGTGACGGGAGTAGTTGGAGGAACAGTTTTGTTTTTAGCCCTTGGGCAACTGCTGTCAGTTTTCCAATGCCCAGGAGTTTTACACTCATGGCAGTGAGGCTTTTTAACTGTGGTAGAGGAGGGAGCTTGGGACCCACCACCCTGTGTGGAGTTTTGGGGCCCTGAGGAAGATTTCTCTTTTGCTTTATCCCCACCCTTCTCTTGAGGCTTGGTGGTATCTTTCTTTTGGTCACCACCCTGATTTTTAGGCCTAATCCTGGTCCTGACCCATTTATCTGCCCTCTTTCCCAATTCTTGGGGAGAGGTCAAATCTGAGTCTACCAGGTGTTGATGGAGGAGCTGGTTTTGACAATTACTAAGGATCTGCTCCCTCATAATCAAGTTGTACAATCCTGTATAGTCCTGCACCTTGCTGCCAGTTAACCAACCTTCCAAAGCCTTAGTGGCACAATCCATAAAATCAAACCAGTCCTGTGTCTGTCTTCTGGGTGTCTCTGAACAACAACCTATATTGCTCAGTGGTTAAGCCAAACCCATCTATCAGAGCACTCTTCAGGACTTTGTAATTGTTTGCATCCTCATCACTGACTGTGAGGAGCTTGTCTCTACCTTTGTCAGAAAAGGAGAGCCACAAGATAGCTGCCCACTGACTCTGGGGAACCTGCTGTACTTTGCAGGCCCTCTCCAAAGCAGTCATCCACTTGTGGATGTCATCCCCATTCTGATATGGGGGGGACTATCTTGCTTAGGTTTCTATGGTCATAAGACCTATCCCTATCTCTAGGAATGTTGCTGCCACCAGTGGGTTCTAACCCACTTAACTTTTGTTCTCTAGCCAGAGCAAGCTTCTCTTTGGCAAGGGCAAGTTCTTCTCTCTGAATCCTCAGATTAGCTTCCCTCATTCTGGCTTCATGCTCCTTTCTCTCAGGGGAAGTCATTCCCCTGTGAGAGGAAGCATTAGAGATGTTAGAGACATGGGAGTGGATGGATTCCCTTGAAGGGGATCTGTCCCTCCTGCTTCTCTGTGTAAGCCTACTTGGGGGTCCGTATGGGGGGGACCCCATCCAAACTCCCATGTAAGCTTAGGTTAGCCTGGCTAAGTCTTCCTACTTGGCCCTGGCTGTCTACCTCTTCATCTGAAGTCCCATCTGACTCCTCTGTGGTGGGTAGACCCTCCTCTGTACCTAGGGTACCTGCCTGAGATGCCCTAAGAGGATCATACTCCTCTAGGAGTTGTCTTAACTGAAGGAGGGTAGGGTTTGCACCCTGTTTTATTCCTCTGGAGGTACACAAGTGTCTCATCTCCTGGAATGTTAAGGTATCATATCTAGAGGGGGTCTTTTGCAGACCTGATCCTCCTGAGAGAGCATCTACTTGATCTCCTCTCAGAGACATGATCTAGTGAGGGTGTGGTGTGTGCACCTACCTACACTAGTTGTTTCTACTAAACCTCTCTAGTAGTTGTAGTCAGGGTGTGTTACTCCCTTCAACCTACAACTACTAAGTCCAGTAGGACTTAAGTATTATAATCTATGTTATATGTACCTAGACAATATCTGTGTGATCTTTCAATTTAGTATCTCAAGATTACAATGGTATTACAACAGCAAGCTCAGATCCCAACCGCTGCTCACCAATGTGAGAAGTTGGCCTGATGTATGATGTCACTAGTTCTAGTGTACACCTTATATCAGTCCAAATACCCTTATGGTGATAGTGGTAGCATGGACAAGAGCAGTCTTAGGCTAAACTCTGAATGGCATGTGAAGCCAGCTGTGATACCATATATAATCCCTTGAATACCAAATGAAAGGACACCACAACAGATATATATATAAAATAAAGTGTATTTATTCTAGTCAAACCCTCAGCACTCTTTATGAGATTAGAGGTAAGTACAACACAGTCTTATTTAAGCATACATTAAATCACACAGGTAAGTAATACAGTTAGGCCCTAGGGGCCACGCAAACCATATACTAAGTAAGTGGTATAAGAACCACTGTCACGGAAATAGAATAGGCCTAGGCCTAGGGAATCGCTGGGGCTACACTACACTAGCGTTAGTTAGGAAGTGGGAGGCCCACGGGATTCGTGTGCAGAGTGGAAACACTCACGCGTAATGCGTAAAAGTCAATAGCAATAGTACAGTTTAGAAAACGGTAGATTTAGGACACTTCCGGAGTAGCTAGGAAGTTGAGACTTGAAAACTAGACACTAGGATAGTCACTATCCTGATGAGCACCGGAGTACCCAAGTTACCTAGCCCACAGGCTGCGGGTGCATAGGGGTGAAGATGCGTCGGTTTTCGTCGTCGACTCCTATGGATGCCTGAAGAAAGATGCTGACAGGCAGTCAGTGAAGAGTGTCCGGTGGATCCCAAGGCTGGGATCAAGAAGAGAGGAAACCTGCAAGCAGAAGGGACAGAGTCAAGGTCACTAGCCAGTGACCACGTGGAACCAGGAAGGAACCAGGCGATGTCGTGAAGATTGCAGGTGAAGGTGAAGCTTGTCGCTGCAGCCAGGAGGACCAGGAAGCGTCGAGGACGACCAGGACCAGGAGGCGAGCTGTCCCACGAAGGCTCTTGCTGTCGTCGGCGTCGTCGAAGTTGGACTAGGACTCACCAAGCCTTGGCAAGCGGAACCCACGAAGAACGGAGGACTTGCTTCTGGTGCAGACCAGGAAAGTCTGGGGTGCTTCTTCTTTGCAGAGAAGCGGGAGCCAGTCTGGAGGAGCCAAACCAGCGCAGAAGATTTCAGGGTGCGTCGTCACAAAGGCCACTAGCCAGCGGGCAAGCAACCGGACAGACGCGGCAAGCAGGAAAATGCTGAAGGGCCCCACGCAGGACTCGTGGAGTGTGGGGGGCTGATCTTCGGTGCAGATGGTGCTTGGGGTTGGGGCTTCTCAATCCCCGGTGCACAACTTCGAGGGTACCTCAGAAGCTGCGCTTTAAGTTACTAGCCACTTTTTCCAGGTAGCCGGTCCCACGTCGCTCGTCGCCTCCACGGATCTCAGCTTTGCTGTGGATGTGGATCAGGGTCGGAGAAGTCTGGAAGTCAAGGCTCTGGTCAGGCTCTGCAGTCGGTTTCTCGTAGAACGTGGGCAAAGCAAAGGGTAGTCTCTTGATGGTGCCTGTTTGCACAGGGTAGCCACTCCTTGGCTACAAGGGAGATTCTTCAGTCTTCTTCTTTCGTCGAATGTCGAAGGTCCAGAGTTTCTGTTCAGTTTTGCAGGTTCAGGATAATCTAAAGTCTTGAGGCCCAACTCCCACTCTTATACTAATCTGGGGGGCTGGGATACCTGCTAGGTCACGCCTTATGGGTGGGACCTGGGAGGGGGTGGTTACACCCACTTCCCTTTGTCCAGTTTCGCGCCAGAGCTGGGGCTGGAGTGCCCCAGCGCCGGTTTGAACTGGACTATGCAAGGAACACCTTGTGTGCCCCAGGCATGTCTCATTCCTTTCAGCCCACCCTGCCCCAATACACTAAAGGCTGTCTGGGGAGGCGCTAGCACCTCCCCAAGCAGGAAACCTATTGTCCAGGCCTCCCTGGCTGGGATCACTCCCAGCTGCAGGAGGTCAGACTTGTGTCTGTGGCAGCAGCATCCATTTTGTGATGCTGAGGCTTTGGTTAGAGTTAAACAGCAAAGTAGGATTTTAACATGTCTCTCCCTCTAGAAGGGAGGAATAATATCCTCATCACCAGAAATGGTATGGGGGTATTATTACAAAGTGTTAGACACCTTACACGACATGTTTTGATAAAGCCAAACCATAGTTACCATAACCGTTTAAGATTATAAGGCACTTTAAGAGTATATGGTAGGCTATATCATAGAACAGCTATAAGGACATGGTTCCGAAAGCTGCACACAGGCTCAGCTCATGCTAGAGCACCATCTCACATGTTACCAAGCACTCTGCCTCCAGGATTGTTAAGGCCTGCCATAGGAGTGACTGATAGGTACACATGTGTCTATATATAAGGGTAGATATAGGCATACTATATCTAAGCAAGGGGTGATTACACGACCTTGCCCCAGCTGAGTGATCAGCCAGTTGTGTCTGATTGGAAGGCCAGACCAGGGGTGGCATAATACATGCTGCAGCCCCTGGGAGGCCTAGGGTACACCTATGCCCTGGGTACCTAGGGTACACTGTACAGGGTCCAATAAGGTGATCCTTACCAATTGGTTATGTACCTAGGGTACATGGAGTCCATTTTAAAGAGAGAGCAGACAGCCTGAGACCCTGAATGGCAGGATCTCAGGCCAACTAAGTCGAAAAACCAGCTAGACACTAGGCAAAAAGTTGGGGGTAGCCATAGTCAGATATCCACCTTCCTACATGTATATTTTTCAGTTGTATCTGTGGCACAGTGTCTACCAGCCACTGGGAGCAACAGGCCTGCTGTATGTAAATGCGACACTTTGAAACTGGAGAAAATTAAAATGAAGAGTTAACTTAATCGTTAAGGTAACTTTTCATTTTAGTTTTCTCCAATTTAAAAGCATTCAGAAAATCATTTTGTTCTCACGCTCCAATATTGAGTGGGCAAGCATGTTTATTTAAGAGTTAAATACCTCAGTGCTTCAGTTCTTCACCTCTGTGACCCAGCTCGCGATCCACTGGTTCGAGACACCAGTCCCATTCGAACACGGCAAGCAAGGAGCAAGCTTGTCTTCTTGGCTTACTCATAGAAACTTTGCCGCAAGAAGAGTAGTGCTTTCAAAGACCGTTCAGTAGCCAGGAGGTAGTTCTTCCCGGTCAGAGAGACATGCTACCACATATCTTTAAGGGAACCTGTCGGCCTATGGCGGTCCGTCGCCGCTGTGAGGTTGGCTTCTAGGGAGGTTCTGATTAGCATTGCTGTATGAGGTATCTGCACCTTCTCTGCAATACATTTCCCTTGGATAATTGCATTAAAAGCGTCCCAGTCCATGCTGAGGGAGGTCTCTTCCGCCGCATTCACCTCAATATTTTGGGTGATTGCCTCACTAAGCGCTTCTCTCGAGGGTCTGTTTAAGTGAGATTTGTCAAATTTCCAACTCAGGCATGTGTTGTAAATGGTACGTCTTCTACTTTCCTAGCAAATTAAGGTCTAGTCTGACACAGTTATCGGCCATGGGTTAATGGTCAAGATGTTATCTAATACGTCTTGGGTCGCCACATCAGGTCTGTGTAGGTATATGACCTATGAACGTGTGAGAAAAGTTGAATTCCTGAGCGTCAGGGTGATTAGTATGCCATAAGTCCACCAAACCCACCTCCTGTATCCCTTGTAATAATGTTGGTGACATTGAACTGTGTAGTCATTGATCTTGTGGGTGTCTATTTAGTAGGGCGTCTGGGGCTAAATTGAAGTCTCCCACCTACATTAGGCTAGGTGCGTCCCATTGTCCTAGCTCAGCTACCAGACGTGTCAAAGTGTTCCTGTCCTTGGTTGGGGGCATATATATCCAGGATGTGTCAAGGAAATCCCTGATGTTTCCCTTCCAAGTAAATACAGCGACCTTCGCTTGTGTCTCTAATCACTCTGGCTTCGTCAAAGTGGAAATCTTTGTGGAGCCCTATAATAACTTCCCTCTTCTAGGCCAATGTGGCGCCAAAATACTGGGTTGGATAAAGCTTATTTGTCATTAGGCGGATACCAGAGTTACTGTTGAGAGCAATCTACTCGCCCCTCACACTCAGTTCTTGGTAGTAATAAGCAAAAACAAATGTGATCATTCAGCACAAGCACACCCTAAACTTCCCCTCTCCACACACACCCTTCTGTGTCCCTCCCAAATGTGGCCCGAGACATTCTTGTCTTAGGAGTAAGGGGATGATACTTCCCCAACAAGAGGATGCTTCGCGCTTTGGCCGACATACCCCTCCTTGGGCCACCCCAGAACCAATAGTAAGTCACCTCCATTATCGGGTAGTCCCAGTGGTATGGCATAGGTTGCAATGAAGATATAGGCATGTCGGAGAGTCATCAACGTCTGTATTGATTGCGGTGCAAGCTAGTCGGGTCTGTTAGTAAATTCAGGAACGTTACCCGTATGGTGTGTGACTTTCAGGCATGTCCTTCCTCAGATGAGAGACATGGGATTATCTTTAGACGTCAAGTGTATAGATGCGAACGCTAGTCTCCTGTTTAGCGTGGTCTGGGAGAGAGCTTGCTAAAGGTCAATACTTTGGTCCATGTAGGTGACTTGCTCCACCTTCCTAGCCTTGCGCCTTATTCTATATTTCAACTGGGAGGATCCAAGTTTTGTGATGTCTCTTGGCCGTGTTTCCGTCTAGGGTCGCCTACCCTGTGCGCAAGGATGATCGGTACGTCGAAGGTAGAGTCTTCCTTGTAAATAAAGCTGGAGAATGCCCTGCAAAATAGTATCAAGTCATCAGCCTTTGCTGTCTCTAAGACGTTGTGGATACAAATATTGTCCCGACGGGACCGGTCCACCAGATCAGAGCATTTCTCCCATAGAGCTTTGATATCTTCCTCAGCTTTTACTGATGAGGCCTGCAAGTTCTCTATTTCTTGGCTAATGTCGATAATGTCATCCTCATTCGTGGCCACCCGTTCCCAGAGTACTTGGATTTCTTTTGTAACGTCTGCAAGGACAGTTGCTAAGTTCCATTTCAGGGCGTGTATTTAATTGGTCACCATATTCGCGATTTTACCATTGAAGTTGGTGAGACACGTCTGTAGGCCCTCCTTGGAGATATCCTGGCCGCGGTCACCCTTCGGTAGTGCCATGTCTGCCTTTATTTCCGGTAGGTGTGAGGAGACTGGGGTGGGCGTCTGCTGTTTTAGTGGTGGTATGGATGTGTCCTTCGCCTAGTACTTGCGCAGTTGCCTCTGCTGCTTGACTTTGTTCATGAGAGGTGCAAGGGAAATGGTCGCGGTGCATTAATCCCAAGGTGCCCGGAGAAGAAGTAATCCCTCTGGCTCTTATTTGACTCAGCACAGGGTAGATTAATGTGAGGCATGGGGTTGTTTCCAAGCTCGTATTGAGAAGATGTTGGTAGGCTAGGCAGCAGGGATCTTAGCGTGACACACATCCCTTAGTCATGGCAGCCGCTGCCTTTCTTTTGATTCGCCCGCTCCCCCGGGCCTTTGTTACTTAGATTTCTCACCTCAATTGTGCTAGGTACCTGGGGTCGGGGTCTCTGAGACTTTACCAATGTCCTGGAGTATTCATTCACGGAGACGGCTAGAGTTCCCTATCCGCTTACCTCTCCTTCCACCCGGATCGAAGATGTATTCGAGAGTCTGCCTAGTTTTCATCTGTACTGAGGGCATGCAGTCACAAGATGGTGGCTCGTGTTCCCTTCGGCATAGGAAGGCTTGAGGCACATTTTAAACAGTGACAGGAGGATGACAAATGGGGCTTCAGCAGTTAATGAAAGCCAAACAGATATGGAGCGAGGCTGATGTTGTGGCAAGAGTCCCATCTTGTGGGCAGGCTACCAAAAAGCCTTGACAAGAAGTTGCTTCCTTAGTGGTTATTGTGAAGGAGCAAAAGCATCCCTATGATATCAAAAAACTAAACCCACGGCCATAATGAATTTTTAAATAGCACAAGATTTAAATACAGAAGTCATAGTTGGATAGAAGTAATTTTATTTCAGACATTAGGAGTTAGGATTTTGCACTTGTGTTGTTCTAGGGTTTTATATTGATATTTGGGAAGAGAGGGATTGTACGAAAGAGCTAAAAGCAGGTATGATGGATGGTGGCAGCGATACTGGTATGGGGGAAAGGCCAACTGAATTTTGTCAGGAGGTATGAGAAGTGTGGATTTAGAAGTAATAAACCTGTTGTAGTGCGGTTGTTTTGCAAAAGGTGGGTAGAGATCAGTGAGGCAATTCCTCAAGAAAATATAATTTGGGGTGAAGTCAACTTTTGCTGAAAGTCCAATAGGCACATAACATTTTTCCGCTTTAACACGGGATCTACTCTGGTTCAAGACCGTAAACCAGATTTGTATGAAAGCCCACCTGACTGGAGAGAAGATACGTAGGGAAAAGGAATATGCTACTTACCAGTATGCATCTGTTCTTGGCATGTAGAGCTGCAGAGTCACACACTGAGGATAAGATCGCCATCTGGTGTTGGGCTCGGATGATTGCAGGTTGTTGTTGTCTTCGGAAGAAGCCTTTGGTCACGAGGTTGGTGACTCCGCCCCTGGACAACAGTGCGCATGGGCATCCACTCCATCGTCAGATTGTTTTTTCGCCATGATGGGAAAAGATGGAGTGTATAGGAATGAAAGAAAGGATGTCCATGTGTAATGTCTAAGTAAGACAGATGCTGGAACAGATACAGGCCCCGGGGAGGCGGGCGGGCGTGTGTGACTCTGCAGCTCTACATGCCAAGAACAGATGCATACTGGTAAGTAGCATATTCCGTTCGAGGCATATGAGCTGCAGATCACACACTGAGGATAGATTATACAGCAGTGCCTCCCGTTAGCGGTGGTCGCCTGTATCCGTTGCAGCAGCTTGAAATAAAGTTTTTAGGACAGCCTGGCCCACTGAGGCCTGTTGTTTGGCCTGCACGTCAACACAGTAGTGTTTAGTGAAGGTATGCGTGGTAGACCACGTGGCTGTCTTGCAAATGTCTTCTAAGGGAATGTTACCTAAGAAGGCCATAGAAGGCCCTATTTTACGCGTGGAGTGCGCCCTAGGGGAAACTGTAAGTGTACGTTTAGCCTTTAGGTAGCATATTTGGATGCATTTAACTATCCACCGGGCTATACCTGATTTGGAGATTGGATTGCCTTTATGTGGTGGTGCGAAAGCAACAAAAAGTTGTTTTGTCTTTCGAAAAGGTTTTGTCCTGTCGATGTAATAAAGCAAGGCTCTTTTGACATCTAAGGTATGTAGGGCCCTTTCGGCTACGGAGTCTGGGTTTGGGAAAAAGACTGGTAGCTCTACTGATTGGTTAAGGTGGAAAGGGGAAATCACTTTTGGAAGAAATTTAGGGTTTGTCCTAAGAACCACTTTGTTACGGTGTAGTTGTAAGAAAGGTTCCTCTAGTGTAAGGGCTTGTAGTTCACTTACTCTGCGTAGGGAAGTGATTGCGATAAGGAAAGCTACCTTCCATGTTAGGAATTGTAATTCACATTTGTGCATAGGTTCAAATGGGGGTCCCATAAGTCTTGTTAGAACCACATTGAGATTCCACACTGGGGCAGGTGGCAATCTTGGGGGAAGAATTCTTTTGAGACCTTCCATAAACGCTTTGATGGCTGGTACCTTAAAAAGGGACAGGTGTTGCCTATTTTGCAAGTAGGCTGCCAAGGCTGCTAGGTGTAAACGTATAGAGGAATACGCTAGATTGCATCTTTGCAAGTGTAGTAGATAGCAAATGATGTTTTGGATGGAAGCATCCAATGGATGTATGTCATTATTAGCGCAGTAGATGGCAAATCGTTTCCATTTAGCGGCATAACACGCTCTAGTAGTAGGTCGTCTGGCTTCCTTTATGATATTCATACAGTCTGGAGGGAGATTGAGGTATCCGAACTCTAAGACCTCAGGAGCCAGATCGCTAGGTTCAGTGTTTGAGGATCTGGGTGTCCGATTTTTCCATGGTTCTGGGTTAATAGATCCGGGGAGAGGCGTAGCCTTTGATGTGGAACTAAAGACAGTTCCAGAAGTGTGGTGAACCACGGTTGACGTGCCCAAGTGGGAGCCACTAGTATTAGTGTTAGTGACTGGTGTTTCAGTTTGCGTACCACAAATTGAACTAGTGGGAGAGGCGGAAAAGCGTACGCAAATCTGCCTGACCAGTTCATCCATAGGGCATTGCCCTTCGACTGTGGGTGTGGAAACCTGGCGGCGAAGGTTGGGCATTTTGTGTTTTCGGGAGTGGCGAACAGGTCTATGTCTGGTTGTCCCCATTTTTGGAAGAAGGGGAGTAGAACCTTGGGGTGTAGTTCCCATTCGTGGATCTGCTGTGTGTGGCGACTTAGGAGGTCGGCCACTTGATTGTGGATCCCTGGGAGATGTTCTGCTAACAGGTAGATGTTCTGGGGAATTGCCCATCTCCAGATTTGCTGTGCCAGTTGGGACAGTTGGAGAGAATGTGTCCCTCCCTGTTTCTGTATATAATACATTGTCGTCATGTTGTCTGTGCGTATGAGGACAGTTTTGTTCTTTAGGTGAACCTGAAAGGATTTTAGTGCTAGGAACACTGCTAAGAGTTCCAGGTGGTTGATGTGGAGCAGTTTCTGTTGACTGGTCCATCTGCCCTGAGTGGTATGGTGAAGGAGGTGGGCTCCCCACCCTGTGAGAGATGCGTCGGTAGTTAGCACAACTTGTGGAAGAGGCTCTAAGAACGGTCGCCCTTTGGACAGGTTGATGGTGTTCCACCATTTCAGTGAGCGAAGTGAGCGACTGTCCACCAACACCAGATCGGTAAGTTGTCCGTGAGCTTGGTTCCACTGTTGTGCTAGACATTCCTGTAAGGGACGCATTTGAAGTCGTGCGTGTGGGACTATGGAGATGCATGACGCCATCATGCCTAGGAGCTGCATGAACACTCTTGCTGGAAGAGATGGATGAGTTTGAAATTGAGAGATGAGATTTTGTATACTGGCTATCCTGGCAGTGCTGGGATAAGCAATGGCTTTGGAGGTATCTATGGTTGCTCCTAGATACTGATGTAAGTGGGAAGGTTGTAGATGGGATTTGGGGTAGTTGATAGTGAATCCCAAATTGTGGAGAGTTTGAATCGTGCGATGAGTGTGGAGAACGCATTTTTGGTGAGTATTGGCTTTTATGAGCCAATCGTCCAGATAGGGGAAGACATGGATCTGTTGTCTTCTGAGGTGCGCTGCCACGACTGCTAAGCACTTGGTGAACACTCTGGGTGCTGTTACTCCGAATGGGAGAACTGTAAATTGATAGTGTTGCCCATCTACCACAAATCGTAGATATTTTCTGTGAGCGGGATGCATAGGGATGTGAAAGTACGCGTCCTTGAGGTCCAATGTGGCAAGGAAGTCTCCCTGTTGTAACAGTGGGAGGACTTGTTGGAGGGTGGTCATATGAAAATGATCTGAATGTATATACTGGTTTAGCAGTCTGAGATCCAGTATGGGCCGTAATGTTTTGTCCTTTTTGGGAATGAGGAAGTATAGAGAATACACCCCTGTTCCCCGATGTTGAAGAGGGACTGGTTCTATCGCATGTTTTTGTAACAGGGATTGAACTTCTTGTTTGAGGAGAGAGAGATGATGTGAGGACATTGGACGTTGTTTGGGTGGTATGTTTGGGGGGATTGTAAGAGTTCTAGGCAGTAGCCAGACTGGATAATTTGTCTTACCCATCTGTCTGTGGTGATGGAAGTCCAGACAGGTAGGAATTGTTGGAGTCGCCCCCCGACCGGAGTGGAATGGTCTGGGTGGAGTGGTGGCAAGTCACTGTTTGGTGGCTGGGGAGGTGCGGGTGTTGTTGTTGCCCCACCCTCGACCTTTGTTATTGTTTCCCCGATAACCTCCTCGGAAATATCCTCTGTTAGGGGATGTTTGTCCAGAATTTTTAAAGGTGGACGTGGTCTCAGTTGCCGTGTTTTTGGAGCCTCCTCTATAAAAGGAGCGACGAAAGGAACCCCGGTTTTGAGGAGACTGCAGTGCTCCCATAGACTTGGCAGTCTCATTATCCTTTTTCATTTTTTCTAATGTAGTGTCCACTGCAGGGCCAAATAACTGCTCTTGGTTGAAAGGTTGAGCTAGAATTGCGGTTTGAACCTCTGGTTTAAAACCGGAAATACGGAGCCAGGCATGTCGTCTGAGAAAGACGCTAGTATTGACCGCCCGAGAAGCAGTGTCTGCCGCATCTAAGGCGCATTTAATGGAGGCATTAGATATTAACTTGCCTTCTTGAATGAGGTCAGCGGCCTGGGATTTAAAGGGATCAGGCAGGTGTTGCATAAGGTCCTCAAGTTGGTCATAATGCGCTCTGTCATACCGGGCTAACAGGGCCTGGGTATTGGCAATACGCCAGTGGTTCGCCGCCTGAGCAGCGACTCGTTTGCCTGAGGCCTCTAAAAGCTTAGACTCCTTGTCTGGGGGGGGGGGGCGTTTCTCCAGTTGTCTGTGAGTTAACGCGCTTCCTGGCATTTTATACGACCAAGGAGTCTAAAGGGAGCTGGGCTTTAATGTATGCAGGGTCCTGCGGGGCTGGTCTGTACTTTTTTTCGATGCGGGGGTTGAGAACCCTCGCTCGAACAGGGTCTTTAAAGACCTCAATGGCATGCTTTATAACCCCTTTAATCATGGGCAGTATGTGAACAGTTTTTTGTGACTGCTCAAAAGTATCGAGGAGAAAGTCCTCTTCAAGGGGGTCCGTGTGCATAGTGACACCATGGAATGTTGCTGCCCTATTTATTAGTTGGCCAAACCCCAAATGGTCATCAGGAGGGGAGGGCTTGGAGGGGTAGGTAGTGGGGTCAGGCATGTCAGGCATTGGATAAGACCAGTCATCTACTGGTGCTGTGCCTGGAAATGTAAAAGGGTCGTGTGGATCAACAGGATCATTAAATAAATCAGGGTCCGCCCCTCCCCCCAAGTCATCATCATCCTGTGGAGGAGGTGAATGATAGGGAGATGGTAAGGGTAAAGGAGAAGGAGGAGGAGGAGGAGGGGGGGACGGGTTAGGAGGTAATACAGGAGAGGAAGGACGAAGTGGTGAAGTGGCACAGTCCTTTTTCCGTATGGGAGCTGGGGGAGGTGTGATGTCCAGCTTCCGCTTTTTATATGGGACGGCAGTCACATGTCCAGTGTCGGGATTGATGTAGATCCGCTTTTGAGTAGGATCTGGGCGAAAAAGTTCATCTGGCTCCGAAGGTGGTGGCGGCGACGGCCGTTTCGGGACTTTATGAGCTTTTTTCGGTGTGGACGTAGTTTTCGGTGCCGATGAAGTTTTCGGTGCCAAAGGGTGTTTCGGTTCCGATGGATTTTTCGGTGCCGATGGAGTTTTCAGTGCCGATGTATGTTTCGGTGCCGATGGCTTCGGTGCCGAGGGACTTTTAGGCATCGATGTCGAAGAACGTTTCGGCGCCGGTGGAGACTTCGGTGCCGAGGAACGTTTCGGTGCCGAAGGAGATTTCGGTCTTGAAGCCTGTTTCGGTGCCGATAGTGGTTTTTTCGGTGCCGAGGGTGTTAAAGGCACAATCACATGAGGTTTGCTCGAGCCCGAGCCACCTACAGGCTTAGATGTCTTCGGAGCCGGGCCCGAGGGCGGGGCTTCTGAAGAGGATTTCCGGTCGCGACTGGGCCCAGCTGGCGGAGTCTTGACCACTGTCTTTTTGGATGGGGCAGGGGCAGGGGGGGTGGTACTCACACGCTGCCCTGGAGTGATGAGGTCATCGGAATCGTCGGCCTCGGACACGATCTCGAGATCTTCATGTCATCTTCAGGAACATCTTGAGCAAAGATGTCCTCCGGTTCTGGAGCTGGTTTGGCCATAATATGGCGTCGAGCTCTTCGGTCCCGGAGGGTCTTCTTCGAACGGAAAGCGGCACAAGCTGGACAGGACGATTCGTTGTGTTCCGGCGACAGGCAGAGGTTACAAACCTCGTGGTGGTCACTGTGGGGGAACTTCGCTCCACACTGGGGGCATTTTTTGAAGGGTGTCCTGTCCATCAGCCGCTTCCGGAACCGGTCCGAGTTGATGTCGACGTCGATGGAATGAAGATTAAAGAGTTAAATCGATTGCTGGAAGTTTTCTGCTGGAGCGGAAAAAAGTTCATCCGAACCCAATGGCGGAAAAAACAATCTGACGATGGAGTGGATGCCCATGCGCACTGTTGTCCAGGGGAGGAGTCACCAACCTCGTGACCAAAGGCTTCTTCCGAAGACAACAACAACCTGCAATCATCCGAGCCCAACACCAGATGGCGATCTTATCCTCAGTGTGTGATCTGCAGCTCATATGTCTCGAACAAAGTATTTCTACATTTTCTTAGCATCCACAACTTGTTCTTTTAAGTCTGTTCCTTTGCTCAATGAATAGAGGCCCTTATCCTCCTCAAGTCACGCCTGCACCACCCAGGAGTAGGACTCGATAACAGGAAATGAAAAGAAGTCCAGAGCAAGACAGACACAGAAAGACTGACCATAGAAACGCATCCAGCAAGAAACAAGAGCTCGACATCTTAGTCATAAGAAATGGTGGCACCACCAGAGGAAAACAGTTCAATTCCAAAGTGCACTGACTCACTGGGACACAGGCGCGGAGTCAGCAGTGCCTCTGGATCAATTACTATATTATCATCATGTAAGATGTGTGTCGTCTCCCCCCCCCCCGACCTATGTGCATGAAAAATCCTTTTCCTGGATCTTTGATAATGGACCTGATCAGAATAACTCACTAGGAACTGGAGTAAAGATACCTTGTACGAGACTTATTAATGAGATAGTGACAGTCCCTACTGGAGCAGCACCATGTCCGATTTGTATATGGCTGGGTCCTGCCCGAGGTGGCATGGTGGACAAAGAAGCGAAGGGCTGGGATACAGCAATGGGCAGTGGCTCAGATTATTTAAAGTATTAAACCCATTAATTTTTTGTATCCCTCAGTAGAGCGAGTGCCACGCTCACTGTGCCACTGGAACCAAGCTGCACCATACTGAAGAGAACAAAATAGCTCGAAGCCGGTCTGGGGCTGCTTGTGGTCTGCTTTGTGATGGCACTGGCATGGCAGCTTGAGTTGGACTGTTCAAAGGCGGATTTGTCCCAGATGGACTGGACAAGGCCGGTGTAATTACCAGTGGCTGACATAGAATGAAGCATTCCACCAATCAAGTGTTTGTATCCCTCAGGTGGGCAACCAATTCCCGAGTCCCTGCATTCACCTCATGGCCAATTCCTCTTCAACATAAAATGCTCCAAATGTCTTTCCCAGGTTGGGTTAGCAGGAGGTGAGCATCTGCAAAGTGATTGTGCTACAATGTACATGGCTTGAACTTGGACATCCTACTAGAGGCTACCCCAGCTTAAGAAAGAGAACGAAGCCGATCCACAAAAAAGACAAAGAACAAAAGTACAGTGATGTTGAGTATAGGAAAAGCAGACTCCGGTCCACACTGGTCGGCAGAGAAAAGGCAAGTGATTAGGAAACATATCAAAAAAGGTAAAGTTCGCATGGAAGTCTACACAGCAAGGCATGAATATGTGGCACTAGTCAAGCAGGCTTCTGCTTTACAAGCTTTGGAAGCTGGGTCTGGTCTCGCCACAAAGTGGTACATGCAGGTTTGGACCTGAAGAGACAAGTTTAGTGCAAAGATTCAGGTGGCTTCTAACTGTACATGTGGGCGTCATAAGCCATGAAAATATCAAATGGGCGGCACAGTAAAAAACCTCTATTCCAAAAACAATGCAAACTAAGGCAACTTATAAATAAGCCACTCTAATCCACCCAATTCCTTCAAGCACATTTTTAATTATTGATGGGCAAAATCAATAACTGTAGGAGTAATTGAATATGGGTATCTTCTGGATAAAGTCGATCAAAGTTGACATATATGGTAATCAAAGTATTAGTGGACTAGGAATTTCAATCAACATTCAACATGTATTTTTGTTGGGTTTCCGTTTAATTCTGGTTGTAATAAAAGTGTGCATTTTTCTTTAAGAATGCGATGAATGCGGAATTAAAAAAATATACGCTTAATAGCATAAATGTACGAAATGCAAATCAGGGGAAATTGAATCCAAGAGCCGCCGAGGCGGGAATTGAACCCTGGTCCCGGGCTAGACCTCTGCATCAGGGTCTGCCGCTCTAACCATTGAGCCACACTTCTCCATAAACGTTTATTGCTTGCTCTATCCACCTATGACAGGCGAGCTGACCTTATTTTAGACAGGTCTTTCACTCCTGCTTGGATTCTACGTTAGTGCATTCATGTAAATTGATGTATTAGACAGAACTCGCAGGGATATAAATACAAAAATTACAACATTCCTTATTTTGCGTGGCAGTCTTGCGATCTGAAAACACATCCACAGGAAAAAAAAACTGACGACTTCGAAAGGGCCCTTTCAAAACAAGAACATTTTGAAAGAAAAACAAGCTCTGCCAAGACAGCAGAGGCGGAGAGCGAATTAATCTTGGAAAATAATTTGCCAAACGCTAAGGAACAGAAAGGACAGAAATAGCTTTTAATGAAAAGTGCAGCCAAACGCATCCACACATTTTAATTCACATATGAGTCAGAGTTTCGGGTACTTACTGCTAATTTAACCATGAATTCAACATTTCATAAACGTTTCACTTAGGTAGGCAAGAGCCCTCCTAGTGCCAGCTTCAAATAAGAATTTGAATCAAGTGCCCATAAAGAGAGATTACAACCTGGACCAAGAAGGCTACCAGAACGGCCAGGTTCGATTTCACATGCACAATCACGAAACAATAGTTTTAAAAATAATTTAAGTGGTAAACAATCTTTTTCATATCATTTGATATTCTTAGAATGGGAAAGATTGCAATCTAGCGGGTAATAAATTCTGCTGCCTGTGCAGACCGGAGATTGTGTGCATCTCTGCAATGCCCCCTCAACATACAAAAAAAACTGAGGAATTACCCGGGACTGTGTGGAAAAAAGGCAAAACATGCAGATTTTGGTGGAATAAATACTGATGGTATGACTCATTCCCAAGGCAGAAACGTATAACAGGCATAATACTGCACTCAGTAGATAGCTCACAAAGGGTAATGGTATTTACGGGTGCGGTAAATGCCGCATTACTTCTGCACAGCTCGGAATCAGGTCCGAAATTTTGAAGTGCCTCACATTTTGATAACTACACCACTGTGATAGCGGGCAATAATTCCGAGCAGGCTTAGAATATACAAATTCCAGCGCCTAGACACCCTCGGGTATTTGTAGCCGCTACATAAATATTTAATTTCACAAATTCGAACAGGTGTTTACTGGATTCAGAACATGTGGAACCAAGAAACAGATAAAACAGCCTATCTGCAGTGCAGAGCTTGCCTATTTTTTTCAGACCTCGACCAACGAAACCTATGAGCTAGATACGCTTGCTACGTCTCTTATAAGAGGCTCTGGTGATTCATGGCATTAGGATGAAACACCGCCTGAGCTAGTCCATCACCAACAACATTTTTTTAATACACTTCTTGGGCTACACGTACGAGCCTTAATTATGTGGTTTATTAAATTTTTAATATGGCTATGCATTCTCCGTATCGTAATATTCAACTTAACAATAACTGAAAAAAGTTAAAGAAAGGGAACCGCGAGGCCTTTTTCGACAAACTCAACATGAGTAAAAGTTTTCTATAACGCTCACCTACTAGTCCTGCAAACAGCAGGTAACAGATGATGTGCATTGGGAGTAAATTCCAATGCACTCACTGATTAGGAGTGCCGCCCATGCACCTCTTCTACTTCTGCTGTATTCATCATTGCCCCAGAGACCCTAGAAATAAGGGTTGAAAAACAAGCGACTCACCTTCGGTAATGCTCTTTCTGGTGGATACTTCATCTAATCGCAGATTCCTCAACTTCTGAGTGTCTCCAGGTGCCAGACTGGATCTCGGAAATTCAAACCAGTGCCCCTGCGTCCCGGCAGCTGGCGCCATGCGAGACTGCCTCAACACCGGAAGTGACAATGGAGCCACATAGGAGCGCCACCCATGAACGCTGATGTCAGTTTCTTTCATGAACACTTCCAAGCCCTCAGACGAGGAGCCTATCAACAGATCGAACAAACCAGTGTGCACATTCCTAGATCGGGATCCTTTTAGATAAAATAACCCATACGAGAGAATGAAAATGTGGGGGGTGGTGAGGAATATACAGTTACATAGATTAACCACCAGAAAGAGCGTTAACGAAGGTAGGTAACTTGTCCTTTCAATTGATACTTCTAGTTGCAGATTACTCGCCTTGTAAATAAATACTAAAGCAGTACCTCTCAAAGTGGTGGGTCTGTGGAATGGCCCAACCTAAACAGTCCTGCGGGGATGACCAGGCAAAATGCCTATCTTGACAGACCTCACTGTTGAGGCAGTAGTGCTTCTTAAACATGATCACTGAAGCACACGAAGCTGCCTGACAAATATCCAGGACAGGAACTCGGTGTGCGCACACAGTGCTTTGGCTCTTGTGGAATGAACCCATAGGCCTTCTGGAGGCTGCTTTTTAGCCGATGCATAGGAGTTTTAATACAGAGGTTATCTATCCAGAGATGGTCCATTTCTGCACTGTCTTGCCTTTCTTTGACGCAGAGAACCTCATAAACAGCTGATCGTCCGCCCGATATTCCTTGGTGCGATCAATGTAAAAACTGAGCACTCTTTTGGGATCCAGATGATGGAGTTAGTCTTATTCTTTTGAGGGATGAGGCAGAGCACGGGTCGGCAGAGTGATGGCTTGTCTGAAATGAAAAGGCGTCACCAACTTTGGCTGGAACGCAGATCGACTCCTTAGCACCAGTTTATTGTCTGGGAAAAAAGTGGTATAAGGAGGCTGGACCGAAAGGGCATGATGTTTTCACCTGGTGTGTGGATGTTTTCACTATTTGAAGGTCGTTTTCCAGGTGAGAAGGCACAATGAAAAACTGTGCATTGGTATGACAGGGGTACACATCAGAGAGGTGAGGACTACATTAAACTCCCACTGTGGCATTTCGAAGGGTGTTAATGGAAACATATGGTGCAAACCTTTTACAAACCAAATCACAATCATTGATTTGAACAAAGACGGTTGGTCCAACAAACGTAAAAAGAGTGAAACAGCCGATAGGATACCTTTAACTGTGCCCAGAGCAAGGTTTTGCTGTGCCAAAACTAAGCATACAAAACATCCAACAATTTCGCCTACAATGGGTCTAGCTGCCGGGTACCAAGCCACGCAGAAACTTGTCCCAGTGCCCTGCATATATACAGATTCTGTGAAAGGGCGCCTGGTCGCCAAGATGACATCAATGACCTTGGGAGAGAGATCAAAAGAACTCAACTGCTGCCGCCTAATCTCTATGCACTGAGGTGCAGATTGCACAGGCTCCAGTGTAAGATTCATCCCGCTGTTGCGACAGGAGATCCTCCTGCAGCGGAAGACTAATTGGAGGGCAGATGCAGAAGGCCCAGAGGTTTAGGGTACCACACTCTCCTGCCACTATGATGACTGGAGCCTGATCTTTCTTGATCTTCTTCGAAACTAGGGGCAGGAAGGCATACAGGAGTGTCCAGCTCCAATCTATGAATAATGCTTTCTAGGGGGCTCAAGTGTACAAAAGTGCGGACATTGCGCATTCTTAGAGGTGCCAAATCGATCTAGCCCGGTTTCCCCCCTGTTGGAAGGTGCCACCTCTGGAAGCAACTACCATTCATGAAAGCTAGGTGCAGCTGACCGAGTTTGTCTGCTCTGGCAGTGAAAGATCCCGCCATGTGGTGCACAACCAGGAAAATCCCTTGATGAGCCTGCCAGCTCCAGAGGAGTAGAGTCTGCAGATAATGGGCTCTGGAACCCACACCTCCCTGTTGCAGAACCACATGGCAATGGTATGTTCTGTGAAAACCTACACTAGCCTCCATTTGACAGTGGACAGGAAGCTCTTCAATGCCAAGAGAATCGCCCACAACTCCACCAAGTTGTGGGAGAGGTGGGTCTCTGCAAGAGAAGAGTTCTCAAATCTCTACCTCTCCCAGATGACGCCCAACCCAACAGCGACGCATCACTACTATCAACTCTGGATGGGGATAGGAGAGGGGTCTCTTGCTGGGCTCAATTGCGGTTCTTTTGCAGTCTCCTCCGACACCTTGATGGAATCTAACATGTTCCCCTGGTGCGGGGTCTGTTGAGCCTTCAAGTCTAACTACATAACTTGCATGTGTCACCTGGAATGGTCGGCGAGCAGAATGTAGGAGGCTAGTAGGCTAAGAAGCCTCAGAGCCATCCTCAAAGAAACTTAGGACAGAGTATCATAGCCCGAATGTCCTGACCTCGCTGTTCCAGAAGAATGGCTGAAAGGCGCACTGGATCCAGGATGGCTCAGATGAAGGGGAGCCTCTGCAAAAGGAGCTATGTGCAACTTCAGCAGGCTGACTGAAAACCCCAATGATATCACGAGGTTCGCCGTTGTCTGGAGCTGGTCCTTGACTGACTGCAACAAGCCTGCTTTCAACAGCTAATCTTTCAGGTAGTGAAAGACTGGTACCTCTAACCTCTGCAGATGAGCAGTAACCACTGCCATCACATTTGTTACACCAGAGAGGCAATGGTGATGCTGAAATGGAGAACGGAAAATGGAAAGTACTTGAGGCTTACCTTGAACCACAGATAGCACCCGAGAGACTGCAGGACTGGGATCTGGAAATAAGCGTCCTGTAGGTCCAACACCACCATTCAATTAAGGGATTCCGGACAGATAAAACCTGGGCCAGGGTGAGCATCTTGAAGCTTTCCTTGTACAAGGAGGCGTTTAGAGGGCAAAGATCTAGGATAGGACGGAGGCCTCATTCCTTCTTAGGCACAAGGAAGTAGCAGGAATAACACCCAGTTCCCACTTCTGAAGCCAGTACCCTCTCTATGGCTCCTAAAACCTTCAAACCCTCCACCACCAAAAGGACAGTAAGGCACTTCTTGTTTTAAAAAGTAATTAAGCTGTTATCTTGTTTGATTCTAGCTTACAATTACTCTTCGGTTTTGTTACCACTGCCTCCCAGGTAAACAGAAATTATAAAGCAATTGAAAGGAGTGTGAAAAATGCTAGCATTCTAAAGGGTTGGCTACATAGCGCTTAACACTTATTATTCTTAGAGTCACAACTGATCCAATGACCTACACAAAATTGCATTAGACCCATTAGGACTTAAAGGGCGTACAACATCGAAGGAGACCTCAAAAAGAAAAAACATGGAGTTGAGTATGTGGTCATCAAGTTAAAAAAATACATATAAAAAGCTTCTATAGCCCTTACAACATCTTGATCCAGGTATAAAGAAAAGGACATCAAATGCAATGGCCCTGGGCTGTTTTGAGTGAGACTGCAGTGATCCTTAAGCAGTGTGTATTTGATCATCTTGAGATGGATTTTGCAGAAATTGAAAAATTATCAACATAAATGGGAAAGAGCAAAGCAGGTTTTATGTACACAACTATGGTGTCGCAAAACCCAAAAGGCTTTCTGGGGATTTCTGGTGCAGCACATTCGGGTGGCCAGATGGCTAGCGAGCCAAGATTAATTGAGTAACATTGAATGGAGCACAAAGGTGGGGTTATAGCAACTGTGTTTCAGTGGGCTCAGTAGAACGTTTTTTTATATCATTATGTTGGTTTGCTTTTTCTTTTATTTCGTATTGAGGCAAGAGGAATGATACACATGCCAAACTCAAAATTAACCCCACTATTTTGAGTAATAAGAATAAATGAACAAGCGGGAAGAACTAGGTCATACTCCCTTGGAAAGAGGACACAGAGGTGCCTTCCTTATGTTCACTGTGAGTACACTAGTAAAACATATGCTGACATCTCCCAGCCTTATATAGGCCTGGCCTGCACAGCTAAGCTTTCCTTTTCCTACTAGATGCTGGAAAACAAGATGACAGAAGGTGAGGCATGCTAATGTAATCATAATTGTCCGAGAAAACAGTAACACTTCCATTTCTTTGTCCAAACAGTGTGAGGAGCAAGTGGCTCAAATCGGTCCTTAAGTGCTATGTTTGGGGAGAACTGAGATGAGCTCTGTCATTTAGTCACTCCATTGCAATTTCACCACATTTCCAATTTGTATTGGAGTAATGTCAGAAACAGCATGCATAAAATGTTTCACAGCTCTTTTGAGTCAAGCGATACCGGATTAGCCTCTTTAGTGACCACTTGGCTCAGAGCGGATTAAATTAAATTGACCAGAAGCATAATCAATCTGCATTTTTTTTTAAGAGGATTTCAAAACCTATATTGGCAAAAGACTATTGCAGAGATTTGTAACATATTAAATGAATCTGAGTCACAGCAACTTGATTTTTAAAAGAGATGTTCATTCTGCATGTTCTGAAAAATGTATCTTATATAAGCTAAATAAAAAACTGTTTGGTTGCATTTAAAACAATAGACTGAGCAAAAAAAACTTACCTTAAGCCTTCTAGTTTGTATGTCGGAGAACGTCCTAACGCCATTATTTGACGGCACCAAACGACTAAAGAGAGCCTTCAAAAACAACAACAAATAAGCTGCTTAGCAATGTAGAGTTGACTGTGAAACATATGAATACAGGGTTCTGCAAGGAGTATATACAAAAAAGGAACTGTGTAACTTCCTACCTTATCAGACTGTGTATTTTCATGAAACATGCGAGCGTCAATGGCGGCAGCCACTAGGTTATTAGCGGCAGTGATAGCATGGATGTCCCCAGTGAGATGAAGGTTAAACTGTAAAATGAAATAAGGAAAACAAATATTTTAGATACGCAATAAAAAGGAAGGCACCTCATCTTTAAAGTAATTTGACCAAATCTCAGGTTTTCTTAATTTTACTACATGTACGGTAACAAAGCTGCTAAAATATGAATTCAACTTTCCATGAATATTGGTTTTTATAAAAAGCTGAACCAGGAACACTTTGTATCTTTGTAATGTTTCCCTCCTATTTTGAGGGTTTGAATTCTTTTTTTGAATTAGAAACTACTTCACTGAAATCGGACTTGTAAGAAGAAATGAATGTTTTCTGGCTATTTTATGAAGGAGTATACAGTGCTGCACTGAGGCATCAACTATAGAGACTGGACATATGGATTTGTTCAGAAAAATTTCAAACCCTGATGAAGTCCTCACGTACAAAACGCGTTGGCTGGGCTGATAAACTTATGTCCATAAAGAATATCAATAAAAGAGGAATTTCAACAGGAATATGCGACTGTGTGATATAAATGTTACCCATAGAATTGGGACTGATCAAATGATATTGTTGGGTATACTGTTCTATGTAATATCCTAAAAATAGGAAAGATATATTACAAAGATACAAATCGCTTCTGGTTCAGCTTTCTATAAAAATCATGTTTATACAATGATTCCCTAGCAGTGGGGTCGTGTACATTTGAGCGCCTGGATCGGTTTTGAATGTGTATGTTCATACTAGTGCCCATACTATAGAATAACCCACACTGCTTTGTTCATTTTGTTGCTAGTTTCCATGAATATCCATAAAAACGTACATCAATGAGAATTTCAATACAGTATAAAATTGCTCTAAAAGTGGTGACGTTCAATAACTAGCTTATGTGCCTCCTGAAGCCCACATGCACCAATCCAGAAATTGCTTTTCAGAACAGTTATAAGTTGTAGGACGGCTCCATCAATGGGCTTCATGATGTTTCTGTATCTAGGAACAGAATCTCTACTACACTCCGAGCCCAATTCTATCTCCCGCAAACTATCTAAATCACTTTGCGCCCTTTACACCAGAATGTCTTTGCAGGTAGTGCTCATTTCAAACCACAAGCCCTGTGAAGCACAGCAACTGCTCTGATTGAGGCCCAAGGAGTCCTAATCTTCTCTTAACATACAAATAAATGTCTTCTGTCTGCCATTTGTTGTCCAAAGGGGTTGAACACTCCCCCAGGCTTGATCTGTTTGTGTCCACTACTATTCCCTGCTCCATTTCTGCCTCAATGACCCTAATTTATCAGGACACCGCAAAATGTACCATAATGACACTAATCCACCACTGTGACACTTTATCCTCATGCGTTCACTTAAAGCTTGCACAGAAAAAAGCATTCTTTACCTCAACTAACCTAATTTATAACATTCTGCATGTAATGCTTAAAACTTTGGTGTAACCATTGTGCAATGCTATAACAACTAGGGCTTAGTCACCTGAAAATAAAACAGTTAACTTGCCTGATGAACTTTACTAGAATCAATGATATGGACTGACATGTGACCCTCTAACTTGTGTTAAGGAAGGGAGGTGGTCTTCACCTACAGGTGCACCAAATCAGCAAGACAGGGTCAAACATGTAAAGCAACTGCAGCTCAGAAACTCCTCTCTGGGATGCAGAATGTAACTTGAGGTCACAATGTAACGGTCACTGGAGCGGGTGTCAGGTTTGCTCACAAGATTAATTTTGGCTTCTGTTGGCATCCATACACTGGACCTTTACATGCCAGATGTGGCTGAAAAGGTTTTTGGCCCCTGGTGTAATATAATGAGACTGGTCACTTTTATCCTTTCTGTTGTTAATCATTCCACTTACTAAGGGCTATTTCGTGTAGGTGACCTTCATGTTGGAGCTAGAGGTCCCCTAGATGGCAAACCTTGCTGCTTCACTAATGAGAAGGGTTCTGTGTGCACACTGTCAGTAGACAAATCCGCATAACTTAAAATCACAGAAATGGTGAATAATCTACCAAAGTTTAGGAAAGGAAATGAAAAGAACAACAAATTGTAAAATTATTTGACAGAAAAAGTGTCCCCAGCATGGCCTGACTATGTGTGTTTGTTGTAGAGGGACATTTATAGCACATTTTAACTGGCATATTCACAGTTTCCAGTTCCAAAAATAGTTTTATTTGTAGCCAGCAGTGAGAAGGGAGAGCCAGAATGTTGGAGTATTAATGTTTATTTAAAAAAGGAATAATCTCTTTTGTTTAATGCAAGTGTATGGGGTAAACCCCAGTGTGTGCTCCATGTCCCTTACTCCAACCTCTAAAACCACTGTAAAATGTAACGCTAAAATAGGAAGCTAACCCACATGCTCCACATCCTTTAATAAACCATTTGATTTATGTCACCTATCATCCTTTAATTGAAATGCATACTTTAATGACTGACAATTCATGTTAAGCTTTTGAAACTATGATAGATTTAAAAAAATCCCACTTTTTAGTTAGTATTTTAAAATGTAAATATAAGTTTGATAGTTGTAGGAAATCTGATTTTCTGCAAGGTCATCCTCAATTTTTTGACTTTGCTGAACTCTATTTGTGTTGGTAGCTTTAGAGCTCTGTGTATTTTAATCCCGGTTGACAGTTAAAAACCTGCCATTTCAATATTAATAAGTCGCCACTATACATGCCTGGTAACCCAGAGGGCTGGATGCATGGTATTTAAAAGTAGGACACGTAGAAATGTAATGTTAAAATCTCCTTATAGTGACTAGCAACCAAAAGCTATTTTCAATATAGGAAGGATAGCAGGCCCATAGAGAAACAGTGGGAAGCAATATTAAGTACTAATACTATATCTCAGGAATGAGACCAGCTAGAAAAAAATTACCAACTATTTTTAATAGCTATTAAAAATTAAATTCAATGGTGAAATTTGAATTTTGTAATTATTAAGGAAAAGTGACTTTTAGAAAGTTACTTCTTCCTGCCTGAAGTTCCTGGGGGCTAATTTGCATTGATTCCACAACTTCTCCCAGCCAGTAATTAGCCTTGAATAGGCGTGAAATGTGTGTAAAATGCCTCCCAGGAGCAAATGACTAGAGAGATGACTCCTCTGCAGTCCACAGAATATGCAGGGTGTGGGTCTCATTTTGACAGGATACTGTAAATTCCTGCTTGACAAGACTGCTAAGCCACATGTAACACTTTGGGCACACTTTAAAGGGAGAGAACAGGATGACAAGACAATTCTTTTGTATCCATTGTCTGTTTGCTGGAGGACCCTGCTTTTGTCCTACAAGAGTTCTGTATCTAGTTTTTTGTGGGTACAGTGTCTGCCTTAAACTGGATTATAGTGTTAGATGTTGGAGAACACTAGGATTACCACTTTACATTTTCCACACAAACCCCAGGCACCCAGAGACCAAGTTTAGTGTGGCCAAAAGGCTTTTGCCATCTTGGAAATGCCACGACACATTGCATTTAGGGAATCTGGTTTGTAAGGCACTAAGAAACTGCTGCATAAGTAGGTAGGTTAGGACCTGGGAACTTTTACACCATTGGTTTGGTACAAGCCAGGAATCCCTCTACCCCCCCATCCGCTAGCTAGTGCCAGGCATATATGTGGCACCTCCAGGTACACACTTCTGTACAGTTTCTGGACCATCAGAAAATCCGAAGAGAACTGCATCTGCTGTCAGTAACCTGGGAGAAGCCCTGAAAGACTGGACCTGTCCCCCTTGTACCCAGGACAAAGAGTGAACTCCCAGGGTCAGCTGGATGACCTATGTGGCCACAGGGAGACAACAAGCTGCATGGGGCCTTTTCCTTAAAGTGGCCAGTTGACAAGTGGTAACTGGAGCTGGACTGGGCCCTGCTGTTGGGCTCTGCCTGACAACCTGTGAGTCTCTAAGTGCCTCCCCTGATGTCCTGAGGGGGTCTTAGAAGTGTACTCTAGCAGTGAATTGGGACTTAAGAGACTAAGGGCCATAGGGATCAAACTTTTCTGAGGTCACAAATTCTGTGTGCAACAGCGACAAATTATTTTGGTATATATTAAACCCAAACACTGATTCGGTAACACGTTACCAAATCACAACTTGGTTTTTCATCCAAATACCAAAATGGTATGTATTAATGTTTTGTGATGAAATTCTGGTAAAAAAACAGTAATAATTTACAGGCTACAGAAGTGTAGTGGTAATGCATTTGCAAACGGGATGGGGTCCCCCTGAGGACCCCTTACTGCTTGCGAATGTAAAAGAAAAAGAAAAAGTTTAAGAGGAAGCAGTGGTCTGCTGACCTTAGCAGGGCACTATTTATGTGATGGCACGGATACCTAAATGGTTGCAAATTGCGACCTACCTCAATAATATTCATGAGGTAGGTCCATCTGGGACCAACTGGGAATTGCTATTTTAAAAAATTAAAAGTCTCCTACATCATTAATTGCGATTTGGTAACAATGGCAATATGAAAACGGCAATTACTAATGTTGATGCATATGGCACTTAGTCAGAAGATAACATCTTTGACTGGGATGAACATGGTTGAGGTATTCGACCTGCACCCCATTGCAGTCCGTCTTAAATTGCACCTAGGTCGTGATCTACTACGATCATAGACTATCAGTGGCAAACAGCCTCGGTTTCTACTAAATAGTTTCAACTCTACATTGAATGCCAGTTAATATGGCAATATGTAGGTCCACATAGGAATATAAAGCAATTTAAATTTTAGTAAAGACTTTTTGCGTTCAGTTTTCTAGAAGCTGTATAATGACTTGATGAGTTAGTTTTGCAATTCGTAAGTATTGAATTTGACACAGAATGACAAGAGCCAAACTAGGTTAAGCAGGACGATTGAGAGAATGTTCCAAATGTCATGGTTTGTGCTGGGGTATTGCAGTCAAATACAGGGAGACGAGTGGATAGGAGCCCATTTCCTTCTAGTAGAATGAAAGCAACTAGGTACATGAAGCTTTGCAGTTAACGCGGGTAGTAACTTCAGGCTGAAGCATTTAGAGAGCATGCAAAAAAATTTGAATATAATGCTTTCTTGTATAGGATGTGTAGGACTTGGCCCTTTTTGCAGGTTCATCTCTGAACTTTTTGCCTTCCTCCTAGCCTTTTTTCTGACATGGTGTTGGTGGTTCTAGGACTCTGGGCACTTAAGCACTGCTGTCAAGTGTAAAGTGCGTGTGCTCTCTGTGGTAAACATGGTAAGATTGGTCTACACCTGTTTGGCATATTTAATTTACATGTCAGTCCCTTGTAAAGTGGCATCTCAGATACCCGGGGCCAGTGAATTAAATGCTACTGGTGGGCTTGCGGTGCTGATTGCGCCTCCCAAAAAAGTAGCCTTTCAAACCTGTCTCAGGCCTCTGCCATTGCAGGGCCTGCATGCGCAGTATTACGGCCGCTGTGACGTGACACCTAAAATGTGTGCCATGTCTGTGACCCCCATTTTACTGCATGTCAGTCACCCCTAAGGTAGACCCTAGCTAGCCCTATGGGCAGGGTGCATCGTAGGTAAAAGGTAGGACATGTACCTTAAGTGTGTGACATGTCCTGGTAGTGACAAAAAGCTATTTTGGTTTCTCACTGCTGTGAGGCTGCCCTCTCAAAGGAACACAACAGAAAGTTAAATCTAGAATTCTGCAACACCTTAGTAGGATCCGTTGCACCGTAGCAGGGGCCCCCTTGGTTGAGCACTGTGGTCTCATGAATCACAATCCTGAAGATTTACAATGGTTGGTGCTTGAGAAAGTACGGTTGGGACAGAGAGGTGGTAATCTATCCGCTATTCTGAATGTGAGAGAAGCCAAATGGATGATACGCTTGGATACAATAGCCAATGGGCTAAATGAATTAGATGGTAGCAATGCGCAACTAGCGCGTCTCCGAACCTAATTTGAGGGGTCTTGGTTTCCTTTATGTGTCATCTCTTTGGGGGACTTGGAATTAAATATCCCCCCCCCTCTTTCAATATCATTATGTATGAATATTTTTAGGGTTTGAGCATTCTTGATCTGAACATTTATGTATGAATATGGGTTATTATGACCTTTTTTCTCCAATTTATGTGTTCAAGCAACGCTAATTTGTTTTTCATCAGACTACCAATGTATATTGATTCCATTGTCAATGAATGGTATCTTGATCATTTAGCATGCATTTTAATATATTGCCAGTCTTTAAAATGATGTTTTTTTAATGCATTTGTTAATTGCGAGCTGGCCCGAGTCTTTGTCAAACTATTGTCTAGCCATTAGCTGACTTATGAATAAGACCCACGAGCTGGTGGTATCATTAAGGGTTTTCATACACAATTATTATGACCTTTTTTTCTCCAAGTTATGTGTCCAAGCAACCCTAATTTGTTTTTCATCAGACTACCAATGTATATGGATTTCATTGTTAGTGAATGATCCATCTAGCATGCATTTTAATTGCCATTTTTTAATGATGTTTTTTTCTAATTCAATTGTTAATTGTGAGCTGGCCCGAGTTTGTGTCTAACTAGTGTCTAGCTATGAGCTAACTTATGAATAAGACCCATGAGCTGGTGGTATCATTAAGGGTTTCCATACACAATACTCCCATAACTCACACACATTTACTAGCACCGAACGCGACCTCCCAGTCGTCTTTTTTCCATTGCACTGCCCAAACCGGCATCTAGCGGCAGCACGGTAACGTAGATCACGTGTTTTCTCGCGTCTTCCGTTAAAAACATTGGAACGGTGGGATCGCGCGCTCCTTCCCATTCATGAAGTGAGATCAGACAACGAGGGGGAGTCCTGCTCTCTCATCTTTTGGTAATGTTTTCTTTTAAATGAAAAATCCGTCAGGCTTTAACTTAACCATAAGCGATCTAGATAGCCTTATCGTGCTGACAGCGTAATACCCGAACACCGATACTCCGATCTGAGCGTGATTCTTTACCGGAGTGTGCTTCTGGAAAGCAACTCTCCCTAAGCACCAGTCACGGAGCGTTTATTTTGGGAAGCGCCAGCGTAGTATCTTTACTTTGACCACAGCGCTTCAGTTTCACCAACAATTCGATAACTAATCACCCTGAGCACAGGCTCTATCGAACTTATTTGGGGTAGGGCGTACCATACAACCGCTATGTGATATTCCCCATGACCTTTAATGACTTTTTAACTTGCTGCAGGGTCCGCAGCTTTGATTTTTAATGCTCCTCTTTCATATTTAGATTCATTCCCCCAGTGGGATTCAGCGGAGGCCCAGCCCCGTCTTTCGCCCCGATCCGTGTTTTATTGTCCACGGCTCCATCCAGGCTGATTTTGGACTGCTTCTGGATTATACGACAGGGGATTTGTTTCTCTGAGGCAGAGTAAGTTGATGCCAATTAAATCTCATCTATACTTTTTGGATCTCTTAGTTGTGGGAGACTGTTATATTAATGATTACCTTAATGTCTTTAGGTGGCCATCACTCTCTCCATTCGTACCGTTGGGAGGCTTTGTGACCCCCTTATCTTTGACGACACCTTGCGCCTTAGAACCCTGACATCAGGCAGATACGGTAATTTCTTGGAACTTCAAATTTCTTGTGTTCCCCCAGATGAGTTGAGATTAATCAGCCTTACACTCGTTCTATTTGATTTTTATAGGTGCCCTCCTTGTTTTCCACACGTACCCCAGTCCTAAGGAAGACCCCATTTTGTAAGGTCCTAGTGAACACCTACACGAATCAAGGGGTCGAAATGTCGACATAACATTACTGCCAGTATTATCACCAGTACATGGTGCACTGTGATTCTCATTATACATGGCGTTTTTTAAGTTGTTTGTACTGTATCTTGCGATTGAATCTATGTTTAACATGTGGCATGGATTTAATAATGCCGATCAATTTGATTGTTATTAAGTGGATATACTACTGTTTTCACTTTTCCCTTAAATTCCACACTCAATCACTGACCCCCCCCCTTCTTTCCCTCCTTCTCTGGGCACATTCATTGTATTCTGTTGAAAAGATTTTTCTTAATAGTTGAATCGAATATATGCCTATTATAGTTCAATGTGATTAAACAACATTTGAACTTTCTTCAGTTGTTCGTCCAAGTGTTTATTGAGGTTTATTTCATATGGTTTACTTTATGCTGGGACCATTTTGTCTATACTCTCAAAGGAATGCATTGGGAACTCCCTGATAAGTGTTTCGGTGGTAATTCCTGATATGAGAGGTCAAGTTTGGTATGTTTGGAATAGTGATAATAAATCTGAGTACGCCATTGTGCAGCATTTATTATCACTATTTTAGAAATGCCACTTTTAGAAGTTGGCATTTCTGTGTGCTATGTGTTTGCCTGCATGATGTGTATTGCATGTCTGGCTCTGGAGTGACAGGGGCTGGTGAGGTGTGTGTGGATCCAGGGAGGGCAGGGTTAGTCAGCGCTAGGCTGAATAGGGGATCTGCATTTGGAGTAGTGGGAGGAGTTGTCCCCTGACCCTGAATAGGTCTGTGCCTGCCTGGGTGAATGTTGGCTCTGCCCCCCCCTGTGGAGTGTCTGATGACCAAGCCCCCACCTCACAAAAGGGAAGAGGAGCCCTATAAACAGAGTGCTCCAATACCCCCCAGAACCAGTTGAGACTGGTTCCCCCAGCCCTGTGGGAAGGGCAGAACAAAGGAAAATGATGTATATATACTGGGGCTGTGACCCCATGAATTGTGCTTGTGCTACTTGGGGACTTGCTGCTGCTGGGCCCCAGGAGGAACCGCCACGAGGGACTGTCTCCCTGCTGGAGAGTCCTGTGTGCTGGCCTGCCTGGGCCCAGCCTTGCCCCTACGAAGTTTTTGGGTTCCGTGTGTGCTCCAGGTCAGAGCTGGGCCGAGTGGTAGGCAGGAGCCTACCCTGCATTGCAGGAAGCCCGGAGCCCAAAGAGGAGCGAGAGGCGACGGAGCCTTGCGGGCTCCATCTGCTGCATTCCAGCCTCCTCCCGCCTGGCAGAAGGGGAGGCAGGCCTGCAGAGATCACAGGTGACAGGAGGGAGACCGGAGCCAATATGGACGTCTTGGGGGGCCTAAGAAGCAGGGGCATGCCGAGGCACACTGTCGGTGCCTGGGACCTGCGTAGGAGAAGCCCCGGTGAGTGGGGCTACAATTGAACACTACGGAGCCCCGGAGTGGCACAGAAAGAGCTCCGGTTAAAAGGGCTCCCCACAGCATTTGTGGTGCTGTACGCAGCAACCGAAGAGCCCGGTGAACGAGGCACATGTATTGAAGTCCCGGAGTGGTGCTTTAGTGGCACAGTGCTGCCCAAGCGGATTGTGCACAGCTGCACCACTCAGAGCAGGCAGCTGCAACGATGGGGGCATGTTTGTTTCTTGACAAGGATGGAGTGAGATACACTCCCCGGCCCCAAGTGCATTGCGCTCCTTGGTTTTGCTGCTTCTGGCAGCCAGAGGGCTAATTGAGAGGACCTACAATTGCAAGCCCTGTCATTTTGGACAGAGGGCATTTTTAGCCCCAAGAAGGCCAGTTGGCATGTAGTCAGGGTGGGTACCTCAGTGTTGGTAGGGCGCACGACCCTAAGGTGATGCCTACCGAGATTGTATAATGTGTTTATGCTGATGGCTTATGCATAATGTGTTCTATGCCTGAAGCTAATGTGATATAATGCGGAGTACCGTATTTTGCCAGTAGTTACTAGCTGTGATATTATTACTACTTGTGCTTTGTGATGGTTCTGACAGTGGCCCGCTTGGTCCTGTCCTGTAAAAATTCCCCTGTGAATATTGCCTAGTGCCAGTTGGCACAGTGTATGTGTGTGGTTATGATCTAATGTGTTTTGGATAATACAAAGGCTATTTTTATATAACCTTTTGTGGAGTTGGTGCAATATAATTATATACATCAAACATACCTCTCCCCCAAAACACTAAATAAAATCTTTACAACCCGGCCAGCTGAATGCCCCAGATGTAACGAAGGAGAAGCAGACTTTCTGCATGTGGTGTGGCACTCTCCGGTTATAGCCTCCTATTGGACTGAAGTCATAGATAAGCTGGAAAAGGCCACAGGATGAACTATTGCTAAAGAAATTAAAATAGTATTGCTGGGACTACTACCAGCCCCCAAAAACAAAAAGTTAAGCAGGAGATTAGTAATGTTGGGGCTTATACTGGCAAAAAGACGAATTGTGATATCTTGGAAAAGCCCCAACCCACCACGCATAAAAATGTGGCTAGGAGACATGTGCGAGTGGGCGACGGCAGAAGGGGTAACGTATGAAAAAGGTCGGACACGACGAAAAGCTGGACGATGACCTAAGTGCATGGACGGTAATGGTGGCAGACATTAAGGGTATGCAAGCAACAACTTCAACACTTACTGTGAATTCCCCATAACATTATTAATAAATAGAGTTGGGAGGAAACTAGTTAACAAATTAAGATAGGAAAACTGGTGACACTATGGAGATTTAAACAAGACAAGTAGTATTGGGACGATAGGTCTACGAAGCTGAGCTGGGTGTGGGGGGGGGGAGCGGGGGAAAGGGAAAATATTAAGTTAAAGAATTGGGGGAAGTTTGATATGAGTAATCATTGTTGTATAAAGCTAACCCCCGATAGGAGGGGTAGAATGTTGTACTGTGAGTTACACCCTGGTTCATAAATATGTAAAGAACGATTATGTACTCATAGAACTTGCTGAGAACTAAATAATGAACCTATTACTTGTGCAAAAACACAATAAAAATATTTTTTTTCTAAAACCTTGTGTGGAGTTTCTTTTGTAGTGTGCCTAGTGTGTTGCTGCTGTGTGTGTGTGTTGCGCAAACGCTTTAGACATTGCTTCTGGGATAAGCTTGACTGCTCGTGCCAAGCTACCAAGGGGGTGAGCAGGGGTTATCTTCAGCGTGTAACTCCCTTGCCCTGACAAGAGTGGTGGTTTCTGCCTGGCTGAGGCGCATGCCCTAGCATAACAGGATGCTTGTGGCACAATATATGTGGGATAAAGTGCCATACATTATAAGGATATTGCATGTCACAGAGGAGTTTGATGACCATATAGAGGAACAAGGGCGAAGGCTGAGTTCCTTTATCAGGTTATGGAACTTCTCTGTGACTTTAAGGTATAAAGAAGGGCCCCCCGTAAATAATAGGTACTCCTAGAACGGGGAAATAGTCCAAAGACAAAATAACAAATCTAGGCAGTAAACATGGATTATAAAGTTACGAGGCAATATCAAAATTCTAATTTGATTGAGACAGTGTACTCCTACTACAGTAAAGATCATTTTAAATCATTTTATTTATGTTGCATAAGACATCAGACAATATGTACACAGAGGCAACAAGAATAACCACATAAAATGAACATTACAGGCACAAACAGTGTTTCCGACAAAATACGTGATGACAGGAAAAAAGTAATACATATGCTGGCTTATGAAGCGAAAAGCTGGGGGAAAGGTGGTTAATTTCAGTAGATACTCGCATCCTGTCTTTGACATCCTGAGATATATTTGTCTCTGCATGTCCATCAGGGACACAGTAGTAATTGTTTTGGCTTTTTCCTGAAGTCGGCATCTTAATGCCGAAACGCGCGTAGAAAATTACAACTCTCTACTGAAATTAACCACCTTTCCCCCAGCTTTTCGCTTCATAAGCCAGTATATGTATTACTTTTTTCCTGTCATCACGTATTCTGTCGGAAACACTGTTTTGTGCCTGTAATGTTCATTTTATGTGGTTGTTATTCTTGTTGCCTCTGTGTACATATTGTCTGATGTTTTATGCAACATAAATAAAATGATTTAAAATTATCTTTACTGTAGTAGGAGTACACTGTCTCAATCAAATTAGAATTTTGATATTGCCTCGTAACTTTATAATCCATGTTTACTGCCTAGATTTGTTATTTTGTCTTTGGACTTCTCTGTGACTTTAAATACTTGTATCTTGTACGACAGGGAGTATTTTATCTCATTACACAGCATCATCTTTCCCACAAACCACTGAAATCCTGGGTGCATAGCTATTTTATATAAAAGAGTGTGCATGCTTGCAAAAATGAATCAAAAGAATCAGTTTAATACAAGCCAGTTTATTTTTAAATAAAGAGCTGCAGTACCCCCGAATGTGTAGAGACATGCAAAAAGATTTCAACGTTTCATCATACCCTAAGGAGTGCAAAACATACACGTGTTGCCATAAATATCTCCTTTCTGCTCGTCACTGTAAGCTACAAAAACAGAGTAGAAGAAAGAAAAGCCATGTATAATTTTCTTCTATAAACTGCTGATTTAATTACGCCTCGTGACCTGGCCTGCCTTTTCCCCTTAGCAGCTGGCTCTGGCAACAGGCACTGTAATGTCAGAACTCAACTGTAATAAGTTATTACAGTTGAGTTCTGATGTGATTTTATTATAATTGGCGCTGGGGTGCATCACAAGTAACTGATTATAATGAGATTTGAGACCTGTTTTTATACCGGGATTACAAAGTACTATATATTATAAAGAGATATGATGTGGTGTAAGTGTAAGATTCATGTCATTAGTTCAGTAGCCGTGCTGAATACAGATTTGGAAAGGGCCAGGGGGTCTGGAACGAAAGTGAGTGGCACATTGTGGCAATTAGTGCCACAGAAATACATGGACTATACTGCCCACATTGGGGGCTGGGTGAAGGGTATCTTCTGCCAACAGTAGTAGTTGGTAAAGCAGCTTATACAGTATTGTTGCTGATGTTTTGGATTTGTGGAGCGTGGCAATCTTCAGGCAGGCACAAGAGCAGCTCATGCCAATGGGCAGCAAAGTTTGGGCCCGAGTCAAGAGAAGGGATTATGTTTGCGAGACTAAAGTCTGAACACAGTTCAGAGTCACACTAAAGACAGGAGGTGAGCAGTTTCTTCAGACCAACTTGAGTAACTGCCTTTTAATTGCTCATTGGGTCAGTAATTAGCTGGATATTATGCCTTAAAATGGATATAACTAGGATTTTGAGTGTATTTTAAGGAAGTCAGAGGACTAATGTTAAGTCCGGTGCTTTTGTCTTCTTGATGTACTGGGGAGACCATTAACACCCCAAGGCTTTAGGAGGAGAAAGCTCTGTAAACCATTACACTGCATCAATTAGGACCTTGATAATTACTGGGGACAAGAGTGAGCTACACATGAACACATTTTGCATGTAGTTGCCGTACATATATCTCATGTAGGTACACAAATGGAAAGTGCTGATGATTTCTCCTCAGAGCTTATGAATCGTTGGGTGTTGTCTTCAAGGAAATGTTTTTTTTTTACAAATCTACAAATCAACAGTTGTAGGCAAACGTGTGCAAAGAGGATCTACCTAGATTAACATCATTTACTCATGGGGAGCTGTTCATGAATCGTAAAGCACAAAACTGAATATAGAAGAAATGCTACAGGACCTGTGCAGTAAAATAAAAACACATTCACACATATATGTTCCTTTGAATAAAGGCATTTAAGGAATCAGATGGTGTGGCTATTCTAGTAGATCTGGAAATCAATCTACTTTACCTCTTCCATTGGGATGACCTGAGAATAGCCGCCTCCAGCAGCACCACCTACAAGAAGGTAGACATGACAACTAGTTAAAATAAATTAAACTGCAGCTACTACAGAAAGAAAATACCAATAATGAAATGTGGCAGTAAAGACTCCTTTGCAGAGTAGAAATAAATCCTCTTGTAGAAGTGCAATGATCGGAGAATCTATCATTGCTTTGCTCTGGAGTGCATTTATATAGTGCTTACGACCCTTTTTAACCCCTTGCCTGCTCATGACGGAACCACTCCGTCATGAGCCACGGGCACCGTGTGCTCATGACGGAGTGGCTCCGTCATGCTGCGGCCGTTGGCGGCCGCTCCGCCCACGCGGCACTGATTCCCCGCCTGTGCGGGCGAATAATGCAAGTGGGCTGAGTCGTGACGGAACCACTCCGTCATGAGCACAGCGCGCCCGTGGCTCATGACGGAGTGGTTCCGTCACGAGCATGGCGGCGCCGCGCTGACCCCGAACCCCACCAGCGCCGCGGCGGAATTCGTGCCACGGCGAAGGGGTTAAGCTCTAGACGCCACGCAGCATGCTGTTCCGGAACCCAAGGTTAGTGGTTGGTCCAGTGTTTAATGTTATTAGTCTTGCGCTCTCAAGGAAACCATTCCATGCGTTCCTACAGTTTTTCTGTGGCACATTACCTTAACAGGAGGTAGGTGTGATCATTAGTGAGGCAGAGGTCTGGAGGAATGAGAGTTAAATTCATATGGGTGGCAGGATTAATAGAGGAGCTAGAGGAGATTAGAATTTGGTAGGTTGCATGGGTAGGCTTGTCAAAGAAGGACAGGTTGTGATCTTTGAAATGAGGTGTGAGCAGTTTGCAGAAATACAATAATAGAGATTAAATCAAACATGCAAGTGACTTATAGTAGGCTGTGCTCTGAAAGGGCGAATGCAAAGGATGGAAAGTAAGGAAAAGGTTATTTGAAAGAACAGGAGAAGCAACAGTTGTACGTTTTAACTCAAGGTCAGTTTTTTATGTCAGGGTTTGGGAATTTAAAGGAGGGTTTTCTTAAGTAATACGCTACCTGAGAAATCAAAACAAGAAAGAAATATTATTAGCATCTGAGATAGTGCTATAATAGATATTTATGATAGGCACTTGAATCAGGAGAATATACAGCCCACTGCAAGCCTACCACTACACGCTTCAGCATGGAAAGCTGATCAGTCCTGGGGTTGGAAGCGTAAAATAATGGTTGGATGCATATATAGGGAAACCGCAACCTTTAGGCTGCGCTCTAATGAAGCAGTAACCTTATGATCATAGCAATGTGAGAGAACATATGAGCGAAATAATTCAAACATTAAAAAGAAGACTGCGAATGTTGGGGAGGGTAAAGTGATGCTTCTCACAATAGTGCAGTCTCCATCCTGGTTCACCCACAAAAGAGGTGTGATTTTTTTGCACCTGAATATCATCAGCCTCTCTTGAACAGTAAGGGAAAGACAAAAATGCCACCTCACCTGAAGGTTTCCTCAGCTTGCAAAACTGAGTAAGCAATCCTATCCCCAATCATGAACTTTCACCAAATGGCAGTACTCAGGAAGTCTAATCAGCATCTCCTTGATAACCAAAAGGTCTCTTAGAATATCTAAAGTAAAGCAGCCGTCTCTTTTCTCACTTCCACTTCTAGGTCTCCTCCCTCCAGCAATGCACTTCCACTGTCCGATAATCCCGCTCTAGTGCCATGCTAAACCAGGGGCATCCATAACAGATCCCACTTTGCTTCTGTAATTAATACTGTGAGACAAACTTTAAGGGTGAACATCAGAAGACACCTGTTCAAACATTTGTAGAATCTTCCTTTCAATGTTTGAATTATTTACCTCATATATTCCCTTGCATTGCTTTGATCCTGAAGTTAATGCTTCATTTTAAAATAAAAGTCTCATGAAGAGATGAGAGAGATGATGATGATGGAGATAAGGGCTAGCCTGGGATCCTGGTAGTACAGAAAGAAAGGAACTGATGTCAGCGCGTTTAAGTGTAGCGTATATGGGGATGCATGCATCACTTCCGGAGCATATCCACATGATTCTACCGACCAGCACACAGGGAAACTGTATGAAAAGTTTCCTGAGCTAGTCGGATGCCTGGGGAACAAGCAAAATGTGAGGAACCTGCAGTCAGATGCATCTAACAAATATTTACTTAAAGAAGCTTTCAGGGAGACTTTTTTTATCCAATGGTCTGATATTGTGTTACTCCCATTTTTCTTCGACCCACTAAAGCATACAGCAAGGGACAATGGGTCAGCCCACTTCAAACGGCTAACTTTACTGTTAGTTACTGTATTGTTCCCTTTAACAAGGAGCACATCCACGCACTAAGTAGTTTTCTTAAGTGACAGATTACTATAGCAATGTGTGCGTCTAGAAACCAAACAAATGTTTTTGCTTTTAGGCAATGTTTTTTTAGATTGACGAGCACCCGGCATCTTCCCTAACAATGAAGTGTTACAAAAAACATGAAGTAAGACGAGGTCAGCAATAGGCCTATTTATTTAACCATGCTTTTAAGCGGTCTCCATTTTCCCTTCTGCCACTTAACCTCTAAAAACAGCTAATATCGAATTTATCAAATGAACCTTTGCCAATGTCTTCATGTCTTCCTTCTGCTTCTGGGGTTACATGTTGAGGTGCTTATCTTGATACTTTGAAAACATTCCCATGTTCTATGGGACCAGCAGTCAAAGGAACATTCTAGAATGTATATGGCTCATGACTGTTTGTGATTTATGTTTTGTCAAAAATAACTTTTCTTTTCTCTTCTCTTCACTGATGAATGAACCCCTATAACAAGAGAAAATTAAAAAGGGGAAAGAGAAGGTGTGCTAGCCGGCATGGCAAGATGATTTAACAATTTGATAATGGATAATAACAAAAACTGTTTCGGATGACAAATTGAAAAGTTTTTTATTGACTTTACATCACATTGTCTCTTTGAAATGCTTCCAGTGAAATTCCTTGTTCCACTTAGGGTGGCCAACTCACATTGAGGAAGCGGATACAAAGCTAAGGGCAAATTCAAGTTAAAAGGTCTGGAAACTCTTTGGAATAGCAAAATTAACACAATAAAGAAAGATCCTGATAATAAGGTGAAAAAAAAGAGTATCCAGCATAAGACACACTCATGATAGAAGTATATTTCAAAAATTCATTGAATCAAGGAATGGAGTTGGATTTCTAAAGCACACGAATACCGCCTAGGTGTCTTGGCACTGCGGATGTCCTAGGTGAAATGCAGAAGTTAGGAAGGAAGGATTCATGCTTAGAGAGCCAAATCTTAAACTGTTTTCTGACGATCAGATAAGAGATCATCTTAAGTTCTTAATGCAGGGAACTCCAAGTCTTAGCAGCCAGGTAGAAGGTGCAGCCCCCAGGTCTGGCACACTCAAATGCTGGGAATTGAGAAGATTCTGAGAAGCCGATTGCCGGTTCCATGAGGAGATAGGAAGGGTGATTAAAGAAAGTGTTTTTGTGGGTGATGCTGAGAGTTTTAAAAACTATACACTTCTTCACAGGTATCCAATGAAGTCTTATTAGGACAAAGGTGGCAGATAAACAATTTGGGATATTTAGGATACGTCTGTCTGCTAACGTTTTCACCAACTGAAGGTGGTGGTGCAGAAGATGGGGTGCGCTCCAGATAAACGGATATGCAGTAATCGATTGTTGATCTAACAAGAGCCTACACTACTGTTTTTCTCGACTTGAAAGGAATAAAGTGAAATATTCTATACACGTTTTTCAGACTGCTGAAGCAAGTAGCTGCTCCATTCATGAACTGCCTTCTTAAGGAGAGCTTGTTGTCAAAGATCACCCCTAGATTTCTTGCAGATGAGATGTGGGCGGGGTATCCAAGTTCTCAGGCCTCCAATCAGATGACCAAGAATGAGCGATTGAGCCAAATAGAAGGATCACCTTTTTGTCGCTATCCATCACTTCAGTTACAGATGACATACTGTTTTAGAAATATTGTTTTGTATTTTCTAAAACTGGAACTATAAGCAGAGTGTCATCAGCGTAAGAGATCAGATTGAAACCAGAGTGTCTTAGTAGGTTTGGTAGCGGGGAGACAGATATATTAAAGAGTGGGGCTAAGTAAAGAGCCCTAAGACATTTCACAGTTAGAGGGAATTGGGAAAATGCTGGGAAAGTTAGGATGTGGCCAGTGCTGACGACAAGGGGCAGTATGTAATTCCCATAGTATGGGATTATTGTCTGCATTCACAAATAGATGTTTTCGGGAACAAAGCATTATAATACTTAAAAGTAAACCTACAATACACATTTATGAATCAATCTGTATTTAATGGGGTCAGGAAGAATGAGCTGAAGGCTCATGGTGCTTGGCAAAACAATTTAAGCAATAACAAAAAATAAAAATGATAACCGCAATCCCTAAATGGGTGCAAGGGCTGCAATCTACTTAAAGCGGTCTGAAGTTATCCAAAGCCAGAACGATCACAGCATGCCTGAGATATCTGAAACTCACAAATACATAAAAAGCACTCAAGGAAAGAAATTCCCTTGTTTAATTATCTTACCTCCAAGCTGAACTTTACTGTGTAGGCCTCACATGACGACTTTGCCAAAAAGACCATGCAGAGCAAGGAGCGCAGCAGAGTTAGCATTTTTCTAGCATCTTGAAACCTTTGGCAGGACGTTTGGGAGCTTTTTTTTTCCTGGCGGGATAGGACAGGACAAGCAATGAAGGGGCAGGGGAGGAAGAGGGGGTGGACCAAGCAACAATGAGGGAGGGTAAGGAGCACACCAGACATGCAATAACACAGGATTGGGGTGTGGGGGCAGGGCAGCAAGCAATAATGCGGAGGTGGGAAGGGAGGAACGCAAAACAAGTAAAAAGAAAAAAAAGTACCTCTGAAAGCGGGAAGCAGTGGATGGATAATAGGCAAGGGAAGCAGTACTTGGGTCATGCTCCAATGTAGGGACATACAAATGAGGAGGAAGTGGGGCCGGTACTTGCTAACCAAAGAGAAGCAAAGAAATGATGAAGGCAACCAAAGGTAAGCAACGGGCTGACCTACGTCACTTGTAAGTAAACAAAATGTATTGCAAGTGACAGCACATGCGCGGTTTCAGGTGAGTAGGTCATGGCAAACTACCAAAGAGTGAAAACACACAAGTTGGACAGTGGATCGAAAGTACAAGTTACTTACCTTTGGTAACTATGTATCTAGTAGAGATGATTCTAGCCGCATATTCCTCAACGTAGAATTATCCCCAGGCATGAGACTGGACCCGGAAAACTTTCTTTGCCCCAGCATCTCTGCGCGCCGGGGTGCGGTACCACACGACTCCGCCCAGACGTCGTTCGCAGGCATGACGTCAGCGAGGTCACATAAGGCCCACCCTGGCGCGCTGAAATCAATTTTCTTCAGAGAACTTTTCCGTGCCACAACACAGAGCCATCACAACACAAACTGTGGTGAGTATGGGAACAGAAAAGAGAGAAACGAAAGGTAAGGAACAGCACCGGTTGGAAAAGTGCCAAGCACTAAGGCACAAAAAACCATAGCGGTGAGAGCCACAGCAGTGAAAGATCAGAGCACCGCTCTGAGGAACACCCCTGCAAGCTAAGGCGACATCCTCCCTGGAGGCAGAAAGCATGTGAAAAAGACGCCATAGCAGAAGAAAGAGAGAGAGAGAGAGAGAGAGAGAGAGAGACTGCAATCACAATCCACAACAGTGAAGGGCAACAAGCCCGGAACAAAGGAGAAGCAGCAATTCACCCCCAGACGACACCATCAAGAAGGGCTGTATCCCCTGAAAGGAGCGAAAAGGCCAAGGTACAGGCAAACAAACCCTCAACGTAGAGGACTGCAAAGGAATCAGAAACCCCAAGCAAGTGAAAGGGAGAAGAGTAAAAGTAGACCCCTACCCTGGAGAAAAAAACAGGGTGGAGGGATGCAGAAGCACACATGAACCAACCAACCATGTATCATAAAGGAAGGGGTGAAACAATCAAGCAGAACTAAGCATCCTGTCCAGGAGGAAGCGAAGTGGACACCCACAGAAGACAAGCCACCCGGAGGGAGGCGAGTGCAGAACCAAACTGAAGGTATTCGCAGAATAGGGAAGGAAGGGCGGGCCGTGAAGGAATCTGCTGCTAGAATCGTCTCTACCAGATACATCGTTACCGAAGGTAAGTAACTTGTACATCTGATAGACTACTAGCTGCAAGATTCCTTAACGTAGAATAGATACCCTAGCCATACCCAGAGGGGAGGAGGGCCTGCGAGAGAGCCTCCCCAGTAGGAAGAAACACAGGGCCCCAGCAAGGCGAAGGGAAGACCAGGTGACCCCACGCCCATTCAAGGTACAACGGCCACAAACCCTCGTAAGGACAGACAGCCGCATAGGAGCACCCAGGAGGAAAGAACGACCCCAACTCCAGGGAGAGGAGGTAGAACCGGAGGTAGAGCCTGCCGTAGGAAAACACACAGCGACAGAGGACAGCCAAACATGCAGCAGCCGCAAGGAAGCAGGCAAGGCAGGAACGGCTCCACAGCCAAGGAACGCAGGCAGAAGAAGAAAGGTACAGGTGCGCAAAGCCCCAGCAGAACAAGAGGCAGGGGCACAAGGGAGCACAACAAGGGCCACTGTGGTGGATCGGCACAAGCAGACGTGCACAGCCGGCAGCGGACAGCACCATGGAGCAGTGCACCCAGAACAAGCCAGGCGCAGGCAAAGGTCATGAAAAAGCAGAACAAGCCCCAAGGGAAGAGCGTGCAACAGACATACACCGACCCACGAAGAGAAATGGGACCAGGCATAAGAGCAAAAGGGGAAAACACGGAGGACGGACCAAGCCGTCAACCAGAACACAGGAGAGCCAGGAGAAACCCCGCCCCCTGGAACACCAGACAGAGGACCAGGCCGAAACGCCGGACAGAGAGGCGGAAACGCCACAACACGAGACCGCAGCCAGCATGCCAAATGATGTAGGGGACACCGAGAATGACAGAAGCCGGAGCAGCGCAAGCTGCACCCGGACAAGATACAAGAGACCTCACCAGCGGCAGACAATGACGCCAAGAAAGGCAGGGAACCTGAAAGGGGGGCGACCATACCTTCCCAACACAGGACAGGGCTATGCAATAGCTACAAGTACCCCACATAGGGTATGACACGTCCCACTAAAACATGGGAACACCTCTTAGGGGAAAAACACCGCAGCAGAGGACCGGACCATAACGGCAGGGTATGATACGTCCCAAGAGAACATGGGAACACCTCTTAGGGAAAAAATCCCGCAGCAGAGGACAGAACAAAAAGGACCTGTAGATAGACCACAGACGGCTTGACAATCAGCCAATCAAAAACACACAGAAGGCCCAACCTGAGGACACATATGGGTGTACCACAACCAAAGAACCACAAAATCTGAAGGGGCTGTATCAGCAGCCAACAGCACAAAAGGGTCAATCTAAGGACCCAAAGCCAAGTTTACGGAAGGGGAGGAGGAGGACGGAGCCCCGCAAGGAGTCGCTGAATGGCAGCATCCGCATGGGTGTTAAACAAAAGCACCCCATCAAAGGGCAAGCTCCCTCACATTCTCAGGGAAATCGCTATCCCACAGCCAAGCATGGCGACGGAGAACTACTGAACTTGCCACAGAAGAGAATTATGGAGCGAAGCTTCGAAGGGAAGAAGCAGCTCCCGTCCACCAGAGCCCTAATGGAGAACCTCCAGCAAATGGTCCATAGGAAATGGGGTGGCAGGGTCACCCATGTGCAAGATGCCAGCGGCCGTGGAAATGGCCCGGGCAAAGGCCGCACACGCCTCCATAGGGCGTAGCGGGGGCGGGGAGAGCAATTCCTCCGTGGGCGACGGCTGTAAACTCCAGCTGGAGGAGGAAATGGCCAGCCCAGGAATTGTGGAAGATTGACGGACGAGTGGGGGACCTGAGGTGCCTCTGGGGAAGGCTGCAGCCAGGGGGGGGGAACAGCGAAGAGCCCTCCCTGAAGACGCTGAGGAAAAAGCCTTGCCACGGCGGCCCATCTCCAGGGAAGAGGAGACAAAAAGTTGACGAACCTCCGGGGAGGAGGGGGCCTCCGGAGACGAGTCGACGACCCGACGCCAGCACGGCGCCATGGAGTCTGCCACAGGCGCCGGCGTGAGGTCGACAGGATCCAGAGGGAACGCCGGGACGACCTCGTCCACCACTTGCACCCTAGGAGAATGGAGGAGGGCCGGCTCCGGGACGGCGAATGAACGATGCCAAAAAGGCGCTGACTCAACCTCCGACGAAGCAGCCGCCTGCGTGGAGAGACGAGAGGGACCCGGGGACACGCCCCGGCCCCTAGCCAGCACCCACGGCGTCGCCAGGGTCGACAGCCGTCGGCGCCTGAGCGGCCTCAGCTTGGCTTCTGGCAAGGCCGCCGCCTGCCCAGAAGACCGAGGAGGACTCTGGGACGAACCGCAAGTCCCGGCGACCTCCCGCAACACCACAGGGACCCCCTCGGGGGTTTGCGGCGAGGCAGAGGCGCCGTCGGCTGAAGAGGGGAACCCCGTAGGGCCGCACCCAGACGACACCACACCGCCAGAGCCTGAAGCCGAACCCGTTGGCGCTGAACCCGTTGGTGCCGGAGCCGCTGGCGACGCCGCGGAAGGCCCCGCACGTGCAAGGGATCCGCGGACGTCCCAGAAGGAGGAGGAGGAGGGGCCAAGGAAGCCTGCAAAGCAGCAGCATAGGCCTCCATTTGGGCCCTAGTCGCTCCGGCGCCGGGAAACGGCGGGTAGGGTGGCGGCGAATGAGGCCGCAGAGCACCCGTGCCCTCCGCAGAGCAGGGACCAGGCCTCGGAGACAAGCTAAGAGACTTACCGATGGGTGAGGGACGCCCTAGGGGCCTCGGTGACAGGCGATGCCAGAATCGGAAGCGGTGATTCTTGGACCCTTCCACGGGGGACAGACGCGGGGACAACCCAGATCTGGACAACCGGGCTGAGAGGAGCTTCAACCGGCACTCCCGCCAGGACTTAGGCTTCAGATGCTGGCAAGCGTCGCAGTCTGTGGAATCATGGTGCTCGCCCAAACACCACATACAAATAGGATGAGGGTCCGTCACCAACATCTGACGTGCACAAGACGAGCACGCCTTAAAGCCCGAAGGCATTCGCACACTGTCCCCCCCACGCAAAGCGTGAAAAGAAGGCCTGAAAACAGGACAGGGACACGATCCGGATCCGCGTTGCACGCGGAAAAGGAGGAAACTGATGTCAGCGTGCCGGGGTGGGGCTTGTGACCTTGCTGACGTCACACCCGCAGACGTCTGGGCGGGTCGCGTGGTACCGCCCCTCCCCCGGCGCGCAGAGATGCTGGGGCAAAGAAAGTTTTCTGGGTCCAGTCTCACGCCTGGGGATAATTCTACATTAAGGAATCTGCGGCTTGTAGTCTCTATCAGATGCAACTAATAGACACCAATCACAAAAAGTCACCAATTTAAAGTCAAGCAATACGAAGTAATCCTGTGTGCAATTCTCCAAAAGTACCCCCTGTCCAAGAGCACCCCCCTAATGCTAGGGGAAACAAAATGAAAAAGCTATATTGAAGCTGCACCACTTTTCAAAAGAGTTCAAATTCCTGAGAATAATAGATGATCAACGAAGAAATAAAGCAGTTGTATAAGGAACTAGTTGTTCTCTTCTTTATTAATTAATTATTTTAAGACAAACAGCCAACGCGTTTCGTCCTTAGGCACAGGACTTCTTCAGGGCAGTGAAGATACTATATGGACCAATAGGTGTAAATCAATGTGGTAGTAACCTTGGACACATGTATGATTTGGCAAAGGTGGCAGTTGCACTAATGCGAATATTCTGTTGAACGAACGGAAGATCCCAATGGATGAGGGAAATAGATCCGAATGTGCATCCAAACTCTTTGTATATATTAGGGGTAGGCAGCAGTTATTGAAATACGCGTAGAATGAGAGCCACAATGATGTACTGTTTATTCGCAATCTGCGCTCCCTTGAACATATACAGAGATTGACAAGTGTACCTTCGTTCATGGTGGCAACATCATAATCCAGCTCCTTTTCTTTTATGCTTGGTGTTTCTGGCCCCAGACTAGGCGGTAGTCGCTACTACATAGTTGGCCCCGTCACGGATTACGGGCGGAGCGGATGGCTGCAACAGCAGCCCACGTAACCAACACGTCAGCTCTGATGCGACTCTGCGTTGAGAGAAAATGCCGGCGGGGCAGGGTCTGCGCGCCCTCCTCAACTCAGAGAACGACGCTTTGCTCACTAGCACGGGCCCAGAGTAGAAAGAGAGCGCTTGTTAGGTAGGGAAGAAAAGAAGCCATCCGCCCCGCCCGTAATCAGTGACGGTGAAAAGTGGTGCAGCTCCGATGAACAAGTTACTAACCTTCGGTAACGATGTATCTGTAAGAAATATTAGTTAGTTAGATTCCTCACCTTAGAATATCCCCAGGCGTCAGACTGGATCCGGAAGATTTTTCGTCAGCAATACCCCTTGCGCGTCGCTAGGCGTCGTCTGCGGCTCCGCGTCCGTCGTCGGCGTCGTGCGCCGGGATGACGTCGTCGGAGTACTTAGACGCCGCCCTCGCGCGCTGACGTCAGTTCTTGTACATAGCCTTCCGCGCCAGGAACGCAGAGCCATGCAAAGACCGACACTGGTGCCAAAAATAAAATCTAGGGGCCTGAAAGGACAACCTTAACCCTAGATGTCAGTTCGCAGAACGGGGAGGATGGGTGGGTCGGTGAGGAATCTAACTAACTAATGTTTCTTACAGATACATCGTTACCGAAGGTTAGTAACTTGTTCATCTGAAAGTAACACGTTAGTTAGATTCCTCACCTTAGAATAGATACCCAAGCAATACCATCCCCGGTGGTGGGTCTGCGAACCAAGATCACACCAGAAAGTCCTGGAGGACAGAACGGCCAAAGAAGCCATCCCTCCGGACTTGGCTGTCAAGGCAGTAAGGCCTGGCAAACGTGTGTAGCGAAGCCCACGTCGCCGCCTGACAGATGTCCTGCAAAGGGACTCCCCGTCCCAAGGCAGTAGTAGCCGCCGTGGCCCGAGTAGAATGGGCGCGCAGCCCAACAGGAGGGTCCTTTTTAGCCAAGGAATAGCAGATTTTTATACACAAAACGACCCACCGATAGATGGTTCGTTTGTGCACAGCTTTCCCCTTCTTAGCGCCCACGTACCCAACAAAAAGCTGGTCGTCCACCCGGAACTGTTTTGTGCGGTCCAGATAAAAGGAGAGCGCACGTTTTGGGTCCAGACGGTGGAGCCTCTCTTCCTCTTTGGAAGGATGCGGAGGCGGAAAGAAGGTGGGCAAGGTGACAGACTGCCCAAGGTGAAATGGAGTCACCACTTTAGGAAGAAAGGAGGGACGAGGCCGAAGGACAACCTTGTCCGGATGAACAGATAGAAAAGGAGGCTTTGAAGATAAAGCCTGGAGCTCACTCACCCGTCTAGCCGAGGTGATGGCTACCAGAAAAGCAGTCTTTAGAGTTAGAAGACGAAGAGGGCAATTGTGAAGAGGCTCGAAGGGAGCGCACATCAGGAATGTCAAAACCAGATTCAAGTCCCACTGAGGCATTACAAAAGGGACAGGAGGGAACGTGTGTGTAATGCCTTTGAGAAAGCGTGTAACCACAGGGGACTTGAAAAGAGAAGGCTGATCAGGAAGCCGCAAGAAGGCGGAGATGGCAGCAAGATAACCTTTCAGGGTGCCCAGGGCAGAGCCCTGCCGGGCCAGAGAAAGAAGGAAGAGGAGAACCTCAGAAAGAGGGGCGGAAAGGGGATCCACAGCCTTTGCTGTGCACCATGCCACAAATTTGTTCCACCGGCAGGCGTATACCGACTTTGTGGAGGGACGCCTGGCTGCCAGAATGATATCACAGACTTCAGGAGGCAAGTCAAATGGCATCAACCGCCGCCGCTCAATCTCCACGCATGGAGGTGGAGGCTGGACAGGTTCGGGTGGAGGACCGTCCCCTGCTGCTGCGACAGAAGATCCTCCCGAAGGGGCAGACGTATCGGGGGATCGGTCAACAGACTGAGTAGCTCGGGATACCAGTATCTTCGTGCCCAATCCGGAGCCACCAAGATGACTTGGGCCCGGTCGCGCCTGATCTTCTTCAGCACTCTGGGCAGAAGTGGTATAGGCGGAAAGGCGTACAACAGACCGCAACTCCACTCGTGACGAAAAGCGTCGCCGAGCGAGTGCCGCCTTGGAAATTCCAACGCGCAGAACTGCTGACATTGCGCGTTCTCTTCGGTGGCGAATAGATCTAACCAAGGCTCTCCCCACTGCTGAAAGAGGCCTTGCACCACTTCGGAGTTCAGACGCCATTCGTGATCCATCATGCACCGGCGGCTGAGTTCGTCTGCTCTGGCGTTCAGAGAGCCCGCCAGATGTTGAACCACCAGGGTGACGCCCTGGTGTTCCAGCCATGTCCAGAGGCGCAGAGCCTCCTGACAAAGGGTCCACGACCCCACCCCGCCCTGTTTGTTGCAGTACCACATGGCGGTGGTGTTGTCCGTGAACACCTGCACGACACTTCCCCTGACAGAGGGAAGGAAGGCTTTCAGTGCAAGCCGGATCGCTCTCCACTCCAACAGGTTGATGTGGAGACGAGACTCCGCCGGAGACCAGAGGCCTCTGATCTCCGCCTCTCCCATATGGCCACCCCATCCCAGGAGGGACGCATCCGTCACTACGACATGCTCCGGTTGGGGAAGGGAGAGGCTCTTGCCCTTGACCCACTCGCGGTCCGTGAGCCACCACTGCAACTGCTGTGCAGTACCCTCCGAGATCAAGACATGGTCGGACAGGTTGCCGTGATGCTGGGCCCACTGAAACTTCAGGTCCCACTGCAGAGCCCGCATGCGCCGCCTGGCGTGATGCACTAGTAGGATGCAGGAGGCCATCAGCCCCAGAAGCCGCAACACTAGCCTGACCGAAACCCGGGATAGAGGCCGAAAGATGGGAATCAGGGCCTGTATATCCCGGACCCGCTGTTCCGGTGGATGGACCCGGAACTGCGCCGAATCGAGAACCGCTCCGATGAAGAGGAGCTTCTGAGAGGGACTCAAGTGTGACTTCGGCACGTTGATGGAAAACCCCAGCAAATGCAGGAGATCCGCCGTAGTCTGGAGGTGGGAGACGACTGCCTGGGGCGAGCCCGCCTTCAACAACCAGTCGTCGAGATAGGGGAAGACTGGGACCCCTGATCTGCGCAGATGAGCTGCGACCACCGCCATCACTTTCGTGAACACCCGAGGGGCACTGGTGAGGCCGAAGGGGAGCACGGTAAACTGAAAGTGCTCTTGGCCCACCGTGAACCGCAGGTAACGCCGGTGGGCCGGCAGGACGGGGATTGAATATGCTACTTACCAGTATGCATCTGTTCTTGGCATGTAGGGCTGCTGACATTCATATCTGTGCATAGATCGCCGCCTAGTGTTGGGTCCGGATGTTTGCACGTTGTTGTCCTGGAAGAGTCTTCGAAGTATCCTTGGATAGGTGACTCCTCCCCTGGACTACAGTGCGCATGGGCATCCTCTCCATCCTCAGATTGTTTTTCGCCATTGTGGCAGTGATGGAGTAGATACAGAAAGTGATGACCATGCTTGCAGTAATTCTGAGAGCTGCAGCTGCGACAGGCGCCGGGGAGGAGGGAGGGCGATATGAATGTCAGCAGCCCTACATGCCAAGAACAGATGCATACTGGTAAGTAGCATATTCAGTTCGAGGCATGTGGGCTGCTGAATTCATATCTGTGCATAGAATACATAGCAGTGCCCTCTATTAGCGGCGGCTACCCGTGCCAGCTGCAGCGGTCTGAAAAAGTGTTTTGAGAACAGCCTGTCCTACAGCTGCCTGCTGTTTTGACAGCACATCTACGCAATAGTGTTTTGTAAATGTGTGTGTAGTGGACCATGTGGCTGCTCTGCATATATCATGCAGGGGAATATTTCCTAGGAAGGCCATGGAAGCCCCCAACTTACGTGTTGAGTGGGCTCGTGGTGGAATAGTTAATGTGCGTTTTGCCTTTTGATAACAGATTTGAATACACTTAACTATCCATCTGGCTATCCCTGCTTTGGAGATGGCGTTACCTTTGTGGTGTGGGGCAAAGGCAACGAACAGTTGTTTTGTCTTCCTGAATGGTTTAGTCCTGTCGATGTAGTACATGAGGGCCCTCCGTACGTCTAGTGTATGTAGTGCCCTTTCTGCAACAGTTTGTGGATTTTGGAAGAAAACGGGCAGTTCAATGGTCTGGTTCATGTGGAACTGCGATAGTACCTTGGGCATGAACTTGGGGTTGGTACGTAGTACGACCCTGTTGGCGTGAACCTGAATAAATGGCTCTTGAACGGTTAGTGCCTGGAGTTCACTAACTCTTCTGAGGGAAGTGATCGCTACTAGGAAGGCCACTTTCCAGGTAAGGAATTGAATCTCGCATGAGTGTAGAGGTTCAAACGGTGGACCCATCAGGCGTGTGAGGACCAAGTTGAGGTTCCACATTGGAGCCGGTGGGTGACTAGGTGGAATGACTCGTTTGAGCCCTTCCAAGAATGCTTTGATGGCAGGCACTCTGAATAGAGAGAGGTGCTGCCTGGTTTGCAGATAGGCTGATATTGCGGTCAAATGGACACGTATAGAGGTGTACGCCAGATTGCATCGATATAGGTGTAAGAGATAACAGATGATGTTTTGGATGGATGCGTCCAGCGGGTTGATGTCATTATTACCGCAATAAATGACGAACCTTTTCCATTTGGCTGCATAGCAAGCTCTGGTAGTGGGTCTCCTGGCCTCCTTGATGATGTCCATACAGTCAGGTGGCAGGTTGAGATAGCCAAACTCTAGGACTTCAGGAGCCAGATCGCCAGATTCAGCTGTTGCGGATCTGGGTGCTGAACCTCTCCATGGTTCTGCGTCAAATGCGCGGGTTTGATCCGCAGCCTTTGATGCGGCACCAAGGAAAGTTCGAGGAAGGTGGTGTACCACGGCTGGCGTGCCCACGTGGGAGCAACTAGGACGAGTGTCAGGGAGTGTTGTCGGAGTTTGCGGGCCACTAGCGGTATCAATGGCGCTGGGGGAAAAGCGTACGCAAATCTGCCGGACCAGTTCATCCATATCGCATTGCCCTGCGACTGCGGATGTGGGAATCTGGCGGCGAAGCTTGGGCATTTTGCGTTTTCGCTTGTCGCGAATAGGTCTATTTCCGGATGACCCCACTGCTGAAAGTACGGTTGGAGTACTGATGGGTGTAACTCCCACTCGTGCATTTGGTGGCTGTGTCTGCTGAGCAGATCCGCCATCTGGTTGTCCTTGCCAGGGAGGTGTTCCGCCATGAGGAACATGTTCCTTTGAATGGCCCACTTCCACATGCTCTGAGCCAGATGAGACAACTGTGGAGAGTGTGTGCCTCCCTGTTTCTGTATGTAGTACATTGCGGTCATGTTGTCCGTCCGGATCAACACGACCTTGTTGCATAGATGTACTTTGAATGCCTTCATGGCTAGGAATATTGCCATCAATTCCAGAAGGTTGATGTGCAACTTCTTTTGTTGTGTTGTCCATAGTCCTTGCACTGTGTAGTGGAGTACATGAGCTCCCCATCCCTGGAGAGACGCGTCCGCTGTCAGTACTATTTGTGGGACAGGCTCTTGGAACGGTCGGCCCTTGCAAAGGTTTTGTGGATTCCACCAATGCAGAGAGTTGTATGCCCGACCGCTCACCAACACTAGGTCCTTTAACTGTCCTTGAGCCTGATTCCACTGACGTGCTAGGCACTCCTGAAGTGGGCGCATATGTAATCTCGCGTGCGGGACTATGAAGATGCAGGAGGCCATCATGCCTATCAACTGCATAAACACTCGCGCTGGAAGTGAGTGATTGGGTTTGAATTTGGAGATCAGCAGTTGGATGCTGTTGATCCTCACTAAATTTGGCTGAGCTGTGGCCGCCAGAGTGTCTATAGTCGCACCTAGGTACTGTTGTACGTGTGCGGGCTGGAGATGGGACTTTGGATAATTTAGTGAGAATCCCAGACTGTGAAGAAGGTGAATGGTGCGGGACATGTGGCTTGCACATTGCTGGGCTGACTTCGCTTGAACGAGCCAGTCGTCTAGGTAGGGGTAGACGTGTATATGCTGCCTCCGTAGATGTGCTGCCACCGTAGCTAGGCACTTCGTGAAAACCCTGGGCGCTGTTGTCACGCCGAAGGGAAGGACTTTGAACTGATAGTGCTGCCCCTGAACAGTGAACCGGAGGTATTTTTTGTGTGAGGGGTGGATGGGTATGTGAAAGTACGCATCCTTGAGGTCCAGTGTGGCTAGGAAGTCTCCCTGCTTGAGAAGCGGAAGGACTTGCTGTAGAGTGAGCATATGAAAGTGCTCTGAAAGAATGTACTGGTTCAGGGGTCTCAGGTCCAATATAGGTCTGAGCGACCCGTCCTTTTTTGGAATTAAGAAGTAGAGGGAGTACACTCCCGCACCCTGCTCGTGGATGGGTACGACCTCTATAGCGCCTTTTAGAAGCATACTTTGCACTTCTTGCTGTAAGAGCGTTAAGTGCTCTGAGGACATAGGACGGCTTCTTGGAGGTATTGTGGGTGGAGTGGAGGTTAACTCCAGACAGTAACCGTATTTTATAATATCTTTGACCCACCTGTCCGTGGTGATGGAATTCCACGTGGACAGGAACCTTTGTAGCCTTCCCCCGACAGGTGTTATGTGGTCGGGAGGAAGGGAGAGGGCGTCACTGCTTGTTCTTGGGGGAGGACCTGGTGTTGCCGTAGCCACGTCCTCTGCCCTTTGTGCTGGAGCCACGATATCCACCTCGGGTGTTTTTATCATAGGTGGTCTGTGTATTGCCTTTGTTATATGTTTGTTGTGACCCCTGTCCTCTACCTGCTCCCTTGTTTCCGGGGCGACGAAAGGAGCCGCTTTGAAAGGACTGAGTTTGTAGTGCGCCCATGGACTTTGCAGTGTCCGTATCCTTTTTTATCTTTTCGAGGGTGGTGTCAACCTCTGGCCCGAATAAATAGTCGGGGTTGACGGGCTGGTTCAGTATATTGTTTTGTACCTCAGGCTTGAATCCTGAGATCCGTAGCCAGGCATGTCGTCGCAACATGACGCTTGTGTTTATGGCTCTGGCAGCCGTGTCTGCAGCATCTAGTGCGCATTTGATGGAAGCGTTCGTTAGTAGCTGTCCTTCTCTGATGAGCATTTCTGCGCCTTCCTTGAACTGATCAGGGAGATGTTGGAATATTTGCTCCAGTGTGTCATAGTGCGCTCTATCATAGCGAGCAAGGAGCGCCTGAGTGTTGGCTATGCGCCATATGTTGGCAGCTTGGGCGGCAACTCGCTTGCCAGAGGTTTCTAACACCTTGGACTCTTTGTCCGGGGGAGGAGCGTCACCTGTTGTTTGCGAGTGTGCCCTCTTGCGTGCATTCGCTACGACGATGGAGTCGAGTGGTAATTGTCCTCTGATGTAAGTAGGATCCCCAGGTGCTGATCTGTATTTTTTATCAATCCTGGGGTTTATCACTCGTGCCCTGGTGGGTTCTTTGAAAATGTCCTTGGCTGGTTTGAGGACCCCCTTCAACATTGGCAGAGTCTTTACATGTCTTTCTGAGGATGCAAAGGTGTCCATTAGAAAGTCATCCTCGATGGTATCAGAGTGAAGCTGCACCCCATGGTTATTGGCAGCACGTTCGATAAGAGCATTGAACGCCGCAGTATCCTCCGTAGGAGATGTCTTTGCCCCATAGAGTTGTGGATCCTGTGCATCGAGAGGTGCACTGGGGTCTGCAGGGTCGCCCCAAGTTTGATCAGGGTCCTGCTGGTCATCAGGGTCCGGGTCTACATGGTAGGGGACTTGGTCAGCCATGTAGTCCTCCAATGCGTCTGTATCGGAGCGTGTGGGGGAGAACCGGTGTGGATCCTGGTAGGATGAATGGAAGGGTTCATAAAGGAGAGGTTCCGATTCTGCAGGCAACTTCCTTTTTAGTGGGATCCTGAAAGGGTCCAAAGGCGGCTCCGAAGTTATCCTTCGGTCCTGGAGAATCATCCTGCCAGTGCCGGCGTCGATGATACGTGCCGGAGACGTCTCAGCAGGTGTGACCGTAGGTTGGGTGACCCGAGTCCTGAGTTGGAACATTTTTGGGATTGTTGACGGAGGCAAGCCGAAGGTAATGTTGGTCGGCGCCGAAGAGGCTGCGGGAGCCCCGACCGAACCGGAGCCCGACGTGTCCTGGAGGACAGTTGTGGTTTTGCTGCCTTGCTTCGCACCAGGTCGTATTTGGGGCGCCTTCGAGGCTTTGGCACCGGCCAGGCTCGTAGAGGCGGCCGTAGATTTTTTCGGCGCCGGCGGGTCATCGAGTCGAGGTGAAGAGATCACCGTCGAAGTCTTCGATACCTGAGGCTTAGGTGTCGTCGAGGGAGCGATGTGAGACACAGCAGGCGGTACGGCCCTTGGTGTCGTCGGTGCCGGTAGCCGAGCAGGTTTGTCGGTGCCAATGGCTTTTTTCCGTTTGTCGACTCCAACGTCGCCCGCTTCAAGTTCGGCACCGAAGTCCCTCTTGGTGCGGTCGGTGCCGACGCGGTGCGCTGGCGTCGAAGGCCTCGATCCGACCAGCGCTACTTTCAGTTTCGGTGGAACCTGAGCAGCTTTCGGTTTCGGTTTTGTGGTAGGGAAACCAGCCTGTTTATGTAGTAATGGCTGCTGCTGAACGTCCGAGGCCGGGCCTGAGGGCGGGGCCGAAGAACTGCGGGATGGGTCTCGGGTAAGGCCCGAAGGCGATCCCTCGACCGGAGCCATAGGCTGTGGCACTGGTGTTTGAACGGTTTGAACAGGTAGGCCTTGTTCATCATTGGAGCTACTTTCTTCGGCCCCGAAGGCCTCCTCGTCGTCTCCTACCTCGGTGTCGTCTTCACCTCTGTGGAAGAGTGACTCGTCTTCCTCGTCCGATCCGGGTTCGTGTTCGGAAACGGGACTGGAGGGCAAGACTTCCAATTCCTCGACGTCTTCGGCCTCGCCAAAGATGTCTGTTGGGGCCGGTGCCGCGTGCTGCGCCTCAAGTCTCGCCGCTCGTCGATTCCGCAGAGTCTTCTTGGAGCGGAACCGGGCACAGGCCATGCATGTTGATTCGTCGTGGTCCGGCGAAAGGCATTTGTTGCACACCGGATGGACGTCGATGTGTGGGTACTTCGCATTGCATACCGGACACCTTTTGAATGGCGTCCTGGATTCCATCGTCGAAGTAGTCGATGGACAGGTAAATGCGAAAAAAGTCGGTGCTGAAAGTTAGTAAACTAACAAATTCTATCGAAACCCGATCGATAAACAGTACCGACGCGAACTAAAGGCCTTTTGGCCTCGAAAAAATATTTTCCTAACTTGAGCTAAGATAGCACATCCGAACCCAATGGCGGAAAAAAACAATCTGAGGATGGAGAGGATGCCCATGCGCACTGTAGTCCAGGGGAGGAGTCACCTATCCAAGGATACTTCGAAGACTCTTCCAGGACAACAACGTGCAAACATCCGGACCCAACACTAGGCGGCGATCTATGCACAGATATGAATTCAGCAGCCCACATGCCTCGAACATGGAAATATGCGTCCTGCAAGTCCAACGCTACCATCCAGTGTCCAGGGTCTAGGGCAGCTAAGACCTGAGCCAACGTTAACATCTTGAACCTTTCCTTTCGGAGGAAGGCATTGACGTTCCGGAGGTCCAAGATAGGGCGCAGGCCCCCCTTGCCCTTCTTGGGAACCAGAAAGTAGTGGGAATAACAACCACGACCTACTTCTGGACTCGGAACGCGCTCGACGGCCCCCTTGGCCAAGAGAGCCGAAACTGCCTCGCGGAGAAGATCCAAATGATCCCCCGAGATACGGTGGTGCTGCGGTGGCATGGCTGGAGGGGTCGTCTCGAAGGGGAGGGAGTAGCCCCTTCGGACGATTTGCAGCACCCACCTGTCCGATGTTATGGACCGCCAGTGGAGCAGGTGATGGCGAACTCTGCCGCCCACTGGCGTGGTATGGGCCTGAAAGCTCGGACTAGGAAGGCTTTGAGGCGGATGCTGCCGGGGTGGATGTGGGCTGACCACGTCGGCCTCCATTTCCGCCACGGCGGAAGCCACGTCCGCGACCGCGCGCAGGTTGGTTCTGCGGCTGGTGGCTTTGCGGACGTGAGGAGGCGCCCCTTCCTTGGCCACGAAAGGGGCGAAAAGCGGAGGTGTGCGCCCGCGGAGCCGAGAGGCCCAAGGACTTGGCCGTAGCCCGGGAGTCCTTAAAGCGGTTCAGCGCACTGTCCGCCTTCTCACCAAACAGGCGAGTGCCATCAAAGGGCATGTCCATGAGGGTGTTCTGGACATCCCCGGAAAATGACGTGGACCGCATCCAGGCGTGGCGGCGGAGCGCCACCGTGGTGGAAATCGCCCGACCTAGCGAGTCCGTGGTGTCAAGCCCACATCTTATGGCGTGCCGTGCTGCATCCCTCCCATCGGCCAAAGCCTGGGTAAGACGCGTCCGGACCTCCTCCGGACACAGGGGCAGCACGTCCTCCACCGTATCCCACAGGGAATGGGAATAACGGTCCAAGAGACAGGCGGTATTTAAGGACCGCAGGCCCAAACTAAGGGACGAGAACAGTTTCTTGCCAAACTGCTCGAGTCTCTTGGAATCCCGGTCCGGCGGAGCGGTCGGGAAGGAGGATTGGGAAGTAGAGGCCTGGATAACCAGACTCTCGGGGGTGGGGTGTTGGGACAGGAAACTGGGGTCGCCCGGAGCAGGGCGGTGGCGCCTGGCAACGTTCCTATCCACAGGAGGAACTGTGGAGGGCTTGGACCAGGTGCCCTGCAGAACGTCAGTGAGGGCCTCGTTGAACGGCAGCAGAGGCTCAGTGGAGCTTGCTGAGGTTTGAAGCACCTCAGTGAGGATGTTGGTCCTCACAGCCACGGCAGGCAACTCGAGCCCAAGGGCCTCAGCCGCCTTGCGCAGCACCACAGAAAATGCTGCACCCTCCTCCGAAGCCACGGTCGGAGGAGAAGTGAATCCAGCGTCTGGCGAGGTGTCCAGCCCGCTGGCCTCCCCCAGTTCATCTGCCCAGTCCTGAGAAAGCTGTGACTGAACAGCCAGAGGGTCCTCGAACCCCTCCCAGTCGCCCCCTTCTTCCGATTCCTGATAAACAGGAGGAATGATCGGAACCGGACTGTAGAGATGGTAGGACTCAAGCGGCGCCGGATGCGGCGTCGGCGGACGCCGCACCGGCGTCGGGTCCGGATGAGGGCTAAACCGGGGCGTCGGCGTCACAGGCGTCGGCGTCGGTGGCGCCGGTGACGGCGTCGGTGGTTCAGGCGTCGGCGCCGGTGGAGGAGTGACAAGGTCAACCGGCGTCGACTGGGGCCCAGGCAAGGGCCCCGCGGGGACCTGCGGCGTCGAGACCGGAGTCGTCGACGGCGCCGGGGCCGGAGCCGCCGGCACGCGAGGTCGCCCAGTCGAGTCCGCGGGGCCCGAAGGCGCGCCAGCGGGCGTCGACGGCGGGGCCAGGCTCCTCATGGCCGAGAGGAAGGCACTGATCTCCGCCGGCGCCGCGTCAGCCCCAGGGACCGTAAGGTATGGGGGCGGACGCGGCACCTGCGGCTCCGCCGGAGCCGCGGGGGTGGAACCACTTGGACCCTCGGCCGAGTCGCGCGACCGGCGAGGGGAGTCCGAAGAGCGATGTCGCCGCTTGGACTTCTTAGAGTGTTTGGACTTACCCGACGACTTGGAGCCCGACGATCGATGGTGGCGTCGGCTAGGGCTCCGCGAGCGATCCTTGGACCTCCTCCTGGACCGGGATCGCGCACGACGCGGAGCCGAGTGGCGAAGCTCGAGAAGCTTGCGGGACCGCTCCCGCCTAGCCTTCGAAGTCAGGGCCTGACAGTCGTTGCACGACTCCGCGTCGTGGTCGAGGCCTAAGCAGTAGAGGCACCGGCGGTGGTGATCGGTCACCGACATCAGTCGATGACAATCTTCACAAGACTTGAACCCAGGCATCCTACCGGCACCAGATGTCGACAGACAAGGATCAAAAATGATCAAAAAGATTTAGTCAAAAAAGACTAAAAGGGGTAGCTCTCCCGGATCTGCGCTTACTGGCGCGGAAAAAAGAAGAACTGACGTCAGCGCGCGAGGGCGGCGTCTAAGTACTCCGACGACGTCATCCCGGCGCACGACGCCGACGACGGACGCGGAGCCGCAGACGACGCCTAGCGACGCGCAAGGGGTATTGCTGACGAAAAATCTTCCGGATCCAGTCTGACGCCTGGGGATATTCTAAGGTGAGGAATCTAACTAACGTGTTTCTTTCAGATATAGTTTTTTCAAACTACCAAAGAGTTGCAAGTGCCACCAAACATACTGAATAGCATAAAACAACCAACAGTGGCCCCAAAATAATTAGAGGGGCTAGGGTGAAGCTAGGAGAGTGTTTAAAGAGAGGGCCATAAAGTTTCCTGCCTGAGGGGAAGCTGCCGTTACCACGCAGGACTTTTAAGGGTGGGTTTTTAGGGTTTGAGGGTGGGTAGAGGTAAAGGTGATTTTAGGATTTGAGTGGGTAGAGGTAAAGGGAGGTAAGGGTAATTTTAGGTTTATGGGGTGGGTGGAAGTAAAGGGAGGTAACTATGATCTATAGGTTCAGATGTGGGTAGAGGTAAAGGAAGGTGAGTTTTTTGGGGGGTTTAGGGGTGGGTAGAGATAAAGGGAAGTAAGGGTGATTGATGTTAGTGTTCAGGGTGGGTAAAGGTAAAAATGATTTTTGGCTTTGAGTGCCTTAAAGGAAGGTAATAGGGATTTCAAGGTTCAGGGTGGATATGGGAAAAGCGAGGTAAGAATTTTAGTGTTCAGCGGTGGTTAGAGATAAGGGGAGGCCAAGGCAAACCATGAACCTTTTATGAATAGCGTTTTTAATGATGAAGGACACTTCCTCTAAATGATGAGAGAGAGCTAACTAACAAATAAGTAAATGTGACACAGTGGCAAACAATTCAGGAAAAAAAAGTGTTGCAGCAACAGTATTGATCAAAGGGGGGGGGGGGGTGTTTACAGCTTCATCAACAAAAGAGACATGCGGCAGACATGCATGTTCCTGAAATTGGTTATATGCGAGATAGTTTCATTATTGCTAGTTGTTCCCATTTAGCATTGGGGGGGGGGGGGGGGAGGGAGGGAAACAAACACATGGAGGCAAAGTAAACCCCAAGTAAAGACGATTTGCACAGACACACGCTCACCAATTAAAAAGATGAAAATAAATGTAATAATGAAGCAGACCAATGGTAAGTAATGTTCAGGCTAAAAGCCCCTCTTTAGGATTTTAGTTTTTTTTTTTTTTTTTAAAGAAACAGATCTTCGCAAGCGAGAGTGCAAAAAACCACATACATAAATGTCTGTCATCACAGCACATCCTAAGTACGAAGTAACAGTTCAGGAATTCAAACTAGGTTCTCTTCCAACCAAACAATTAACCACATGGCAAACCTACCTTTTATTCCAAATGTAGGGCCTTGAGATGGCTGCCGCACACAGGCAAAGACATTCAGTTTAAGGTGGGCTCCCAGTGCCTGGACCAGACCTATAGTGGTGGTGCTCTTCCCTTCTCCTAGGGGTGTTGGGGTTATGCTTAAAGGAACAAGACACAGACTTTGATGATCCAGACACAGGATTTTTACTAGCAAAACCAAGCTGAGAGATTGCATGTAAAATTATTCCAAGGTTTTCAAGACCGGTATAAATTGTTTAATAAAATACATTGCAAGGCTTCATTAGGTCAAATTACCATACGCTACTTTTAGACATTTTAACAAAAGCTATGTGACAGCTTACCCAGTAACAACTACATATTTTCCATCCTGCTGGTCCTTCAGACGGTGTATTGTAGCCAATCGAATCTTCGCTTTCGTTTGACCATACAACTCTACTTCTTCTGAGAGTAAACCAATTTCTGCAGCCAGCTGTCCGATGGGTTTTGGTACACAAGACCGTGAAATGTCAATGTCACTTGCAAAAAGAAAAAAGGAAAGTATGCAATATAGATGTGGTGTGAACCCTCTTCATTGCCCCATCTTACATATCAATGAAGTGCACCTGAGAGCCCCATACCCTTGAGGGCCCTCACTTATATAGGATTCAGATTCTATCCTTTGCTTGTCATCTATAAAGACTCAAGACTGGCTGCCCTGGATGAAGCCATGAACAGTATAGGAAAATATGCTTTGGGTATGAAAGGATGAGCATTCATTTTTCTCAAAAAACTTAACTAACAATCCTGGAATTGCTGTAACTGATTAAAGATCACGGGGGCAGGGAGGACTGTTCAAATTAAACGAATAGTATGAACGTAAGGTATTGGTATTTCAGGGAACTGGTATGGACACCATTTTGAAGCTTGGGTGTAAAGCAAGCTGACATGCGAATAAAATACCTAAACCTCTGGGTACCAGGGCATATGAAGAAAAAAAAAAAGAAAAGTGAATCTACATCGGAGTTAAAAACACAGACAAGGAGAGATTGTAAGATGTCTCCCACTAAGGGAAAATCAACTTAATCTAAAGCATAATATAAACAACAACAAAAATACGTTTCATGGTAAGCTATTAAATCTTTTTCCGGAAAGTAAAGAAAAATGTTTATACAAATAGATGAGCTAGCAAGAACGTTAATAGGGGGAAGTAAATACCAAGTAATCGTGAAAATGAACTGCAGACAGACCACAGATTAATAGGGGCTTTCTTTACAGTCACAATTATTTTAATTAAAAACACACACATTTGCCAAACAAAAATCTGGTTTAGGAATAAAACATGAAGAGTGGCCTCTGTGGTTGATTAAATATTAAAATTAAAATAAAGTATGCACAACTAAAGAAGCCAACTTTAGAATTTGAAAACTTTCTATATTTGATGGTGTATTAAAGAAAATTATTTTAATATTTGACCATTTGTTTGGTGTATACTTGTTTTTGTATGTTTGTGTATTGTTTAGATGTTTAAGTAATAGAAATTGCTTAGGCCGGAGTTCCCAGCTTCCAATAACGACTTAGTGGGGGTCCCCAGATTCCAGTAATGATTCAGAGAGGTCTACATAAGTCAAAAGATTGTGAACCGCGGACCTAGATGACTAGGAGAGATGGATACAAAACCAATCGCAAACATTGCCTTGAAGAGCTAAATACATTAAAGGAAGAACAAGACTACTGCTAGCCACAGCAGCAAGAAATACATGAACACAAACAAGGAAGTTATTTGACATCCACTTCACTGATACATAAACATATATCTATGGAAAACCAACAATCTATGTTAATCATAAAAATGTGATAAGAGAATGCTGACAAGATCAAACTTTCACCCTCCACCAACACAGCTGGAGGAACTGAGCAACCTGTCAGCCCTAACACTCCCACAGGTTCCAGAGAGGCCTTCACTGCAACAACAGTACTGGGCCACTAACAGCCTGCCTATTAACCTCACTCCTGATCTGCAACACAGCAAACCCATGCTATTCCAGTGCTCACACATGAAGAATGCTTCAAATGCACCTCAATCATGATCAACAGGCTTTATTGTTATTCCAGTGTACTCAGACGAACATGCAGCCCTTCCAATGCACCTCCACCCAGAGAATAAAAAAAAGCATTAGAATGTTTATACGCTTGGAAAGCTAACACGATTTTTGACGAATGCACACTTTTATTAGCTTTTTATTTTTTGCTTTCTGTGAAGTTAGTGTTTTGTCACATCTACAGTACCATTCTCCTTGAAGCAGAAGTTTGGCACAAGGCAAGCACCATAAAACCCATGGGTTCTTCACCAGAGACCTGATCACTATGTGATGGCACAAACTGTTGGGAGTACTTCATGTGACAATCTAATGTAAAGTCATCTTTGATTTGCCAGGAGGGAGCATGCTAGTTGGCTGGGCATGTTTCACCCTCTATACTACCCAAGAGTTGAATTGACGAGTGGATGAAATAGTACCTTGTGGGTCTGTCTATCAATCTCTGATAGGTCCCATTTGCCTATGGCCAATGAGTGAGGAGTGAGTGTTCTGTCTGAACCTTGTTTCAGGGCAACCTTTCAGGCAGGGGGTAACGCAGACCACTGTAGTACATTCGGAGCAGGGGCCCCCAAACCTTCACAGGGACTGATACAGTGGAGCTGGAACAATTTTTAGAGTGGGGGTGCTGCTATTTATTTTACATCTCTCAAGTCAAAGGGAATGTGAAAGATTAAAGCATCCTGAAAGAAAAAGTGTAAGAAATGTGCCATGTCCCTTAGCAGGAGAGTGGTAAGGGGGTGGTGTGTTTTGGAGCACTGGTGTGGTAGAGCATCGTCATGTACAGAAAGCACATTTTCAGTTGAAACGACCAATAAATTTGAACAGATTTACTGGCAAGAACATATAGCGGAAAATCGAGTATGTGTGGAAATCGTGTTGCGGTGAATATTTAGCACTTGCACATCTCCAAGTGTCTAGATTTCTTTTGAATCTATTATCTGTTTCCATCACGCTTCAGAATTACAAGAGTGCTTTATTTTGTTCTTTCCCGATTGTTGACGTAATTTGAAAGATGTGTATAGTTCATTGCGCGATATTTAAATGTTGTGCGTTAGGAAACAAAACTGACCCCTTACACAGCCGTTCTTTCGTTTCCTGTACCCCAGCAGGATTGTCACCCAGATCACTTTCACAAAACCCTCTCACTTCGCTGTTAGAGAAATAAAATAATACTGCAGTTTCCCAATAAGCAGCAATTTGCCAGAAGATATAGCGTGACATTTGGCCTTGGTCGTTTGAACCTTCAGCAAATGATAGAATACACACAAACGTTAAAAGCATCTTTATAGCTCCTTCACCTTCTGAACTTCAGCATGATTATGTCTGGGGGTGCTGCAGGACCCGTACTTCCAGCCAGGGTTGGATTCGGATCAAAAATTGACCCGGGCGCGCGCACACAAAAAAAAGTGGCCCATTTTTGTGTATTGCCTTCCCGCAAAACACCTTTTCAGCAAAGTTTTATGAAAAGAAAGGGGGAGGGGGCATGTTTTATTAACTCCACTAAGATGAAAAAAAAATTCATATTAGTTCACACTGCTGAACCACACTTGAATGCAAGTGAGACCACTTCTGCTCAGGCCCCCAACACCCGCTCAATCAGCATACATTATTGGGCCAGCCCAGCAAGAGAGAGAGAGAGGGAGGGGGTGACAACTCCGCCCATCTGCCTCTAGAAAGGCCACCCAGGCGGCCGCGGGTGCCACCCAAACAGCACAGACAGTCCTCAGGCTGCCAAAAAAAGCAGCCCAAAGCTGGAACTCGGATACCGGCCCCTCGGCCATTGCCAGAGTGCCCACCTTACCAATCCGACCCTGCTTCCAGCGCCTTTGCCCCCATTCAGCGGAAGACCACTGGTAAGATATAGGAGACTCGTGGGCCCCCCATCAGATTTCTCGGAGGAACACCGCCATTTTGTGTCGTGCTACTGAGAAGAGGGGTCCCAGAGGCATTGAGCTTTGCGGACGTTTTTTGTTTTGCTAACTCTGTCAGCTTTGCTTCGACATCTGCACATGGGCCTCCGCAGAAATTCCGGAGGGGGCCTAACCTGGCAAATGGAAGGGCGTGGCTAATGTTAATCAATAAGGGCGGGGCTTAAATGGCAGACAATCAGGATCAGGTAATGCTCAGGCCAAGCTGAGAAAAAAAAAAGTGGTGAATTCTGCATTTGAAACTGGACAACAATTAGACCACACATGAACCCTACAATTACCCCCCCCCCCCCCCGGCCCCTTAATACTCATACATTCCCTGATCCCTAAAATTAGCCCCCTGGCACCCCAAAACCCATACCCGCCCTGAACCCTAAAATGTCTGCCCCTTGCATCCCAAAACCCATACCCACCCTGAACCCTAAAATTACCCCCCTGGTAGCCCAAAACCCATACTCACCATGAACCCTAAAATGATCCCCGGCACCCCAAAACCCATACCCACCATGAACCCTAAAATTACTCCTACCCCCCCCAACTCATACCCGCCCTGAACCCTAAAATTACCCCCTGGTACCCCAAAGCCCATACCAAGCTGAACCCTAAAATGATCCCCATGGCACCCCAAAACCCATATCCACACTGAGCCCTAAAATTACCCCCTGGCACCCCAAAACCCATACCCACCCTGAACCCTAAAATTACCCCCTGGTACCCCAAAATCCATACCCACCATGAACCCTAAAATTACCCCCCCCCCCCGGCCCCTTAAAACTCACATTCCCTGATGCCTAAAATTAGCCCCCTGGCACCCCAAAACCCATACCCACCCTGAACCCTAAAATGTCTGCCCCTTGCATCCCAAAACCCATACCCACCCTGAACCCTAAAATTACCCCCCGGTAGCCCAAAACCCATACCCACCATGAACCCTAAAATTACCCCCCCCCCGGCCCCTTAAAACTCATACATTCCCTGATGCCTAAAATTACCCCCCTGGTAGCCCAAAACCCATACGCGCCCTGAACCCTAAATTTACCCCCATGGCACCCCAAAACCCATACTGAACCCTAAAATTACCCCCTGGTACCCCAAAATCCATACCCACCATGAACCCTAAAATTATCCCCATGGCACCCCAAAACCCATAACCCCTGAACCCTAAAATTATCCCTACCCCCCCAAAACCCATTACCCACCCTGAACCCAAAACTTACGCCCCTGGCCCCTTAAAACCCATACCCGCTCTAGAACCCTAAAATTACCCTCCCAGTACCCCAAAACCCATACCCACCCTGAACCCTAAAATTATCCCCTGGCACCCCAAAACCCATACCCACAATGAACCCTAAAATTACCCCGACACCCCAGAACCCATACCCACCCGGAACCCTAAAATGACCCTTGGCACCCCAATCCCTAACCCACCATGAACTCTAATATTACTTCCCGGCACCCTAAAACCCACACCCAACCTGAACTCTAAAGTTACCCCCTGGCACCCCAAAAGCTGAACACTACAAGCTACACTACATTTGCATATTCGGAGGGGGCTGTCCTCCTTGATGTTTCCATGAATGCAAGTCTAGACCACCGTTCACTTAGAGTAACCTAGATATACAGCCAGTCGGTAACGCTGATGCTGTAGAATACACTAACGTTACTGGAACTTAGTTAAAAACTGCTGCCTGCTCTTCTGATACTATTCAGTGGAGCCCGGCTGATCAGCAGCACCGTCATCCTGGCATCCAGCCTCTCCCGAAGGTCTCACTGTGTAGATAGATGTGGGTCTAATGTCTCCTGATTTCTCCTTGCCAGGGCCTCCTCTACTTCTTCCTCGGTGCCCTTGGATGCAAAAAAGAGACAGATCCATGGCCCTGTTCACCATTCATCTGGTGAGCAGCACCGTGGATGTGTTTTCCACACAAGTTCACAGACAGCAGGGGGAAAGGGATGGCAGTGCAGGTGACGCTTTTCCTTTGTAAAGTAATTCCTGCTGGCGTCATAGCCCACGGATTGCTGTCTGTGCACTTGTATGGAATACAAATCTATACAAGTGCACAGACAGCAAACCCTGGGCTATGACACCAGCAGAAATTCCTATACAAAAGAAAAGCGTCACCTGCACTGGCCATCCCTTTCCCCCTGCTGTGCACATTTTCCCACTCCCACCCCATGCTCACATTCACAACACATCAAGTGCTTAGGTGAAATCCCTGCCTTCAGGCAAGAATATCGCCTCGGTGGCACCAGTCTAAAAGAAAAAGTGCGGGGCAGGGAGAGTCGCTGAAACCGTTCGGTAGCGGGCTGGTTCTGAGCCTCTCAGAAGGGGTCATAAAAATCACATTCTCGGATGCTTAGCATTCAACCATGGCTCGTTCTTAGCACCTGGTGGTGGCTCAGATCAAAGTCGGCGCTTTACAAGCATAATATGCTACACGGAAAAAATACAGAAACACAACATCCAGGAAATCGTTAACACTCAAAGGGAATGAAATATTAAGTAAAACGTCAAACACAAACAGTGACTAAATCGCTGACATGGATTGCCTTTTTACATTCATTATTTAGAAATCGATCTGTTTATGTCAAAATATAGTGCATGACGTTAGAGTCTGAGAAGGACCCATTGCAACGTCCTCTGCGACCCAGGGGGACCCGGCCCATTTAAAGCCCTGGCTGAGGGGTCACTTCAATGTGAGATGAAGATCAGCAACAAAAGGGCTCCCCACATCCAGAAGATTTCTTGAGAAATCCCTGTTCTAGAATGGGGGCAGAGCAGGACGTTTGTGGCAGGGAAGGAGGCTCATGGTTCCTGCATGGCTTGTAGCGTGTCTTTTCCCTGCTAGTGGAGGTGCGTGCTTCAGTCATGCTTCTGGGCTTCAGTCCTGTCCAGATCTGCGCATCCAAGCATTTCACAATGTAAGTACCATGGATGCGTTGGTGAATGCTTTGCAGACACGTTCGGGTGAACTCTGTACTTTTGGTGACGTTATGTGTGAACGCAGCGCCCCGAACTAAGTTCACCAGTTAATGTAGGGTGACCAACTGGCATGGTTGCAAATTCAGGACAGTAAGTGTAAAAATTCAGGACAAAGGGTCAAAATTCAGGACAAATCTTCGGAACAAAAGGTACATTTTACAGACACATCAGAGGAAGTTGCATGATAGTATAAAGTAAGTAAATAGACAACCACTTAAGTACAAGTCAAAATAAGTTTATATTAGGTTGAGAAAATCGTGCACTTCACGGTTTTTCGGTATGCATACAGATTTGAGCAACTATGCAGGTCTTTTTGAGGTATTTCATATGATAATCTATTTATAGGGTTACTGCACTGGGTTGTCCAGTCGGATATTTTGTTTACATCTCATGGTCATGAGCAGAGACATGTATGGTGAGAGAAGTGCTCAGGAAGATCTGCTCGGATAGACTTTGTTACTAGCATCTCATATCTGAGTGCCATTATGAGATGTAACGCAGCAAGCATAGGTGAACTAAAAGGAGGATTGCTGTGACGAACCCACAATAGGGAACGCATTATGGGTGTTTCAGCAAGTGGAACTTAAAATATGGAATATGACTTTGCTTATGGGGGCTTCCCAGAGAGTTGCACTAGCTGACGGAAGTCACAAAGGTGCTTTTCCCTGCAGCTTTCTTAAAGAAGGCACGGTCAATACACTATTACATAGTTTATTTTTGACACCTTGCCTATTGTTACAACCACAATATACATCTCAAGCGCAGCTCATGGCACTATGAGGCTCTCCCTAAAACCTTACACCTAAAAGAAAGCATGCAAACATTTACTAGTGTAACATTTAAGTAGCAGTTGGGTGTCACTCAAAATGTCGTATGAATGATGTATGGACCCCACACGTAAGCACACAGCAAATACAGAATAGTAATACATAGGCAAGGGTGTAGCCAGAAAATTGAAATACCTCCCACTTTGAACTAAAGCTCTTATGGCACCAAGAAAGCAAAGCAAGTCATCACAACCCTCCCCAGAAGAGCTCTCTTGTCCAAGGATCTAGCCATTCATCCTTCCATCAAACCTGACATCCACCATTTCAAATGTGCTGTTATCTGTTAATTTTTTCATCCACCATTCAGTCTGTCCTTCCATCTGTGTTCCCATCCATATCCAAACATCTTCAACCATTTGCAAACCTAACCAACGTCTATTCTTCCATCCATTTCACTCATCCATCCCACCATCCACCCTTTCACCCAATCCATCATTCAGCCATCCACCCTTTCACCGAATCCATTCTCTCATCCATCCACTCTTCCACCAATCCATCCATTCACTCATCCATCCAACCATTTAACCTTTCCCCAAGCCATCCTTTCACTCGTCCATCCACTCTTTCACTCATCCATTCACTCTTCCAGCCATCCATTCAACCACTTACCCGTTCACCCATCCAGCCACCCTTTCACTTATCCATCCATCAACCATCCACCCTTTCACCCAATCCCTTTCACTCATCCATCCTTTCACCCAATCCATCCTCCCTCATTTACCCACTCTTCCACTCATGAATTCCATTCACTCATCCATCCAACCATTTACCTTTTCACCCAAGCCACCCTTTCACTCATCCATCCACTCTTCCACCCATCCATCCAGTCACCCTTTCACTTATTAATTCAGCAATCCATCCATCATTTCTCTCATCCATCCACCCATTCACTCGCCCATCATCCACCCTTTCACTCATCAATCCCTCCTTTTACTGATCTATCTTTTATAATTGGTGGTGTGAAGGGTGGGAACCCCCAGGACAGCGCACACATGCGCCCACTACTGTTCTTTCACATCCGTTCCTTTCACACTACAAAATGAAATGGCAATGGAGTGTACCAAGACCTCACAATTTATCAAACACAAGCAGGTACATTTGTTAGAAGATACAAGTCTTCTTATGGGAGAAGGGCGAGATTATGCTTTCAACTGCACGGATCCCCTACTTGCCTTTTTTCCAGGACCGAAACCCCCAGGGTACCCCCACTTCCTTCACTGTGCACCCCAACTGCAAGAGGAGACTTATTTTAACCCCGCAGTGCTCTTCTGCTTCTCCTACCATTTGTGTCATATTTAAGCTTCAACTTTGAACTTTACCTTCCGCTGGGCTCCTCAGTGATTTTAAGCTAAGGCGCTTTAGAAGTTCAGGGTGGGAAGTATGCTTTAGCAGCTCAAACTGGCCATTGTCATTCTGTATGTGATAATCAGCCACAGACAGAATGACAATGGGCGGGAGGGCTGCGAGGAGGAGTGCGAGGCGCCCCATCAGGGAGTTGAGGTCTCCAGTAGGAAACAGCTCTGTTCCCAGCAAGGCCCAGAATTACGAACAAAAGCCATCCGTAAAAGCATGGGTGTCCGCAGGGGGGGGGGGGGGGGGCAAGGAGAGGCGCTCCGGGAGGGGGGCAAGCTCTCCTCCTTGCCCCCCCCCGCGCAGACGCCCATGCAGGCGGATCTGCACTCGTTTCATTCCAGCCCATAGTGGTCTGGCTGGATGCAGATGGGCAGTTTTTGTCTGATTCTGCCTTCATGGAGAACTTCCCATTTCACCTCTCCCAAACGCGGGCTAGGAGTAAAGTCGAAACTAGGAGCCGCTGTCGAGAAAGGGAAGCCATTTATACCAGCCTCAACTGTCGGTTCACTGTTTTGACCCGTTAAGAGACATTCACAACCACACATCAACTTTACCAAAATTTGGTTACGTTTGTAGAACATTTTCGGTTCCCCACCTGGACAGGATGCTGGCTCCCCTAGAATACCCTTTGTCGGCCAGGTATTAAGGGGCCGGCGCAGGGGTACTAGGTTTTTTGCATGTCTTCTTTAAGCATTCTGCTGCATGGAAAGCCATTTGCGGAGAGCCCTTTGTTAAACCGCAAAACCCCTTTCTGTCTCACACGGAACCCTGTAGTAAGGTGGTAGAAGGTGCTTAGTCTATTTACTCTAGTAAAATGCCTGACTGGCAAGGAACCACCTCTTAAACCATGGGAGCGCCTCGTACACCCCCCAGAACTGAAGCTTCATAGAAAAGGAAACTACCACAAGCCCTAAATTTGGCACCACAACAAACAGAAAGAACATCAGGGAAGCGATAAACAGTCCTACGCCCTACAAATCTGAGCTAAGTAATGTTTACATTACCTACCAATTAAGCATTAAATTGCACTATGCATCAATCTAGCTATAAGGCTGTGCTTTCATCTACCATAGACAACCAACTCCCTCCCTCTGCCCAACACAAAAGGGCCGTTTCTGTAAATGTGGACTACTGGGTAGTATTACGGGGGTGTATTTCAGGTCCTTCTGGCTGCTGAGTCTTGTGTTTGGCTGTCAGATGCCCTCTGACAGTGATGTGTTTTGGATACCGAGGCGGTAGCCTCCTTACTGCACATTTATTTTGCGTTTTTTAGTCGCTGTTTCAGTTTTCTTATCGATGTGCGACACTGTCACAGTTGAAGTTGGTTAAGGTCAGCGCTGTGATGGGCAGCAGGTAGCGGTCAAATGGGTTTGTAGAAATGTCAGCAAGTTACTTCCCTCATTTATAGAATGACCATAATGGAGACCATGTGGATGCTTAACACACATCAGAAAAAGAGAACATGTTTTTTGGGAGATTACAAAGGTTGTCTTTGCCCTTGTGAATCTGGCATGAATTTGTGCAGTGTGAGCTGCGCCATAACAACAGGCAATGCAAGACAAATGAAAATTTAGATCTTGGTCAATTTCCTTTCATTACAAGGGGTACAAGTAAGTTGAACACCACTTGACAGTCTGCAGAGTTTCATCTAAACAATGTTTATTTTTATGAGTTCTATCATATGTTTTGCATCATAATTTGTCTACAGATTTCTCCTACCACTTAAACTAAAGTTCTCAATTCCTAAAGTGGCTCCAGCCCCAGCTTTACTTTAAGTGCTACTGCTTTGTCATGACGAATCACAATGCCTGTAGGTTTGGGGGGGGAATAGGGGGTGTCAGCGAAGTGTGAGTAAATCAGTGTGTGCATCTTCGTTAACCAATTGAGCAGCCTTGTTAAATGGTTGGTCGTTTGAGACTCTAAACTGCATATCCTACTATTAGTAATTATCACTGAAACTTCTGTGTGGTGTTGGAGAATTTATTTGCAATCAAGCCTTCTCAACTATTCATCACCTAATTGTTGCAGTAAGGAACATGGAAATAATGTTTGAACGTGTATGTGTGGCATTTTAATATCAAGAATGTATTTATATAGATTCCTTAAACTTAAGAAAGTATTGATACTTTACTAAATGAATATTTTTGGAGTGATGATGGTCTGCAACTTCTGAATGCAAGAACCTAAACGTCTCCTACTTTAGTAGCTGAACTTAGGAGAAAGAGAATTTAATATACTTACATGTTAAATAATTTTCTATATAAACCAACCTCCTTCAATATGAATTATTTTAATGTTTTGTACCTTTTTAACCATTTCTCCTTTTAGCTGCACAAAAAGACAAGCAGTTTTGCCAATACGTTTTGTTTTCCCACTTTTTTTTATAAATTTGACCGAATAATTTATTTTTTCCCAAATTGGTTACAGTCTAAGCTCTAACTCTATAAAATCGGATATATAAAATAACTGAGGGACAAAGTGAAAAAAGCCATGAAAATAAAATGAAAATGCTAAATAATTACGTATATTGTTCATTTTTAATATCACAAGAGAATACTAGCAAGCTTATTCATGCAATACATTATGAGGAGACACCTGAAATTCAAGTTACAGCACAAACATACCATCTCCTCGTTGAAAGCAGGCAATGTTATGTTTTGGGTATTTGTAAAGTGCACTATCTCCCACAAGGGTACCCTAGTGCTAAGCAGGTGTGTGTGCCTAGAGAAGGTCGGATATTTAAAAAGTCAGGTCTTCAGCTTTTTGTGAAACTCAATAAGATAGGAGGTTCTGATGTGAAGGAGGGAGGTCGTTCCACGCTTTAAGAGCGATGTTAGAGAATGCCCATCCTCCTGATATGGTTCTGTGCATGTGTGGCATGTGCGCAAGTACAAGTCCTACAGGGTGGAAGAGGCAGGTGGGACCAGATATGACTGTTCAGTTACGCAGAGGCTAAATTGTGTAAAGGGAGGTAGAGAGAGAGAAGTTTAAAATAAGTGTTGGAGAGGAAATTTCATTTAAACTTAGTGACACAAGAAACTCTACCATGATACGTTCTGGGAGAAATTTATTAAACGTGTACCAGCTACACATTATAGAAAAGATGACAAAAAAGCATGCAGAAAAAGGTCTAGTCTAGACAATATCATTTGTGTAAATAACAGATTGTGATTTACTAAAAGAAAAGAACCATATTCTGTTAGTGTGTTAGGGAATGTGTAAATGGTGAACTCATGTAATGGAGTTTCTCTAATTATACTTCATCATTTATACGTTTGCACAACTAATGAAAATTAGATAATCAAGATTTAACCTGAATATGATGGCGTATTAAATTTAAATGCATTTTTTTTTGTGTAAACCTGTGCACTCAAATGACATAAGAAAAGTGGGTGCTACACATTCCTAATTAATGATGCCTTCATGAAACTTTCATAGAATGGAATTCAAACATGTACTAATAGCATATACTTGAAACAAATCAAATACGCTCGGATTATAAATGCATTTAGACGTTGGAAAACGTATAAGTGTCACACTGATCCATATTATTTGTAAACCATATTACCTAACTTAAAGTGCATCACAACTGTATTAGACTTATGACAATTCATATTCTCAATGCTTATATGCTCATTAATTATATATGTTTTACATTATATTCTCAATTTAATATAGGCCTGATGGCACATGTAAAGTCTTTAGCCTTGCTGAACCTACTGCCCGTGAGAGAATTACTCAGTATAACAAATTACATGAAAGTGTTTTCTTTCCGGAGTTCTCATGTACTGTACAAGATACTTTGCTACATTTTATTGATACAATCCTGAGCAGCTGGCTGGGACACAGTCCAGCCCCGGCAGTGCGCCACCTCTCCCCCCCGGTTCCAGGGGGGCCCCTCACCACAAAAACAAATTGATCTGAGAGGACCGAGTTTTGGGACGACGCTGACCATGGTCAACAGGGCGGGGGAATTATTTAAATTAGCAGCAGTGTCACTGAGTGACACGAGAACTGTCTGAAGCTCCGCCTCTGCGCACAGTCTCTGCGTCGCGTTTTAATTGCCTACCACCACACCTGTGCACTACACCTGCTGTATTATAGCCATAGGGTTGGGCAGCAGGCCATTATTAATGTAATACACGTGTCCCTGGGCCTGACTGGAGACAAAGGTTAGGCTCAGGTAGCCCCGCACACTCACATTTGTGCAAGGCATGCATGCAGCGCTGCACCGCTGCTTTGCGGTGACCACACTCACAGTGGTCTTCAGGGTGGGGCACAGAAGGGTGGGTCAGTCATGCGCGGATTGCGGTTGAGCGCACCTCACAGTGAAATTCGAAACTGTACAGGCCGGAACCAGCAACATGTCTACTCTGCGCCTGACCCTGGTAATGCTGCCAATGCCACGGTAGTAAGTGTGAAATAAGTGAAGCAGCACAATTGGTACTACTACACGGGCCACCAAGGTGCAGGTGTGCAGTATATTTTCAGGCACCTCACCCTGCTGTCACGACTAAGACCCATTGAATGGTGTTGGTGGCGTTGCAGCTTATCTGAAAAGTGTACCGATCAGGGGGCAGTACTATCGATGTTTAATTCCCTGCCCCTCCGGCCTCCCCCATTAACCCATTCCCTGCTCATGACGGAACCAGTCCGTCATGAGCCACGGGCGCCGTGTGCTCATGACGGAGTGGTTCCGTCATGCTGTGGCCGTTGGCGGGCGCTCCGCCCACACGCACTGATTCCCCGCCTGTGCGGGCGATCAATGCAAGTGGGCGGAGTCGTGACGGAACCACTCCGTCACGAGCACAGCGCACCCGTGGCTCATGATGGAGTGGTTCCGTCACGAGCATGGCGGCGCCGCGCTGACCCCGAACCCCCCCAGCGCCGCGGCGGAATTCGTGCCGCGGCAAAGGGTTAAGATCATGAAAATACAGCGGCACAAGACCGGCTGCTTTCCCTGTACAGTGCTCAATAACTGGCCAAAGGGCAGAAATGTGCTGCAGGGAGAGTCTTCCTTTCAGGCACATTGAGTTGTTTTAAGGCTTGGGCAAAGTGGACTCCAACCCAAGACCCCAGCCTTCCAGGGGCCCCCTGATAGAGCCAGCGCTGTTCTGCAGTCACAGATTATTGCCCCGATTACCTTGAATCATAGACAGATCGTTTTAAAAACTGTTTTCTTTGAATTTATTCTTAATTTGGGTGATGTGCGAGTCGCTTACACGCATTTTGCAGAGAAATGTCTTCATCCAACATCCATAAAAGTTTCTTTTAGATCAAAACAAGACATCACATATGCTGGTTTGATTTTTATGCTGCTGAACTTGTTGTTTCACAAGTCACTTTAAAATCTTTGCACCTTCAGAAGGGAAATTGTTAGTTTAAACTGGTTTTTTTTGCTGCTGAACTTCTTTCATTAGTCACGTTGAAATATTTGTGCCTTTAAAAAGGGAATTGTTATTGTGTTGACAGTCACTGAAATACTTGCACCTTCATGCACAAACCAAAGGGGATAGGTTGACTAAACTAGATGTATTTTTGTATGCTGCTGCCTGCTGTACTTGTTATTGTTTTAACAGTCACTTTGAAATATATGCACCTTCAATCACAAACTAAAGGGCCACAGTTTGATGAAACTGGTTTGATTTTTGTAAGCTGTTGCACCGGTTTTTGTTTGATAAGTCACTTTGAAATATTTGCGGCTCGATGCACAAACCAAAGGGGGAATTGTTTGACTAACCTTGCTTCATTTTTGCATACTGCTGGACAGTGGCGTAGCTAGACCTTTGGCCGCCTGTGACGTTGAAGATCAGGGGTGTGTGTGCTACTGATTGCTCCCATTGCCACCCCACGACAGCCGCATGATGCTGGCGAGTGCCGCCCCGAGACGGCAGGTGAGAGTGGGGGAAAGGCTGCCGCCCCCAAAACTCATGCCACCCTTCCCCCGCTTGCTGCGCCAATGCTGCTGAACTTGTTTCCATCATGCATTTCGAAAGTTTTTTCAACTTGATGCAAGAAAAGGGGATGGTTTTACAAAACACACTGGATTTTTGTATATTGCTGGACTGGTGATTGTTTTATTCTGCACTTTCAGCTGCTTCACAAACTACAATTTGTATAGATTCTGTCTTTAGGTACTTGCTAATATGGTTTGTTTTTTATTCTAAATTATGTGTTATTTACAGTGTTGTTTGCACTAGTCTAATAGGTGTGCCTTAAATCTTGTAAATTACCATTATTTACACTACAAGCATGATAAATACAAATAGAAAAACATCTGCATCAGTGTTCTGAAGCATCCAAGCACTTTTCATCCTCAGCCTCGTTTGCCTAGCTGTTTTTGTCCTGCTTACTAAGAAAGCCATGATGGTTGAAATTGCTCCCACAGCTCATTGTAAATACTATAGAGTGGTTATCATGCACAAACCCTGACAGACGCAAGTGTGTTGCATGCAGATAATTCACACCAGTTTATTTCTCTTGGAGCTGGCAAGATATATCTTATGTACTCCCTGTGTATATTGTCAGTCAAGTCTGAAATTGCAGGTTTGGTCTTTCAAATTTTCAAGTTATTTTCCATCAATGTCAATTCTAGTTCAGACCCTATGTAGTGCTTTGTTCCTCAGCAGTAGGCAGTTCCTGAGACAATAGGACCTCTCCGTGGCATTGTTTTGATTTCTGTCACAGTTAAATAATCTGCTCTGGACAATAAAGTTACAAATGGCATAGCTTATATGTTAAGAGTGTGTCTCACTTTAATAGAACTTTGAGCAAGACAATATAGAGGCGGTTTCAATTCAAAATATAATTTTGGGGGGGGGGGGGGGGGCAAAGTGATAGTTGGTGACCCGGGTGTCACCCCCAATTTGTTATGCCACTGGTCCTCTTGAACTAGCTTATTTGCTCTTGCGGAAGGAGCATTGTTCTACCCTTTCACACACTGGATTGCTCGAGGACTGCGTAATTGTCCCACCTATTTCTCTACAATTTGTGTCTTCTTTATGACGCCCTACATGAATATATGAACGGACCAATGGATTGAGTGATCTGACCAGATGAGGTGATTCAAGGAAGTGTAACCCTACAGGAACATTAAAAATATATTATTGCTCGAACAGATAGGGGAGCTTCTTCTTGCCTGGTAGGAGTGAGTGACGGACAGGTTGTTGGCTATATCCTTACTTAAGAACTCCTTTTCGGAACGTTCCTGGCCAACACTGAATTGCCCGGTGTGGACTCTCCTGGCATCCTTTACGAACTGACGCATGCGCTGTGTGCGTTGAGAGGCCTCTTCCTTCTTGGGAGAATGCTTAAACTGGCATGTTCCATGTCCCTTCTTGAACACTTGAGCTTTGGTATCCTATTTCAAATGTCTTATTGGAATTTGACTAAATTGTCTTTAATTTGATTCACACGCTTACATTAAATCCTGATAAATTAACTAAATTACCAATAACGACTCGCCCATCATGATTATTACCTTTTTACTGAGTGTGCATTCCTAATTTGGGACTAATAACCAGAGGAGATCACAGAGCGGTGCCAGAACATCAACTACTACTTCAGTTATTCTGTGTAGCTTTAACTGAGCTATTAGTGTGTATGCTTCTGGCTCGCCTACATTTCTTTAGGCGATTTGGGCTTGCTGTGATAATCTCTTTATAGTATTGTATTGAGAGTAATCTCATGAGTCTGATTTCTAGTTTGTAGTTCAGTTATCCAATTCCTGGTCCTCATTCGATGACTCAAAGAAGTCAGGTAGCCAGGTTCATGAATGGCGCCAACTGGATATTCAGGATCAAGTAATATGCTACTCAATTATTAGTATGGTGCTACAGGACAAAGGTTGGCTACCATACAACTTAAACACAAGAACCCCAAACGGGGTAAATGTAATTTTAAACAATAAGAGAGTCCTGGGCACTCAATAGAATCAATCATCAATTTCCAAAGTGTCCATACACGAGATATTCTTCATTCTTTAGGTATTCTTATTTCATAAACATTCGGTAGTACATGTTATGTTGATACAAGGTACAACAGCCACGGGCAAATAGCCAACACTTGTTTCGTCGTATGGCGAATAGGTCTGCCGACTTCCTCAGGGCTGCAATACGAAATCAAAGAACTGTGTATAAGAACAACTATACTCTTGTTTTAGAGATACCAACACCGACCAAAGAAAGGCGACAGTGCATCCCGAACAAACAGTGAAAATCAACTGAATCAAAAGATAGAATCATCAGCATGAAAAAATTAATCTAGTCAAATGCGACCCTTGGATCAGACAAAGTAATAATCCATATCAAAATAAATATAAATGGAGAAACTCAGTGAAAGGGAGTAGTACTCTCAAGAGTATACCCAGAAACTCTAAATCACACACCCCAGTGAATAAAAAGATATGAGATAATGTAAGAAAGCACTCCAAAATAACCTGTGTTAAAATAGCCATGTTGCAAAATCCAAATGAGGCCAAATCCAAAAGAGCCAACATTTCCAATCGTCCACAACGTCCCATTACTGTAACAAGATAAAACCAAATAAATAGCCACATTATTTATACATTCAAAAAGTTCAAAAAACCCGTATCACCACTCGCGTCCACCAATACATAATATAGTGCCAATCCAAAAAACTATACCCTCTGTAAATTACGCCTATAAATCCTGAAACCCCGTTCCATGTCTTACAAAGACACCCGCCATATATTACAAGGCAAATTAGAAAACATTCAGCACAGATATTTCACCTGAAATTATATAATGGTCTGCTTAACTGTATCCCAGTATGGTAGTCTTGTTTATACCATTCTCATATTCACAAGCACCCTGACAGTGAGAGTAGCTGCACATTAAGTATGAAGGTCTGCAAAAGAGTATCGCAGTAAGGTAGTCTTGATTATCTCAATCTCGTGTCCAGAAGCAACACCCGTCAGAGAATGTTGAGGATGTGTAAATATAAAAATATATTATCCCCACTTCTACATGTGCATACCAATGAGTTCCAACGTGGTATGGCCCTGTTTCCCCATGTAATAAGAACAAACGTGCCCCGGGCAGTATCAAAAGGTACCACCATGCCACTTCATGCTGGTTTAATCAGTGCGAAGTCTAATTATCAGCTCTTACATGCAACAGATTCCTTATGCGCACTCTCACAGAAAGAGTATCCGTAAAGGGTGCCATACATCTATTCGTTACTCTATCACTCACATCACCCCGTATTCCATCTAATCTCACACTACGCATCTTAAACCCCGCACTCACCAGTCCGTTAGCTTATTCAGAGAGTATTCCATCAAGTTATGGCATGCATCATAAGTGCTACCTTGTATGCCAAATACATACTAACAAAAGATCAAAACGGGGAGTAGGACAGTAGGAAAAATTCTGTGGGACCTTCAACAGCTATTTTCGGGCAATTGGTGTATGCTTTGCCGTCGACGTACTAATAGTTGATAGCATCATTATTGGGTCTCATTTCCTCAAACACAAGGTGATCCCTCTGGTTCGAGAGATTAGTTGAGATCCATATGTGGAAACGCGATCTAAAAGTACCTCCTATCTAGAGAACACAAATATAAACCTAGATAAGGGCGAGGTTAAAAATGAAAAGTGGATGTGGGATATATAATGTGTCCCTCACTTCTCATAGTGAAAACTAGATTACATGTTACAGCCCACCTGCGCCCTCTCAGGTTCGTTGGCTTTCGTCAGGACCAATAGTATACAGGATTCGTTTTTCCGGTTTGACTCTTTCCTGTTAGGTAGAGAACACGGTTCTTTGCTGAAATGAGAAGACCAAATAATGTGTAATATAGGCCAAATCTCATTGATTTGGTACATACAAGTGCTTATATATAGCTTGTTTGGGTGCCCCTGATGGCTATCAATCACATCCATATGCTGTATTGCCTTATTGTCATTTCTTTTAGCCATATTAACACATGAGCCTTTTATGTAAAACAATTTGTTTTATATCCGTATTTTTATTGTCTAGTGTGTCCAGCACATTATCATCCTCTATTACCCTGGATTTGAAATCTATGTGAGAAGATGGGAACATTTATGTGCCGGTTAGGTCTAAATTTCCGGTATGTGATTTTAGCATAGATAAAATGGTTTGTGTTATGCCCTTAGTGTCCCATATTGGTCATTATAAAATATCGCATAGATGACCATTATAAAAGTTAGACTGGTGACTAGCACTTATCAAGTGCGAAGCGTTCATCCCGTCTGTGCGTTTGTTATGTATACAAGGTAACGGACACGGTGTTATGTGCGCCCATACAAGAAGGTGTGACTTTTTAAAAAAAGTATAATACTTAGGTGACACATTTGTAAACAATATATTTCAAAATACCTTTATGTTGTAATATAGGGCCCCATAGGTTCCGGGGCAGAGAAAGTTGTAGCCCTCCTTAACTCAAGAAAAGAGGGAGAGAAGGGGAGGGGAACAGGGCAAAGTGAAATATTGCTGGTTAATATTAGTAATTTGGTTCAGATGTCTGTTAATCACACGTTTAGCAGCCAAGCGCGTTGTGATACCTGGCCAGCCATTGCCATAACCTCTTGGACGTGGATTTACTGTCAGTGTGGCACGTCCTCTTCAATCCGGTCCCGCCCGTACTGGATGGTACCTGGACGGGTTCTCAGTTCCACATTTATGGACTAACTGCGATTGGCTATAGACCGTGTGGAAATACTTCCCATGTAAAAGGATTATTTCTTAAAACATTTTCCCACAGTTATTTTTCTCTTTTATCAAAACATTAAATAAATTTCAAGTAAACAAAAGTTGCCCATTAATAATTTCTATTGCTGTGACAGTCTTAGGGTCCGGATTTCCAGACCCATTTTTTATGATACTGTAGGAGTCATCGTAAGAATGCATTTCTTGATTAAGTAGGCCAGGAGGCCAGTTTTTTTTCTTTTTTCGAAATTATCAATTAGTACTAATAGTTTCTTTTTATGCTTAATTTAGGTATTTTCTTATAGGCGAGGCATTTCTTGTGACCGTGGGCACCTGATCCTTGTGGTGCAAGTAAATTTACACGTGAATGACTTGTATTGAATTTTAGCATAACTCAACCAAACAATTTTATCTACGCTTAAATCACACCGAAAAATTAGACATCACAGGCACATAAAAGTTCCAGTCTTCTCACATAGATTTCAAATCAAGAGGAATAAAGGATAATAATGTGGCGAACACACTAGGCAATAAAGACAAGAATAAGGATATGGAGCGAACTTTGTACATAAAAGGCCCATATGATTGTTAATATGATTAAAAGAAATTACAATACAGCAATACCCTGTATGGATGTGATTGATTGCATACAGCTTGTTTGGGTGCCCCCTATGGCTAACACTTGTATGTACTAAAACAATGAGATTTGGCATATATTACACATTATTTGGTCTTCTCATTTCAGCAGAGAACCGAGTTCTCTACCTATCCGGAAAGAGTCAAACCGGAATGTAGCAAAAAACCAGGGGAGCGTGTTCCACCTGGCTTGGGAAACCAGAAAAAGGGATCCCGTATACTATTGGTCAGAACGAAAGCCAACGACCCAGAGACGGCACAAGTGGGCTGAAACATGTAGACCAGTTTTCACTACGACCAGTTTTCACTATGTGATGTGAGGGACATTATATATCCCAAACCCACATCCACTTTTCATTTTTAACCTAATCCTTATCGAGGTTTTTATTAAAGTGTTCTCCCTAGATAGGAGGTAATTTTAGATCACGTTTTCACAAATGGATCTCAACTAATCTCTCGTACCACAGCGATCACCTCCTAGTGGAGGAAATACGACCCAATGATGATGCTATCAACTACTAGTAAGTCGATGGCAAAGTATACACCATTGACTGAAAATAGCTGTTGAGGGTCCCACAGAATTTTTCCCATTGAGATCCCTCCAGTAGAAACAATTCCACTCCCTGTTTTGATCTTTTATTACAACTTACTTGGAAGCAGAGTGGGATTATAATCACTTGAGGCTTTTTTTCCCATCGTTGATCATTTTTGACAATATATACTAACACCAGTGCGAGCTACGTGAGGCACTGAGAGAACGGCGGCCACAGTGTAGTATAATCTGATCCATCTCATCATTTTACTTTAAACTACTTCCTGCGATAACATTTGACTATAATCCTATATTATCACCAATTTTCACAATCCCAATAACGGGTTCCCCGTCCTTTTAAGTAATAACTGAACAAAGGTTATCCGGAATGGTATAAATACCATGCCTGTATTGTAACCCTTCAAAAAAAATTGTGGGGAGAGAAAAATCAGGCGGCCATCTCGAAGAGCAGTCTAGTTTATTGCTTTATACGAACAGCACCATGATACCCTTACCAATAATATGATTCAATAAAGTGCCCCTTATCACATATAATCACCTCACTAAGACTCAAAAAGTATAGTTCCTACCATTTCAATGTATCCTAGTCACAAAAAAATTCCAATTGTAGACTGACTACCTGGTTTTGGCGGCCATCTTAAAGTAAAAATCAAAACTGGTCAACTAAATGAAGTCAATCGGACAGGAAAGCCAAGGTTGCCCTCAGCCCCACAATGACAGAAGAGTAAAGTTAACAAGCATTTGCAATGCAATAGGTCTCGCATTTATAAGAGTTTGAGCTATTGGCATTGTAAAATTACAATGCCTTTTATTTATGTTTTGGTTTTAAAACAAATAAAAGGCATTGTCATTTACAATGTCAGTAGCATAAACTCGCATAAAAGCAGTGTGCGGCGTGCAGCAGTGTGTGGCGTGCAGCAAGGTGCGGCGTGCAGCAAGGTTTCGTGTAGCAGTGTGAGGCATGCAGCACTGTGCGGCGTGTAGCAGTGTGAGGCATGCAGCAGTGTGCGGCGTGCAGCAGTGTGCGGTGTGCGGCGTGCAGCAGTGTCGTGCAGCATGCAGCAGTGAGTAATACAGCAGTGTGCGGCGTGCAGCAGTGTGTTTCGTGCAGCAGTGTGTGGCATGCAGCAGTGTTTCGTGTAGCAGTGTGCGGCGTGCGGCAGTGTGCGGCGTGCGGCAGTGTGCAGTGTGCGGCAGTGTGCAGTGTGCGGCAGTGTGCGGTGTGCAGCAGTGTGCGGCGTGCAGCAGTGTGCGGCGTGCAGCAGTGTGCGGCGTGCAGCAGTGTGTGGCATGGTTTGTAAACAACAAGAAAAGCGGACATCAAAGGAAGGATGGGAGGGAACGAGCATATGGGGTGTGAGTTATAACGAAAGTTAATTGTTGTAAGAGGGGATGCAGGAAGTGAGGCCGAGCGCGCGCTGGCGAAAGCAGTCTGCTGCTTTCAAGTCCGATGCCAGATGCCAGCTTCGCGCTTGAATGCCTCACATGCACTGGCCATAAACCGCATTCCTAAGGTCTTGTGCCCCTTACTAAATCTATCTGAATGCGTGAGGTGGAGCACGCGCAGGAAGTAGCTGGTGGCAAATGGAATGTGTGTGGTTGTGCGCGTAACCGCCACCCGATCCGCCTGGGAAGCCTTTGGGAGCATTTTCTGAAGCCCCTACATAAGTCTCGCTGAGCAATGGCTTACGCGATAGCCAGGCGAGACCTAAAAAGAGGCAGCAGAGACGCTAGGAAAGAGTAAGAGACAGAAAGAGGGCCCGAAGCAGAGTGGGCATACGAGAGTGTGTGTGGAGGGCGAGAGCATCTAAGCACAAGGCTAGGTCCGAGGGGGCATAGACTGGTTAGAGGACCAGTCCCAAGTATGTGTGGAAGCGGGGCTAGGCACCTGCTGGAGGGTGTAAGACTGGTAGTAGTGTGGGTCAGTGATAGACCACCAGCAGTGCAGGAGGGTATAAGATTGCCATCAGTGTGGGTCGGTGTTGGACTGCCAGCAGTGCGGGAGGGTGTAAGGTTGCTAGTTGTGTGGGAAGGTGTTAGGTGCGGCAGTCTAAAGGGATGGATGCTGTAGGGGTGAGCTGAGGATGCTGGCGGTGCAGAGGGTGTCTGCATGGGGGTAGATGTGGGACTGTCATACGCGGGGATCCCAGTCACGAGCCCTCAGGCCGTCAAACACCGACCCATGCAGGATTGACTCAGTGTCGCAGTGCATCATGGGAATGCCCGTGCTCCAGGGGTTAATAGAGGAACTGATAGCGCCGTCAATTAAAGACTGCGCGAACTGAGATCGGGGGGCGAGAAACGGAAGTAAAGAGTCGGAAAGATCAAGGAAGGAGGGAAGCGAACACGAGTGGAAGGGTGGGGGCGAGAGAGGAATCAAGGGACCGAGATACCAGACGAGGAGACATGAAACGGGAGGAAAGACTGGGTGTTACAGATGTGAAGTGAGGCAGATGTGAGAGAAGAGGCCTCAACATCACTCTAGGTGAAGTGGTAAATGACCCCCAAATACTAACATTGACCCCTTCTTCCGGCCTTCTATGGGAGGTATACCCGCCAGACAGTACACACGCCGCTGGAGCGCTCCCTTTATGAACGAGACACGGTCAGGAGTAGAGACTGGTGTGTGCAGGTGAAAGGAGGAGATGGAGACATCAAGTGAGAATGAAGGAGGGAGAGGTGTGAGAGAGAAACAGACTTCAGGAGAGCAGAGGTCTGAATGAGTCGAGAGACAGAGCAGCGAGAGGGTGAGAGGGAACCCGAGGGGTCTGACTGCTCTAAGGTATCGACGTGTGGAGTGTACTTCCGGTGCACAACCATGGCGCCATGGTAAGAGCTCTGCGCTGGAATGTACTCCAGCGGCACACATACATCACGTGTCACCCTTGCTCGTGCTACAACGCGCTTCATTGGCTAGCTAGGAGCATTTCACCCGCACACCTCATCCAGGAAGGAACCTTCGAACAATAACACTTAGACAGGACGGGTCCACTCCTTGGTCGTCCAGGGAGTGCCACAAACCCCGAGGTGCTTTAAACCATCCCCGACACCTCCCCCTAAAGCAGTGCTTCAGACTCCCCCCGCGTGCTGCGAAAATTCACCGCTACCTTCACCAATGCAGAGGATCACACGTGTGATCAGAAGCAAGGCGAAGTTTCAGCAAATCATGTGCAGCAGCAAAGGGCAAGCACATCGGAGCTGAAAGGAAAGGTGTTCACTCCAGTGTGTGACTCTAAGACCGTCTCGGCATCCCCCTCGAGCATGGAGAGTGTCGTATGTGGGTCACGTCAAGGTGAGTGAACACGGCTCCGGCAGGTGCACGCGGTGTCACGGTGATGTTTACACGTGTCACAACCGCTTGGCAGTTCCATATGACACGGGTGGTGACTTGTCAAAAGCAATTTCAAGAACCATGTTATTTGAATGTGCGGCTGTCAACACGATATGCTGTCAAGCAACACAAACATTTATTATTCAACAGCAACATTCTGGTAGCCCTCGTGCACGGCAGCGGGTGTGCGGGAAACATTGTTCATCACGGAGGAGAAACGGGGGCCCTCATTGGTCAGCCGCAAGGTGGCCGAGAAAAACGGCAAAATAACTTTTTAAAGTGGTCTCTAAGGGGAAAGCATGAAATGTGTCGAATACACAAGAAGAGAGAGGAGAGGGTGTTTGTGCGATGTCAACAACGAACAGAGGGTTACAATTGGAAACGAGTGGAATTCATTAAATGCTAGCAGCGTGATCTAGAGTGCAAACACGCCTAAAGTGCTGAATTGTGGCCAGTCGCACGATGCTTAAATGGGGAAGTTCTGTGTGTGTGGGACTCTCACAGTTGTAGCTCCACAGCGTAGTCACACACAATTACATCTCACCAGCTGGACAGGGCCCAAACATTACAAGAACAACAAGCCCTGCAGGTGTGTATAGAGGGAAGCGAGTTGAGACACGTCTCGCAGCGTCGACGAGAGACTCACCTTGAGACACGCCATGATGGTTTCTGGTCAGAGGGAGGCCGCACGCGCGCCTCGCGCTTTAAGTTTAATAAAAAAAAAAAAAGACAAGCCCGGCGGAGCGTGGCGCGCGCGCTTGGGGGCGGGGGAGCGGACCCTTTGAAGTGCTCCCAAAAGGCGGATTGCATGGCGGCACGATGCGCGTGATTGTGTGCATGCTAGCAAGGCAATCCGCGTTTTGGGAGCACTTTTGAAACCCGTATTAAATAGTCTCGCTTTGCAATCGCTTAAGCGATAGCAAGGCGAGACCTAAAAAGCATTTAGTGTAAGACATCTTTGACAGTACAGCTGGACTACCTCTCACATCTCATGAGAAAATGTATTATCAGAGTACATGGAACATAATACATTGTTCAACAAGTCTGTTATTCCAAAGTGTAATGTTGCGATTTAAGAATAAGGAACAATATATACAGTCATATACCAATATTCGTGAGTAATTTACGTCACTCATTGTTTTACTTCTAATACACTTAAGACCCAAATTTCTATTATATTTATATAATACACTTATAATAACCACAATAAATCTAACATGGGTAGAGCATCTTAAACTAAAGTATAATGCACAATAGGCTTATTTTCCATGTATGTTGAATCACAGTACCTATCAAAACAGTATTTAATCAATTATTTTGCTTTTTTCCATAGAGCTCCATAGAGAATTCCGATATCACAATTGGTGTTACTGCTCATCATCCTAAAATACATTCTATGTTCATCAGATGGCTCCGGTATCCCAAATCTGTTTTATGCATATAGATAGTAGGACCAGATAATCTAGTCACCTTGAAAGTATTGTAGTTCATTACCTATATTTAACCCAGTTCCACAGATCTGAGTTTCATGATCCAAGTGGCCTCACATCGTCTGAGCTGAAGTTCTCGATTGCCCCCTCTCAGATCCGATCAGATATGGCCAATCTCATGAAATCTGAAATTATGTAAACATCCTGGAGTATCACAGTAGAGAGTGTGTACCACTATGAGATATTTCAGGTCATTCTGTTTTTTAGCATGGAAATGATCAGACATACGTTAACGCAATTATCTGATCGTGCTACCCATGTTAATTTTGTGACACTGAAACAATCACATATACTACATATTTAGTGCCAGTCAATATGCATCAACATCTGATGTCTGCCATTGTCATTATAGTAAAAAAAGGATGTCTTATTCAGTGCCCATCTACAGACATTACAATGACCGCATTTATGAAAACCTTTTTTTATGGTCGCTCAACCAGTCGTTGTGTGGTGGTGTATGTGGATAACTAGGGCTAACCAAATTCGCCAGTGTCAAACCCCTTTTGTAAGTTATACCAGGCGTGGTTGTTATGTACTGAAGTAGAATCTTATCGGCCATCAAGTAATGCCAGTGATTCCTAAGGAGTCCAACTGTGGTATTCTGTCCCTTCTAAAGCCTAACAACTTAGTACATCCAGAAGACAAGCACGTAAAAAGTTAAAATACTAAAGAGGAGATTAGATGATGGTTCTGACCACCAGAGGTTTCCATTCCAGAATAAGAAAGAGATCCAAGATTGTATAAATGGTTTAAGGCAGCTTTTGAGGACTAAACATATCTGGGTTTTAAAATGACATGTTGGCTGCAAAAAGTATGCCTGGATTTTTGAGTCCATAGGAAGGTAGAAGTACTGTTAGAAAGTTTCAGATATGGGGAGGGAATCTAGACCAGATTTTTGCCTACACTCTGTGGCACGTTCCCATCCATAAAGTCCTGCAAAGGCTTATCAAGGACCTTCCCAGCATCTTTGGACATTCGTTTCAAGCGGTTGTGGAGGAGAGCAGCTTCAGACCAGAGTTTGGAGAGGAGGCTGAGAAGTAGTAGTACTGGGCAGCAGTGCTATCTCAGAAGGTTATAGGCTCGTGCAGCTGTCATGGACTTCTGCTTCCTAGAACATCTGGGACACAGCAACAAAAACTGCTTGGTCTGTGGGACGGAGGAGGGCTCAAGGCTGGCAGTAGCTGGATGAGACCCAAGGAACCAGAGAGAAGTGCTGGATGGAGTCGAAGGGATGGAAGAAAGCCATCACGAGGTCTACTCAAAACACGGTAGAGGGGCAGTGATGGAAGGAGAATGATGCACAAACGCTCACACCAGTAGAACAAGTTTCTTACATTCAGTAACACGGTTTCTGATGGATACACTAACCACAGAATCTTAACATTATGAATATACCTAGATGCCAGATTGAATCCAGAAAATCCAAACACCAGTGCTTCTGCATGCAGGTAGGTGGTGCAGTGTGACTCCATGATGATTCAGTTCCCGTCCAGAAATGATGCTAGCCCTGTGCAAAGTCAGTTTTTTCATAAGCTTCAGAGCCAGTGTGCAGATTCCTAAACAGTGACATATCTAGGTGAAAAAAGAGATCTTTCCACAGAGCGGGGAGGTGAAACGGTGGTGAGGAACCTGCAGTTAGACCGAATATCCACCAGAAAGAGTATTGCCAAAAGGTAATTAAGTTGTTCCTCTGATGGATACTTCTAGTCACAGAATCTTATCTTGTGAACAGATACAAAAGCAGCATCTCTGAAGGGGGTGGGTCTGTAGAATGGATAAGACTATATAGTCCTGCATGACTGAATGGCCAAAATGCTACTCCCAAAGGACCTGAATGTCAAGGCTTCGTGAAAGCGTGCACTGAAGCCCACCGAGCTGCATGAAAAATTCAGGACAGACACTGCGGTGGAGCAACCTTCGCTCTGATGCAATTAACTCTCACACCTTCGGGAGGCTGCATGTCAGCCAATGTTTAACAGATCCTAATACAGAGGACAATCCATAATGACATGGTAGCTTCTGCACCGCCTTGCCATTTTTTGTCCCAAAGAACCCCACAAAAAGATGAAATCCATCAATATTAGTTTGTGCGAACGATGTAAAAGCTCAGTGCTCTCTTGCGATCCAAATGATGGTGCCTCTGCTACTCTTGTGTCTTGGCATGTTTATTGAGATAATCAATTAAATGAGGTGATTTGCCATAGTCTGGAGGTAGGTGACATCTGCCTTCAGCAGCCAGTTATCAAGGTAGGGGGAAGGCTAGGACCCCTAAACTCTGAAGACATGCCATAACCACCGCCATCACATTTATGAACACCCGAGGGGCACTGGTGAGGCCAAAGAGGAGCACAACGACCCCAAAATGCTCCTACCCCACATGAAAGACAAATAGCAACTGTTGGCCAGCAGGACAGGGATGTGGAAATAGAGTCCTGCAGGTCCAATGCTACTAAACAGTCTCCAGGGTCAAGGGCAGACAATATCTTGGCCAAGGTGAGCATCTTTAATATGTCCTTCCCACAGAAAGGCACTGAGGATGCGAAGGCCTAAAATGGGACTAAGGCCTCTGTTTTTCTTCGGCACCAGAAAGTAGCAAACGTAACAAAAGCCCACTTCTGATGCAGACACCATCTCATCTTTGTGGCTCCTTTGCCCTAAAGGGCTTGAACTTCATACAGGAGGCGCAACAGATGGTCCACTGTCAGCCATTCGAAAGATGGTGGAAAGTGCAGCGGGTGACAATAAATCGTAGGGCATAACCCCACTGGACAATCTGTAGGATACACTGGTCTGATGTTTAAACGTGCCACCCTGACAGAAAATGTTGGACCTTTGAGAGGATGTCTGGGTGCCTAAAAGGACACACTAAAGAGGTTTAGAAGCAGCGGGAGGGGGTAAGATGTGCTGCATGCTGTCCCGGTTGTCCACATGGTCAGTGGGTACCCCTGCCTCGGCCTCAAAATAGCTGAAGGTTTTGCAGACCAGGTTAACCTAGATAGCAATATTGGAAGCCTCAACCATATCCACGGAGGGGGCAAAACTCTTTGTGCGGCTGAAGTGGTGAAGCAGACAGGCCCAAGGAGTGAGTCATGGCCCTACTATCTATAAAGCACTCCGGGGCTAAGTCTGCTGTCTCACCAAAACGTCAAGAGCCATTGAAAGGGCATGTATTTTAGCATGTACCGGATGTTGCTGGAAAACCTGTGGATCTCATCCAAGCATGCCTTCTAAATGCAACGGTGCCAACTACCCAGCCTATGCAATCTGTGGTATCCAAGACGCTGCGGATGGTACATTTTGCCACATCTCATAATAGCCTGTGTAAGAACAAAGAATAGTTGTCCGGGGGACCAGATAAGACTTGTGCAATGGAATGCCAACCGACAAGGGTATAACGCCATAGAAGGTACCTGGCATTGACTAAACGTGGTGTCAAACTGGCTGAGGATAACACATGGTCGATATGGATTTCCAAACAAGTTGTGCGGTAAGGTATAATTTAAGGTTGATTTCACTCATTGAGGACTGCACCACTCTTCTCTCAGGTATGAGGTGCTGAATAAAGAGGTTTGGGTCACCTGGGACTGGACAAGGGCGACGTGCTATCTGCCTGTTCACCGGAGGTTCAGGAACAGGGTTTTGCCCAATCCCCAAGAAGGGTGTCTTTGTGAGAACTTCCTTGAACTGAAGCATACGCTTGGCATTTATTTGCCCTGGACGAAGCACCTCAATGAAGACATTAGTCTTCACCTCCATCATGGGTAACTGGAGGTTGAGAACCTCACCCGCCCTTCGCATGACCATGGAGAAGGATGCACTTTCTTCGGTGAAGAGTTTGGGCTCTTTCTTGAAGCACATGCAAAGTGCTGGAATGTGATGGGTAGCCCAAAGACTGTAGCCCAAGTGGATCAGGATGCGACCTCAGCTGAGGTTGAAGTGGTACCGACTTAGGAGATAGAAAGCACAATAGGTTGCACTTCATCGCCCGACAGCACCTGTAGGGGAGTCAGTGCTGCACGGGCTGGTGTGGGTCATGGCGTCACAATTGGAGTCACCGCGAAGCTGGTATAGAGCCTGTAATTGTTTCAGAGGTCCCAGCTAGAGCCAATTATGCACCTTTAGGTGGAGTCCCAGGTGAAGGCTCTTGCAGTTCCTTGGGGCAGGGAGGCACACCAGTAATGTGTCAAATAGCCACAGCATGTCTTCACAGAATTTGTTGATTTGCTGCGTGTCACCAATGGCCCCAGAAATTGGGGCCTCTGGACAAGATCGCAATCTGCTCTGAAGGGGAACAACATATGGAGTGAGAACTGGAGGCATGTTGATGCCCAGATGCCTTCTACGGAGTTCCAGAGTAGCAGGAAGGGGTACTCTCGCTTGGACTTTCTATGCTTTTTCTTGGACTTGCAAAAAGGCTTTAAAAGGAATGGATGTCAGCCTGCGAGTGGCCCCTATATTTGGTTCTGCATGTCACTTCCGAAGCAGAACAATGTTGACGTGGAGCCAGCGAGAACGCCACCTACCAGCACTCAGGGGTACTTATAAAAAGTTTCTGGATAGTGTCTGACACCCGGGAATATTCAAAAGGTGAACCATCAGTGGTTAAAAGAATCTATCAGAACCCACATCTTTTGGAAAGAACAGAAGGGAGCCACCTTCTCATTTCGATTTACAGACTTAACAAGTCATGCCCAACTGGATATTCCTCCGTCAAATATCTTTGGATGCGCCCACGAGTTAGGATTCAGCAGGGAAAACATGTCAAGATAACCTATGAAATAAAAGAGAATCAACTTTAGGGAGTTTAGTTACCTTCCCATCCTGTTTTCCAAATGTGTTGCAGCAACCAGGGCTGCTGCATAACATTTACTCTCTGTAGGAGAGTAGCCATTTTTGACAAGGTCACCCCCACTTTTAGCCTGGTAACTGATGCGATTTTGACAGGAGGAAGTTCACTCTGCTCCTACTTAACTGGTCCGCAGTGCCTGAACTCTTTCCCAAAACTGTACACTCGTTTCCCCAATTGGCAAAACCTTTAGCAGCCTCTGTAAGTCCCTAGTAAATGGTACCCCTGGTATCCAAGTCATGAGGTACTAAAGAGGGTCCCTAAGGGAGGCAGCACAAATTGTGCCTTCCTAAGGGACCCCTCACTAAGCACATGCAAGGCTGCAATTGCAGGCTGCGTGTCTTGGTACACACACTAGAGAAAACACAACATAGCACACATCCCTGTGTGCCATGTCCCCCAACACTGCACATGGTATTTGTAAATCACCCCCTAAAACAGTCCTGACAGCCCTAAGGCAAGGTGCTGAATATTACATGTGAAGGCATACCTGCAGAAGCAGATATGCCCCTGTGCTGTCAGTCCTATTACTACCTGTGCAAGTGGAGAGGGAAGCCATTTTAAAACATGCTGGACACTGGTGAAAACTAGTTTATCAGCTACATGATGGCTTCACTGAATATAGGGGTGTTTGGTAACAAACATCTCATATTGATAAACCCACATTGATTCCAGTGATGGATTTACCAATACATACACCCATAGGGTACCTTAGAGGTGCCCCCTGAAAACATACCAGCATCTGGTGTGCTCCCTGACTGGTTTTTGCCAGCCTGCTGCCCAAGACACGGTTTTGACCTCCTAGGGTGAGCCTCTGCTCTCAGGAGGCCCAGAACAAAAGCCTGCCCTGGAAGAGGGCGCAACACCCCTTCTCCCACAGAATGACCCGCCGATTAGCCTTCTTGGGCCGGCAAGCTTCAAAGAGCTGCCGCCTCTGGAATGCGAATCTGGCTCTCCTACAAGAGAGAAAGCAGTCCACCTTTGTCCTGGACCCCCTTGGCACCTGGACAGCGGGGAAAATTAGCAAGTCAGGTAGGAGTGCCACCTAGAGCTAGTACCACCCCTAAAGTGAGCTACACGAGGTAGAGACGATTTTTCCTAAGTAGCAATCTTTGTGAAGGTATTCTTGGGTATTCTGGGACAGGGTTATGCCCCTTTCCCACAGGAAGTGGTCATATAGGGGGGCGTCGTGACCAAGGGTCAGTAGCCCATTGGCTACTACCCTACACTCCTCCCACACCCCTAAATTCAGTATTGAGGGGAGTTCCTGACACCAGATAAGCAGATCCTGATGAGCTAAGAAAGAGGACATCGAAGAGCCGCAAAAGCAGAGAGGAGAAAAGCAGCAGCTGACCTGGTACCAGCCCAGTCAGCCTGACTGCCTCCCTCACCCAAATCTGTGCCAAAGTCGACTCGTCCTGCAGCTGTTGACTCCTGGGAGGACTGCCTGCCTTTGATAAAGACTCAAGACCTCTGGTGAACAGCAGGCCTGTACTCCTGCACCCTGCCGGAACTCAAAAGCAAAGACTATGAGGCCTCGGGAATCGCCAAAAACTGACACTTTAAGCAACCACTGCACAGACGCCCCCGGCCTGAGTTAGCAGAACTTTTTCTTCCTTCCATAGGTTACAATGCAGAACTCAACATCTGCACTGTGTCCACTTTTTGAACTGAAAATAATTTATATTCAAAAACATTCTTACCAGAAAAATATTTCTCCGATGCCTAAATATATATAAAGCTACTTGCTATTTTTATAAATTGATGTTGAGCTCGAGTCATGTGTGTCATGTATTGATCATGGTGTGTATTTGCAGACGTCTTGCACTGGTTTGTGTTAAGCCTAAGGCTGCTCGACCACACTACCCCTAATAGAGCACTTCGGGTTTGCATAGCAAGCCCCCGTCCACTCATAAGGAAACCCCTGGACTCTACACTGTATATCAGATTTTTGATATATCACATAAAGAGCCAGCTTCTTACACTCCCCTGAAGCATGGCAATGAAGACATGATGGCCATAAAATATATCACAAGCGTAGGCATTTTGGGATTATATAAGCTCCCATGTTGAAGAAGAGCAGTTTAACTGTGCTGACAGTTGAAACTGCATTTCACCTGTATAGTAAAGGGAAGAACAGCCACCACCATGCCATCAAGATGTAATTTGCAAAGTGAGAATACAGAATAGAGGAAACCTATACTACAAATCAAAACCCTGAAGAACCTTTCATCACCCAGTGTACCCCAAATTGACCAGTGAATCACAATCCCAAATTAAACAACATTCCCCAACAACCATGGGCTGAGGAAAGTGATGCACCTTAAGGGTAAGGGGCACCTTCTACCCAAGGCCTATTTAAATATACATAAATAAACTAGCAACTCTGGCACAACTGTATTCATGTAGTAAAGAGAAGAGTCCTGTTTAACTAGGCAGTCCTCTGAGCAAAATATTCACCTCCTGTTATTTGTATATAATAAACGTCACAGAACACTGCAACAACTCATTCATAAAAACTGTAAAATAGATGAAATGTCAACATCAATCAGTTAATCATTGCAGCTATTGCCGCCGGTGCAAGTGCAGTAGTGGAGTCCTCTCTCTCTCTCAAAACGGAATTTAGCAAAACTGAACAAGTTGCTAGTATCAGCGAACAAGTAAGGTATTTCTCACTCCTGCACTTTGAAGAAGGAATATATGGACATAGACGCAGTGTAAAACACAAGTTACTCTCTTTTACAAGTCCATCTCAGTTCAGTGTCATGGCACCTATAAATCAGACATTTTTGCCATAAATGGTCACAGATGTGCACCAGGTCATCTTGGTCCCAAAGAATGATGCACCCTCTCAATGAGCATTTCAGAGAACTGGAGCCCACCAAACACATCTGTCAGAAATTTTCCAGGAATATTTTGGTTTTCCACATGGCCATAGATTAAGCAGTGCACGTAATTCTTATAGAATTTAGATCGTAAAGAGTCTCTATCTAAAAAGGACCATAGGCTCAGTCCTGGCAGGCAGGAATCCTCATTATACGGAGTCAAGCGAATGATCACTGCTGCTCTGTACACCCTTTTACAAAACCAATCTGTTGTATAGACTACCCAGGCCAGCCCCAGGAAGGAGCATTGGACTGGGAGGGCACCTGTTCAGGGGTGACGCAAGCAAGGGGGACATCTCCTCTCTGGTGTCCTCATGATCATCATCAATACTCTACCAGCAGAGGTAACACAACAGAGACACTATTCCAATCAGCGCATTCCCAAGGAGCAAAATGATACTGGTTCATAAATGTGCTTTGGTGTCTTTACAGCAAAACAAAACACTATATAAACGCTAGCGATATAAAGTCAACAGTGCCGTTCAAATTAACATCTTATGTATGCTGGTATTTCGCGTGTGCTGAAGTATATGAACAAGTGTGATACTTGGCAATACTGTTTACAATACTCTAAACTCAAAGGCTGAATGGTAGCGAGTTACAGATTCATTTAATGGGCATGTACTTCATGTTCCTCTCTAGTTGGGTTTGATCTTGGAATGGTAGCAGAAAGAATCCCCAACTAACAAACCATCTTTGCCTTAAATTCTAGGTAGAGAGCTACAAATTGCAGCTCTGTATTTTTACTCATGCTCTTGGTGTGGAGAAAAGCAGTGCTTTGCCTTTAACACTTCGACTATGTGGTGCTAGCCAGCTAGCTTTTGCTGACTTTGTAAAGGTAATTCCTTTACTTAGATGTTCAAAGACCCGATACACTGTTCTAGTTTACCTAAATGCATTGATCTTTTCCATTAGAACTCTCCTTAGAACTATAAAATCTAATTATTAAACAGCTTTATATTATAGGCAATTAAAGAAAGCTGATAGTACAATATTCTGATTTGAAATGGTGCCATGACAGACAAAAATCCTTGAAAGAGTCCTACATACATATTCATTTACTGTTGCCAGCTGGCAATGAGGCAAGCTCCTTTCGACAATAACTCTATAATTCTGCATTCATGCAGGTGTTTCAGTAGGGGCCACATTAACTTACTAGTATGTTAAGACACCAACTTGCAGACCAGTTTGGGAATAACTTTTTCTAATGTTTTTAAAAAAGCTTTCATGACAAATTCACTAAATAGGACTACATGTTCATTATTTTTCATAACTGCGTCTAACGCTGGCACGTATCCCACCGACGGTAGAGCAAACACAAGGTCTAAAAAGGAGAAACAACGATACTGTAATAAACTACTTCTCCAATCTCTTATCAAGGTGAAATGTGTTAGCGAGTGCCTTTATGCTGGCCACATGCATGTGTGTGACGCAGGAGTTCTCAGCCGGGACAACCCAACAAAACAAAAATTCTAATACACTTTTGGAGCTAGGCATGACAGTTTATCTTGAGCCCAAAGCAGCATCCATTTGGCTCTGAACTTTTCCCATCAAATTTCATATTCAGGATTTGACATATCTCTGGCTTGAACCTATAAAGTCTTACTCGGTTAGGCCTATAAATGTATCATTTCAAATATTCGATATCCTGAAGCAAAGGTAAAATTCTATTTAGGATACAAAGTTAAAGAATATGGTTTCTCTCTTTTTTTTTTATTTAATTTCATAGCAGCCATAGAATATAGTAACAGAAAACATCAACTACATTTCCCAAGACCAACAAGGAAATGAACGAAACAAACGTGATCTAAACAACAAATCAAGAGTTTCCATCACGCAGAAAGCACTAAACATCCTCCATCTGGTCCTCTTTCTTTGCCGAGATCAACTTTCATGACAGACTCTTCTGAATTAGTCACTTCACTCGAGGCCTTTTCTGCTCTTGCATCGGATTCACTTTGGTCACTATCGAGAGATGAAGAGACCATCAGTTCAGATATGCAGACAATAACACCATCATCGTCATCATCATCATCATCATCTAAACAAGCAACATCAACTTACATGGCCGGAAAGCAACATTAACTTATCCTTCTTTTACAGAAGGTTTCAAGGGGGAGATAATCCTCGCCACAGTGTCCTTAATAGCATCGAACTTTCCTTCACGATGGCTAGGAAATCTTAGATTCTATATAGGGACCGGCAGTGAGGGTTATTTTTGTTTACCGTACTCACCATCAATGAAACCATGTCCAACAGAGTTTTGAAATAAAACGTTTTCATTGTTGATGCCGCTCACAAAATGTACACCAGCACGTAGACCAGGAGGAAAGCCGTAGAGGCCAGTCTTCTCATGGAGTGAGCACCAAAGAGAAACAAATCCAGCTGTCTCTGGTATGATCCATCATACCCATCAAGCCAAAATTAGAGGAAACTGGAGCAAAAGGCTTCATAAAAAAAAGTCAACAGTTTTTGGGCATGGGAACTACCTAGTGATTTACTAAATCTCAATCACTGTACTATACCACCACCATCATTCATTGTTTATTGCAGATTACCAAAACTTCCTGAACACTATAAAGTAATAAATATGACAAAATAATAAAACATTAAACAATTCAATCAAAACAAGAGGCACACAACAGAATAAATACAAAAGTAAAAACACAGTAGGAACAATTAAACAGGAAATTAAAAACATACAAAATGTAGTTTAAAAGAGCCTCAGTATGACACACTTTATACAAACACAGAAGTGCATACCAGAACAAAATCCTAGTTAAAAGTCATCCATAAAAAATATATACATTGACTCAAGATATGCCTACCATTCTCTTGAACTGTAGAATAGCAAAATGTGGCTGCATCAGCAGCTCATTTTATAATCACCGAAAAGTGGGACTGGTGATAGAAACTGGGCAAAATAGTAAGAAGTGAACATGTGCCTCTATTGACAGTTGTATGTACAATATCCTCAAGCTAGTATTAATAATCCATTTGATTTAATCAGAGTACACGACATACAATCATACAATAACCTCATCTGCGGTGAATTCCTAAATTCCAAATAGAATCAATGCCTCAGACTTGTTTAAATTGTTTAGCGTCCCACTCATGGACAACTGAATGCCATTATACGCATCAGAAAAACTGACACACTGCCAAAATGTGGCCTTCACAACAACTCATCTTTTGCAGATGAGTGGCAGCCACAGATGTGGAAGATCTAGAGTATGGCAAAACCTGTGTGTGTGAATAGCAAGGCAAGAATGCTTCTCTGTCTTGCCAAGTTGGTCACTAGCAGGCTTAGAAGTGTCACCAATGCCAGATATGTTCTTGTATGCCTGACTTTAAAGGCCACTCAAGATCACTGTGGACAAAAGGAAAGACTAGGTCGCCCTCAGGTCCAGTGGTGAAAAAACCCATCCGCCACCATTGCTTCTCGAGCTGGCATCCATCCGAAGAACGTTTGATTCTGAGACTTCAATTTCGATTCAAACAGTTCCTTTACCTAGGAGCCAACCTCCAGTCACTGGAGCCTGTCAGAAATTTTAATTTTCAGTTGGCAGCCAACTCTGGACGTTCTTGGAAGGCATTCAAGACATATTTTCTATTTTAGTCAGATGTGCCAACAAGTCTTCTGGCAGGCTTGGACATCATGCCGCCAAGGTTACTGGTGGGTCTCAGCACAAACATGTTGTCCAGCCATAAGAGTATGCCACACCAGTCTGTCATCTAACATGCATTTCCCTTCAGATGAGCTAGACAGACACTCTAGGCCAGTGGTTCCAAACCTATTAGCTTCTGCGGAACCTCACTTATTACTGGAATCCAGTGACCCTCACTGAATCACTATTGAAATCCCCCCCCTCCTCACCCCACCCACCAGTAAGGCATCACTGGATATCTGAGGCTGGGGCCTAAGCAACTTTGATTTGTACAGCAAAGCAATACACACATGCAGATACAAGCATTCATCATACAAATACACAAATTATGAACTATATTATGTAATTGATAAACAAAAAAAGCTAGATTATATTCACTTCAATAATAGGTTCATTTTATTTCATTTTCTAAGTAGATGCGGACTCCCAGGCATACCCCGACCACTGTTTAAGAACAACTGCTCTAGGCTGCTGAAAAGTAAATTTAAATTGTCCTTAGGGCCACGTTTCTGTTGTACAGATATTGCCTTCCTAGGTAGGCTAGCCCAACCAGCTTGAAACCAACTCGATGACAATATCTACGACCGTCCCAACTATGGCGTTCCCATTTTGGGCTTCCTGTGATCCAGCCACCATTAGATTTCTTCATAATAGTCTGGAAAGTCCAGGTCATCTTAGCAGGGCAGTACCTTGTGAATGTGCTGCATTTTCAGTCACAGAAGGGAGCAGTAACAGAAATGGGACTGGAAAAATGGCTACAGTAAACGAGGTCAACAGTCCCACTCACTGACAAATGCTCGAATGAGACCTTCCAGGTAACAACTTAAGCTTTTTTTTTTTAAACCTCCAGAAGTACTAGTTACTTACCTTCGGTAATGATGTATCTGGTAGTGACGATTCTAGCCGCAGATTCCTTCACGTAGAATTATCCCCAGGCGTGAGACTGGATCCAGAAACTTTTTTCCCACAGCATTCCTGCGCGGGGGGGGATACAACATCACGCGACTCCACCCAGGCGTCGTCCGCGTATGTGACGTCAGCGAGGTCACATAAGACCCGCCCCGGCATGCCTACGTCAGTTTTCTCTGGAGAACTTTTCAGCACCACAACGCGGAACCACCAGATAAAAAACTGGAAGCATGGGAACAGTGTGCTAAGAGCAGAAAAATGGGAAAGAAACGGTGACTAACACCACCACCAGAGTAGTGCCAACACCTCAGAACCCAAGGGCAGGGAAAGAAGAACAAGCAGAAACCTGTGCAGTCACCCTGCCAGCACATAGACAGCCTCCCATCCCTGTGCCCGGAGGCAAAGAACATGCGTAAACCCATGGCACACGTAGTAAAACCACCCCCCCATCCCAATCAAGGAAGGGGACCAGTCCCAAGACAGAAAGGGACAAAAAACTTCCAAGCAACCCCAACCTAGAGGGCAACCACCCACAAGGGACAAAGGCAAGACCTGGCCAGATGACCCTTAAATCAGAGGATAGCAATGGAAGGAGGGGAGGGAGGACATGGATAGAAATCAATCCCCCCTCCCCCCCCCCCCCCCCCCCCCCAAACCTGGAGCAGCAGGACACGGGAGCACCGGAACCCCATCCTCCAAAGACCCAAAGGAGGAATGAACTGCCCCCAGATAGAGTCACCCGTAAAGAACAAGGAAGGCACTCACAGGAGACACAGCCCCCTACCGGGAGGAGAGTACCGAAGACCAACCCAAGGGTCCTCGCAGAATAGGAGAGGAAGGGCAGGCCATGAAGTAATCTGCGGCTAGAATCGTCTCTACCAGATACATCGTTACCGAAGGTAAGTAACTCGTACATCTGATAGAGCCGCAATTTCCTTCACATAGAATAGATACCCTAGTAATACCCACGGGGAAGGAGGGACTGCGAAAAGACCCCAGCAACCAATGCAGAAGAGGGCCCCACAGGGGACCAGATTTGTGGACCAGGTAAAACCTCACCCCTGCCAGGCCAAGGGAACCCCCACAAGCAGAACCACACCAACCCTAAAGAGATGTAGGAGGGAAATAAGGCTGAAGAGTCTCAGACACTCACAGCAGAGGAACCAAGGGCAAGGACTGAGAGGCCGAAGCACCCCACTAGGCAACACAGCTTCCACCGAATGCCAAAACAGGAAGACGGAAGAATAAGAAGCCTAGAGAGCACAAGGAAACTAGGGAGAAGAAGGCGAGCCCACTCCAGATGGAGAGCAGCCTGCCAGCCAGAACCATGATGGCAGACAAGGCCAGAAGCAAGAAGACCAGCTCGAGGCCCCAGGAAGGCCAAGTAGGAGACGCCTGGCCAGGGAGAACACAGGAACATCCCAGACCTCAGAACAGGAGCAGGGAGAGGAGAAGAGGCCCGGGCACCACTACAAGTGGCCGCGCACACAACCACAGGAAGCAAAAGCAACCCACATAAACACCATAGAGGAAAGGCACCCGAAGGCGACCAGAACCCTCTAGCAGAGCGCAAGCCATATGACAGCTACCACTACCTCACATAGGGCACGTGAAGTCCCAAGATATGGGAACCCTCTTTGGAAGAACTTCCGCAGCAGAGGAAGAAACAAAAGAACCACGGGGAAAAAAAGCACCCCCGCAGAAGGCTGGACAGCAGCCCAAGCAAGCAGAAGGCCAAATCTCAGGGCCAAGTCTGCACAACAACTCCTGCAGATCTCATACACAACAACAAAAGGGCCGTCCAGCAGCCAACAATGCCAAAGTCCCAAGGAACGACATGTGGCCAGAAAAACATACTCCACAACCATAACAGCCGGCCTAAGAAGGCCCAGAAACAACCCGAACTCATAGGTCACCGAGGAGGGGGCAGAGGAGTGGAGAGGGGGGGGGAGGGGGGGGGGAAGAGAGACAAAGCGGAGGAGGAGGACGGAGCCCCGCCAAGAGCCTCTGATGGCAGAGTCGGCCGGAGCATGGAACAACAAACTGCCATCAAATGGGAGATCAATGAGCCTCTCCCGAATATTTTCGGGGAAGACGCCGCCCCGAAGCCAAGCATGGCGACAGAGCAACCGAGGAAGCCATGGCGCGGCCCAGCGCCTCAGAGACGTCCAGAGGGGAGCGGAGAATAAACGCCGCAAGCTCCCAGCCATCCAAGGCATGATGCCGCAAATCCACCTCAGCAGGCTCCTGGGACGCAGCAGACCCCAGAGACGGAGCAGAGTCCCACAAACAGGAGGAGGCCCGATCCAGCACACACAAGGTGTTAAGGGCCCGCAGGGCTGCGCTGGTCGAGGCGAAAATGCTGCGTCCCCAAGTGTCCAGCCAGCGGGCCTCTCTGGGCGGCAGAGCCAACAGGGGCGGCAGGGAGGGAAAGGCAGTCCGCAAGAGGGGGCTGGCGGCTGAGGGGTGAATGGACAAGCACGCTGGGTCACGTGGTGACGGAAGGTGCCGATGTAGAAAAAGCGGAGGCACCAGGTCCCCGGAGGCAGGACGCCTCCAAGCCCCCATCATGGCAGAAAGGAGCGAACCTTCAAAGGGAAGCAAGATTTCCCTCCCACCAGAGCCCTGGTGGAGGACCTCCAACAGATGGTCAGCGGGAAAGTGAGTCACCAGGTCACCCATGCGCAGGATGCCCACAGCCGTGGACACCGCGTGAGCTAAGGTCGCACCCGCATCCGTAGGGCCCCAAGGTGGAGAAAGCAGCTCCTCCGGAGGTGACAGCTGCAAACTAATGCGGCCAAGTGGGGCCGGCAAGGGCCAGATCTGGAAGTCAGGGGGAGCCGAAGAATGAGGGACCTGCCAGTCCTCAGACTAACACCTCTGCCCCGGGAAGGGCGGGGAGCCGCCCTTCGATGCTAGTGAAAAGGACACCACACGGCGACCAGTCTCCGGGGAGGACAATACCAATATGCAGCCTGCCTCCGGAGAAGAAGCGTCGAAGACGAATCTGCGGTATGACCCCTGCGCAGAGCCATAGAGCCCGCTGCTTGATGGGGGACACCGGCGCCATCCAGCATCACCGGGCAAGGGACCTCCAAATCACTCCGCAACGGAGACCGGTGCGGGGACCGGAGTAGGGCTGGAGCCGCAGCGCCGGCCCGACCCCCGCCGAGGCAACCACCTGCGTGGGGGAACAGGACGGGCCTGGGGTGGGGCCCGAAGCCCTCCGCGGCCCAGAAGGAGGCGAAGTTCGCCCGGCAACCCCTGAGGCGGCGCCGGGGACGGTACAACCTCCGACTCACCCTCCAACAAGGCAGCTGCCTGTGAGGAGGTATGAGAGGGGCCCTCACTCGGCCTCGACCCGGAGCGGGACGAGTAGAGTCCACCGACCCCTGTGGCTCTGCACAGTCCAGCTGCTGCCGGCGCCGTAGCGGCGTCACTTCAGCCCTAGACAGGACCACCCTGCGACTCGAGCCCCGGCGACCTCCCGCGACACCACAGGGACCCCCGCAGGAGTTTGCGGCGAGGCAGAGATGCCGTGGCCTGAAGGAGGTGCCCCAGAGGAGCCGCACCCCAACAGCACCACATCATCCAAGCCTGGATCGAACCAGTCTGTGCCAGAGCCGCAGTCGGCGCTGGGGCCGCAGTCGGCGGTGGTGCCGTGGAGGGCCCTGCGCAAGGCGAGGGATCCGCCGACGCCTCAGGAGGGGAAGGAGGAGGAGACGTGAGCGAGGCCTGCAAAGTCGTCGCATAAGTCTCCATCTGGACTCTCGCCGCCCCAACACCGGGACACCGTAGAAAGGACAAGCGTGGCTGCATCACCCGCGGAGAGTCCACGCCGCCGGAAGCCAGCCCCCGGAGACAAACGGCAACACTTACCCACCGGGGAGCGATGCTCACGGGACATCAGAGAAAGGGGAGGATGATGACCACGGCCGGACCTGAAGCCGTCCGCCGAAGTAGACAGAGGGGAGGACGTCGACCTGGAGAGACACGCCGAGAGAAGTTTCATGCTGCGCTTCCGCCGCGACTTCGGCTTCAACTTTTGGCACGCCGCACAGTCTGTGGTGCTGTGATCCTCCCCCAAACACCACATGCAAATGAGGTGAGGGTCCGTTGTCGACATAAGACGCCCACAAAACGTGCAAGTTTTAAAGCCCGAAGGCATTCGCACACTGTTCCACCAAGGAAGCAAAATGGAAGAAAGGGGGGCCCTACATAGGCCCGTAGCAAGGAACGTATCCGCGTTGCATGCGGAAAATGGAAAAAACTGACGTAGGCGCGCCGGGGCGGGTCTTATGTGACCTCGCTGACGTCATGTATGCGGACGACACCTGCGCGGGGTCGCGTGATGTTGCCCAGCCCCAGGCGCGCAGGAATGCTGTGGCAAAAAAGTTTCCGGATCCAGTCTCACGCCTGGGGATAATTCTACGTGAAGGAATCTGTGGCTAGTAGTCTATCAGATGCCGGCGGATAAGGCTGGCGAGTCTACTAAGAACCCTGTGAATTCCTATGCTCCCTTCCCAATTAGATATGCATTCATCCATCTGATAAATTCCTGGTTCTGCAGATGTATTGCCACCCTGAAATGCGAACAAAGGTGGTTCTGCTCCCGAAACACAAATATGTCATCTAGGTAGACATCTGTTGGTATGGTTTGTAAATTCAATGCAAACTCTGGTTGTGGAGATGGGTGGCAGAAAGGAAGGGTTGTGAATTTCCATATTTTGCCCTGCTTGGTGACCTGAAATAACTTATCCTGACAAGCTTCAAATATATACAGATGGCCGTCATTGAGTCCTTGTTCAGAAGTTCAAGCAGAACCTGTGTGTTGATTACAACCACTCTTGAAGCACTGAGATATCTACAGTCCTTCGGGTTACACAATTTGTCCAGTTAAGGCATTTCGTAGCTCTTCCAGACTAAAATCCACTTTGTCCACTTTCTTAACTTGACTTCATAGTCCCGATAGCAGGTCTTCACTTTTCTATAGGACGGGAGTCATCTGCATGAGTATATCCCTTCTCTGGATTCCTAGAGGTGGAATTGCCTATAATGTCCTCATAGATGTCCTAGGAGTCACTCTTGTTGTGAATAAGCCAGCTGTTTGGCACTTCCTTCCTTGTTGTCGGGGGCTGAGAGATTCGCCATTCTCATTTTGATCTTTGTAGAGTACAAGAACAACCATGGGCCACACTGCGAGCTGCTTCCGGCAGACAAGAGAACCAGAATGCAGTCAATGAGATGCTCCACAGAACGAAACAGACATCTGTCATGGTTTGCAGAGCGACATTCTGAATTGGTGAAAGCCTGGGGTGGTGAGAAGTGGAAGTCTTCGATTGTCCCATCCTGATGGCCATAAGCCTCTGAGTCCTCAGTAGAAAAAGGGGGTGGGGGTAAGATAAGGATGAGAAATTATTGGGTTGAGGCACGACACAGGAGATACATTCCAGCTGATCCTAGACACTGTCCTGAGCAAATCGTTGCTACTACTGGCAGCTCCAGCTCAGTGGCACAATAGGTAAACATGCAGAAAAATACAGTCATCGGAGAAATAGAAGTGCTGATAAACTGCAATTTTAAAAGGGCAAATGCAAGAATATGTTGCACTTTCTACATGAAGAGTACACTGGAAGTGACAGTTGTGATTTTGTCTTTACCAGTTAATTTGCCAGCTGGCCTTGGGGAAATTTATCAGACAGTTTGCTTTTACTATATTGGTTCTTTCAGCCGCCGATTGAGATTCAGTAAAGGGAGAAGGCAAAGGGGAGAAAAGTCTAATTCTTGCCTCCAATTGTAGCACAGAACTGTCAATCAGCAGCATCATGCTAGAATAGAATACATACCTTTGACAACACCCTGTCTTTTTGAACTATTGCTCCGTCTCATTGCCAGTGTTCTTGCTGAGGATAGGTTACATTTCCACTGCCTAAAGTTTATCAAACTAAATAGTAATGATGCCCAATAGCTCTACGGAGCTTCACTGCAGCATTAGTATCAAGCTTTAACCAATCACTTATAAACTCCATTTGTGGTGGTGGACTAACAAAGTCAGTCAGCTTTTCCAATCTGTCCTAGATGCCTCTTAATGCACATTTAAATATTACGGTTGACTTGGTCAGCGGCTGATGTTTTTGTAATGCACTGGCATGGTCAACGACAATTGCAACAGCCACCACAGAGAATGAGAGGGTTGATGGTGGAGGTGAAAAAGGGAGGAGCTCAGGACCTAGGAGAGGAAATCCTATCAAAGAAAGAGCATGACATGGAGAGGTGAGCGAGCAACTGAGAAGGGAGGTGCTTTTGGGAACAAAAAGTGACAAGTGGTGGCAGCAAGCAAAGAGGGGTGGGAGAATAAAAGTGTTTAAAACATATTTAAATATATAATATATATATATATATATATACACACACACATACACATACACAAGCTGGACAGGGTACATCAACAGATGAGCTGTTTGGTGTGGGAGCAACAGGAGCTCACGGGGGCGGCGAGAGAGATGGGGAGTAAGTAAATAAACACATGCACTCCCATGAAGTATGGAGCAGTGAAGATTAGTCTTTCAAAAGCGTTACCAGAATTTTTAAACTTTGCCAATGCTGTTCTGTGGCGTTAAAAGGAAAACAAAAGTGAATGTTTGTTCATATAGAACAAAACCAACAACTAAAGTGGCTGCAGTAGGATTACACAAAGGCATGCATCATGACACCGCAGCCAATTAATTTTTTTACACCAATTTATTGCTTCAAGATGGCAGACGCAAATCCAAATGAGGTAAATAAAAAAAATATATATATGCATGAAAGTGCATCAGAGTTAAAGTACCAGGCAGAGTAAACGTAGCTGCCAGCCCCCCCCCCCCCAACCAAGAAAACAAATTATTTAAAAAAAAAAAAAAAAACAAAGAACAAGACAAGGAGGAGTGGATGGGGAGGTCAGTGGGGGTGAAGGACAATAGGTATGCAGGAAGTAAAGGGGGATGGGAGACGAACAGAGGAGACTGTGGGGTTTAAAAAATTAACTTAAATTAACAAAACAATAAAAAAATAATGCAGGACAGTAATGGGTGGAGAAGCAAAGTACAAGCTGGTGGTATCAATCCGATTGCTTGCTTTATTTGACAATAATAGTCATAAAAGCATACAATTAAAACCAGATATTCATGAAATGCAGAGTATATAAAACAGAATGCAATGTGATATAGGTAAAAATGGCATATCACTACAAAAATTCCATATCATTAGGATCTGAATAAAAAAAAAAAATATGGGAAATTGATAAGAACACTACACTTGAGATTTGCTAGAAAAGTCACAGTAAAACACAGAAAAAAACTAAAAGGGCTAAATACAATTTTAGACTTCATAACAATGACCCCATCCTTAAGAAATCCAAATGACATTCATACAAGAGTGACAATCACCACACATGGATTCATAGTGAGTAAACAGACAATAAGGGTAATAATTACTTATACAGTTGGGGAGAAGTTAATAGGGTTAAGCGATAGTTGTCAATGCCTTTGCGCATAGAACCCACATTTTGCCCAGAAGCTTAGCAACTGCACATACCTATGCCTGGTTGGGATCAGATCTAGGTATTCTGAGGGCTAATTGACTACTACGTGTCCCCATCAGTCTACATATAGCTTTAATGCATGTAGGTGATTACCATCATACACATGGCAAGTGAATAAAACATGTCCAACAGACTCGGGTGCAGCATTATATGTTGGGCACACGTCATCTTTCAGGGGCCCATCTAGCGGTAAATGTCTTGAGGGGCAATGTACCTGTCCTAAATTGAAAACATAATCTGTTCAAGGGTGGAGAGATTATATCCCAGTATGATTCTTAAAAAAAGTGTAGATTTAAAATCATAAAAACATCCGATCAGGGGATGACCAATGCTCGCTCTAATTACATTTTCATCAACCCACTGTCACTACTGTTCCTTCACCAACCTAACCGTCATAGGAGGACTTAAGAGCAGGCTGATTTAATAATCCCCAAGGCCAATAGCTAAGAGCAGCCATCAGTGGAACGGAGGAGAGCAACACTGAGCATGTGAGAGACTTGAATGGCTAGGGGTACAGCACACCAGGAAGAAAGAAAGAAAAAGAATGCCCTCCCATTGAGTATTTGAAGAAAAAAACAAATATTAGAAAAACCAATAGGTCTTGTATTGGCCGTCAGCCTTGTAACTTTCTCACCGCTTGTTTTTAGTCGTGGCTTTTGCAAAACTTTCTAGGGGGCACTTACTGGGCCCACGACAATCAAACAAGAAAACTGGATAAATGAAAAAAAGATTTTTGGTCTAAAAAACACATACTGCTATAGTGGTTCTTAGCACAGCAAGGAACTACACAATGTGTTTGTGTTTTTTTAAAGGGCAAAATGCTGTCGCTGACAGTCAATGGCTGAAATGGCGGATTCACTGGCCCATGGTGTATGCTATAGTGGACAGAAGAGAAACATGAATGATAGAACAAACCAATGGATGAAGAGGGCGTGCTAAAAGTCCCTAGAAGTGTATTAGACACATAATTTTAGGAAAATCAAATGGTTTTAGCTAATGGCAGACCTAAACTATAGTTATCTGGATGTAAGCAGTGGAACTAAACAATTCATCCAATCAAAAAAAAAAAAAAAAAAATTCTAAAAGTGAGATACAAACACACAAGGAGGAAAAAAAAGCCTGTGAGAAAGTGCCTCTTGATATGGTTAACCTTTAATTGTTGCCTAAAATTGGATGTAGTATTTATTAGTGCACAGGGTCCCTGCCAACCAGGTCTCCTGTGCCAGTGCCTCTCCCCTAAAAATGTTCCACAATTGGCCCTTCAGGGACCCTGTAATTTCCTAGTAAATGGTACCTGGGTACCTAGTGCATTGGGACTGAAGTGTCCCCAGGGATCCCACACCTAGGCCCTGCAGACTGCCACTGCAGCATGCATGGCCTGGTGCAGAAAAATGACAAAGTTGAAATGGCACACCAGCTGTGTTCCATGCCAACTTGGACTGCCTAAGGTATAGGTAGGTAACCCCTCTAGCAGACCTTCCAGCCCTAAGGCAGGGTGCACTATACCTCAAGTGTGGGAATATCAGCATGAGCAGATATGCCCCTGCAATATATTTAATTCCATTCTTGGATAATGCAAGTGCCAGGTAAGCCATAGAGTACATGGGCTGGAAACTTAACAACTAGTTCCCCAGCACCGTGATGGCTTCTATGAAACCAGGAGTGTTTGGTACCAAACTACTCCTCTTAATAAACCAGCATGGATGCCAGTGTGGGATTTATTGAACCATGTACTCAGAAGGCCCCCAAGAGGTGCCCCCTGAAAACCTACCAACCCTGGTATGGTCACAAACTGGCTGTAGGCAGCCTGCCACCACCATGCATGTTTCTGGGCCCCTGGGTCGACAGCCTCTGCTCTTGGAGACCAAAAACAATGTACATCCTGGGTGGATGGGTCATACCTCCTCCCTCAGGATGTGCACGGTGCTCGAGAGGGAAGCTTAAAAGCATGCTGCCTTTGTAATGCGACCCCCCCCAACCTCTGCTGCTAGCAGCAGATGGCAGCCCCGGTTTACACCCCTACTTGGGGCGGGAAAACCTAGGAAGAATTGGAGGTGTGCCTACCTCTGCCGACTCCACCCATAAGGCAAAGGAGGCAAGGGGAAGTACACCTTTCAGTCAATGCCATCTTGAAGATGGGGGGACCCCTCCAATCAGGGCTAGGACTATGCCGCCTTCCACAGGAGGGTGGCATAATTAAGGGTGCACTCGCCCCAGTTAAGGTGCCCATTGGCCCTACAGGACACTCCCTTAAAATTTCACTCAATTTAGTTTTTAGGTGGCTCCCCCAGACCCTGAAACTAGTTCTTGCTGATCTAAGAAGGACGAAGAGGAAGCCATGCAGCAAATCCTGAAGACGCCTACTGACTTGACCTCAGCCGTACAGGCCTGTCTCCACCTTCCAAATCCCGGCAAAAGAAGACTACTGTCCTGCAGCCAGCAACTTCCAGAGGAAGAGCCTGACCTTTGATAAGACCAGGACTCTCGGCTCCTACACATAGGACTGATACCCTCTGGAACCACAAGTCCTGCCCACTCAGCACCAGACACCTCCGCCCCATGTCCAGGTAGCCCACAGATCCAGAAAAGGTTCCACAGCAATCCTGTCCTCAAGTATAGCGTTGGCTGCCCCCACTTGGATTCCACATCAACGCCTGAAGACTGAATCCGGAGGGTCCCCCCAGACCGATTCTGGTAAGAAGAATCCGACGTCAAAGGACACCCCTGCCCCCGAAGCCCCTGGAGCTCGACTGACTGTGTCCCTAAAATCCTCAGCACCTCAAGTTAACCCTGCTGTCACTGGCTTTCTGCCTGCAGCCTGTTTGTCCAACCGAGTTTCTCCATTGAAAAGCATTGGACGCCCGATGCTGTATTTGCATCCTGCCCCTGGGTCGCTGGTGGTGTATGTTTGGTGCTGCCTTGTGCCCCACCCCCCCCCCTCCCTGTGCATACCATAACCCCCAAAGCTTGGCCCCTGCAACCGGTCTCAAGCACGCCAGGTCTCCACTAAAACACATTGTGCCTATCTTCTAATTTGACCCCTGCACTCGGCCGCCCCTGTGCAACTGGTGGTGCAGACTTTGCTCATCTAAACCTTGCCCCTTGCGGACCATAAACCCCAAAGACTGGAACTGTAAGTTGTGTACTTACCTGTGAAGCCGCATTGAACTGTTTGAAAATTGGACTGTCGGCTTTTAAAAGACTAAAGTATTTTTCCTGAAAAACACTCCTCTTTCTACGAAGTTCTTGGACTTAAAAATAAAACTCAAACAAAGCTTATTTTTATAAAATTGGTGTGGATCTCCTTAAGCCGCGTGTCAGTTACTGGTCAATGTGTGTGCAATAAATACAATAACATTTCTTACACTCCTCTGTTAGGCCTAAGGCTGCTCGCCCCCACACTACCATTAATATAGCACTTTGGGTTTACATTGATCCCTGTACACTTCTGAGGGAATCTCTGGACTCTGCGCATGGTATAACCACCTAGTGGTATACCATATACAGAGGCAGCTTCCTACAAAGCCTCTGAAGAAGCAAATCATATTGACACGAAAGCCATCTAGTGATAAGCAATTGCCCAACCGAAAGGCCACTACAAGTAGTGTCCATATGGCTCCTCTTAAACAGAAGGTTAACAGCTGCCTGCAGACGACAACAACCAACGTGGAAACCAGTCAATCTCCCCACCCATAATATCCATTAACAGTGCAGATTTAAAAAAAAGCATGCGACATCTGCCCACCCTTTTACATTGCAGTATGCATCTTCCGTTCCATAGCTAAAGTTGCACTCTGCTCACAATCTGGGCGGAAGGGCAGGAACCACATTCACTGTGGTTCGTCAATGTATCCTAAATTTTCTGTGAAACCGGTTCTGCACACTTCACAGCTGGTTGGGGAATGGTGGGTGGTGGCACTCTGAAGTAGCTGTTCGCTTTAGAAATGTATTGATTGATTGATGTGCTCCCGGCAGATCATCGTCTAACAAATGCTGTAATACATTTTATTTGTCATTCAAGATGCCTCCCTACATCTAGAGAAAATTCATCATGTTAAAATGTACTGCTCAGTATAATTACAGGAAGATCAAAACATGATTTTTTTGTTTTGTAAAGTAATCAAATGTTCTTTAACATCGGTAATAAAAATGGTTCCAGTGCTAAAGTTTAAATAATATTTATTTGGAAAAGGTCAATAAAAGCTGTGTTAGAATGAAATAAAAAATGACTCCCTTTATTGTAGTCCCATCGCATATGCTGTGACAGTCCAATAACGCGTGCATTTGCAGTAGAGGTGGGCAAGCAGGATGCTTGACTCTGGGTTCAGCTCAAGCTCCTCTTGGACCCTTGAGCCCAAAGCAAGCCGTGACTTCTGCCTGCCAGCCACACTGTAATGCCATGAAACACGAATTAAAAACAAGACATTAACCTCTAATATAAAACAGGGGAGAAAGATACTAGTTTAGTTGGTGGATTACACCATGTGAAACTGAAAAACCTGGGCTCAGTCCCAGCTTTACCGCCCAAATCATGTGATCCTAGGTTAATATTTTATTTCACCGAGCCTCCAGTTTATTCAATATCACATCTCCAGAAGTGACTGCACAAAACCTTGTGTTTGATTTAATAGAATATAATGTAGAATAAAAATCTTGGTCACTTGGTGTGCACAGGACAATATTCCTAACTTTTAGTTCACTAATTGCATTGTCTTCAGGTCTGGGTGGCATAAATGTTTAAACACCATCACTTATTAAATGCAAATCAATGCAGTGATATAATTTGATGTACTAAAGTGAAATGCTTCCACATGTTAAACATTTTCGGGGCTTGGCTTGTGCATAGGGTCTTAGAGCCAAGCTTGACCCCCAACCGGCGCTCCCTGTTAATGTTCCTGCTCGCCCAACTCTTAACTCGAGGTAAACGGTGAGGTACTGCACAACCAAACAGCACAGAAGATGAACCACAGTAAGTGCATTAAAGAAAAAATATATAACAGCACCATCTTCTCGAAGGAACTAAAGTTAGATTGAAAGTTCTGTATCAATTAACCCCCAAAGTCTGCCATTTTAGTCCCACATCCGGTTTATGTATTTTTCACACTTCCTATTACCTTGGAACAGGCGTCTTGAGATGGAGCTGGTTGTATTGCATATTCCATTTCCCTGACTGGGTTTGTTGCAAATGTCGTTTGGCACTTTCCACAGTGTTCTTAAAGAAACAAAACAATGTTAATTTGTATATACAATTCTAACACCTTGCATTTTAAAGCAGAATAAAGATCAAATGAACTCACAGGGTCGCCATAAACGCAAACATTTTTAGGGCTCCAACACCAGTAATTTATGGTATTCATTAGCAATTTCTGGGGATTGTTTGGTTAAAACAAAGACATTTGTTGCTACCCTAAATCAAATAGGGTAGTAGGAGACACAGACAGGCACACAAAAGGGGAGGGCACTGTATTGCTCAGATACACATCCTGAACCCTAACAAACTAAAATGGGGTGGCCCAAATAGGCAGGTGAACTAATTGTTACTGCTTACAAGGTCGTCACTAACCTGGTCTTGAAGTCAACAGTTCAAGATATAGAGTAGATGCAAAGAGCGATGAAAGGAATGCTTAAATAAATTGGGGGCACTGGTAATCACAAACGGCGCCGGGCTAAGAAGGCGCAAAGATTGTAGCCAGTCAGGGATTGCCTGTCTGTTCAGGCTGGACTGTTTCTATTGAGCATGATCAAGGCTGATTGTGAGAAATTTGGCCTATGTCTGAAGTTGCACACTGAGCAAAAGAACACTGGAGTGGTTCAGATAAACTGTCAGTGACTGATTAATGCAATCCTTCCACTCTCACTTTTATTTGGTTTTCTTACGAGCCTGAGACATGATGGGAAATTTAACAGCTCTTGCATTCAAACCGACTACCCCTGGCACGCAGCTATAGGTAATTGGGGGCAATTTGCATCCACTAGTCCCGAGAAACCCGTTATATAGAACACCACATTTCATTAGGATGGAATTAAGAGGAGAAAGGATGAAGGATGTTCATTCTCTTATGGAGTTGCAATGATCACCAATTGTCCTCTAACATCTTTGTTAGCGCAATACGGTTTTGCTACATCACAGCATTAGCATAGGGAGGAACACTGTTTTAATGCTTCATTCACTTCATTTCACAACGTCCACGTAAGCCCAGAAAACACAATTTTCTCCGGACATGCATTTCTCAGTTCTAAAAGGCAGTCACATGCTCTATGCAGGATTACTCTGAAATCATTTTCAACAACTTTGCATTTCAGCAATAAAAATTGGTTCATGTGACTCACTAAAGTACAAGGGAATGGCCTCAAGCAAATATTTAAGTTATGTGGATGATTTGTCATATTGCCAATTAGTCAGCACAATTCCACAACTTTGCTATGTCCATATGGTCACAAACAATACACTTTAATGAGGAGGAAAAAAAACATTTGGTGATTTACTGATCTAAATATTTAGACTGCTGCCGGAGTCTGAATGCTGCCTACTTGCTTGTTGGACCAATAATTCTAAGCTTTACTTATCTTATAAAGAAAGCCAAAAGAATGATGTGGATTGCTCTGTGTCTCAGGGCCATGTTGGATATGGCCATAACCAAGAAAAACCACCTTCACATAGAAAAGGATGCTGCAAACAATTTAACATTGATTTTCCTTAGCTCTTAACGGCGCTGATAGCAAAATAATAAAAAATGAACAGCATTAATTCTCCCAAAAAGTGTAGGCCCAAAGTGTAGGAGAGGTAATTTTACTAAAGAAAAGAGGCAGAAAATCCAAAACCCCCATGTCACTTCCTAAGAATCCAGTCAAGGCACCTTCCAGTTATTGCTGCACATGCATTTGTTTTTAGATTCCCCAAGATTATGAGCCAACACACCTCCATGAGCATCGCCACGGTCATGGGTCCAACTCCTCCAGGGACAGGCGTGATGTGAGAAGCCTTCTGCTTTGCTGCCTCGTACTCAACGTCACCAACTACCCGCTTCCCGCTGGCCTTCGTACTGTCTGAAAGAGATTAAGGGAACAGGGTAAACATCCCACAAAACCTAGGGTCGAAGCACTGTCAATCCTAAAAGCACAGCCACTGTACCTCGGCATTCTCAAGCACTAATCAACACGGTCTCATTTCCCCAGGTTGCCAACAAAATGAACAATATAGACCGCTTGAATGATGCACAGTAACAGTGTAGCTACGAGAAGCAGATATATTTGGGTTTCACGAAAAGGAGTCTCAATTGCTAAAACATTGGCCGCGATATGCTTGGGTAGTCTCAGAAAGCATTGGGACACCTCAGGTCTCTAGCTACAGTATTTACAAATGGCTTCAAATTAAAATAGCACAAAAGCTTACAATCTCAAGAGGCAGCTGTTCCATTCGGAGTGAGAGTTCCCTTCTACTTCATCCAAGATTTAGAATAGAAAAGAAATTTTAAAAAATGTAAAAAAGACTTCGTACGACCAAATGTTCTCAGGATCTGCCCCAGGAATCTGAAACTCTCTTCCGGTGGAGATTCAAACAAATATATCAACCACTGAGATCAAAAGAGGTTTGAAGAATCTTATTGGACAGATTCCTAACAGAACTGATTTGGTCCAGGGTGGACTCCTGGATCCTGGAAAAACGTGTTGCAACTGTCTGCAGTTTCACTACCAAAAGGGTAACCAAGGATGAGGTACTTATGTGGTTTCATACATTGTTCTGTATTGCGCGTCTGTGGCTTGATACACCAGGTTTTGTAATGGGAGCGGGTATTTCTATTTCTTTGTAGAGTGTTCTGATAACTTTGGGTCATGCTAGTGCTTTATAAAACTTTCTAAATAAATGAATAAAATCAAAAATATCCAGTCAATGGGACGGGGTACTGGACAAACGTGCTAAAATGAGTCTTCCTACAATATGTTGGCTCTCCGGTATAATGGTTCTGGGTGCAAGACTGAATTGCCTAGTATACTTATTTCTCAGCAGTCGAGTTTCCAATCACAAAAAAGTAGGGCAACACAGAACCCAAAAACCCACTACTCAAAACAAGGGACCTACTCAGTATCAAAGCGGAACAAAAGTGCAAAATCAGCTAAGGACTCATCGTGCCTTTAAGGTTTTCAAATGGGGGCAAAACTTTGCCCACGTACTGTGATGGACCTGTTATTACCAATCATTAGTAGCCTGTAGATGCTATATTCTCGATACAAGGAGCGAACTACAAATTAAACCGATGATCTCTTCAAAACTTACAGGGTTAGGAACTGGTTTAAAAAATTCTGAAATATGAAAGGGTAGTTTTTGCCAGTGGAACTAGACCTGCAGGGAACTGCAAATATAAGCTCACTCTGCTAGAAAAAGATCCCAGGACGCAAAGAAAATTAAGTGCAGCAATTTTCCCACGTCAAAAAAGAAGCTACGAAAAAAAGAAACGTTCAGTGAAAGAAAAACCCCAGAAAGGTCTAGGTTTTTCGGTTTTCAATTACATGAGGTTGGCAAGAAAGCAAAAGCTGTGTCTAGGTTGTACTTTAAAAAACAATCATTGTAAATAGGGAGAAGAAAAAAAGAAATCACGTGTAGTAGTTAGCACAGACCAAGCAGACATGATACACACGTGAGCTATGGATGCGATTGTGAAGAAGGTTGAAAGGTGAAGACAGACCAACATGCTACATATTTACTCTTTGGTTTATATGGGCTGAATGCAAAGAATAGGCCATGGAGGTGGGACATTGAGGCCTTGTGGTATTCTGGATTTAGGAGGTTCCTTTCAGGTAGTTTTCAAGATGGATTAGGTGGGAATGGCCTTAAGTTCTAGAAGAGAAGTGCGATGCAAGGGCTGAAGAGGTAGAAAGAAAGCGTCTTCGAATCACCACCTTGCCCCACAAAGAACCAAATCGAGACAAGAAAATAATTTTCTGGGGTCACATGATTTGGTGAGATCTCCGAAGATTGGATGGGGTGGTGGTGAAAGGGATCAAGAAACACATCGATGTATGTCTTTCAAAAGCACGAGCATGGGGATAACCAATATAAAAAGGCAAAATAAAAAAATATATAACTTTTGTGATTGTTCAAAAATTTCCAACATACCCAAGGAGAAAACTTTATCAAGAGTAATAACCAATAATACATTATAGAGTATTAACGTATTGCACTTAGTAACAGAAGCCTACCGCTTCAAAGCACTGTTAATATCATAACAAAGGCCCTTGTTTTTCTGATCTCAGAAGGAGCGGCTGGAGGCTGAGGGCACATGTAATAAGGTGCGATGGATGGTTTCGCAGGTCCTAACAACAAGCGCATGAAGGATTTAACTGACTAATTTAACATTTTTACTGGGAGAAGGAAATGTGTGCAATTACAAATCATTTCCTCCCAGAGAAAAGGAAGACCAACTGGTGTGAAAAAAAAAACTTTAAGCTGCAACACAAAAAAAAGGTAAAAGAGCGATGAAAGTGTCTGAATCCCACACGTTTATTTTTAACTTCCAATTAACACGTTTTACTAAAATCATCCAAGTGAGAAAGTTTCTACTAATGTTTAAACAGTTAATTTGACAAGACAACGAACTTCAACTGCTTAAAGGATATAGAGCGTGTGCCTTGCCTAAAATACCAAGTACATGCCCTTGCAACTGGCCGACACGATGTAAAGTGCACCTTAGAAGCAGCTCACTGGTGTAGAGGGATATCTGGCAATTCTTGCTTTCCAGCTTCCCTGAAAGCCAGGAGGCAATGTCAGCTACATGTCAGGCAATGCTTGACATGCGAGTAAGTAACTTACATCAGCACGTCAAGTTCAAGGGGGCAATAGATCAGACTTACTAAATGACAGCTCCCTGGGTTATGGACATTCATGTTCACCTGTGAAAATTCTGCAATAGGAGAACTCAATGTGAACATGTGAAGCCATGGGTGATCACTTGGGTTTGGAGCAGCCATATTCGTAGGGCAGCTCAAGAAAGCTGCAGAGCAGTGCCAAATTTGTCAAAATAATAAAACATATTTAAGTGCCAAGGCCCAAAGTAGTGCTCAGCAGTCCACTGCAGCTTGACCCACTCTATGCCCCTGCCAGCATTATCAAATGGCAGTACCAGTGCTGCCTACTCACACTCCCATAGATTGGTGAGTTTTGACTATTCCAGGCCACCCAAAGCAGTAAGAATGCACTGGACACACCAGTATTTTCTTTTAGGTTTACTGAATTACAAAATACTGTTAATCTTTTATGCTCAAAAATAGACAGACTGCGCGAACCTGCAGGGCAAACGCCTACCATAAAGACCCTTCCGCTCTGCCTGAGCGCAAAGATGTTTCCGATAAAGGCTCCGATTTGGAGGGACCGACAAAAGTGACGCTGGAAGATATTATGGCGGCTCTCGATAAAGTGCAATCAACGGTGGGGTCCATCTCCACTGATGTCTCCTTCCTGATGGCAGACTTTCAGAAGAGGACGGCTAGGGTCACGAAAGTATAGCACGTGACAAAATCTCTGTCAAAGGACACCACTGCATTGCTTCAAAGGGTCGGTCACTTGGAAGCAGAAAACAGACTTATGGCGGAGAAGCTGGACGACCAAGAGGGGCGCTCTCGGTGCAACAACGTCCGTATCATAGGTATTCCCGAAAACAAAGGGAGTCCAGCCATGGATCTGTATGTTGAGGATCTCATAAAACACAAATTCTAGCTCAGAGGAATTTCGGATTTCTTCTCTGTGGAAAGGGCACACAGAGTGCCGGGGGGTAGACCCAAACCGGGGATTCCCCCTAGACCAGTCCTGGCTCGCATTTTCAATTTTCGGGACAGGGATGCAATACTACAAACGACGAGGGTGGCTCCACCGCTCGCATCCAAAACTCAGTGGTGTCCTTCTTCCCAGACTACACGGCAGCAGTAACAAAGCGTCGCAGGAGTTTTGGGGAAATAAAGAAAGAACTTAGACGCAGGGAATTATCATACTCCATGCTGTTTCCGGCGAAGCTGCGTGTCGTGGCGGAAGGCAAAACCTGGTTTTTTGAGAGCCCGGATAAGGCCCATGACTGGCTCGAGGGGTGGCGGCGTGTGGAGGGACCCGGACGAACGGAGAAGCGGCAGCAGCAACGAATGTGGTGGATGTTGAGTTCCGCCCTAGGGGTATTTCAGATCACTCCCCCTTAATGCCAACGTACACGAACCATCACAAAGCGCGGAAGCTTGTCTACCCAGTGTTTCCGGGATATTTACAAATCCCCAAGATCTCAGAAGACCTAATCGCGACGACACGGCATTACTTCCAAGAGAATGCTTCTTCAGTCCAGTCCCCGGGTAGTCTTTGGGAAGCATATAAAACGGTGATCCGTGGACAGGCCATTTCATCTGTTGTAGGCTACAAGAGGACAAAACAAGCCGAATTAGATACCATTGAGTCCGAAGTGCGCACTGCTACAGATCAACATGCACAGAATCCTTCCTTAGAGGCATCCCGAGCATTACGCGCTAAACAGTGCGAGTTTAGGGAATATCAGCTGGAGGGGACTAGGGCTTGGATCCAAGCCACGCGGCACACCGTATACGAAATAGGTGATGAGGCTAGTAAACTTTTAGCCTGGCTTTATAAAAAGGAGCGAGCATAAAGAGCGATAGCGCAATTACGGACGCCAGATGGTTCATTGGTGACCGCACCGGAGGAAATAGTGAATACCTTGGCTGGGCATTTCAAACAGGTATACGAATCACAGACAACTATAGAGACGATAAAGGCTCAAGATTATATTAAAGATATTCGGTTACCTAAATTATCCCCGGAAGTAGCCCTCACCCTGGAAGCAGACCAAACGGTCGATGAATTGCAATTGGCTATCGGCTCCCTACAGTCGGGAAAAGCGGTGGGACCTAATGGTTTGCCCATTGAACTGTATAAAAAGACGGCCGCTATGACTGCCCCTTATCTTTTACACATGTATCTTGAGAGCCTGGAAGCAGGGGAGCTCCCGCGAGATCAACAAATGGCTACCATTGTGACGATCTCGAAACCCGGAAAACCCCCTGAAGAATGCGTCTCCTACCGCCCGATATCATTACTTAACGCTGAAGCCAAAATATTAGCCAAACTATTGGCGACACAGTTGACCCCCCATCTGGCAACCTTAATTCACCCGGATCGGTCTGGGTTTATGCCAAATAGCTGCAGGGAGTGCTGGCGCGCATGTCCCATATTCAGGAACCGCCGGTTATCCTTTCCCTTGATGCGTGAATTGCGTTTGATATGGTGGAATGGCCACATCTCTTTGCAGTCCTTAGGCATTTCGGCTTTGGCCCAAAATTTTGTGCGTGGATACAACTGCTCTACGCTAAACCAATAGCACATGTAGCGCCCAATGGACATATCTGGAGACTTCCCGCTGGCGCGAGAACGCGCCAAGGGTGTCCACTGTCCCAGTTGCTCTTTGCATGAGTGATGGAACCACTGGCGGCATGGATTAGATGGGAACCGATGATTCGTGGACTTAAATGGACACCACACTGGGAAGACCGCATTTCCCTTTATGCGGATGATGTGCTACTGTATCTGACATCCCCCGAACGCTCCAACCTAGCACTCTTAAATATTTGCGAAATATTCGGTCGGGTATCCAGATACACCATAAATTGGTCCAAATCGGTCCTATTTATATTGCACGGTTCGACGCCGTTGCTTTCCAGGGATTGCCTGTTGCAGGTCACAGAGGCGAACTTTAAATACCTAGGCATCCATATTACGCCCCAACCCGATGAATTTTATCGGAAAAATCTTGGACCTCTTGGAGCGGTTTCGGAGTGACGCGTCGGTATGGCGCGGTCTGCCGTTATCAATGCTGGGAAGAGCGGCACTTTTTAAAATGATGGCGCTTCTGCGCTTTTTGTATGTTTTGGAGAATACCCCGTTTCGAGTGCCACTGAGCTATTTTAAAACAATCGCTTCAGAAGTTTCTGGTCTGATTTGGGGAAATAAACCGGCGCTCATTGGGCAGGATAAGTTGGCCAGGAGTTGGTACGATGGTGGTATAGCCCTCCCTAATATACAATTATACTACTGGGCGGCCCAATTGAAAGTGATTAATAGTTGGTTGCACACTCCCCATGACGACCCAGCGTTTCAGGCGGATAGGCAGGGACTAGGAGAGGATGGAATCCTGTTGGTACTGTATAATAGAGCTAAATCCAGACTATTGATTGGGCCAACAGCACACACTGTTCACGTATGGTACGAGGCACATGCCAGGCTGGGATGGAGAGGGGTTATCACACAAATGACACCACTCTGGACGTCTCAACGGCTTGGACGATTAAAGAACAGTAAAGGCTTTGACAAATGGGATGCTATAGGCATATCAACGGTGGGTGATCTCTGGAGAAAGGGCGCGGTAGTCTCGTTTGAACACCTGCAGGCCCAATATGAACTTGCCCCGTCGCACATTTACAGATTTATGCAGGTGAAGCATACACTAAAGGCGGCTCTACCTGCAGGTACCATCTTGGCAGAGGCTACTCCCTTAGAGGATAGATTGCTGACTGAATATGTGCATAAAAGGGCCGCTTCCTTCACCTATCGTAAGTTGATAAATAACTTGCCTGACCCCATGTTGGCACTTAGACAGAAATGGGCTGTAGACTTGGGAGAATTGGATGACGAAGAGTGGCAGGAGGCACGGTCGTCTCCTCGGAGGTTGCAATACCGGCGCGCTTGCGGTTGATACAACTGAAAGTACTTCATCGTACGTACTACACCAGAGTGACCCTCTTCAAAATAGGGACACACCAATTTTGTCTGCGGGATTGTGGGGAAGAGGGTACTTTCCACCATACGATATGGGAATGTCCGACGATTAGGGCATATTGGGTCAAGATAATGAGGACCATATCTCAAACTGTGGGAGAATCGTTGCTTCCAGAACCGAAACGATGTTTATTAAATATGTGGGAGCCTACTGACCTAACCCACCCAGCGCAGGACTGGGTAACACTGGGAACCATGGTTGCTAAAAGGAATATTGCAAGGAGGTGGGGGTCGGGCGAGTCTCCTACGCTGCAGGAACAGTGTAGGGACATGGATGAAGCTATGGTAGCGGAAAATGCGGTATATGTGCATCGGGGATGTCCCCAAAAATGGGCAAGAGTCTGGGGAGACTTGAACAAATTCAGGAGGTATATCTGTGAACCACCAAGATCGGAAGCAGTCCAAATGTCAGATTAAGGGTGATGGATGGAAGGTAACGGGACTGATATGTTATAATGGTATTGTGAGGATTCCTGAAGTCCTGTATCAGTTTTGATGTAACAAGTTTAAAAAGTACTGGTGCTACTAGAGGCTAACTTTTGTATAGATCGTGTGAATTGGTGATACCCAATGTTTCTAATAAATTTTTTTTTTTTAAATAGACAGACTGTGCCACCATGTGTGGAGCGGTCACAAATAAACTGCTGGTGCAGAGTATTGGAAATCATCAGCACAAATTAACCTCTGTATAGTCTTATTTCACAGGAAAATTATACAGTATCAAAGCTCACCTTTGGCTTGCATCAGCTTAGAGAAGAAATGGATAAGCAGCCTTGTGGGTGTGGGCAGCATCCTATCTGGAGTTTTGGCCTCAGGGGAATAAGAGCTATCTAAAGGTTCATCTTCACACCGAACAGTCCCTGAGGTGCCCTCTCCCTGCCCCCTTCAGGAAAATGGCAGGTAACATGGAATTCATGGTTGAGCGCTTCTTGATTCGCTGAGAAAGTCAAGCAGTGCCCACTGGTTTATGGTTAACAACTTCCACCAATCAAAATCGATGGTAGTTCTCAACTACGGGTGTAGCTATGAATAGAAACAGGAGTGGATTTAGTGGCACTGGGATCCAGGGATGCGACACATCTTACTTTGAAACAAGGGGTGGGCGTATAGGGTACATATTTCTGTGCTTTACTTGCATCATTGCTACTCCATTTTTTCTCCACAAACTAGTGAATGTGCAGTGGACCTGCTATACCCAACCACATTTGGAAATCTAAGTTTTTTGCCTTCGATTTTCCGGATATGGTTCAAGGACAAATTGCATCATTTGACTGCAGCTTGACGTACACGGTTTTGACATCTTCAAAATTTAAGACTGGCGTGAACAAGCAAACCCCAAAAGACTGTAGCAGTTTCAAGGCTCTAATGACATGCCAAACGATGGTCTATTGTACTTCTTAATAAACACAAAAAAGGAAGTAAACCCAATAGATCTGCACATTTTAGCTTTGTCAGTGCTTGTTTTGAAAAACGCAATTGTTGAGAAGCTGTTGGGCTGTTGCAAAATCACTGGTTAAAACTAACTATTTTGTATGGTCTCCTCAAAAAGCACACATTACCATACAAGTGCCTAGCCCTAAAGAGGAGTGATTGGGTCTGGTTGTGCTCCCTGTGAGGGACTAATGCTGTCAAACACAGTGAAATTAGCCAGCTGCATAAGTGCAATGAAACATCGCTTTATTCTGCAGGACGCTGTAGGCAGCGCCGAAATTATATATATATATATATATATATATATATATATATATATATATATATATATATATATATATATATATATATATATAGATAGAGAGAGCACTGGATGGAATCCATTATAAGTATGTTATACATGTAGTTTTAGTTAAATCAAAAGGTCTTGGCTAATGCCAGACCTAACACTAATGCGCATTAACAAAGCCAGTATGTCTGGGGTTGTCTGCTAGCCTTTTGGGTTTGTCAAGGCTTTTATGAAACGTGTTTGGGATACTGCCCGTGATCATTAATCTTTATAATAATTTTTAAAAAGTTTAGAAAACACTGAACCATCACAGTATCATTGCCAAAGTGCTCCTCGGCACCTTTGGGAACTACTTTGTCAGAGAACGCGTTTCTTGTAAAAGAGCAGAATGCCATCACTCACAAACGTTAGCCAATGGCTGTATTGGGCTGAACCATTGCCCTTGCTATACACAGTGCTAGGCAGAAGAAAAACGTGAATGACAACAACAGACCAATGGATAAGTATTGTAATGTGATTGCATTTATTCAGAGCTTACCACCTCTGACGAATCGCTGAATTGCTTCACACCAGGCAGCATGGTGCTCCGAAACCCAAGGTTAGTGGGTGGTCCAGTTTTAGCAGATGTCGGAATTTGTCTTGGGTGCTTAATGTGATCACTAATGGGGAAGGTGTGGTAGGAAACTTTTTTGTTGCCCCCCCACCCCATTCATTTTTTCCTATTTGATGCAACTTTGACTGATCAGACGATATCTGTAGCATGGTACCTAGGGCATAGGTACTAGAGAGGGTACCCAAGAGATGCAGCATAGCTTGGGCACTCGAAGAGATCCAGCACCAAACTCATACAGACTGCCACTGCAGGGTGTGTGACAAGGTGCTCTCTAAAGTGAAGATACGACACACAACAACATTGCGTGCCATATCCCCTACATCACTGCATGTAATATTTGTAAGTGGTCCCTACAGCAGGCCTAACAGCCCTAAGGGAGGGTGCATTATATTACATGATAGGTCATCTTTGCAAGACCAGATATGCCCCTGTGCGGGCCAGTTCCATCACTGACAGTTCAAGTGTACAGGGAAGCCATCTTAAGGAATGTATTGGGAACTGGTCATAAGTTCTGCAGCTACAGAATGGCTTCACTGAAACATGGTATTTGGTATAAAACACCTAGCATTATTAAACCCACACTGATTCCAGTGATGGATTTATCAATACATGCACCCAGAGGGAACCTTAGTTGTATCCCCCGAAACCTACCCGCCCTCTATTGTGCTAGCTGACTGGTCTAGTCTAATCAACCACTACAGATGGTTTCTGTCCTCCAGGAGTGAGATCATTTGATCTCTGGAGCTCAGGAAAAATGCCTACTCTGGAGAGAGGAGTTATCACCGCCTCCTACAAGATAGTTGGTAAAATTAGCATTCCAAGGCAGGGAGATTTAAAGAGACCACCACCTTTGGTATGCTAATCTGGCTCCCCTCACAGGAGAGGATGCCGACCAACCCTGCCCTAGGCCATCTGGCACCAGGACGGAGGGTGACCATCTGGAAGTGAATGGGACTTTAGAGATTTCACCATCTTGCGTGGGTTAGAATTAGGAATTCTGGGACACAGTGATGCCCATCCCCAAAGAAAGGGGTCATCTAGGGGGTATAGTGACTCCAGGTATAAGTAACCCATTGGCTACTAGCCCTAACTGTCCTTAAGGCCCCTAAATTGAGCATATAGCACCCCCCCCCCCCCCAATACTAGGACTTCAGATTTCTATGGACCAAAAGGAAGAAGTGGATAAAGAAGACTGCTGACCAGAGAATCAAGGAGCATGACTTGGCACCAACCCTGCCGGCCTGTCTGTTGAACCCGCCCCTCGTGGAGTAACTGATTCATCCTGGAACTGGACAGACCTCAAGAAACCCAGAGGCCTGATAGTGCTGCGCAAATTGCCAACGGAACTCCCTTGGAGTAGAGGAGCTACTCCCCTGCAGCCACAGGCACCAAAGGGCAAGACCCGGTACAACGACCTGCCGCCTACAGGGCATACGATGCAGCAGCCATCCAGGAAGAGGTAGCAGTGCTCCTACTGGTCAGATGAGTCTTCCCTCCAAGTGTGGGGATGCCAGGACCGACCAGAGTGGCAAAGTACCAATCCCTGGGTACTGGATCCATTGCAGCAGTCAAGGCTCATGGTGCCCAGTCCTGACACCAATGCAGAGGAAGACCTAACTGCACGTCAAGGGACTTCAGGTACAGTGAGAGACATTGTGAGTGGCCTAGCTGTCCTGTTTGCCCCCTCTGCAGCAGAAACCAAGACAGTGAGTCTTCAACTGCCGCCACCGATGCCTCAAAGCACCTCATCACCTGCGCTCCAGAGTCCAAGGGAGGCAACAGTGTCAACAGGGTCCTAGACCCACGACAGCTAACCCCATCCTTGAGTTTGGCCCAGACTGGACTTCCAGTCGCTGACTGCAGCCTCTTTCTGCAGGCCCCCCTCCAACCACAAGAAACTTCAGCACCGGATCCGATGCCAAAAGACATCACTGCGCCAGAGCATCACAGCCCGAGAAAGTGGACCAAGGGTGTCCCTGTGTGCCCAGGGATCTCAAGAGTTGAGCCTTCCTCTGGGTTCCCCTGGACTGCCCCCCAGTCCCAGTCTGTTTCTGAAAGGTCATTCTCCCATTGAAGAGAATGGAACACCCAACGCTGTGACATCTCTGCACCCGGACACCCCAGAGCCTCTCTGGGTGACCTGTTGATGTGGCCATGGACCCCAAAAACACCCTAAGTCCTATGAGAACATTCCCATAAGTCACTGTTAAGTGTCCAAATGCAATTTTGTCCTCCATATAATGAATAAAAGACAGTCCAATCCATGTGGTTTCTTCCAAGTATATTTATTCAGGATAAGATGTTAAGTAGAGCCCCACTAGGAGCAGCCTTCTTGCTGCTCAGTCCATCCACCAACTGACACACACTCACCAACATTCCACTCACTAACATTCGGTCACCAGTCACACTGGCTGAGCAGCAGGTATAACACCAATCCAGAAAATGCACTGTGTCCAATTTTGAAAACTGAAAAAACTAATAACTTGAAAAGAACTTACCCAAATCCGATGATCTTGGTATCTAAATCTATATAAAAGTATGTGTATTTTTTGTAAATTGATGTCGGATTTCTTTGAGTGCGTCTCATTTACTGCCTTTGTGTATGCAATAAATCAGGGGTCTCCAACCTTTTCTGTACTAAGAGCCACTTCTGTTGAATGAAAATCATCCCGAGCTACTAATGCTATTACTCTTGTAATGGCGACAGTATCAGGGCAAGTTTATATCTGTGGCCATCATATGCAGGATTACAAGCAGTGATCACCTCGGTTCATCAGGCAGGGTCACCTGCAATAATGTAAAACAAGCATTTTCAGTGCAGTGGGTCTCATTTGCGAGGGTTTAAGCTATTGGCATTGTAAATGAGAATACCTTTTATTTATGTGATTAAAAGCAACAAATATATAAAAGGCATTGTTATTTCTAATGCCTATAGCTCTATCTCTCGCAAATGTGTTACCACTTTAATGGTTAAAGTGAGCAGCATCTAAAGAAAGGGGCATGGCCAACATTAAAGTGAAAGCGTGTATGGGGTGCTTTCAGCCAAAGCGGAGCATTTTTTATTAAGAATGTTTCTGTAAATTAAATAAGCGTGGCTGCTAAAGTTGAAGGGGACCTGTCCGTAAATTAAATAATTAAATATGTGCGGCCACTATAGGTAAAGCGGACCTTGCTGGGATTTAAATAAATACATTACTAAGAATATAAAAGCGAGCGGTGTGCTGTGGGTGGAATAAGGGAACATGATTAAAGAAAATATTGCTCACCGACTACATAAAGCAGACCGTGTAACACCACAAGTAAAAATACCAGTGGTTATGGGAGGTTACAAATGCAGATAAGGCGGTGCCAAGGAGGGACTACTAAGCCTATTCACAAATGTAAAGCAATGATTTTACAAGGACAGTAACCAAAGCCAATTGAAAAGTTGGGCGGAGCTTCTATGCCATACTTCAATACAGCATGCCTCACAGAGCAGCCCATGCGCTGCCTCGGTTCGACCTAAAAAGGCTTTGTCAAGGTGGAATGCTTCTACATGGGTAATACATAACAGCCATAGCTGCAGTTTTCTTGCTATCAAAGCAATAGTGTTGTTAATAAGTCTCCATAGTGCTGCATGATTGATCTGTAAGTATCGGCTTAAAATATATTTGGGAAATTCTACAATTTTTCTCCAAACACCAGCCAATGAGTTCTGAAAATACATACATTTTCACCTCAAAGACATGTGCTCCAATTTTGGTACTCATTAACTCAAACCAAGCAGAGCTTCTGATTTATTAGACTGGGCTGAACACAGGATAGCAACTCACAGGTAGCTGGTGAACTACAAGTAACTCAGGAGCTACTCGCTGGAGAAGCCTGCAATAAATGCTCATCTCTACCCTCCGATATGCCCAACTGCTCACCCACAAAAGAGAGCATTTGGGGGGGGGGGGGAGAGGGGGGGGGATTGTGTGCCTCTAATTCCTTTGGGGTTTGCCATAATTATTATTATTATTTTTTTTACACGGTGTACCATCTTTTTGGTCCACAATATAAAGAGACAGAATCCTACAGGGGGGTATAAGAGTTCATTCAGATTTTTGGTAGTGTTTGTAGGAGAAGCTAGAGAAATGTTATCATCCAGTTTGAAAGGTACGACTTTCAAAAAAGAAGAGTTTGTGATTGTTGAAATGAGCAGCTAGCAATTTACAGAAATAAAAATAGAAACTAAGGTAAAGATGCAAGTGACTTAGAGAGGCTGCGCTCCGAGAAAGGAGGCATACCTGGGATGGAAGGGAAGGAGAGCGCCAATTGAAAGAGAAAAACCAGACGTAACAAGTGTTAAGTGGGTCATTTTTTCATGTAGGATTTACAACTTTAGAGGATTTTTGGAGATAGGAAGTAATTTGAGGTTGCAAGACAGTAGAAAGAAACATTACTTGCATGCAAAGATATGGATATATTAGGTACTTTTATCGGCATTACAATTAGGTGAACAGTCTATTCACTGCTAGGCTTCCACTAGACCACTACGCCAGAAAGGAGTTGGACTGTGCTCGAAGAAATAAGTACACTCACGAACAAAGCAATGTAGGAAAATATATAGTTACAAATGCAAATATTGAGGCAATACTGCAGATGCATGCTGTGCTGCTCATCCTCAAGTTTTGGTCACAGTATTAATTATAAAAGCAAACTAGAATCCATTTGGATGTCCCTGGTTGTAGCATGGCACAATACGGAGGGTGAGGACAGCTTTCCCAGGCAACGCCAGTATATTAACTGCATTCCTGTGGTTGGGGGATCTAGAGACTGAGGTGAAGAGCATGGTGACTGGGCTCCCTTTGTTACATAGGGCCTGCCTATTAAATGTACTGAAGCACTGCCCCTTGGCAGAAGGGGAGGGCGGACAGGAGTGGCTGTCTGTGCATGGTGAAGGGGACCCAGTCAGGTGAGCCGGCCTTTTGTCCTTGATCATACCCAAATGGAGAAACTCTCATCCCTTTGTGCATGCCCCAGGCAGGAGACCACCACAATGTGAGGAGTATCATCACACAGGCTGTGCCTTGAGAGCAGCCAAAAAAACACATTTACATTCTGGTACAGGCGGGGTCGTTTTGTCACTCAAATTAAATTAGGGCTTAAGCTTCAAATTGTAGGATAAAGAGGAAAAAAGTATGTAGTACAGTAACAAGATGTTCAAAATGCAATATCTTGAAATAAAACACTGCAATGCTACATCCTGTCTGGCCGAAGGGTTAATAAAGTAATTTACATACGGTCCATCAATAAAACATGCCAAAATTAATTCCAATAGAAACCATTCATAATGGCCCACTGATGTTTTTACTAGAGTAGCTAAACATTTTAAATAAAGCTCCAAACTAGAGGATGTGTAAAAGTCAGTACTACTAGGCCCGGACGTGCTCTGATTAATGCATACGTTGGAGCGCTCTAAAAACAAAAGACATGCAAAGAATATTAAATAATATTAACTTGTTAAACGTGCTACAAAATGTTGGTTTCCAGAGCTGGTTAGGCTGCCCCTTTTAGAGACTAAGCGGCATGTAATTTTAACATGTGGTTATTTTCTCGTGATTTGATTTTATCACATGCTCCTTTGTTTCAGGGACTGGTGCTGGCTTACTTCGTTATCTGGTAATGCACACAGTGAGCAATCCTTTCCCAAATCCAATCATGTGATATATCCAAGCATTACACAAAGAACTGTCCATTTCCATACCGGAAGGGCCAGGGCATTAAAGAATCCTCATTTCTATTTCGTCATAGTCATATACCCTCATACGGTTCGTGCACACATCCAAATCAGTTAAAGAACAGCGTGCCTCAGGGTAAGTGCAAGGCTATGGTTGAATACTTATAGGCAGAATAGATGGACTTTCTCGGGGTCTATTTGCATGAAAATCAGAATGTATAAGTCGGCTAATCGACAGAGGCCTGATCCTGCTGGAGCATTTTAGAATATGGAGAAAAATATAGTTTTTAAAAATCTGCAAAATTAACGTGTAGGCTTTAATGAAAAATAAAAGTGTTTAAATCTAAAATTGTAGTAGGCAACCATATTTACTCGTACTAAGCCTAACTAGTCAAAACAACATTTTCCTGACAAGCTGACATTGTTAAAGAATGCTGAAGGCAAATAAAATGTTTTAATTTCGGATCTTCCCTTGGACATGTTTTTCATAATAAACAATAGATGCATAAATGTGCTCATCCAATTCTGCAAAGGTTTCTACTTAGACAATGTTTACGATTGATAAATGAACAGGTATGATATTTAGAAAAAGATAGATATGAAAGTTCCCTCATGGGTCAGTAGCTTTGATTCCGAAAATGAATTACAAGTAGACCAGATGAAACTGCTAGAGGAGGATATAGTTAAAACATTGAATACGGTTATGTAGAGTTATTGTGTTCCTGTGAGGAAGAGAAGCGCTCCTGTTCCCAAAAGAGCATCAAAAGACGGTTGACTGGCTGAAGAAAGAAGAAACCACAAACTGCAACACTGATAAAATGTGTTGTCAAAAAATAGTGGGGTGTTACTAGAGTAGATGACCCCATTACCCAGAGACACTTCCAGACCTAGACTCCATCACATACCTTTCACAGTGCTCTGAGTCCTCTTGGACCACTCTATGACAAATTCTGATTTGGATATTAATTGTTAGAAAATTGGGTTTCTGGTTGGCAGTGGAATGCACCCTGTCCATGCAAAAACCACAATCCTAGTCAAAGTCAGATACGCATCATAAATTAACCTTTGCTCACCATCTGGTAGCTTGGTACAGAGCAGGTAGGCTTAACTTAAGAGGCAATGTGCAAAGTATTTGTGCAACACTTCAAACACTGGAAACACCACACATAAAAGATACACCTGCATAGAAAAATGGAACCTAATTTAATGAACAAAACAAGACCAAAATGACAAAGATCTATCAAGTATAACTAGAGTTATTAATTTTTAAAGATTAAACTGAAATGTAATTCGTAAAAGCATAAAGCGCCATCTGGGGTTATCTGGTCATGCTAGACCGGGTCCAATCTAAAGATTCAAGCCGACCGCGGGTCGGATACAGGTTCCAGCCTTGTCCCGCTGAAAGTTGAGAACGCGTTGAGAACTGGAGGTGATGCGCTGCGCAATCGGTGATGTAATGTCTTTGTCTTTATGGCAATGACAATGCGTCAATGTGGAGGGAGATGTGCAGGTTCTGAGCTGTGCAACAATGGTGATGTGTGATTTTGGAAGTTGTAGCACTTTATATCCACTTCCATGGGCCCATGACTGGATTGGCATCACTTGGCAGGGCAGGATTCTCAGGAGGCAAAGTTCATGGGCTGTAGATGTGTGAATTTTAGTCGTTGATTTCCCCGAGACTTTTAACAGGAGGGAAGCCAGCAAGTTCTTGGATTCACTGTGGTTCTGGGTGTTAGAGATGCAGGTCTAGTCCTTCTCTCTACCAGGCAAGGAGGGCAGCAGGTCAGTGCATGAGTGCAACAGTGTGCCAGCCCTTTCAGGAGCACAGCAATCCTTCATAACAGAGTATCCACAAGTCCAGAAGTGTACTGAAGAGGTTGTGTATATGGTCCAGTACTTCTAACCAGTTGTGTCTGAAGTGGGGGAGACTTCAAAGAGGCCTTTGAAGTACAAGAGTCCTTGCCATGGCTCCAGACTCACAACAAGGGGTATGCAGACCTATGTGTGGGTACAGGTGTCACAAGAGAGAGTAGAGACCATCCTCAAGATGAACCCACCCAGAACACAGAGAAGTCAGAATGTTCCTGGGAATGGTTGGCTACTGTAGACAGCAAACTTTTCACTAATGGCTAAGCCTTTACTGAGGCTGACACACAAAGATGTCCCATGAAAGGGGATCATGCACGAGTGCTTGAATACTTTCCTAGAGCGGAGAGAAAGTCTGTTGTGCACCAGCACTAGGAATTTGATTGCAGTAAGATGTGTTTTGCAGTGAGAGGGAGGGCTGTGCTCACTCAGTGCTTACACTGATGCAGGGCGATTCACAAAGACCTGTGGATTATTTTTCAACTACCCTTGATTCAGTACCAGCAGGACTGCCGGCTACCTTAAATCAGTCGCCGCGATTTGTGTTAGTATTGAAAGATGTGAGAACATAGTGATGGGGCATCCCTTGACTATTATGGCCCCACACTCTGTAGAGCTATTACTCACTAACAAAAACCCAGTACGTGACAAACAGCAGATTTACAAAGTACAAGCAGCAGATCACTGCTGCCGAGATTATTCTCAATGGCACATTTTGAACCCGTCCACATTGCTACCAGTAAATGAGGATTCTAGTGGAGATGAAGATGAGCAAACTTTTGATTAAGCAGGATTACGTAATCTTTGTGGAAGTCTCATGTCTGAGAAACAATTAACATACTCTGAGAGAATCTTACGCTGACTGTACAGTTCAAGAGGTTGTGGAAGCGTCAAGGCTTCAAGATGTTACCTCAGCACAAATACCAGAATGAACTGTCCTTACAAGAGCTTGCAGTCCAACAGCCTATTCGAGACTGAATATATGAACAGATAGTCAATATGGCTTTGGTGTGGTCCATGACTTTGGACAGTTATTGTCACAAAGAGGTTTCATGACCTCACCTGGTACACCCATCCGAGATAGAGCGTGTAAGAAAATAGTTTGAGGCATTGCAAATGCCTACATAAGTCGCAGTTGTTAAATGTGCAGCTTACAGAAGCAGCAATGGATATATCACAGTTGGAAACAGATTTTTAGATAAAGTTTCACGGTATTGTGCACTAGTGGCCTGCACATTTAACGCGGATTGTACAAATGAATCTGAAAGACACTGCTTTCTCAATGTGGTTGTAAGTAGCTGATACATAGAAAGAGCTTAAGAGAGTGCAGGAAAATGTTTGAGGCAACAGCAGCATTTGATCAAAGCAGGATGTGGAGAAAACGCAAGCAGCATTTGGATTGGAGCAGATGGAAGACCAGCGCTGCCAGACAGTTTATTGTTTCACATGACATTTCAATAGCTAAACACATCTAGGGAGAGATGCAAAGGTGAGATTATTCAGGAAAAAAAAAAAAAAAAAATGTTTAACCCTAGGTTTAAGGGTGCTTGCTTCAACAATTAAATTCTAGGAATGTTTTGTGCAGCCTTGCAGACTGAGCAAAGATTACACTGTAGTCATCGTCTAGACGCCTCTGGAATTGTTGGACAGCTGAATGGAACCAGTAAGTCTTGGTTGGCAAAGGTGTGTGCCTCCACGTCATTTAAAAGACCAGATCCTTTGCCTTTGGTGTTGATGAGTCTCCGAAGTACTTCTGACAGGAAGACAGGATTATCCCCACAAGAGATATTGGTGGGGCCATCAATGAGACTGCCTGCTGCCTCTACGAATGCACTTTTGAAAATTACAGATGCCTTGATACTCGATTACTGCAGAGGACTAGCTGATGTGGCGCGCTCTGTCACTCACCAGGTTGAAGCTGCTACCTTAAATGTGCATCAGGAACAGTGCCACGACCTTAACCCCAGCGACTCAAATTGGTCAAGAAGCATGTGCGAAAGTCTTGTTTGGAACAGATGGAAAGAGACCTTCCAGGTTATTTGCATCACAAACTCTGCTGTTAAGTGTGGTGGAGTGCCAAACCGGGTTCATGCATTGTACACCCAGTAAGAAGTCCATATGAAGAAATAGTGTTCTGTGAACCTGAACAAAGCACTGGTGACCGAACCACCGCAGGCTGAACAATTGCAAGGGGCGATACTGCAAGAGACACAACAGCAGGTAGGAGAAAGTGGTGAAGAACTACAGACAGTCACACCAATCCAGATTCCTGTGATTTCAACAAAGTGGCATTGAAGCTTCTGGTGAAGGAGAAGAGATGATCACAAGCTAAGACAACACCAGAACTAGATCAAGAAAAGTTACTTATAATACTGAATGGCTGCAGAATTATGATTGAAAGAAATTGAGATCCAGTGTGTCAGTTGAAATCATACTGCCAATTGCAGAGGAGACAGAATCAAGCAGTGTGACACAGATGAAGAAAATCAATAGAATCCAAGAAGAGCAAAAAGAGCGAGAGTGCCTTGTCGAAGGTATTGTGCTCCTGAATGGACTTAATTGACCTGAGATCACAACTGTTAAAACCCCTATAACGTCACACTAAAGATAAGTTTGGACAAGGCTGTTTCACAAAGATTTCTGAAAAGAAAAGTGAGACACACTATTGAATGAGAAAGTGCAAAAGAAAACCCATAAAAATGTATACTTTAAAAAGAAATACGAAGAGTTCCCTAGGCCAAAAGACTGCTGTAGAAGAGTAGGGATAACATTTAGAAGACTGAGTAAGGATAGAGAGTACTATATGAAGACTGCTGTTAATAAAGCTGAAAGAACTGCAAAAGAAAATCCAAGAAGCTGCTTAAAGAAAGTCCGAAGGTAGACTGTTGAAGTATTGCAAATATATATTTGTGTAAGAATCTGACTAAAGGCAAATGTGTTTCCTGAACAGGGCTTGGTGCAAGCTCATTATGGGTATTATATTTTTTGGAGTAGACCTAGTAGTCATAACAATGTTGCTAGTGATTTATCTTACACCAGATAAATAGATAGAATAGATACTTTAACAATTATATCATCAGACAGAATTACACGTAGCATAGACAATGGAACACAGTTAGTTGAAGTCATTGTTTGAGCACTCATACCACCAGTGGGAGTTGTCTTAAATGATGAGAAGATTAGAAAGCGTTCAATGGTTGTGGATAATTTGGCAACCAGGACTTCTGGTGCTTTACTAGTTGCTAATAAAGAATTTGAGGCATTTAGATCAATGAGTTTATAAAAATCGCCTAGCATTAGACTATTTGCTCGCAGAGGCTGAAGAAACCACAAGCTGCAACATCAATAAAATGTGTTATCTGGAATAGTAGAATAGGTGAACATATTACCCAGAGACACATTACCAGACCCAGACTACATTCCTTTCAGTTGAATACACGGAGAATGTACTGAATTCTCTTGGACCTCTCTTTATGAGAAGTTCCGCTTTGATGGATTGTTGAGCTGATTTTGATGCTAAGCTTTATGCTTGTACTCTCACTCTCTCAAACTGGAACTCTATGGATTCTGACTGACACCTTTTCCCATTAATCCTAGAATAGAGATTCTTTCCTTTATCGCATTTTTAATACGATTTGAGGACTATTTTTAATTGACCAAAAAAGTGACTGATAGACAAATTTGTGATTCTAATAAATATGAAATACTAAAAGATTGAATTAATAAAACCCTTTAACTCTTAATCTCATTATTTCCTAAAAGTAGAACAGTTATTGTGATAATTACATGTGATGTACAGCTCCTGATTAATCTCATTCAAAGTTAAAGGTCCATCAACCTGAACAGGCGTAATTTTTCAACTTCTCTCTTAAACCCATAGATCCCTGCTCCCACAGTCTAATGGACCAATCACATATGGTGTCCAAAAGTTAAGCCATCACGATTAAGGAACCACTTTGAAATACTTTAGAAAACCTGCTGAGTGCTTCAAAGGGACATCAAAGGAAGTTCAGCTGGCAGCTGCATCAACAGATCCTTAACAGTTGTTAAGTCAATATGCACATTCGTGGACAATAAACATACGTGCTGAGCATGCTGAGTTACTACAGTTAAGGGATTGGAAAAAAGGGGTTCAGCGTGAAGGTGCCCATCTGATTTTAGTTGCGTGATAAAACAAGGTTAAACTACAAATCAGTATCTACCCGACAGGAAAGGAAGGAAGGGCAAATCTACAGCACAATGCTCCTAAACTGCGAACATTTTAAAAATACCTACAGAAAGCATAGAATTTGCAAGTATGCTGAGCAAATGCCTGTGATTAGTACTACATAGGCTGAGATGATACTGCACCAACACCCCAACACATTTAAAATAGGCTACACTGAAAAAAATATTCAGCAAACAAATACCCAATTTTCATTTGTGTTTACAATATATCTGCAAGTACATCGTGTAGAAGGCCTTTTCAGAAACAATGTAGGAGGGGGATGAGAGTTTCACTACACAAAATAACCCATTCTGTGCAATCACAACCACGGAGCTACACTGCACATACAGAATATACATAAGCTGATGCATATAGAAAGCATCAGTGCTTCTACTTCATACCGACCAATCATTCCAAAACTCAAAATGACATTACCATCTCCCCTAGGTTTGGAGGAAATTGTAAGAGCACTTTTTATATTTTTCAGGTGGTTTTATTTTGATAGCTTACAGGCAAAGGCAAGAGCTGTAGACTTTTAGTGATAGAGCATATATATATCACAGTGATGGAGTTAGTTAGGTCAGACGCATGTTGATAAATCTTCACAATAGAACAAAAAAAGTTAATCTCCCCCTGTGCTCTTTCCTGGAAAGTTTTGAGGGTGATCCTTCAAGCGTGGGCAGAGAAAAGGGGCGTAGGTCCTAAAAATATTATTGAAATAAAAATGTTGCCAATTTTCATAGAGAAACCCACACAATACAGAAAAAAATGGCTGAACAGATCTACACTAAAATTTGGAAAAATGCTAGATCTTTACACAGAGAACACACTTTAGTGATTTGGTGTAAATCTGTTCAGTAGTTTAGGAGAAATTAAAGTCAACAAAAAGAGATATGGTTTTGAATGAGTCTTTGTACCTGAAATTGCTGCAATGTTAATTTTAGTTGTTTTTTGTGTTTTCTTTCGGGAAAGCTCATGAAAAAAGTTTAAAATAGAGAAATATTGACAGCTGAACCCTTGGCTGTCCCAGGGAAGCGAGAGTTATATATATAAAAAAAACAAAATAAAAGTGATTGGCTGAGCAGGCTTTTTCTCACATGTGTCATTTTGCTCCTCCGATTGGCTCTCTGTCCCAGTGGTGTGAGAAATGCTTTACAAAAAAAATACAATTCAAGGGGCAGGGTAGCAGACCCCCAATCCTCCAGTTCGCACCCAACATTTAAAACACTTTGGGGGTCACCACAATCCCATGGGTTTCCAGAGGGACCAGGAAAATGAATTACAACAAATAAAACCTCCACAACTGGATGGGTGTTGGGAGAAGTTAGGTTGGTTGAAGGGCCTGGTACAAGTCGGCCATTTGCAGAAGAAAGTTGGCTGCCCATTGAAGTTGGGTATGGTAATAAAAGCTTACTTCACGTTTAAAAACAAACCAAAAAAAAGCCTAGAAATTTTAAGCTCAAAATTCACTAGCTATAGTTAACTAAGCGAACTAGAAATTGTGCCCTACCATACTCTGCTTACGACCCTACAGATTGTATCACTCATGACATGTTCAAAAACATCATTGATGACAACACTGGGCATGGTAGGGGCAAAAGCTCTAGTTAACTTAGAAAACAACAGGAATTTCAGTGGCATTTTTAGTTTAAAATTGTATGTTTTAAATGACATTTTCACCCAACTACAACGTTACTTTAACCTTTGCTTAATATAGCACATATTTGGTGCTCAAGTAAAGCGCTCTAATGCCTCTTGACTAGGTTTGAACCGTAGAACACTGTAAAAACATTCCTAGCACGTCAAATTAAAAATAAAACAATTACTCTTTCAACTGGAAAATCTCAGTCCGAAATACATTCAAATGCATGCCAAACCTTGCATGCAGCAGGGATAAAGTGCCACGCAGGTGTCTGCCAAAAAGTCAACTCTAAGTGCACTGCAGTCCCACCAACCCCAGATTAATGACACTGAACACATCTAGATGTGCCGACCACTCTACGGTGGTAATAGATCAATAGTTGAACCTGGGAGCTTACTTAATCCCAGTGCCTTCCTTTTGTGCTACATAGTTACAAGAGACTAAACTTGCGCTGTGTCTTCAACAAGGCTTGAATAAAGAACAATAGATTAGATGTATCATTTTAGTAAAATAATGTCTAAGCTAGTACCAGGGCTAACAAGCATTGGCAAAGCCAATAGGCCTTACCAACCGAAGCGATTGGCTGCGCCGATATGTTTTAGCCATGTTGTATAGCCCTGCCGTTGCAAGTTAGGGGGGCGGGGGTGAGGGGGAGGGGGGGGGGGAGAGCCAGCGATGGTGGCCTCACTGCTTTTTTTTGTGGGCAGGACTGAGGGATATTTGGTATGGACAAGTAAGAAGGTGGGACAGGGCAAGCAAAAAAGTGACACAGGAGAAGGGCAAGTGACAACACAAGAGTGGGGGCAAGTAAGAAACGCGAGACTAGGGGCAAGAATCAAATGTGGGAGGGCAAGCAACAACAAGGAGCACAGAGAGTGGGTGTGGCAAACAAGATTGGCAGTGGGTGAGGGAAAGCAACCACAGAGAGGGAAACAAAAGCACACAGGTGAGAAACCAACATGAGATGAGCGGGGGCCAGAGGCATATAAGGGAGACAGTCTAAAAACATATGCACTCTTAAAGAATGCTTCAATTAAAAGAAAAAAAGTATCTCGGAAAGTGTGAGCAGTTGAAGGACACACTTTGGTCATGCGCCAAGAGGGATTGGGGCAGAGAGGGGAAATGAACCCAGGTTGCACTACCCAAAGAGAAGCAAGCAAATGAGTGGGACAACCAAGCCAACCAATGATAAGCAATGAGGGGGTTCGAAGCCCAATGCCAACCAACCAAATGTGCAAGTGAAACCAAAAAAAAAAAAAAAAGGACTTGGCATTGCAGCTGCCTCTGCACATTTCAGAAATATTGATATGAGCTGCAGTCCTTACTGCTAAAGACAGGGGTTCTGCTTGGGAGGGGGCGGGTGGTTTGGGTTGTTACACGCCCCAACCCCTCCCCATACATGTATTATTTAGAAGACTGTTGGGTACAGGAACTTTCAGTCTGACATTGTAAGGGGCCTGTAGTATTTCGCCTGGGTTTTTTAAAAAAAAATTGAAGGTCTTAAAACATGGCTATGTTACAAATTACCGTATTTTAAGTATTCCGCACTCCGTTCCCTTTCGACTGGCCCTTAGATCCCTCTCATATAATGATTAAGATCATAGGTCAACGCAATTGTCGGCAAAACTGCAGCCCCCCACCCCCGTCTCACAGACCAAGCTACACCCATGGCTAAAGAATTACGTTGTGACCTTATCGCCTACTGCTCTACAAATGGAACACGCATGCCCTTTCTCTTCTGTAATCCCACTAACAGCAAACCGCATCCCACATTCCTACAGAAACCAGAGTCGCCAGCTCTGCTTCAGTCCTTTCTTCACAAGCAGAACCGTAACGCCGATGCTTTCATCCGTGAAAAATACTATTAGCCAAGTCTGGCTCTGCCTCGGGGCGGTGCGCGAGCACATGTGCAGGACTGCAGAGAATGCCGCAAGTACAACAGCATAACAGAAGAAACTTCAAAGAGACTACATTTGTGACATACAACTACTTAACTGCGACAAGTAGAGAACCAAAGTGTGCAGGAAACAATGCAAACAGATCCACTTCCCTTTAAATCATAATTATTAGCCAAGTGAAACAGGTCTTCCTACCCACGAGTAAAATAAATGAAAGTATTTGGATTGTAAAGAATTTTCAAACATCAAAGTGACTTTTAAATAAGGAGCGGTTATAGTAAACCACGTGGTGAGGTCGGATTTCTGTTTAAAAAAAAACCTTTTTCCATTTTTGGGCGAAATAATGTTTAAAGCTGCTTCCTGCTTCCTCCTGTACAGAAGGTGGAACAGAAGAACCCAGTACCAAAGACACGCAGTAACTTTACATACAATGCGTATGACAGGAACGCCAATCCGTCAAGAATTCCACGCTCGTGAAACTACACTTGACAACAAAGGAATATAGTATTCAACTAGCCGCCAATCCCACAGAACTCCGTGTATTTGAAAGGCTCTGAAACACCAACAAGTGGGTCTGGCAAAGAAAGCTGCTAACCCACTCCTCTACATTTAGGGAGATAAATATTTTAATAGAATCGGCCTCAGAAACCCATCTTCCGCCTCTGTGTAGGGTTGGGTTGGGCTGTGTAAATGCGATAATCTCCGGCAATTGTTGGCACAGGCCAAACACTCGAGACGAGCAATAAAACTCGATTGGCAGGTTACATTCAGTTAGGCAATATTCTGGTAAAAGGACACCCCAAAACCTGAGCTCCACATAAACAAGATGTCCAAACGCACACGTGGGAAGCCATTGTGAAATGTTTTGTAATCAAGTTTGACAAAAGCCGTTTACTGCTGGCTGCCTAGGCATGGCTAAGCAAGGAGTCGTTTTTACTTTTACAAAGGGCCTACTATGTATGTATAAGTACGCTTCTTCCACTGGTTTTTATAACAGAAAAAACGATCAAAGATATATAGACACATGCGGGAATTTTAAAACGTTCGAGTATTTATTTTTTTCCATGAAACGCACAAATTAGTCCAGTAATCGCCGGTACTGAAGGGGGACTACCTTTTGTGAGTAAGCAAAAGACACACAATTGATGGACGGAATGCAGAACAAATCCAAAAATTCACCCCCAGTCATGGGATCTGGGTTAAATCCATCATTCTTTTGCTCACCATGCCATTCCACTTTGGACCCAGCCATATGCAAATTAGTCTTGACCCTGTGCCTCATGGGATTTTAAATAAATCCAGGCGGTGGTGCATCTCAAAATAAATACCCAAGTGAAAAATATACCTAAAGTGACAATATACATATTTCAATGTCAGAATACAGTCCTCCAATGCCCATTTCCCATTATTACGCTCTTTCCTTCTTCCCTCTTATTTTACTTAACACTTTAGTCAGTTCTCATTCAAGTATTACCAGACTTATCCCTTCTCATCATTTCTTTGAAGATATGTATTGGAGTTCAGTTAGAGTGTCATGGCCATCATTGCAGATGTATATGGAGTGAGGCGTCCAGATAATGCCGAAAAGGTTGTTCCGTTCCTATCGCTAGGATATATCTGGACTCCATTTTTAGGTCTCGCTGAGACAGCGAAAGCTGTCTCTTTGAGACATTTTGTAAGTGGGTTTTTGAAAGTGCTTCCCCTGGCATAGAGCTACAGTGCACGAGGCGTGCACGCGCGCAAAGCAGCCATATGGCTTTAAGTCGCTCTCCCTCGTAGCCCCTCTCCGCCCCCTTCCCTGCTGCTATTTCACACCAGTTTATCTCACTTCGCCACGACGCCCGCTTCATGGGATGTGGCGATTTATTACAACTGTGGTCGCACCACTGTGCCCGCCCCACCCCCCCTCCCACTCCCTCCTCGTCAGCTTCAGCGCGAGCTTGTTTTTTCTTCCCTCTCAGTTGTAGATGATCTCTCCGAGCAACAATATTCCTGGTGAATCATTTCTAATTTTAAATCTACCGAACCGGCTAATGTTAATTGTAGTGAGCAGGTCGCTTCATGTCTCAAACTGCCTTTTTGGAAAGCAAAGTTAGGTTCTGTTTATACAAAGTTAGAAGTAACCGGATAGTTGACTGCGGGGCACTGAGAGCGCCTCTAAGTACGTCTGCATTCAGTGTAAGTGTCTGAACACTGGACTTAAAAGCGTTGGCTACGTGTAAAATGTTTCTCCTTAATTTGCAATAAATTCTTTTATGGTTCGAGCATTAAAATAGAGTTTGTCTCATCATATATATGTGCATAGGTTGTCAAAGTAATATCTGTAGATGGATTTCGAAAAAATATATATTGAAGACAGTACTTGCTTTTGAAATTAAATGCTTTTATACTGTGTGTGTTTATGCAGTACTCCGAACGTTCGCCACTTTCAGAAAGCAGGACATATATTTTACTTTGCACATTAAAATAATCACATGTGACACTTGGTTTGTTTTCAAATACATTTAACCTGTTCTATAAACTAAACACATTCTAAGTTAAAGGGAGTCTCCAGTGATAAAAGGCACATCATAAAAGGTGTGATTGGGACGGTCTCTCGCGAGGTTGTTTGGCTGTCTCCATTTCCTTGTAAACTTCACTTTTTAGCATTGCCACCATTCAGTCTGCTAGAAAAACAAACTGAGAACGCGCCATTTTCTGTTCTGATAACAGGCCATTAAACATCTGTTTTGTGATGGGATCAGCAGCAGACAGGACACATGTTGTGCTCTGTTATGGTCAAACTGCAGATTGAATCACTATCAGAAGAACTTCTACTACCAGTAAAATGTATTGTCCTCAATAGGCAAAGGGAATGTTTAATTTTAACGGAGTCCATGCTGTTGCTGGAGTTTTTATTTACATGCAATTAGGGTATTTAGCTTTCCTTGTGGGATAATGCACACAAAGTTAACAAGCATTGGTGTAGCCAATAGGTCTCGCTTTTGACACCTTCTAAGTGTTTAGCCATGCAACAGTTGATGTTGTTGCACCAAGGATATTGTGCTGCATAACTAAATACTTATAAGGTCCCAAAAGCGAGACCTATTGGCAATGCCAATGCTTGTTCTTAATGCCATTGTCCTAGTTCCACCTCTGCTTCCTGGATGCACAATTTATAATACCAAAGTATCTCAGGTCGCGATCATTATTAGAGTGGTATTCAGAAAAATGTTTTGCAATGGGATATGTAAAGTCTTTATTTTTGATGGCTCGCAGATGTTGAAGCACTCTTAATTTCAGCTTAATAATTGTGTTCCGAATATACTGTTTTTTATACGGACATTCAAATATGTAAACTACATATTTCGATTCACATGTAATATGGTCCACGATTTGTTCAATTCTCCCATCTTGTATTGTAAACTTTGTGGTGTTCTGACCATATTCACATGCCCTACAATTGGGACATTTCCAAAATCCTGGAGTAGTTAACCAGGTTGCTTTCTGAGGAGTCTTGATTTCAAAGTGACTGTGCGTTAATATGTCCCCTAAGGAGGCTGTTTTCCTATATGTTATGCTGGGAAATGGTAATAGCTTTTTCTTCATTGTGGTCTTCTTTAGTTCCTTGAGAATATATTATATATATATATATATATATATATATATATATATTACCTACTGTCGGTCGCCAGTAGGTAGTTATAGTTAGGACCCCTTTTCCATAGGAAATCCGCAACATTCTATTTTGAATAACTTTGGCGCCGGTCGATGAATCCTCGCGAATTTCTCAAAATAGGTGGGGCGCTACGCTCCGCTCCTACCCTGAAAGTCTCGGGGGGATTCGTCAAGCGGGGGCTGAGATAAAAGGGGGGTCCCAAAACGCGTTTTTCCCATGCATTTTTCCATAGGACCTTTAGACAGAGCTACAGCCCGAACGGCTGAACAGAATTACTAGAAATTTGGCAGAGAGGTAGTCCCTATGTCAAGGAAGTGCCTTTTGTTGGTTTGGTGTAAATCTGTTCAGTAGATTCTGAGAAAATAGCCTTTAAATCAATATATATATCTGAGCCCGCTTACGGTACGCTTACCGTACGCTTACCGTACGCGTACGGTGGCGAGCGCGATTCTGATTGGCTCTTAGATCTTAGTAAACATTGGAATCGGCCGAAACCAGGAAGCGGCGTCCGCCATTTTGTCTCTCGCACTGAGTGTTATTTATCAAACATGATGCCCAAAAACATGTTACGGGGCTGTTTTGACAACTCCCTCCCACATAGTCATGTTGAGGGAGTCCCCAAACATCCCCCAAGAGCAAAAACGGTTTTATTTTTTTTTCGGCAATTTCGCCGAGTACGCTTACCGTACGCTTACCGTAAGCGTACGTTAAAAAATAGAAATAAAAAAACACACTATCCACACTTACCCCACCCCCTGTGCTTTTGGTGGCCGTAGGCCACCAAATGTACAGGGCTTATTACATCAGTAAAAAAACTATATTTTGGCAACATGAAATTATAAAATCGAAATAAAAAAAACACTATCCACATTGACCCCACCCCCTGTGCTTTTGGTGTCCGAAGGCCACCAAATGTACAGGGCTTATTAATGTTGATAAAAACCGTGCACGGAACGCACTGCGTTAAGTGGGCGCGCACGCCACGAATGGCGTAAAGTAACTTAGCATTTAAAAAACCGTACAAATTCACTGAAAAAACCATAGGTTTCACACACGTTATAGTTAGGAATTAGCATTTAAAAAACCTTGCAAATTCACTGAAAAAACCATTGGTTTCACACATGTTATAGTTAGCGGAAATTTTACTGATAAAAAACCAATGAAATTGCCCCGTTATAGTTAGTGCTGGCAACTATAACTCACGCGACCGCAATCTTCTGCTGATGACATATGTGTCTTTATAAAAAAAAATATTTGTAATATATGTATAGCTAAAAATGTATGGAAGAAGACATGGGCAAATAAGTGTCTAAATACAGTATTAGCATCAGCAGAGGATTGCGGTCGCGTGAGTTATAGTTGCCAGCACTAACTATAACGGGGCAATTTCATTGGTTTTTTATCAGTAAAATTTCCGCTAACTATAACATGTGTGAAACCTATGGTTTTTTCAGTGAATATATATATATCGAAATCAAAGCCTGTTTCGCGATATCCTCTGCCTCAAAGGGATGGTGGGCTGCCGGCAAGGACGCGACCCTTATTATTCCGTCAATCAATCTTTTGCTCAAAAAAAGATTGCGCCGAGCCCCAATTTGTTCATAACAGCGTGTTTTATTCCATCAGGTTTGTGGCAAACAACTCCCGACGCGTTTCGAAACCCTCCGGTTTCTTGGTCACGGGTCGATACGATGTTGACACTCGTTTGCTCTCCAAGTGGTTCCCATTCACTTCAACTAATACATCTAAAAACTCTATAGATTTTTTATCTATTGTGTAGGTGAATTTCAAATTAAGACTATCGTTGAGTTACAAATTACACATGTCATACAATCATTGGACTGTTTTATAAATTTACACTGGTAATTATCATTTTGAAATTTCATTATATCAATTAAATGTCCAATTGAATTTGTTTAAATTTAAATGAAATGCTGTGAATTAACTGTTGAAACTCAGTATCATCTTATTATTTAAAGATGGCGCCTAAGCTAGCTATGTGAACCTGGCAGCAATGTAGTCCTTTGTTTATTTACACATTGTGTACTATATCATGTGACGAGTGTCAACATCGTATCGACCCGTGACCAAGAAACCGGAGGGTTTTGAAACGCGTCGGGAGTTGTTTGCCACAAACCTGATGGAATAAAACATGCGGTTATGAACAAATTGGGGCTCGGCGCAATCTTTTTTTGAGCACAAGATTGATTGATGGAATTGAATATGCTACTTACCAGTATGCATCTGTTCTTGGCATGTAGGGCTGCTGACATTCATATCTGTGCATAGATCGCCGCCTAGTGTTGGGTCCGGATGTTTGCACGTTGTTGTCCTGGAAGAGTCTTCGAAGTATCCTGGGATAGGTGACTCCTCCCCTGGACTACAGTGCGCATGGGCATCCTCAGATTGTTTTTCGCCATTGTGGCAGTGATGGAGTAGATACAGAAAGTGATAACCATGCTTACAGTAATTCTGAGAGCTGCAGCTGTTACAGGCGCCGGGGAGGAGGGAGGGCGATATGAATGTCAGCAGCCCTACATGCCAAGAACAGATGCATACTGGTAAGTAGCATATTCAGTTCGAGGCATGTGGGCTGCTGAATTCATATCTGTGCATAGAATACATAGCAGTACCTCCTATTAGCGGCGGCTACCAGTGCCAGCTGCAGCGGTCTGAAAAAGAGTTTTGAGAACAGCCTGTCCTACAGCTGCCTGCTGTTTTGATTGCACATCTACACAATAGTGTTTGGTAAATGTGTGTGTAGTGGACCAGGTGGCTGCTCTACATATATCATGCAAAGGGATGTTTCCTAGGAAAGCCATGGAGGCCCCTAATTTACGTGTTGAGTGGGCTCGTGGCGGAATCGTTAATGTGCGTTTAGCCTTTTGATAGCAAATTTGAATACATTTAACGATCCATCTGGCTATACCTGCTTTGGAGATAGCGTTACCTTTGTGGTGTGGGGCAAAGGCAACGAAAGGTTGTTTTGTCTTCCTAAAAATCTTAGTCCTGTCGATATAGTACATGAGGGCTCTCTTCACATCTAGTGTATGGAGTGCTCTTTCTGCGACAGTTTGTGGGCTTTGAAAGAAAACAGGCAGTTCGATAGTTTGATTCATGTGGAACTGCGATATCACCTTGGGCATGAATTTGGGGTTGGTACGTAGTACGACCCGGTTGGCGTGAACCTGTATAAATGGCTCTTGAACGGTTAGTGCCTGGAGTTCACTAACTCTTCTTAAAGAAGTGATCGCTACTAGGAAAGCTACTTTCCAGGTAAGGAATTGAATCTCGCATGAGTGTAGAGGTTCAAAGGGTGGACCCATCAGGCGTGTGAGGACCAAGTTGAGGTTCCACATTGGAGCCGGTGGGTGGCTTGGAGGAATTACTCGTTTGAGTCCTTCCAAGAATGCTTTGATGGCAGGCACTTTGAATAAAGAGAGGTGCTGCCTGTTCTGGAGATAGGCTGATATTGCGGTCAAATGGACACGTATAGAGGTGTACGCCAGATCGCATCGGTATAGGTGTAAGAGGTAACAAATTATGTTTTGGATGGATGCGTCTAGTGGGTTAATGTCATTATTATTGCAATAAATGACGAACCTTTTCCATTTGGCTGCATAGCAAGCTCTGGTAGTGGGTCTTCTAGCTTCCTTAATGATGTCCATACAGTCAGGTGGCAGGTTTAGGTAGCCAAACTCTAGGACTTCAGGAGCCAGATCGCCAGGTTCAGCTGTTGCGGATCTGGGTGCTGAATCTCTCCATGGTTCTGCGTCAAATGCGCGGGTTTGATCCGCAGCCTTTGATGCGGCACCACGGAAAGTTCGAGAAAAGTGGTGTACCATGGCTGGCGTGCCCACGTTGGAGCAACCAGGACGAGTGTCAGGGAGTGTTGTCTGAGTTTGCGAGCCACCAGCGGTATCAACGGCGCTGGGGGAAAAGCGTACGCAAATCTGCCGGACCAGTTCATCCATATCGCATTGCCCTGCGATTGTGGATGTGGGAACCTGGCGGCAAAGCTTTGGCATTTTGCGTTTGCTTGTGGCGAACAGGTCTATCTCTGGATGACCCCATTGCTGGAAGTACGGTTGGAGTACTGATGGGTGTAACTCCCACTCGTGCATCTGGTGGCTGTGTCTGCTGAGCAGATCCGCCATCTGGTTGTCCTTGCCGGGGAGGTGTTCCGCCATGAGGAACATGTTCCTCTGATTGGCCCACTTCCACATGCTCTGAGCCAGATGAGACAACTGTGGAGAGTGTGTACCTCCCTGCTTCTGTATGTAGTACATGGCGGTCATGTTGTCCGTCCGGATCAACACGACTTTGTTGCACAAGTGTACTTTGAATGCTTTCATTGCCAGGAAGATTGCCATCAGTTCCAGAAGGTTGATGTGCATCTTCTTTTGTTGTGTTGTCCATAGTCCCTGCACTGTGTAGTTGAGTACATGAGCTCCCCATCCTTGGAGAGACGCTTCCGCTGTCAGTATTATTTGTGGAACAGGCTCTTGGAACGGTCGGCCCTTGCAAAGGTTTTGTGGATTCCACCAATGCAGAGAGTTGTATGCCCGACCGCTCACCAACACTAGGTCTTTCAACTGTCCTTGAGCCTGATTCCACTGACGTGCTAAGCACTCCTGAAGCGGGCGCATATGTAGTCTCGCGTGTGGGACTATGAAAATGCAGGAGGCCATCATGCCTATCAACTGCATGAACACTCGCGCGGGAAGGGAGTGTTGTGGTTTGAACTTGGAAATCATCATTTGCATGCTGTTGATTCTCACTAAATTTGGCTGAGCTGTGGCCGCCAGAGTGTCTATAGTCGCACCTAGGTACTGTTGTACGTGTGCGGGTTGGAGATGGGATTTTGGGTAATTTAGTGAGAACCCCAGACTGTGAAGGAGGTGAATGGTGCGGGACATGTGGCTGGCACATTGCTGGGCTGACTTTGCTTGAACAAGCCAGTCGTCCAGGTAAGGGTAGACGTGTATGTGCTGCCTCCGTAGATGTGCAGCCACAGTAGCTAGGCACTTTGTGAAAACTCTGGGTGCTGTTGTCACGCCGAAGGGAAGGACTTTGAATTGGTAGTGCTGCCCCTGAACAGTGAACCTGAGGTATTTTTTGTGTGAGGGGTGAATGGGTATGTGGAAATACGCATCTTTGAGGTCCAGTGTGGCCAGGAAGTCTCCCTGCTTGAGCAGCGGGAGGACTTGCTGTAAAGTGAGCATGTGAAAATGCTCGGAGAGAATGTAGCGGTTCAGGGGTCTCAGGTCTAGTATAGGTCTGAGTGACCCGTCCTTTTTCGGTATTAGAAAGTACAGGGAGTACACCCCTGTGCCTTGCTCGTGGACGGGTACGACCTCTATTGCACCTTTTAGTAGCATACTTAGCACTTCCTGCTGTAAGAGCGTTAAGTGCTCTGAGGACATAGGACGGTGTTTTGGAGGTATTGTGGGTGGAGTCGAGGTTAATTCTAGGCAGTAACAGTGTTTGACAATATCTTTGACCCACCTGTCCGTGGTGATGGAGTTCCACGTGGACAGGAACCTTTGTAGCCTTCCCCCGACAGGTGTTATGTGGTCGGGAGGAAGGGAGAGGGCGTCACTGCTTGTTCTTGGGGGAGGACCTGGTGTTGCCGTATCCGCGTCCTCTGCCCTTTGTGCTTGAGCCACGATAACCACCCCGGGTGTTTTTATCGTAGGAGCTTTGTGTGTTTCCCTTGTTGTAGGTTTGCTGTGACCCCTGTCCTCTACCTGCTCCTCTATTTCCGGGGCGACGAAAGGAGCCGCTCCGAAAGGACTGCGTTTGGAGAGCCCCCATGGACTTTGCAGTCTGTGTCCTTTTTTATTTTCTCTAGGGTGGTGTCAACCTCTGGCCCGAATAAGTAGTCTGGGTTGACAGGTTGGTTGAGGATGTTATTTTGTACCTCAGGTTTGAATCCGGAGATTCGTAACCAGGCGTGTCGTCGAAACATGACGCTAGTGTTTATGGCTCTGGCAGCTGTATCTGCGGCATCCAGTGCACACTTAATGGATGCGTTTGTGAGGAGTTGTCCCTCCCTGATGAGGATCTCTGCACCTTCTTTGAATTGGTCAGGGAGATGTTGGAGTAATGTTTCCAATGTGTCGTAGTGTGCTCGATCGTAGCGAGCGAGGAGCGCCTGGGTATTGGCAATACGCCATATGTTAGCTGCTTGGGCCGCCACCCGTTTGCCGGAGGTCTCTAGCACCTTGGACTCTTTGTCCGGGGGAGGAGCATCACCTGTTTGCGAGTGTGCCCGTTTGCGAGCATTCACAACTACTATGGAATCCAGAGGTAACTGGCCTCTAATGTAGGTAGGGTCCCCAGGCGCCGACCTGTATTTCTTGTCGATCCTGGGGTTTATTACTCTTGCCCTGGTGGGTTCCTTGAAGATGTCCTTTGCTGGTTTGAGGACACCCTTCAACATGGGTAGAGTTTTTATATTCCTTTCTGAGGATGCGAAAGTATCCATGAGAAAGTCGTCCTCGACGGTGTCAGAGTGTAGTTGCACACCATGATTGGCCGCAGCACGTTCAATGAGGGCGTTGAATGCGGCAGTGTCCTCTGTGGGAGACGTTTTTGCTCCATAGAGCTGCGGGTCCTGTGTATCTATAGGTGCACCCGAGTCTACAGGGTCATCCCAAGCTTGGTCAGGGTCCTGTTGGCCTTCAGGGTCCATCTCTCCGGGGTAGGGGACGTGGTCACCCATGTAGTCCTCCAAAACGTCTGTTTCGGAGTGTGTGGGAGAGAAGGACTGTGCATCTTGATAAGAAGAATGGAGAGGTTCGTATAGAACTGGTTCCGAAGGCGTTGGCAGCTTTTTCTTGAGCGGGATCCGGTAGGATTCCAAAGCTGGCTCGGAAGTTATTCTCCTCTTGTGGAGCATCATCCTGCCGGTGTCGGCGTCGATGATGTGTGACGGAGACGTCTCTGCCGGAGAGCGTTCGGCAGGCGTGATCGTGGTGTGGGTGACCCGTGTTCTGATTTGGAACAGTTTTGGGGCCGTGGATGGCGGCAGGTCAAAAGTGATGTTGGCTGGTGCCGAAGAGGCTGTTGGAGCTGTTATCGGCTCGGAGCCCGACGTGTCCTGGAGGACTGCTTTGTGTTGGATGCTTTGCGCAGCAACTGGCCGCACCTGGAGCGCCATCGATTCTTTTGCGCCGACCGGTTCCGTAGAGGTGGGCGTGGACTAATTCGGCGCCAGTGGGTCATCGAGTCGAGGAGCGGTAGTGGCCGTCGACGAGTGTGCCTTTGGTGGTGCTGTCGAAGCGGTGTGAGACGCAGCAGGCAGTTTGACCTTTGGGGTCGGAGCCGATTGCTTCGGTGCCGGGAGCCGAGTAGGTTTGGTGGCATCGAAGGTCTTTTTCCGTGTGTCGGTGCCGACGTCGGCTGCTGCAAGTTCGGCACCGAAGTCTCGTTTGGTGCGGTCGGTGCCGACGGGTTTTGCTGGCGTCGAAGGTGTAGTGGGCCTCGATCCGACCAGCGTCACTTTTGGTTTCGGTTTCTGGTGAACCAATACAGCTTTCGGTTTCGAAGAAGGGAAACCAGCCGTTTTGGGTAGTAATGGCTGCCGCTGAATGTCCGAGGCCGGGCCAGAGGGCGGGGCCGAAGAACTGCGGGATAGGTCTTGGGTAAGGCCCGAAGGCGATCCCTCGACCGGAGCCATAGATTGGCGCACTGGGATATCCTCAGTCTGTACGGGTAGGCCTTGCTCGTCACCGGAGCTACTCTCTTCGGCCCCTAAGGCCTCATTGTAGTCTCCTACCTCGGTGTCGGCTTCATCTCTGTGAAAGAGTCGTTCTTCGACGTCCTCCGATCCGGAGTCGTGTTCGGAAGCGGGGCTGGAGGGTAGGTTCTCCACGTCTTCGACATCTTCGTCCTCGACGCTGAAGATGTTGGTCGGGGCCGGTGCCGCTTGCTGCGCTTTGAGTCTCGCTGCTCGTCGATTCCGAAGAGTCTTCTTGGAACGGAATCGGGCACAGGCCATACATGTCGACTCGTCGTGATCCGGTGAAAGGCATTTGTTGCACACCGGGTGGACGTCGACATGGGGATATTTCGCATTGCATACAGGACACCGCTTGAATGGTGTCCTCGATTCCATCGTCGATGACGGGGCGATGGTCGGGTAAGATGCGAAAAAGTTGGTTCTGGAAGTTAGTAAACTAACAAAGATACTATCGATACCGATCGGGAACAGTACCGACGCGAACTAAAGGCCTTTTGGCCTGGAAAAGTTTTTCCTAACTTGAGTCAAGATGAGCACATCCGAACCCAATGGCGGAAAAAAACAATCTGAGGATGGAGAGGATGCCCATGCGCACTGTAGTCCAGGGGAGGAGTCACCTATCCCAGGATACTTCAAAGACTCTTCCAGGACAACAACGTGCAAACATCCGGACCCAACACTAGGCGGCGATCTATGCACAGATATGAATTCAGCAGCCCACATGCCTCGAACATATATATATATATCTCTCTCAATTCCGATCCTGTAGTTGCAACAATTAATAACACAGCCAGACACAGACTCCACTGTTGATACGTGCTAGTTTATTTAAGTGATTTCACCATGACGCTTTTCGGCCGCCACACAGCAGCCTTGATATTTAGATATGAGGATCCTCAGAGGATCAGACAGTCCCCGTGCTTAAAAATGATTGGCTGGCAAAACTTCAACGAGGAAGTTGGGGGGAGAGGTGGACTCACAGGGACCTTGCCTGGGGGCAAAAAAAAAAGGACTATAAAAAAAATTGTCAAGAGTCGTGCTGGATCCACGGCTCCAGCTTCCATTTAGTCCCTGGGTGGGCAGGGCCCGGGGAGATGAGGTATTAATAAAAAAAAAAAGAGGGAGTGCACAGGGCCCCCTTCCAAGGCTTTTGTACCCCGGAGACAACCACCTCCCGTGCCTTATTTTCAATTTGGGGGAGGGGTTTAAGGACCATCCCCCCTCCTGGTGCGGGTTGAAATCTTGGGGACCACTATCTTTCGGGGGCTAAATTAAAGGCTAAAGGAGGGTCACGCCCCCCGCGACCCCACCACCTCTGTAAGGTGAATAACATAATAAAAACTGAGGGGGCTGCGGGGCCCCAGGGCCGTATATGGCCCTGGGGACCACCATCTTCCCGGGGCCAGGCCATGCTCCTAGAAGGAAGGGGGGGGCTCCTCCTGGATCCATACATTGCCCTGGTGGCTGACACCCTCCCTGGGCCGACTCCTATGTCCCGGGGTGCCCACCCCCAGGACATAGCTGCTTGCTGTGACTTGGCGGGGGCTTTGACACTTCCTGCCAAGTCAGAACAAACACTCAACTTCCAGCAAGTGAAAGCTGATAAACTCTCTCGCTTGCTGGATGCGTGGTTCGGTCTGTTTCCCTGCCCACTTTCAGCAACTCCCTCGTGCAGCAGCAATGCCTGCTCCCACAGGAGGTGGGGAGCCAGCAGAGACTGCGGGGGCCTTGAGGCTCCCCCTTCGGACCCGGGATGAAGGGCAGAAAGAGGCAAAATAATAGTGAAAAATCAAGCAGAAAGAGGTAGAATAGAAGTCAGCAATGAGCCGAATGAGCAAAATAAATGTGAGAAACAAGCTGAAAGATGCAACAGAGAGGTCAGCAACAAGCAGAAAGAGGCCCTCAATAACCCTCAGCAGCCAAGGGAACTTCATTCCCCAACCCGTAGTGTGCAGGATGGTTGATCAAGGGGGCAGGCCTCCAATGAGGTCTCAGCAATCCTGCTGTGGGGGACTTACTGGTGGTAATAGGAGGGATGCTTGGACCCAAACTACTCTCAGCATACAAGGGGACTTAATTAGGGGTGGCGGAGCAATACTCCACCTACTCACAAAACTCTACGCAATTTGGTGAAGTTTTTCAGTAACTCTGCAGAGTGAAACTCCACGAGCTCCGCCCAAGCCCAGCAGAAGGAAGAAAACTAAAAGGTCAGCAACAAGCAGAAAGAGGCAAGATAAAAGGTCATAAGTGATCAGAAAAAAAAGGCAGAAAACAAGCAGAACCCACTTAGGCACTCATGCACCAACTCACAGATCCAGTGAGACACACATGCACTCAATCACACACTCGCTCTAAAAGGTTAAAGTTGGGGAATAACAATAAAAAAAGTAGAAACTTACTGTATAAATACAAAGTTTACAGGGGTTCAAGTTAGGCTCAGATTTCACTTGTACAAAGCCATAGAAATTCGGTAGTTCTAGTTCCCTGAGCTAACTAGGACTTACGCCCCTGCAATGCACTGTTTATGACCTCACAAATTACATCACTCATGACATACATACATGTGGATTTAGATAGTATGACAATCAAAATGTCTTGGCCAATACCAGTCGTAAAAAGATCACCACGTCAGGTTTGTGTTTTGCAGTTTCAAAAAGGCCAGACAAGGAATGCTGAAGACCTTTCGGAGTGCATTCCACAGAGCAGCAAATGTTGTGGACTCTGACCTTTAAGACTTCGCAACAAACTGTTTACTCACCAATGCCTTAGTAAGTTGTCTATCAGATTACACTTTAAGTCACTTATTAGGTCGAGCCCACCAGACAGCGTAAGCTGTCTAGTTGCAAAAGATTTACTGTGAACTTAAGGTCAACTTACAGTCCACTGATTGCTTATCATTAGTTGGCTTTACCGTGAATCGTTTGCTTACCTTACTCTTCTTGCGTTTGCCCCTTGCCTGGAGCATAGCCTCTTTATGATCGTTTTGATTGGCGGACTTAATTCCCTAAATGTGAGAAGGGAAGGATACATTTTTCCTTTTTATTAAGCACTTGACAGTGCATGTTTTCTAGCTCTCTTCCTGGTATGCCAACTCCCCCCTCAAATACACTCCTGCACTGTGTTGCTCCCCACCCCTCACAACCAGTCTGTAAAGCAACAGGGGATATTTTTGCTGGGGTATGGCTGAAGAGCAGACATTAAGGGTTGTTTTTGTTTTGACGTCTGCATTCCACAGATTTGCATGAAAGCACGCGCTTTAACACAGAAATGTTTATGTACGGGGAGGGACATCTGTTGCACTTCCTTAGCTGGTGTCTGAGCCAGAAGGTGTACTTCGCCTTACACTTCACCTGGAAGCCCAAAATTCTCTTCCCTGGGCGTCTATAAAAGACCAAATGGTTCAATCCTTTAGGGAGGAAATTAGACTGTAGCATGCAGTTCCCTTCAAATTCCAATACTTATTTAAAAAGAGTAAATATGGTTTCTTTTCCTCAGCGTAACATTCTGAAAAATAAACCATTTTATTCATAATGACTGAAAAAAACGAATTCGATTTAAAGTTTTGAGATACCATAGGATATGAGTTTGCTTTTCATCCAGTATTTTGAAAAAAATGTTTTTCATTTCTTTTTTTAACCTCTTGGATGCGGAGGACGGCACCAGCACTTCCTGACACCTAAGGCAGGAAATCCGTCTGGCGCAAGCACCAGAGGGATTTATTTTTTCTATTTTCTAGCCTCAGCTGCTGGGGGAAGAGCTTCCCCAGCAACCACAGCTATGTTTTATTTCTTCTGTGCAAAGACAATCTGGTGCGAATGGCTCGCCGATGTCACTACACAGAAAGTTAAAGTCAAATGAGTCTATTGGCTGATTTACTTTTCACTTATATTGGTGCTTGGGGGAGATTAGAAAGCCCACTAGACACCAGGGATTTTTTTTTTTATGAGAATAAATGGGTGGAGGTGGCCCACCCAAGCATCGGACCTAGCCCCCACCCCTCCTAAATAACCTCCAGCAGTCTCTGTAAATTCCTTATGATAATGATAATGCATAATGAATGTAAATACATTAAGACTATGAATATATTTGAAATGGAAGGCTAAAAATTGAATTGATATTGCTAAATTGATTAGACGGAGCAGGGCAAGTACGATAAACAAGAACTAGTCTGGACGATTGGTGGACTCAAGTGAAGCACTGGTATACACCAACAAAAAGACAGCATGCTTTAGAAGCAAAAAAGAGAAAATGATGTACTAGTCTAGCATATCCCTTCGCCCCCCCCCCCCCCAAAAAAAAAACCTTCACCACTTTTATTCCGATGCCGCTTTCAGCAATTCCAAATTCAGCTGCATCTTAAACTGCTCACGTTTAAATGCGTTTATTGCACAAAAAATCTTAACATGCTTTTTAAACATAATGCAGTTGTATTTTATAAATGGGACAACCCTTACTAAATACTCTATAGGCAGAAACTTTTTCTATTAGACAGGCTCAAACACACAAATCTGTTGCACCAAAGAGCAAACTAAAACAGAATTGCAGCTAGTAAGTTAAACATATAGATGCAGAAAACTAAGTCATTGACGATGAGTGGCAGTCGAAAGGGCACTGAAAACAGATTATAATGTACCTACAGAAGAGTCAACACTTAAAAATGTTCTTTCACTTCCAGTTGGTTTCCCTCTGAACACTAAGAATTAAGCAGACACTTTATAAAGGACTAAACCCTTTTCAAACATGAACTTGATCAATCTCTTACCAGGAATATGGTTGATTCCACAGTCTATCACCACAGCACCAGGTTTTATCCAGTCACCCTTCACCATTTCTGCTTTTCCAGCTCCAACAACCAGGATTTCCGCTCTCATCACCTGTAAGACGAATTGACCATTTCAAACTGTATTCACAAACACAGATCGCTTATAGTGAATCTAGTGGGTAGCAATTTTAAACGCCCACTTCACTGAAGCACCACTAATTCTTGGTAAATGGGAAATACTGGTGGACGATTTAACACACGCTATGTTCAACATCCAAGGTCAATGAGGTACCCAGAAATCGGAGATGGGCTGTAAATGGTTAGGTCAGCTGCTCTCATTACTATAAACAGTGAAAACAGACCAGAATAAGCAGATTAATTTAGTATGCCACAGTTCTCTCCCTGCTGTAACACTTTCGAGCTCCAGCCCAATTTCCCGTAATAATTTGGTTACTTGGACTGTCTCAGGTGTTTTTTGAATGATGCCTCTATTGCTCAAGTTTGAAGGCAGTTCATGTTTTGCCATCCTTTTTGTCAAGAACCTCATGTTACTCTTGTACCTCACTCAACTTCTTGTTCTATAAACGGACAAAGGCTGGGTCATGCGAATATCCTCTACTGTATTTTTTACTTTGAAACTAATTTCACTGGGTACTAGATGCACAAGCTCTCAGAATTTGATGCAACCCTTACACAGGCATCTTACTCTCATTCCGCCTCCTGGGTTCCCGTACCTTTCAACAGGTGTGCAAAATATACATCCAGACTTGGGAGGGTTATTACGAGTTCAAAGTGACTCAGCTGTGCCAAAAGTACATTGTAAATAGGCGAATAAGAATTGAACAGGAGTTTCCAACTGTGGCCCGCCCACCAGTGTCTCAGGCTTCTCCAAGCTACTTGTAGCTCGCCAGCTACCTGGGAGTTGCTCTCCTGTGTGCAGCACAGTCTACTACATCAGAAGCTCTGCTTGGTTTACGTTAATATAGGAGTAACAAAATTGGAAAGCATGTCTTTTGAGGTGAAAATGTATGCATTTTCAGAACTCACTGGCTGATGTTTTGAGAAAAATTGTAGAATTGCCAAAATATATTTTAAGCAGATGCTGAGAGATCAATCATGCAGCACTGGGGAGACTTATTACCAACACTATTGCTTTGATACCAAGGAAACTGCAGCTATGGCGGTTATGTATTACCCATGTAGAAGCATTCCACCTTGACAAAGCCTTTTTAGGTCGAACCGAGGCAGCGCATGGGCTGCTCTGCGAGGCATGCTGTATTGAAGTATGGCATAGAAGCTCCGCCCAACTTTTCAATTGGCTTCGGTTACTGTCCATGCAAAATCATTGCTTTTCATTTGAGAATAGGCTTAGTAGTCCCTCCTAGGCACCGCCTTATCTGCATTTGTAACCTCCCATAACCACTGGACCTTTTACTTGGGTTGTTACATGGTCTGCTTTATGTAGTCGGTGAGCACTATTTTTTTTAATCATGTTCTTATTCCACCCACAGCACAGCACGCCGCTCACTTTTATATTAGTAATGTATTTATTTAAATTACAGCGCGATCCGCTTTAACTATAGTGGGCGCGCTGATTTTATTATTTCATTTACGGCGGGGTCCCCTTCAACTTTAGCGGCCGCGCTTATTTAATTTACAGCGCAGACCACGCTACAGAAACTTTAATAAAAAATGTTCTGCTTTGGGTGAAAGCGCTCCATACACGCTTTCACTTTAATGTTGGCCACGCCCCTTTCTTTAGACGCTGCTCACTTTAACCATTAAAGTAGTAACACATTTGCGAGAGATAGAGCTGTAGGCATTAGAAATAACAATGCCTTTTATATATTTGTTGCTTTTAAACACATAAATAAAAGGTATTCTCATTTACAATGCCAATAGCTTAAACCCTCGAAAATTAGACCTACTGCACTGAAAATGCTTGTTTTACATTATTGCAGGCGACCCTGCCTGATGAACTGAGGTGATCGCTGCTCGTAATCCTGCATGCGATGGCCACAGATATAAACTTGCCCTGATGCTGTCACCATTACAAGAGGAATAACATTAGTAACTTGAGATGATTTTTATTCAAGATAAGTGCAGAAAAGGTTGGAGACCCCTGGTCTAGATGAACATCTTACAGTCAAGACACAACATACTGGTGGAATTCAAAACCTTCAAAAGTGATTCACACACCAGTCTTTTGGATACCCTTGCTATTCATGCACTGAAAAATGGGTACATAAAATACATATACATTTTAAAGTATTCTCAGCATACATACACTGGTGGGGACCAAAACCCTTTAATGTATTTACCCAATACTCTGAACACCTGGTTCATGCAGCAGCCATCAAAATAAGTCCAAAGCATCCCAACAGTAGAAGGTAAACTATATTGAAGTTATGATACATTCTGAATCAGGCTCAACAGAATCCCTACCTACTGAATTGTTCTTGACGCAGCTACTAAACTGTGAAAGGTCAGATCTCTGTCGAGAAAGACAGGGTATCAAAAGCAAGTACAATTATACCATTAGTCGCACTTTAACAGCATTTGCGTTTCACTCCTTGCGTGCTGCTGCCACTGTATTATTCCATGCTATCAAAAGACCGATATATTACGTATACATTTTTTTTTTTTTTTTTTTTTTTTTTTAAGTGTGTGAATAATGCTTTTATGAATAAATACACTACAGATGCAGGATTGGGCTTTCTACTAAATATGTAGAGTGAAGATAAAGAAGCCACTCCCTGACCACATGACCTGAAACACAGATGATGCCCTCTTCAGGCTAATACTTTACTAAACTGAAATTGTCCCTTTAAGATTTGAAAAAAGAGAAAATCTCAATCCTAGTCCCCTCCAAGTACTTTGCTCTTGTGTGCACCAAAATTCCTTCAGTGTCATATTTGTGAATTAGCAGAATATAAAGAGGCAGAGCAGTTTGTCAGGCAGCTAACTCCTAGTGCCAGGCTTCGAGGCAAAGGGCAGAGTGCATGATGAGTGGAGAAGTCTTTATGAAAGCCAGCAGATTGGGTTTATCTTATCTTCATCCAATCACAGGATAAGGAATGGACCAAAGTCTAACTTACAGACAAGTTTCTTTGACCCCCTTTGCAGACTTGGTCCCAGAGTGAGTTCTCTTCCTTTAGATTCATATTGATTCAAAATCAGGTGGTGCTTGACATGTTCCTAACAGTCTAGGTTTTTTCAACAGGTATCTGGTACTGCCAATTAAGAACTGAAAAGCATTTTTGTTGAAGTGTTTAGAACTGTGGTTGTGAGGTTCTTACAGAGTTTGAGAAGGGATAGGCACGCTGTATTTTTCTTCTTCCACTTGCTTCCTGGTAACGCAAGAGGCACCACCAAAGAGAAAATTAGGACTGGCCATAAAACCTTTATAAATTGGGTACACTTGTCAAAAAAATAAGCACTGTAAAACTAATATACATGGCATTTTTAGTAAGTGATAGTCTTTCACTTATTGACATGTTCGTGTGTGTACAGTTAGCAAATATTTGGGCAGATTTCGAAATACTTAAAATCCACCTTTTGTTTCTGCCTGCAGAGCGGATTAGAAGAGGATCAATGGGCTCAAAAAAAAAAATTCAAACTCAAATGCATAGTTTCTTTAAGGAAATTTGCTAGGGCGAGGCAAAAAATTTACATTAAAGCTACCTGCATTAAAATAAATACATTGATCGAAAATCCGACAGGGCTCTTGAAATCAACTTCATCAGCTGGAAAATCTTTGTGTAGCGCCTTCCTGCAGGACCCTACTTTCGCACTAGCAAGCACGTGCCACACAATCTCGCATGCAGAGATAGGTGTTTTGAAGAGCATTGCCAATGCCCCGGCAGGGTAAATAACTTAATTTCAATTAAGGTAATAACAATGTCAGTGCTATATTGCTGGTGGCACTAAAATCCCTGGTTCCGTGCATTCCTCATTACATGAAATAAATTATTGTTCTGCAGGGGATACGATTTTTTTTTATCTGGGACACGTAGATACAAAACCATTAGGCACAATATATTTTATCAGATTCTTACATCTACTTCCATAGATTACAAAACCATTAGGCACAGTATATTTTATCAGATTCTTACATCTACTTTCATAGATTACAAAACGAAAAACACCCTCAACTGTGTGGCCAGCGCTATCAACTGTTGGGAGTGCCGAATGCCAAGGCTACATAGTTAATTTCAACTCACGTCTCGTTAATAAACGACCTGACACTCCCTGCCCCTTTATCTTAGTCTTTCAAGTTATTTTAAATCCCTGTTTTGTCACTGATTTTTTTATTACACTCTTCTTTTAACTCTTTTGTGTTTTTCGGTCTCCTGCTCTCGATTGCGGAAAAGTAAGAGCCTCACCAAAAATGAGCTGTGGTGGGCCCAACATGCAACAACGGGCTCAAATGATGCAACTGCTGGAATTCAAACAGTTAACCTGCAGGTCTTTGGGTAGAGTAAGGGGGTCTGGGGAGCGATTCATTGCACCTACCGTGGGGAGGTAAAACAATTATTTATGCCACCCCCTCCCTTCACTATGGCTTTGACACTCATTGAGTCTAAATGGTTGAATTCTGCACTCACCTCCTCATTGAGTGACACGGTCTTCGAGTGGCAGGTTGTCACAGTTGCATGATTCCACAGCAGCAAGTCATGCATTGGAGCCCCGACGATCTTACTTCGACCAATTACTACCGCTCTTTTTCCTGGGATTTGAATACCTAGGATAAAAAAAACAAAAATAAAAAAGTTTAGTAAAATAAGAGGATATGCATTAGAATTCCGAAATAAGTGCATCAAAAATGCGCCTCTGGCAATGTGCACTGCTACTATTAATGCAGTGACAAGCCCTAGTCTCAGGATCACGGGCAGCCATGAAAGGGACTGTGCACTAATATTTTTAAGGGGCACCATTTACAGAGCTTACAACTGTTATGAGTGCATACGAATACATCTTTGAAAGTAAAAATTGCACAAAATTGCTAAAGGAGGTCTTTTATAAAATAGTCTCGGAAAACCGAAATATCCCAAACTACAGTTAAAAGACTATGCTTCACTATTCATACTTCACCTGGTAAGATAACTTGGTCCATGCTTAGATTTACCAAGAAACGTGCACTTTGCAAGAAACTAAAGTTAAAAAACATTTATGTGAAGCATTCGTTATCTTACTAGCACACAAACACCATGTATTGGCCTAAAAATAATTCCAGGTTTTAATTTGGAAAAATGTATGGGTTTCGATTTGCATGCTACCCGCCGAAAGGTGCTTCAACACTTCATCAGGAGTACCAAGCGCTATATAAATGCAAGGCCTTCCCTCCTCCATCATTTTCAATCTAAACAACGGATTAGCATGTCCACTGCTCAAGTTAATTTCATATTTCCCTATACTAATTCACCACTAATCCTTTTTGGGTTCCGGAGTAGTGTGGCTACTCGCCGAAAAATAGCTTCGACACCTCCTATGGGGTAGTACGCGCTATATAAATGCAATTACAAATTTACAACAAGAGATAGGATACTACATCATATCAATGGGTGCTCAATAAAGTAACACATCTTTTCAACCCTATAAAGCACGGTGGAACCTTCCCCTAATCTAATGCCATCTCTTCTACAATAGTACGTCATGAACTTACACTTCTTGCAACTCCTCCTCCACAACCCGTCGGGCCACGTTCCCCCCTTCCTCCTGTACCAATTTATATGCCCCCGCCCCCTTTCCAACCCACTCCTCGGTGCAGGGGGGACTGCGTATGTCACTACACTTCACCAAGGTTGAATTGGAGCAGCGCCTGCAGGCACGGATTGGAGGATATCTCAGCGGAGCTAGTAACGTAAAATGGCTGATCAGCAGAGTACAACGTTTAAAGTCCTTACACGCCTGATGCACATAATACATGCAAGGCTATGCCACAAACTGTATCCACTGGGCAGAGCTGGTGGCACCTTTGAAAAATGGACCGCTATAAAAAAAAAAAATTGCCGTTCCAAAAGGTTGCCTCAGCAGGGCTTTCCTCCATCTGAAATACTATCCCGCCCACCATCAAGCAGAGGGTACCCAGAACCATCTCTACTTGACTAAGCACCTCCTTCCAAAATCTCTATACCAAACTGCAATCTCACAATAAGTGGGTCGTGCCTCTGTTTTAATCTTTGGAGTTTGAAGTACCAGCGCATTATGAACTGGAGGTTCAACACAGGGAAGGAAACTTCCCTTCACTACCGTTGCCTGGTTTCTTTGGGGATTCCGCCTTCCATTTCAGCATCCTATTGTGTCAGATATGCCCACCTACCCATAACTTTCTCATTGCTCAAGATAAAACAGTCTCGCAGAACCCTGGTCATCTCAAATCGAAGTATTTTTACACATGAATTTTTCGAGAGAGGCGAGCCATCAAATTGCTCATTCCCTAGTCTGGGGTTCCATGACCTAGTGTTTGGTTTGGGAATATTGAAGTCTGTCCTGTTCCGTAACATGAAAGGACCTTTCATCATCTGTCCCACGGCAAACCTCTCTTCCCCTGCCTCCCTCTTTCAAATGGATCTGCCTTTAAGTAATGCATGCTTTGCCTTGCTCTCAGCAATAGTTAAACCCGGACTGTTGAAAGCTCTAGTACACCTGCAAGAGGATGACCATTTATTTTTACGAACCATCTCATTTAGTTACTTCAACAGCTGATACGCTAAAAGACTTGCCACCCTGCAGAATTTGGCTGAGATGGCTATAGTCGCATGCTTAAGCGTCGATTTATATGTGTTCCAATTTATTTTGGAAAGAAGTCTTGTCCACAAAATAATTTTATATTGCTTGAATTATCTCGGCTGTATGTGCTGGGTCTATAATCATCCTGTGTCCTTTTCCCAACTTCTTCAGACCTTCGTCTGTCTCTTCCATCACATTTTATTTGCAGATCTCAGTAATCGGATATGAAGACTCATCCCACCCCCACCCCGCATGTGGGCTCCCCATAGCCTGTTCATAAGCTTTTTAGACAAGAAAAGATATTCCAGTCTAGTGCAGGTGTGTGAACGAAAGCAATAACCCCCCCCTCTCCTGGCTGCATGCATTGTTGGTATACTTCAAACCCTTGTTGCCCTTCTTGGTGAGCAGGGTCTCAGAATCCTTAATATGGCTTTTGAGCTCTGTTAAGTAGTGTACTGATCTATCCAAACCAGTCCCAAATTATGTTAAGATAATCACCCAATATCAGATTGCCCTCAGCACCCCTGTTGGAAGCTGGCTCTCCAACTGGTGCACTAAAACGAAGTACACTGTGTAGCGAGTCAAGGCGACGTTTATTGGTTTCCAGGGCTCTCTTCAAAAATCCCAAGTGCTCTATTTTGGGGTGGTTGTGGTCGAGCAGCTTAAGCTAATCAAAGAGAATGTTTGTCATTTGTTGTACACACAGTCAATAAATGGGACACACTCAGAAATCCAACTCCCTTCTTCTAGGTCATGGCATTTCCTTACCCATGAGGTCCTTTCAAAATGTGTTAAACCCTTAAATATTTCCCCCTTATTCCTTTCCTTCTTCAGAAAACTAAAATATTTTATATGTTTATTAGCATTCCTGACTACAAAATTAGTGTTCAGTTATTTAAAATATTTTAGGAAATGGATTAGAAGAATCAGAATGTTTCACTATAGAGATGTTCAAAGGATCTGAAACTTCATGTTGCCCTCCCAATACTTGGGAGCGCAAGTTCTCTACCTATGAAGCGGCAGCCTTATTTCGGCGGGAAAACAAGGTTTTGCTCACCTGTCTGTCTGATAAGTTCCATACATCCTTTCGGGGTGCAGGGGATGAAACAGTCTCCGAGGTCTCCTCTGGCAAGTTTCCCGGCATTAATGCTTGTTAAGCTAAATTAGAAAGCCGAAAGAAAACATTTTAAATACTTCCATAAGTCGAATTTCTTCATGGAAATATCAGCAATGTTAATAGCTATATGACAAGCCAACTAGTGCAAGGAAGAAGGGCGAGAGTTACTTAGAAATTAAGTACTTAATATATCACACACACACAAAAAAAAAACAATGGCGCGCAATGTCAGTGCTGGTTCTGTGACAACATATCTGTAGCAGGAGCTAACAGATTTCTTTACAGAAAATATATCAAATAAAGGGTGACCACTGATTTCCGTTGAAGAAAAGTTTGTGCATGGTTGGGTCTGCAAACAAGAAGGGATCATTTACCCATCAACATCTTTGTTGGGGGAGACCGCATTAGTCACTCGCTCTGTATCCATAGGATTATCCGAATCCAATGGCAACTGGACAATTAACCCATGAACAGTAGAATCTTCATTCAAAGATGTGATGCACTTCAGCACCTACCATGGAAACATTTTTTTAAAAAATAGTTAAAAAAACAAAACAAAAACATGAACATATTTTGTATCAATACAATTCTAAAACTATAAAGAAAAATCGTATTTTTGCAAAAATAATAAGGCAATCCAATATCATTTTCCCTTTAATCAATAAACCTGTAAAAACTACTACTACCATCCTTATTACTTGGACCTGAAACTTTAAGAACACCAAATACAAGCCTTGTTAATCTTGAAATACATTAAAATACAACTTCTACAACTTGCAAGTTTAAGGAGCTATGGTTCGACACAACGCAGTTCACCATTTAACATGTTACATTCCTAATGTCAATATTGCAGGAAATTTGAAACTACTAATGTAACATTCAGCTATATATTATATTGAGTTTCGCATTAGTAATTTATCAGCAAGCACCACAACTAGATAAGACAAAACAAAATTATGCCGGGAAGTGGGTTCAGTATGTCTTGCCATTGATATAGACTGGTAAGCCTTAGATGAAGGACTTGCCTCCTGAGGACCATGGGGAATGGCAACACTCAGGATCTTTAATGGTGGTGTTTCAGGACCTATTGTTAATTGTGTGGCACACCTGTAATCTTGCCCCATGAACCCATCTTTTGGACATTGCCAAGGCTTGATATAAGTGACGTGTTGTAGCCGTAGAAAAACTAATTTATAAAAACAACAAGAGCATCAATAAAACAGAACAACATTTTTAAATAAAGAAGAAAGGTTTTTGAAGGAAAATTATAAGATAACTTGGGGGAAAAGATGAACCTCAAACCTTGATTATTTTCAGTGTTCAATATACTGTTCACCTTCACTTACATTTGCTACTTACACACAGACCCAAAAGGACTTTACAAACACACATTCTAGAAAAGGAATGAAGGCAAGTTTGAAAGAGAACCTTTTGTCTCTCTTGCTAACCACAAAGCAGAATATGAATTTTGAGATAATGTACTATATATTACATGTCACACAATGAATCAACACCTACCTCTGTTTCTGTTGCAGTCTTTGGCAGTTTCACATGGTTAGCATTGATTCCGATCTACAAATAAAACAATCTTGATTGAAAATTCAAATACAAGTACCATAAGCATCACAAGCATGGAGCAAGTAGATCTTTTAAGTGCTCCTAAATCAAAGTGTGCCTCCACCCTTTAATCCTAAAAAGAAAGAGGTCCTGTTCGCAGGCGGCACACTGTATTAATAATACAATTACATTTAAAAACACACAGGTATGAATAACTTATCGGCAGATAATAAGTCTTTCCACCCCTTTTTGTACTCGTCGTTTAACAGCACTATACTGATTTACAGTCTGGTTAACAGAATACCTTTACATACATGCCAACATGATTGTCAAGCTTCCTTCCCAACTACAAACATATCTTTTGGGGAAAACAATGCTTAAAACTCCCCCCCTGGTCATTCCCACTCCTTTCTACTACCTTTTTTTCAAATTGGTAAATGGAGCAGTACATTTCATTCAACTGAACACAAAGTTTTTTGTTTTTTTTCGAAAACACAAACGTTGGATATAATGTGATCGCAAGATGTTACACTGTCATGCGCAGTAAAGGTTGGAGACGGGCAGAATCCGGAATTGCGATCATGAAATGTTTCCCTGGCTCTGCTTTTATCGGCAGTCTCCCAAAAAAACAAGCATTTGCAATGCAATCAGTCTCACCTTTGGGACCTTATATGTATTTAGCTATGCAGCACATTAGCTTGGGTGCTGAAACATCTACTGTTCTTGAATGTGGATGAAGGTAAGCACCAAACTGCGTGACACGCCTGGTATGGGAACAGAGAAATATTGCCTTTCAGCGGAAAATTGTATAGTTCAAAGATCTGTTTTGAATCTAAAATCAGGGCATTTCAGTGGTCATATCACTGAAAATACAAGATTTGGAAAAAATATTGTTGTCTACAGGTGCTCGTGGAAGACAATTTCTATGGACTGGAATCTAAAGAATGCTAAAGTAATTCTGGTATTTTATCTACCTCTGCTGGTCGTTTTTCATCAAGACAGTTAGATAGAGGCAGTTGAACAAAAAAAAGTCTAAGCGGAAGCAGACAAGTCCTAGGGCTGATCTCCAGAGCCCACAAAGAACAAAGTAAAAACTAAAGTACATACTAAAAGTATATACAAGAGGTCTTGAATGCTCGACCTAAACCCCCCCCCCCCCCCAAAAAACGTTTTTTTTTTTTTTTTTTTAAGTGCTGCTTAAGATCCCGTGCCCCATGGCATCTTCACCGGTAAGCGGCTAAAAATGCGACATTAAGTCCTTGATTACGAGTGCCTTGAAAAATGGACACCCCAGTTTCTTCAGATGACTCAATCAGGGATGGGGGGAGGGGGGGGATTTGTCAAACTCCTCCGAGTGTTCTACAAGTATTTATCGAGAGATCAAAGGAAATGGCTGTGAAATGCAAATGTTGGAGCAGTAATCACTAAAATGTTCATGTTATTCTCCATTTCGTTCAATATATTTTTATTTGGCGAATTTTGCCATAAAAAGTGCCACAATACAACATACAATTTAAAGGGCAGTTATACAATCAGCACAACCATAAAACTGTATAAAATTCAATAAAATCTTGGTCAAAAGTACAGTGGAAGAATGCCGCTCTATAAAAGAGTTCTCAATTCATCACCAAGTAGAAAAAGAGTCACATGCACATATACATTTCTCCGTCCGATCTTCCAGAATTCAAGAATATTCACAAGTCATATTAAAAATCATTTTCCTATCCCATACCCATTTCAAATTGTATTGCCAGTTCATTCATCGACTTCTGTATTGCAATTAAAAATCTTCCGATTGCTCATGACACATTAAAAAAACGCTCTATTTAAACAGGGAAAAGTCACAACTACTGTTGGTTATGGCACGTGATAACAAATACCCCTGGGATGTCGCTATTCGGCAGGTGCAATGCATAAGGAGGCACTCTAAACTGAGGCCCGTTAAGAAAAGAAAAAAAAATACATATAAACTCAAAGAGGTAGGTATGTTAAGGATGGGTGTGGGAGGGCGATGGTATGCTTAGACCATCGCTCTTTGGTCATGCCCTAGGGGATAAAGTAACAGTCACCTGAACAGACTATCAAATGCACATCACGAAAAGCATCACCAGATAGAAGTCAATAACAAACGTCTTACCAGTCGAAAATGAAGGCTTTTGTTCGCAACGAAAGAACCAAACCTGAAGCCCTCAGGGCTCCACAAGAATAAGTTTAAATAAAAAATAAAAAAAAGTCAGCTAAAAGCAATGTCTCTGCAAGGGCTTTAAGTTGGATGAAAAAAACTGAGGGCGGGATCTCTCAAAGGGACGTGGCTAATGTCTTTAGGGCGGGGCATAAAAAGTAAGCTAAAAATCTGTGCTTAGCATAGTGTGTTGCCCGACTTGTAATTTTCTGCTTCTGTCATTGCATCCAGATATATAATACAAGTAAAATGACATCTACAACAAGCCAGGACTATTGGCTGTGTCAACAACTATGGCTTCGTTGTATAAAATATTGAAATTGCTTCAGTTCTGAAATGACTATGAAAGAACTATACCTAGTCACTTTAAATTTATACCAAAGGCAGTAAAGAGTGGGACCGCTACAGAGTTCAGATTTATTTTTTCACCCTGAGGGTGAGGGCAAAACTGGAGAGCCCGATAGGGACCAGTTTCAGCACCTGCTTTTTAAAACTGCCAGTGCTGAGAACCAGCAAGACCCGGCCCACTTAAAGGCCTGGTCTCGGATTCTCATATGGTTTTGAAAATCTACAACTTGGCAAGAAGGCGGAGTGAGGACAGGCGATCCTTACCTCAGCGGCAGCTTTCAGCTTCATACTTATGTAGAGATTGGAGTCATCGCGATCCCCGACCTGCAGGGATAAACCAGTTTGTCACATATGATGTCACCACACCAGGCAGAACAACTCTATCTAGCTCCTAACACTAGACTTGCATGATGCGTTCCTTCGGTACAGTCTATATCTAGTTAACTTATCCCTTTCACGGACAACCATGGCCGTTACTAACATTTTCCTTTTTTTATTCCAGAAATATGAACAGCTTTATTTTTACTATACACACATTCTTACATTTTCATCACCGAGATCAGTTTGACTAAACGCTCAGCTACACAGGTGTGCTACAAGGACCATAAACAGGAAATTGCATTATATATACACACACACGCACACCTGGGACCCACGAATTGTGAGGGGGCATTAGAAGGGGGTGTGGAGTCAGGAAAGGCAGAGTTTTGTGGGGGCGGAGTTAGGGACTTTCAGCTTTAGGTCTGCAAGTGCACATGCGTTACATATATTATTTGTTTCCCCAACTGTGCACAGAAATAAACTGAAAGGGAAAATACTTATTTAACGATACTTCGCTTCCCTTCATGGTCGTCAATACACCACATTTAGATACTAAGGTGTTAGAGCACCTGCTCTAGAGATGCGGGCATGTCCAGCAGGTGCCAGAGTATCACACTGGTAAGATAACTCAAGTGGTAATGTCCTGGGCACAGAGACCCACTCGGGAACATCCACTCTACTCATAATGCTACAGCATCCCAGAACATTTCTATATAATCTAAGGCAGTGCTTAAAAATAAGGCCATCTTGACTCACGCCATCAACAGGGCAATACCAACACTGCCAGTGTTACATCACCAAAGATAATGTACTATTTTCCCTACCTGCTACTGAGAAAAAGCACAACTACACTCGGAAACATTCTACAGGCTTTAGTTAGTTGTTAATCCTCCCAATTGTAAAGGCCTAGTTAAAGGCATTTTTTAACTGATTTGTCTTAGTTACTTGAAAATGCTTTCTTTAGTTCTAGGGATGCTATAGTTATAGGAGATTACTGGATTTCTGAGTAGTGGGACTACAGTTGAGATATCCCTAGTGGAAGATCATGCTTGTCAAGAGCATCGGTAATTAAAGAGTACAAATAGTCCAGGGGTTCAATGTGTATAAGTGGCAAAGACGATGGACAACGTTTTATAGGAGACAAAAGCCATACTCTGAAGTGCTCTTCTGCTGCACTTAAAGGTGGGGATTGTGCACTCTAGGCAATGGGGTCTGAGGATTCCATGCAAGTGATGTTTACAGTATCTGACTGATTTGTGTTCCTGTAGTAGGCCCTTAGCCACAGCAAGTTAGAAGTCAAATATCTGCAGTAGAGGTCATTTGAAAGGGGCTGGGCTGGGCTAGTTTAGTCTGACATCCGGTTACAATACTGTTGCAAGAGTTGTAGTGCTTTCTTCACAACCTTGTGCAGGTGTAAACTGCCAGGATCTCAGTTATAGTTGACACTGTAATTAATTATTGTTTAGTTTTATTCCAGATGTCACATTCGCATAGGTTATTAACTTCCATAACACTGTACTGTTAATGTGTCATTACAACCTTTGGGTAGTCTCCATTTTGAATATGCCAATTGACCTTTATTTATAAGGAGGTTTAAATCACTATTACCAACTTCCATCCCAGGTGACAAGGATTAGTAGCATTACGTCGCTCTGTACGTCCCCGTTTATGTAGGGTCACTGGCCTTTTGGCCAGACCTGCACACGCAAGAACTGACCGTTTTTGTTTCTTTAAAAGGAGTTTACAGTTACCAACTTCAGTTCCAGGTGTTAACGCTATGGACGGATTACGTCTATGTTGAACATCTGTTTTTTTTTTAAAATAACGCAGTTTTTCTTGGGGGTCTTAGGCTATAAGGAACTGCCTCACAAATTATAAGGCTGACAAAACAAGTAATAAGAGGTGGACAAAGGATAGCATGTAGACAGTTTTGATATACTGTACCCAGCACAAAAGTGAGGTGTGTTCTCATTGCTTTTATGTTTCTTTCTCTAACCGTTCGCATAAAAAAAAAAAAACACCACTCCCCCGGGGAACTGTAAGTGACTGTGCTTGCTATATAACACATACGATTACAGGGAATTGTTCTGATTTCTAGACCAGGGATCTGTTCTAGGTCCTGACGAAAGACACATGACCCTACTGAGCAAGAACGGCTGAGATATGTACACCGTGATTTTTGTGGGATGTGAGGGATCATTATTTCGTCCCCTTTTACACCCCTTTCTGTTTTTAACCTTATCTCAACCACTGTAGTGTATTAAAATAGGCTATTAGAAGTCAGAGAGAATTGTAACTTTTTTTGCAGATCCAGTCTAATACAATTTGAAAATGCCCCATTCCTGGTGGAGGTTTGACCTACCCAGAACATAGGTGTTCGTAGTAGTGACCCGATGATGAAACATGCCACCAGGATACATCGGTGGTGATGAAATATGCCACTGTAATTGTGGGTAGGGTCTCTTAGAAACTGTGTCAGACTTCCAATTCTAATTGGCCTGTTCAGGTTACACTCCCTTGGTTTTCTAATTCGGTCTCTAGAAGCGGAGTGGACACACCTCCACTGCTCCCTCCCCCTTTTCTGTAATATTTGAGGCATCCAAAAATAGTAAGCATTTCAAGCCAGAGTCCGGCACTCCGTCCAAGCTCTGTGCTGCAAACATTACAAGAAACTTTTTTTTATTTTTATTTTTAATTGTTTGATTTTGCCATTTTCCGTTTGCTTTCTTTTTGCAAAGAACAGGACTGCCTAGATTGCACTCTTCCTACTTAATGTCCCTCTTTGATTAGCATGATTTCATGTTGACATATGTACCTTATCTGTGTAACTATGGGACATAGCAGCAGAATTAACCAATTGGAGTCACAATTGTTTGTGTAAATCTGCACCAGCAGTTTTACACTCGTGTGGGTGCAGATATTTGAATTTTAAAATTCTAACTTTTCCAAGTGTACTACTGAAAACCGGTAATAGTTGCTAGTGTTCAGAGGGTATACCAGGAAATGTTGCTAATTCCTACTCATCCCTATGTAAAGGCAGTTCTCGTGCTGAACTGCATGTGCAGTATGTGTGTGTGTGTGCGCAAAAATGCCGTTTTAGTTATTAAGAAACATAGTGCGCGCAGCTACGCCAGGGGGTTTCCAACCAACTCTGGCAAGGAAATTATATGTACAGATCAGATTTGGGACTCTACCGCTCCGTGCCTTTTCGAATAAATGGTCCAAAAATCTACCTGGAAGGTGCCCTACCTGTAATTATACAGAAGAGACAGTTACGTGTCCTTTTTTTATGCCCTGGCTATAAATTGCCTAGACAGCGCTGGCTTATTCAACTTTGCAGGAATCTAGGCTTTGTACAGGGTGCAGAGGCATTTAGAGTCCTAAAGTGAGACACTCATGCCACCATGGTCTTTGCTGTATCTCGTTTTCTTTTTACTTCAATGTGACATTGGATTTTTTTTAAACCAGCCATTATGACCCTAGCAACTTGCATGGTTTGAAATCTTTCCTCATTTTTCTATATATTCCTTCTTAAAGTTTTAATGAAAATATCTGTTGAAATAAGTTTTTAAACCCCCGACTACACTGTACCATACATGTTCCTGTACTAGTGATTCCCTAGCAGTCTGAGTTGGAATAGACGAGATGTGACTTGCCTAGGCGTATCCCCTGGAAGATCCCAAAATGCACTTTATTATTGCAAAATGTATCTGAACTAATTCTATGGTTATGTATTATTTATGGTTCACTGGTGTATACTCCCTTGGAAGAAATGTTATGACTAACCTTTATGGTCCATGAGACCAAAATAAAGTTATTGAATAGAATGGAATTTCAAACTTTTCCAAGTGCATTACTGAAAACCGGTAATAGTTGCTAGTGTTCAGAGGGTATACCAGGAAATGTTTTGCCAATTCCTACTTATCCCTCTGTAAAGGCCGTTCTCGTGTTGAACTGCATGTGCGGTATTGGTGTCTGTGCAAAAATGCCTTCTTTTATTATTAAGAAACTTCTAGTGCGTGCAGCTACCCCAGGGGGTTTCGCGCGCAGAGCAGAAGTAAGGGGGTTTCTGACTAGGGCCCTCAGAGCCAGGGAAGAGGTTAGACACTGATCCACACAGAGCTGCAGGTAAAAGTTATGACCATGGCTGCACCCAGTGATGCCGCAGATAAGAGATAATGGCAAAATAGATCTGAGAAGGATTTCCAGGTAAAGTCAACTGCCCTGGCAGATTTGGGGCTTTAAGTCCCAGTGCCCATAAAGCAATAAGAGCATGAAACAAGGATCCTTCCCTTGGTTTCAACAGGCATGTTTTACATGCAAGGCAGTTGTGGGGAAGAACAACAATGAAGCCGGAAATGGCAAAATGACAGCCCCTCATTTGTCCATTTTGATTTTCCTCTACAATTTGGGGGAGCATTCCCTCTTCCCCAGGAGCTACATAAATGTTGAAGAGGTTTTGGGTAGTTACTTGTAACCTTAAAATATGCTGACTAGTTTACCCACCCAATGGTTTATGCTTTGAATTTGATAGTGTCTCAGAGTTGTTTGGTGAGACACAGGCCTGCACCGTGAAGCCACACATCCTGTCATTTTGGCACAAGCCACACGCTATTAATTTACAACACAGGAAACAATCACACAAGGCTCAATTTTAACCAAATGCTAATATGAGACTACCCAAACGGATACACAATAAATATCCATGTATAAAGGGGTAAAGTCATCTCCCAGAATTGAAATGTCAGTAATAAAGCAAATATACCTGCAAAATTGCCAGACCTGGCCGGAAATCAGGTGCTTGCTCCTTCAGCGACGAGACTTCCTTTTTGAGTCGTTCCCTCACAAGGCTGGAAAAAAATGACTGTTTAAAACAAGTGTATGCCTTGTATTGTCACATGCTTGTTGGTGAGGTGTATACTCATGACTAAAGATCAATGCTTAGTATAGAGTTTAAGTAGACAGTATCTAAAGGTTCATATACGGCATGACAGACTTTCTTCACTTGTCATTGCTCAATCATTAGAATTTTAAAAATAAACCCAAAAGATGGGTCCCCTGTAACATTAATGCCCGATTCTAATGCTTGTAACCCATTTGCTAAATTGCTGACAACACCCCATCAGACAAATATATACTGTTGGTACAAATTCTATGAACTCTATTGACACCGCCAATGAACAACTGACTTAGAAAGGGCTCGTCGGAATTTGGTTCTGACCTACACTTAGGTGCCCCTTCTGAATGGGCAAAAAAAAAAAAAAAAAGCTATGCTTCTCCGATGGGCTCAAAGGAGAGGAAAAACGTGTGCCAGGGTCTGCTTTCAGGTTAGCATCAGCCGATTTTGTATAGCATCAGAAAGAAACAAGCATTTGCAATGCAATAGGTTTGCATTTTTCAAAGTTAGAGCTATTTGTGCTGTAAAATATACTGCTTTTCACCTAGGGCAGGTATGTATGAATGCGAGTACGGGTAAATATATGAATGGAATTTTATGGAAAATGTTGGGAAAATGCATTAAGATGCAAAAAAAAGCTTCACTCTTGGTATAAAATAGCCCACTCACCAACAAACATTTTCTGAAGAGTGCTCAATGTGTCCTGAAAAGTTGATAATGGAAAGTTGGCCACTATACATCTCCTCAAACCATGATTTCCAAATAATGTAACTCAAAGCTCCGATATAATCAAATGCATTAACCTGAAAACACTTACAAATGTCTAAGAAATATTTGCGTTTGAGATGTATTTGAGCATTTTTTTTCTTGATATTCCTTGTGTGATTTAGGTGCACATCTTGTGAATGATCGGCTCGTGCTTTGACTTTTAGGGTCACGCTAGACGCCTGCATCAGCTCTCTTCGTGAATCAGGGTAGGATACAGCATGGTCCCACCACCGACCCTAAACTAGACATAGGTAGACCTGAGGAAAGCAGTATCTGCAAGCAAAGCCGCATGAGCCTTACAGAAAAATGAAACTCGTATTCATTAAAATATACCAAAAACAAAGAACGAGGCGACTACTTCGGATAGTTTGCAATGAGAACATTCAAACACTGAGTAATCAACACAAGTTGCAAATCGTGTTATGTGAAATCTGCGGAGAAAGAAGCAGCTGCTACACAACGCTCTGTATCATGAGACAATATGAAGCAGACAAGATCGATGACTTGACAATTCAGCGACTACAAAATATTCACACAACATAGATATCCCCTACACAATAAAGAATTGCCAACCATCCGCCTTTAGATTAAAATACAAAATGTATAGCAATAGTATTTATACTAAGCATCTGCAATGGGTCTTGCCATTTGTGAAAGTTAAAACTATTGGCATTACTAATGGTAATGTATTTAAATTATGTTTTTTTGTTTGAAGTAGAGTAAATGAACAGGTAAAGCAGGGGACTTCGGAACAGAATTGAAAGCCTCACGGAGAGCATGCCTTGTGCTGGGGAACGGTGCGCCGCTTCTCCCGGAGGTATACTTGTTTACAGGAAACCTTCGCAAACACGAACGTATCAAAAACATAACTCTTGTGGTATAATAGGAGGCATTTAATGATTACTTTAAGCTCCCCGCATTTTAAATCTCCTTATGGGGACTCTAAGTATCCTAGGAGTGTCACCAGTTTGCAATATAAATAAGGTATTTTGGCCCGATCGTTTTTTATTTTTTATTTAGGGTTTAGTATGTACATGGCCGTGAGATAATCAGCCTCCTGGGGATTGTAAGCTGCATAAAAATAGATAATGACTCCGATCCGGGGACGAAAGCGAAGCGATTTTCGCGCCATTAACGAATAAGGGGCAGAGCAACCAACATTTCAAGCAGACGAGGCCGAAAGTGGCACTCTTATTAAATAAAGGTGCGCAGCCATGCTGTGTCGGGGGGTGGGAGGGGTATGCTTTGGAGTTAAGCCATCAAGGTGAGCAGTAGAAAACGGGCTTTATTTCGGGTCAGGCTCATATTCTGTAGCATGCTATCCCCAGAGCGGGAGGATGTGGTGCAGGAGACAGAGCAGCCGAGCTGGGGATAGTGTACGCGCCTCAGCATCAGCTCACCATCTTGGGATCTGTTGGCAAACAACGTATGAGCGGAAAACAGGCAGAGTTTAATGCCCATATCCTGAATATTCAGTCAGGTTTGACTTCACCAGTGATCTTTGGAAATAAAAGTCATTGGACGTTTCTTCAAGTTTGTTCACTTGTGTAGAAGTGAGAACGAATTGAGACATTGAAGGTTCATTGTATTAAGATCTGTGCGATTTTGAATAATCAGTATATTCGTTGTTTTCAAATTTATGTACACCGATTCAGTGATGTGTAGTAGTGCTCTTAGTAGTCTTGGATACTTATCCCGGGTTTTTCTTTCAATTTGAACGAGGTGGCTGGCAGAGCCACTCACTAGGTGCACACTTTATTCCATGAACTTTGGATAACTTGTTGATTATGTTTAAGTTCAATTGAGTGCATTCTAGCCATATCTATATTATTGCATATCCTGAATACAGCATGTCTCTAAGAGACAGCGCAACCGCTTCATAGGCGAGACCTAAAAAGGAGTGATGACAGCCTCTGTTGGTCTCATCATTTTCCGTTATGACATGCATCACCATGCATGGAGGAGCCTACAGAACGACGCATGAGCCATTTTTTTGGCCAATCTGAGAAGGCAGATAAAACTTCTACTATATCAAAATTTTATTTAACATGAACTGAAGCACTTTCTTTTGGCGGAGCACCAGGCAACAAATGACAGATCACTCCCCCAATAAAAAGAGAAGGAAATGCCCACGCGGGGTGGGCGAACTTACCGATAATGGCAAAAGTACCTCTCGAAAAGTAAGCAGTGGAAGGATACAAGTCGAAAGAATGGTAAAGAGGCAATACTCCAGAGGGTGGACAACAAAAGAAGAGGAAGGGAAAGAGATGAAAGTCTTAGAGAGGATGAAGCTAGACAGTGGAACCCTATAAACCACAGCACATGACCCGCTAAACTTATGTCATCATATTCATATAATCTGGAACTACCCAGAAATCCGTGTGCACACTGTAAAGCACCCAGTGTCACAATGCAATCCCAATACAGGAATATCACAGTTTCAAAAAGAAAGCAAAAAGGTGCACCACTAAAAGCCAAGACAAGGAAATAATTTTTTGATCCGTGTCCACAAATGTATTTCTCAAAGTTCTTCTTTTATTTGATACAGGTTTAAAACACAATCAACATGATCTAAAACAGCCCAGCTTTCTTTTTTTAAAGAGATTAAATTCATCAAATAAGAAGCAAGCAAATAAGAGTGATAATAAAAGTAAAGCAGGGACCAGACTGAGCTGATCTCATTTTTGGTATAGCCCACAAAAGGTATTTTGCAACCAACCTTTAAAAGCTGGCTACTAGGCAAGATCAAAAAAGATACTAGAGAAAAAAAAAAATAACAGCGCTGTTGAAAACACCCTCCAGAAACAAGAGCAATTTGCCACCTAAACCCAGGAACTAATTACAGTTCCTAGCATGCGATTATATATTTTATATTTCTTTTTTTAATCCGTGAACAATTTGCAAGAGCAGACATTTACACCCTTAAATATTTTTTTTGTGCAAAGTCAGATGGCACTATCTAATGCCCACTCCCATCAAGCCATTTAAACTTGAAACACTAACACACTAGCCAGCCCATTCCGACGTTGTACCACACTGTTTCTTAGGGCCTTGTACCGTAAATTAGTAAAATTAATAGTAAACATATTTCAGTGAATCATGTTTATTTACCTATGCAGATGCTCAAATTATTTTCAAAGTCCTATGGGTTAGAAATTGAATTGATTTGGAGCAGTGTTGTAAAACTGATCTTGGGCAGCACTGAACCGATTCCTTTTGTGGTTTGTTACATGTTCGTGTTGTGGCATCATAGTGCAGGTAAAAGTAGTTTCTTGGCACTGCAAAAAGTTGTTCAATCACTTCCTAACAGAGTATGTTGTGTCACAGTGTCTCTGATGACCAACAGATCACCACAGACAACAGGCGACCATTGGCCATAAACAGGTCTAAAACTCAAATCACACAACCATAAACTCATACTGGTCATTCAAATGGACAAGAGGAGTCAGCAATACTAACTAAGCGTCTGTATCGACCAAATGAATCTTAGAAGTAGCACAACAGTGATCCACCAACCACAGTTTAATAAGGGTGCTTGATTCTAAGACATCTTCCTGTTCCGGGTCAAAAAGGACTGTAGCAGCACCTGCTAGGGCAATCCCACACACACACACACGAGGATTTCGAGCTGCACTGTCGGCTTTCCAGAACAAAGACTCCCGCTAAAAATCGCAGTTATAGGCCAAGATGGTGACTATACCTTTCAGTCAGCTCTCCGAACAATAAAACCAGCTGGTGAAGAAGGGTGAGTGACTCTACTTACCTTTCATAATTGTACACACAGCTTCCTGAAATCGGAGACGGCCGAATCTTTTAGTCTTGATGAAAGCCGATCGACTCACAGGGGCAACATAGGTTGAAACATGTAGACCGACCTCTCATTAAATGCAATGGACCAATAAAGTATCCATATAAAGCCTGATCGCCTTATTTTAACATTATCCCTCCCCTGTAACAAAGATAACTCACACAGGAGAGCAGATAATTTGAATTTTTTATATTTTCATCCGATCGCACTTTTTCTACTCACAACTGCCGTACACCAGGCAGTCTCCCTCCTGGTGGAGGATAATGGAACACATGGAGAACGGGACACTTCAGTGCTAAGACCCAATGTTGATACATTCTACCTAAATATACAAGCGGAGAACCAAGATATACTGTCATTGTGATAGTGTGGTTGAGGGTCTCCACAATTTAAGAGACCCTGGAAAACAAACTACGCGATTAATTCATCCTGTTTACAACTTGATTCTAGGACATAGCCAACACCATATTCAACAAGAAATCTGCAATTCCAACACTACTGCTATACCAACCAGAGAGAGAATCACATGAAGGAGTCCTAGGAGAAAACAGTGATCATCAAGGGGAATATTCAGACTGCTTCTGAATGCCACCTTTGCCTGAAAAGAACTAACCTCAATCACAGACAACAAATACTACCTGGAATCATCAACCTGAACCTTAAACGTCCCAAGGTAAAATTTCCACCAACAGGTCCTACAATGTGTATACTACTAGACCCTAGAAAGACACGGGACCTAAACCCTCTCCAAGTAACCCTCACAGCTCTGTTTAAGCTCCAAACCATGGCAGGCCTATAAAGAAATTGACAGTGGCCTCCATCATAACCACATTGAAAAAGGGGGGGCACGGATGTGAAACTATGGAAAAAAAACAAAAAACATAAGCCACGAAAAACAATATAGAAAAATGTGCAACCAGAATTAAAAACTTCAGTTTCAAATATAATACTGAATAACCGGGACAGATATCAAGACAGGCAGAAGTCCCTATGACTAGTCTCAATCCACAGTTTATGTACCTCACTAAAGAGATGTCCAGAATACTTTCTCTATTCCTTTCCCCAGCATCCACTTCACGTGGCACAGAACATATTCAGCCCTTATGCAATGCTTTGGTAGACCACTTTGTAGTGATTGAGTCAGGTACAAGTGATGAGTTTCAGGTAGCTTTATTCAAGATGATACAACAGACCCCACCAGGAGCAGCCAGCATGCTGCCCAGCCCAGTCAACTGTGAACAATTGACTCATAACATTCTATGACATGTCATCACAGTAAGATTCTACAGGCAGGGCATGAATAGCATTGAACTCAGGATATAACATATCCCCTTTCTCCCAAATAAACAAAAGAACAATAATGAAAAAAGAAGAAAGATTAAGAGGAGAGGAAATAAGAACCACGAACCAATGAAAGAAGAGCCCAACCGAAAAGGATGAGAGGAGCAAAGAAGAGAGGAAAACAAAAACATAAGAACCATCCTCCCTTCAATACACAAAAGCAAGAAAAAACAGTCAGAAAAGAGGAGAAGAGGAAGCATGAACGACTGCCCCAAAACACACACACTGGCCAGAACGGGAATGTAAGGAGGCTGAAAAATGAAAAACCAACAGAGCAAGAAGACACGACAGAAAAGCAGGGGAAAGATCAGAAGCCACACGAGACACCATGAGAAAACATCACCAATAGAACAGAATGAGAAAAGAAAACAAGAAAGATGAGGAAAAGTATAAGGATATTCCTCACCCAAGAGGAACACTACATTAATTTTTCATTTTGTATTGATGATAAAGACAACAATGTAGATATGATATTCAATATAATAACAACACAAGATTGGGAGGACTATAGCCCAATAGCAACCCTTAAAAATACAAGGGATTATAGAAGTAACAGATGGGACTAAGACCCATAGAAACAATAGTCCTTGAAATGTGGACATCTTGAAAACTAAGAGGTTGAGTGATGTCAAAAAACAGATATGGGTAGGAACCATATGATAATGCGAAAGGGACTAAAACCCTCGCATAGCTCCAAGAAGGAAGACAGACTAAAATTGTGCACATGTGAGACGTATACAAAATAAACAGATATGGATAGGAACCCATATGATAATTTTGCAAAACTGAAACGGGTAGGAACCCATATTATGATGCGAAAAGCACTGAAAACCTTGCATAAAGACACACCCCGTGGAGAGGTACAAACAATGTGCACTGAGCAAATGGAATAGAACCCATGCGAGACACCTCGAGTGGAGGTAAAACGTTGGGCACCAGTAGTGCACTGTAGCAACAGGACTGGAACCCGTGTGACACCTCGTGTGGAGGTGAAAACATTCTGCACTGCAACTGTAGCAATGGAATGAGAACCATGCTATTCACCTCGTGTAAAGGTGAAGACAATGTGCACCGTAACAAAGGGAAAAATAACCCAAAGAACACACCTCGTAAAGAGGTCAAAGGACCGTAACCTATGCAACATACCAGTGTAGGGCAATGTGTGCAAGAAAGAACATGTGGGTGGGAACCCATGACTTGTTCTTGTATTGAGGAAACGCTGTGCATACATGTAAAAGAAAATAGTAAATTAGCTCTTTAGACGAGCAAGGCATACCACAAATGAGTACTTATCTAATTGTGAGTACTAAAAACACTAGAAAAGATGCACTGTCCCAAGAAAACAATAAGTTAAAATAAATGAAGTAGTCACCGTGGTCAAGAAACAGCTGAAGCTTGCAAAATGTGGGTTGCAGGCAGGGAAAGAAAGAGTACTTTGATTTTCGAAGATTGACCTTTGAAATTACTTACAGTTCATCCCATGTCAAATGAGGACATTGTTTAAGTAGTGACTCGCCGACAAATTGCTTAAAATCATGAAAACCGTGATATGTGTAAAGCTACATCTGTTGCCAAACTACATGAAGTCTTAACTGGTGTGCGTGTCACAGTTGAAGCAGTACACAGGAGAAGTGGTGGTAAACAGGGTCTTTGAAGACATGGTTGGCAAAATTCGAACGAGAAGAGAATAACGCCACCAATCACAAGATGGAGTCACGTTGCAGACGCCCTGCAGGATGGTTAACGGCCCGTCTGAGCATGCACCATGAAGAAACAGCAGAGGACACAGAACACGGAGGAAGTCACAAGGATACACGCAGTCTTGAAGATGCAGGTAAGGCTATTTGCACAAAGAGAGCACGCTGTTAGTTTATTTCGAAATTGAAGAAGGCGGTTTTCAAACGCCCATTTCCCAGGTGTCTCAAAACGTACAACAATGACGGACAAAATGTGCCTCACCATCTGGGCCGCTGAGCACTGCCGGTTCCATAATGTAAACGTCCACTGGCACCAATTTGAAAAGACCAAATGTCCGACTGCAGAGCTATTGCACTATGTGTGCTCGCAATCGTGCACTCCTAAACCAGACAGTCTCTGCACCTGACGGGCACTAATTAACTACTTGACAGACATGGTCCTCACACTTGGGAAAGTCTTAAGACCCAGTGAAACACTTCCCAAATGTTTTATTGTGCAGTAGAGCACTCTCCCCTGGCAAATACATAAAGTGGCAGAAAAGTTGATTCTTGAAGTGATTTATAAGTAGCGGGGACTGAGAGGCAGGTTCAGAAGATGCGTGCAAGAGCACAGAGACAGGCTCACCCGCACCTAGTCTGAAACACACGCCTCAGGCGGTAGATAGGGTCCCTTAAAAAGTAGAAGTACCTTGAATAAGCCAGTCACTTGGAGGCGTAGCAACTGTGGTTACAGTGCAGGAAGAGTGGAACAGGAAAATGTAGGATTGTAGAAACACCTAGGCTGGTGCACACAAGAAATAGCACAATTCTTCACAAGGGAGTATAGACAACGATGTGTGGTAATGAAGACAAGACGTTGAATGACCCTCACTGAAGGCACAGCACACAGAAGTCATTAAATGGCAGGCTTACCCTCACAGAAGACACAGCAGAGACGCGCTGAGATAATGGGGAGTAGACACCCAAAACTGAAAGGGCAGCTCTTGAAGTAGCACTTCCCCAGACGCACAGGAACACGAACAACTGGCACACTGCTGTGGGCGACCGATGTAGAGGTCACTGGTGGGGTCAGGGATGCCAGTTGCCTCAGATTAACTTGAATTGATATGTACCTTAAAGTTGCTTGAGGTTTGAAGAGGTGACAGAAGCAGGTTCTTTTGAAGCTCGTCGCCAAAAACGTGTAGTGATTGAGTCAGGTACAAGTGTTGAGTTTCAGGTAGCTTTATTCAAGATGATACAACAGACCCCACCAGGAGCTGCCAGCATTCTGCTCAGCCCAGTCAACTGTGAACAATTGACTCATAACATTCTATGACATTGTAGTATGCTAATTACATATCACTCGTCATATTTGTTTTACACTTTATCTGTTCCTTTAATTGTGTTCATTCTTTGTATGGAATTGTAATCTGTTAGGATTCTATGTTCTGTATCCCGGGACCGTTGGCTAGGCTTTTGGTTGCTGTCAAGTCCCCTGCCGTGGGCTCTTTCTATCTACTTACTGGAAAATAAACCTTCATGCTGAAAAGTTATCCCTGGACTCTGGGTTGTATCTAAATTTGGTTCCTGTTCCGGCACGCTACATTTTGGTACCAGAAGTGGGGTTTTCGCCAGCTAACAACGTGTCTTAACGGATCTCTTGGATCCCACCGGCTTTGTTTATTTGCGTTTCAACCCATCGGAACAATACGGATCTTTGAGGTGGGTCGGACGTCTTGCTCTAACATTTGGGACACGTTCTCAAAATTTTTCCTTAAACTTATGCGCTTTAACTTTCAAATTTCACCAAATATTACCTCTGCTTCAACGTTAATTGCTCACGCTCTTTGCCCCGCAAGCCTGCATTCTGCGCCTGCATCATAGAGACCTTCCGATTCGCATCCCGTGTCAACGGCGCATTACGTCAGCAACGTGGAGTGTCCAGACTCATTTCAACGTGGCTATACGGAAGACAGCAAGGCATTATGGGAGCGTGATGACGTCACGCGTCGGCGGCCATCTTGTGCAAGTTTTGAAGCGCTTGCTTGCCAGTTATTGATCTTTCGTGTGATACTCGTCTTCGGTGATTCACACACCTGTTGTGCTTCAAATCAAATTTTTCAATAATTGTCGTGTGACTTCCCTTGGTGATTCACACGCCTGGTTCGGCCTCATTTAACTCTTGAGTCCACTGGTTGTCAAGTTGTTTTTATTTCATACATAATTCATTCACAGCCTCTATCACCATGGCAAATGCCCAAGGAGCCATCCAGCCTACTCCTTTCCTACAAAAACCAGGCAAACCGGAACTGAAGTGGACAGAATGGCTTAAAGATTTTGAAAACTACTTAACTGCTATTGGTGCTGATGCCTACACACCTACCAGGAAGTTAGCATTGTTACTCAACCACTTGGGTGCTGCTGGACGGAGAGTTTTTGAAAATCTTCCGCATTATCCTGCGCCTGTGTCCGAAGACACTATTTGGAATGCTTTCATTGAAGCCAAACTACGTATGGGGAAACAATATCCAGATTCCACAAGCGTCCTTCTCGAAAGATTTAATTTTGCAATGTGTAAACAGTCATCAGATGAATCAGTAGAAGATTACATAGCAAATTTAAGAGTTCTAGCAGAAAAATGTGATTTTGGTGCAAATGTTGACACATATATAAGGGACCAATTTGTGTTTTATTGTTTCTCCAAGAAGATACAAGAACGACTACTCACTTCTTGCAATCCTACTTTGGCTGAAACAATCAATATCGCAAAAAGGATTGAGAGGTCGATTGTTACTTCCAAAGTTTTATCTAGTGTTCAACCCATGCAGTTTTTCACACAGGATAGTTCCCAACAAATCATGCCTCAAACTCCGAATTTTGTCCCTGAAGAAAACACTGTTTGTGCCATAAATCCGAAACAAAATTCCGACAGAAGGTATATAAGAAACCAAAATCCTAGAACACAACTAATTTGTTTCCGTTGTGGATCAAGAAATCACATTGGAAACAACCCTTCCTGCCCAGCTTTAGGAAAAATGTGTAAAATGTCAGAAATGTGGGCATTTTCAAAGCGTTTGCAACAAAAGATCAAACTCCACATCATATAACACCAACAGCAACCCTGGTAGAATCCGAATTTCTAATGTTACGGTTAACTCTCCCGAACTCCAAGAATGCACCTCTCAATTTTCTAATATTGTGGTTACCATTGATATACCAGAGTATTGTGATAAACCCATCAAAGGTCCATTTGTTGATATTTGTATCTCTTTAAACATACCTGTGACGGCGAGAGGCTCGTGAGGTCTCCTGGGGGTTCTGCTTTGCAGCGCTCGGCGTGGTCGAGCTCCGTGTGCTGTGTCGCTGCTGGAAACTACACTCCCCAGAATCCTGTGCGGGGCACTTCCGCCCATAGCGCGCCCGGAGGCGCAGAAAAGCCGCGAGACATCCCCCGCGTCGCGGGACGCGTGCGGGCAGCGCCGGGCTGAGCCCGGGCAGAGGGCGGGCCGTCTGTGGCCGTCAGGGGCCAGAAGAGGCCGGGCTGAGCTCCCCCCCTGGAAACCTTGGTACCACCACACTTGGCCCCATTCAGGTACTGTTGCTGACTGTTGTGATCATTCGCCTAATGTAGTGGTTGCAGACCGGGGTGGTGCCTACTGGACTCAATTTATGGTAACCTGCTTGCTGTTTGTAGGCATGATAGAGCCTGGGACTTTTTTGCCTTAAAATCGGACTGTTGGTATCCCTTATTCCCCATTGTAACGCATTATTTAATTTTGTGTAAGGGCTTTGTTGTGTTTTCTTCTATAAAGCTCTGTTTAGTAATAGTAATGTCAACTCGTTCTGGGAAAAGTTTGAGGGGGAAAGAGGGGGGTATGGCGGGCACTATGGACCAGTTCATTACTCGTGTGGCCAATGTTATTGATAAAGAAATTACCATGGCTGAACGGCGGCTATCCCAAAGCCCGTTTGCCGATAGACGTTCTTCGATTGGCCAGCTAGCCCAGTTACCCTCCCCGGACCGAACCTCGGTCTCGTCCCCTCATGCCCCCCACTCCTTGGACCACCCTCGAGTTGCGGCTTTGAGAGCCAATATAGAAGGCCTTGAAAGCCTGACGGCCACGGCACTTAACATCCAAAATGATGTGGCCCCTATCTTACCAGTAACCAAGCCAGCCACTTCTTCTTCTTCTTCACATTCGGCCGACCCTACTATCCTCCCAACATCACCCCCCACGGCGGTTATCGGGGTGCAGGCAGAAATCCATCCTGCCTCTCCGAAGAGGATAAGATTTGTCACACCCCGGAAAATCAGACTGCCTAAAAATTGTAAAAACAAGAGGCGGGTAGGTGTTGGGAGGGTTGTTTACAATAAAGTAGTGGGGAGGGTGATCAGTCCCTGCCAGGAAGAGAATGATGAGGACACTACTGGGGGGCCTGCAGATTCTGTGTCTAACAATCAGACTGCGGGTAGTGCGGTGACTCTCCCCCTAGATTCTCCTCTCATCAAAAAAATGGAGGATATAATGAAATCCTTACTCCTTCCAGTAATCGATAGAATTAGAGGGTTAACTGAGCGTGTGGACAAATTGGAACAGACAACCTTAGACAACTTTTTCTCATTAAAATCATTTATAAAAGTGCAGCCAAGGTTGAGGGAGGAAGGACTAGGGGGGGGGGGGGGGGGGGGGGGGGGGGGGGATATGATGGTAAGGCACTGTCTACCGTTCATCATAGTTTAGTTACCACCGTTGACAACTTATCAGTTGGGTTGGAAGTACCTAACTGTGATTTGTACCCTACTGTGTTGGCGGAGGACACTGCCAGTAATCCAGCCCACCCCTCCCATAGGCCTGCGGTGAAAATCAAGACCCCCAAGGCTCCCAGCCTCATCCCAGGCAAAAGGAAGACACGTTCCTTAGCCCCGGGTTGTTCAGGCATTGAAAACTCAACTACTATACTTGCCTCGCCAGTAGTACATAGCATACATGAGACCCCAATCGCCAGCTCAGTCCAAACCACAAAGGTCAACATGGTGCTGCCAGGTGAGGCCCCTTCTTGCATGCGGGACCTCAACATAAATCTCCCTCCTGATTGCCAGCCCTATGTTGTTGTGTTGACCGGTGTACCGGCGCTTAGTCCGGGCAAGAGTGAGCCTTATATCGATTTGTTTAATAAGACTTTATTCTGGCTCAAAGAGAATAGACCCTTGCCCGACTCTTGGGAGGGCCGGATAATCCGTGTACGTAGAGTTGGATGGATTGGTAGCAGGGAAAAATCCATTAATGGGGACTGTATCATAGTGAACTTTGAAGACCCAAGGATCGTCAGCTATATATGTAGGGGACCTAGGAAGGCACATAGTTCAGTAGGCAGTATGGGCTCAATTTATACTCGTGACCTTAGTTATTTTAATCCTCCAATCCCGCCTGTGAGACAAGCTGGACTCCATATGCGGGAGGGCTGGGACAGCTGCCATTTTCGTGGTTGCACCTCTAAATTCAGCTTATTTAATACTAACCTCAGCCAGCCGCAGGGCCGTCTTTGGCAAGGTTATTGACAGGAAATCTGCCCTAGACAGGAGTGCCATATTGAAGCATCTGGGGAATCTGACATCGACAACTCCCCCCCTGAGGAGCAATTGGGGAACCCTCCCACCCCTACACTCGCCCCCTTATCTACCCTTTGGGGACACCCACAGGCTGTGCCAGAGCCCAGTAGGGATCCACCCACTAAGGGCCTTCTGACCACTTATGATGTGGCACCACTTGTTGGCGATTTAAACCTTATTACTAACCCTACTCCCATTATAAGAGCACCAGCTCTAGGGCAGGGAGGGGACCCTAATACGTCTCTGAAGGTAGCTAGCTGGAATATTGCCGGTCTAACCCGAAACATAGGTATCCCAGACTGGAATGCACTTATTGAAACCTTTGGGATTTGCTTGTTCCAGGAAACTTGGAGCCTGGAACCTCAGCATAAGCTGGGCTTTACCACTTATTTTGTTCCAGCTGTTCGACCGAAGGAAGGTAAGGGGCGCCCTTCCGGAGGTCTCTTAATTTGGGTAAGCATTTCCCTGCGGTATTCTATCAAAAGTTTCGCCACCACTTCCCCGGACTTACAGAGACTTTTAGTTTGTGGCCCGTGTGGAGGGCGGGCACTCGAAATATTTAATATCTATGTCAGAGGCACTAGGGGTGGTGTATCTACCCTGTCCCCGACGGGCATTGACGAGGAACTTAAGAACTGTGGTCCAGAGTCCCTTGTTTTATTAGCGGGGGATTTTAATTGCACATTCGAACCTCTTGCAGTGGACGATGTGCTGGGCCTCAGCGACGACGACGCAAGGAGAGGCATCCCGCCGCTGTCAATTGCTCCAATCAAAAGATGGTCCCAAAACGCAATTGACCTCAATGCCCTCTGTCTGGAGTATGGCCTTAGAGCTACCAATGGCAGAACCAAGTCAGACCAAATGGGGGCACACACATTCAATAGAATAGGCCATTCCTCCAGGATTGACTACATTATGTTGAATTTTCGTTTGTGGTCTTTCTTGGTGGATATGGAGGTCCGTCCATCCATCAACAGTGACCATAACCCTCTATCCTTATCTCGGTCCCCCTTGTGGAAGGGAAGCTCCCCTCTCTCAACTCCGCACTTGTGGAAATCATCACACGAAGTGTGTCCGTCTAACTGTGGCAGGCGCCTGAAATGGAAGAATTTTATTGGCAATGAGACCAAGATGCGGGAGGCACAATCTATAATGGCTAATATTTTACCTCGCCTAGACTCCCCTTCTATCAGTGCGCCAGAGGTATCCGCAGTTTTTGTACAAACCACAAAGGCTATAGGGGAGTTATTCATAGCCAAGAACGTGGGAAAGGGGGCTAATATGAGAGATGGCAGGAAGGGTCCAGCCGGGTGGTTCTCAGGTGCATGTCGTGTGGCCAAATGGGAACTACTAAAGGCAGTAAAAGCTAAGAATAGAGCCCTGGTATGTGCTGCCAGGGGCAATTACAGGAGGGCCTTAATAAAAGCAAAGGCAGATTGGGAAGACCAGTTCTGGTGTGATCTCAAAGCCGCAAGCTTAAGGAAGGATGCAAAGGGTTTTTGGGACTTATTGAGATCCAGGGAGAAACCCGTGGACACAATGATTACATGTAATGTCCCCGAGAGTGCGTGGGTTGACCACTTCTCCCAACTTTATTCAACGGCTCAGGAAGTGGGGGGATAGCTTGAGTGTACGACACCCTTATGTATCTCCCCAGTTTAAGGACAAGCTTCTGTTTACATCTAAGGAAGTGGTAGGGGCGATAAATAGTCTGGTGCCCAATAAAGCAGCAGGTCTGGATGGCATTCCCGGAGACTTGTTACGCACCAATCCGGAAGATTGGGGAAAACTTATTTCTACCCTACTAAATTCCAGTTTTGAAGGAGCAATTTTCCCGACTTCATGGAAGAGTGCTGAGGTCGTCCCGATTTTTAAGAAAGGCTGTCGGAATGACCCAGCTAACTACCGCCCAATAAGTCTCCTAGACACTTCACAAAAGGTGGCTGGAAAGGTAGTCTTGACCAGGATACTGCAGTGGTGGAGGAAAAGGGCATCCTTTCAGACTGGCTTTAGATCAGGCACGGGGACAATAGAGCAATCCTTTCGACTTATGATGCTTTACTGGAAGGTTGTTGTATTGGCCAAGGGCAGTCTGTATCTTGCTTTTATAGATTTGCGGACTGCCTTTGACCTAGTTCCCCGCAGCCAACTCTGGAGAGTGCTTGACGAACAGGGTATTCCACCCTATTTGTTAAATCTGTTAATAAATCTCCACGTGGACAATTTTGCCCAGATCAGGTGGGGTAATCAGGGGCAAAAAACAGCATGCATCCCTGTAAATAGAGGGGTACGCCAGGGATGTGTTCTTGCTCCCACCTTGTTCTCCTTGTATGTCAATGGAGTGGTGGAGCACCTGCTTCAACATCCTGCAGACGCACCATCCCTGGCCGGAAGAAGAATACCTACCCTCCTATTTGCAGATGATACCCTCCTGATATCTAAAACCCCGGCAGGTTTGCAGAGTTTAATAGCAAACTTCAAGTCTTTCTGCGATACGAGAGGGCTAGTCATTAATACTGCGAAGACCAAGTATTTGGTCCTCAACCCCCCGAAAAAGTTGGCCAAACCACCGACTCTAGATCTTGTCGCCCTTGAGAGAGTCTCAGAGTTTGACTACCTCGGTATTCGACTCTGCGACTCCATGAGCTGGAATTGCCACCTCCAAAAGATGTTGTTGACCCACAAGAGGGTGGTGGGTGCCCTGCTCAAGGAACATCGTGCTTCAGCCTTGAAACCCATCGCTGCTGTTCTAGACATTTACAGGGCAAGGGCTGTTGGTGCTGCTCTATATGGGGCTGAACTTTGGGGGGATTCACAAGGTGGATCTTCTTTCCCGCACGGAAAACAAATTCCTTAAAGATCTAATGGGGCTCCCCTATAGCACCCCAACCCTCCCTTTGCTTCTAGATACGGGTATTCGCCCACTTAGCGATCAGGCAAGGGTCCGCCCTCTTCTCCTATGGGCGAGAATATGGAGAACCCCAGAATTGTCCAGCTACGTGTATGGCTTAACTGATGTGTTGGCATCTCCAGCCTGGGCCAAGATTCCTTGGCTGAGGGAGGTCAAGCGTCTTCTCTTCAGCCTTGGACTCGGCGAAGACTGGAATAACAGATCTGCACCTCCCAAGCCAGAGCTGAAAAAGATCTATTGGAGCTGGGTAGCTGGCACTAGAAGTAGCAATGCCAATCTGTGTAGGTCCTCCATGGATTTTCTCCTGATAAAGGAAGTGCATTTCTGTGAACCTTACCTGGACATTATTTCAAACCATAAGGACAGGGCTTTATATTTCCAATTCAGAGTAGGCTTACTCCCCGTTGGTGAACTGACATGCAGGTGGAAGGTTCCAATCCAGACAACTCCTTTTTGCCCCTTTTGCGAAAAAAGGTCAGAGTCTGTCCCCCATTTTCTGTTTGAATGCCCGGCCTATGCAGCCCCCCGGTGTAGATGGCTCAAGCCTCTTTGCAGAGAACTTGGAACTAGACTCCACGTAGAGGCCATGCGAATACTAAAAAATGATCCACGGCCCCTTTTTGCCTGTGGGTTAGCCAAGTTCCTAGGTTGGGCTTGGCGTATCAGATCAGCTAGGCTTTCATATCTTGTTTAATATGTTTTTTATTCCAGGTTTTTATTTAACTTATTGGCACCAGTTGCTGTTTTGAAATGTTTGTTCACTTCTTTATGCACTGGTTCCTTTTTACTATTTTATCGTGTATTATTGCAATCCTGCTTTTTAAGATATAACCATATCGAAATAAAGCCTTCTTGACTGACTGACTGATATTTGTATTGATAGCAAAATTATATTAACCATGGCAGATTCAGGCGCACCAGTCACCATCCTGGCTGATATTACATTTTATAAATGATGGCCTAACAATTTTTCCCTAGTCCCTCCTGACATTAACCCAAAAGCATACGGAAAACAATATATTGACTTAGTGGGTTATTTCTGGGATACACTCACTTGTTTGGGTTGTTCAATCAAAACTAAAATTTATGAAGCTGTCAAAGGCAGAAACATCATTGGTTGGAAGGACCTTGCATTATTAGGTATCATTTTACGCCCTGGTCACGATCCTCCTATTGTACTAGGAGATGTACCGTCCAACATTTTATCCATTTCTAATCAAATTCCCATCATTGACATGTTTGCACAAATGTTTCCAAATGTATTTAAGAATTGTGTTGGTACGGTCAAGGGGTTTGAACACACAATTGTTCTTAAAAAGAATGCTATGCCAATCGTACATACAGTAAGGCCTATCCCCATTAGCATCAGAGAGGATCTGAAAACACTCTTATCCAACTTGCAAGCGGAAGGCATCATTGCTCCACTAGATGCCTCTGAATGGATTTCTCCGGTAGTTTTACGGAAGAAAAAGACCGGCGATCTCAGGCTATGTGTTGACCTTAGATGCCTTAACCAGAATATCCTTGTAGATTGCCACCCTTTACCACATATCCACGAAATGCTCGCCAACATTGGTAAATCCAAGTAAATCCAACTATTGATTTGCATTCAGCATACCATCAGATTCAACTCTCACCTAATTCGCAACCACTTACTGCTTTTGTGACACCATTTGCTGCATTCAAATACTTGAGATTACAGTTTGGCCTAGCATCAGCTGCAAGTGTTTACCAAAAACTCATGGACAACCTCTTTGGCGATCTTAATCAGGTGCAGGCATTTCAAGATGACATTTTGGTCCACACAGAGACTGAGGAAGAACACACACTTATTCTTAAAAAGGTATTCACTATTTTACAAGACAAAGGTATGACTATCAAAGCTAGTAAATGCAAGTTACTAGTTCGTGAAGTTATATACTTGGCCATCTCATTTCTAATAAAGGCATCAGACCAAAATTTTGTAATGCTGAAGCTATACGCACTGCTCCCCCTCCCACTGATAAAGACGCGTTGCGCTCTTTCCATGGCCTTTGTGAATATTATGCCAGATGTGTGCCTGGTTATGCACAAATTGTGCAACCATTAAGGTCTTTACTTAAGAAAGGTTGCAAATTCACATGGGATGACACGCTTGAGGAATGCTTTAATTGAGTTAAACTTCTAGTCATAAATGCACCGGCATTACACCCTTTTGTCCCAAATGCCAAGCCTTTCATGTGTGTAGACGCTAGTCAAAAAGGTCTCGGTGCAGTCTTCGGCCACCGAATGTAACTATAGTACTATTGAACGAGAAGCACTGGCCATAGTATGGGCCACTGAGAAATTCAAAACATATATTTGGGGTATTCCATGTGAAATGTTTACCGACCATAAACCTTTGGCTTCCTTACTTTCTGGAAATGGGTTAGGGAAATCATCTGCCAGATTAATAAGACTCCTTTCCAAATTACAAGAGTATAACCTCAACATAAAATATATTCAGGGAGGGAAAAATGTACGAGCAGACTGTCTCGCTCGTATCGCTCTTCCTGATTCAAGCGAGGGTAAAAAAAACCTTTCCAAAGATTGTGTAGTTGGACTTGTTGATGCCGTTGCTCTGACAAAATTTCACAAGATGAATGGACATCTGCTATGTCAATGGATAAATCGCTAGAAAAAGTTGGAATTTTCATTAAAACCAAATGGCCCAATACAAAAAACCTGGATAACGAACTTAGATCCTATGCACAAGTTAGCGAAGAACTCTCATTTGACAATGGGGTCTGCATTAGAAATGGTCTTTTCATCCCTCCAACGGCTTTACGAGACAAACTCATAAATTTGGCCCATGAAGGCCACTTAGGCATCTCTGCAACTTGCAAGAAACATAGGAGCATTTATTGGTGGCCAAGTTTAGACAAACAAGTAAGATTATTCATAGAGAACTGTCCAACTTGTGTTGTATCTGACAAACACTGGAAAGTGCAAAGAAAACCTTTATATCCAGTACCATTTCCAGACCTCTCGTGGGACAAAATTGCCATAGATTTTTCAGGCCCTTTTTCTTTACTTCCTGCAGAGAAAATATATTGCATTGTCGCTATTGATTACCACTCAAAATGGATTTATTACTCTTTCGTAGATGCTCAAAACTCTGCCACAGTCATATCATTTTTAAAAAACATTTTCAAAATTGAGGGCAACCCAAATTATGTTGTCACTGACAATGGTCAACATTTTTTGTCTAATCAGGTTACTGAGTTCTTAACAAGTAATGACATACAACATCTCAAGGTTGCTTTGTATTGCCCTGCTTCAAATGGATTGGTGGAAGGAGCGAACTGCTTTATAAAAGAAGGAGTGCAAACTGCTATAGCTTCTAACATAGATGTAGGTGGTTTCATACAAAATAAGGTTTGGGCATATCTCAACACACCTCATTCTACCACTAATGTTATGCCTTTTAACGCCCTTAGAGGCAGAGAAGCTAAATCCAAATTGATGCCTAATTGGTTTAATAATTTAGCTACAGGTTCGGATTTGGAAAAGAGGAGGAACATGTCAACAGACCATCAAATAACAAGAGGAACTGTTGCTAATAAACAGCTAGCACAAAAAGAACGTTATGATAAGAATTTCAAATCACAGATTGAATATAAACCCAATGATTGGGTTCTTATCAAAAAACCGTTTAGAGTTTACAAGGGTCAATCTAGATTTTCTCTACCGGTTAGAATTATCAAAGTTAGTAAACCATCACTTCTATTAGAGAATAGAGGGTGATGGAGCAAGAACAGTGTTGTCAAAATCTCAAGTTCACATCTTCAACAAAGTGTATGCCAACAGAAATGATGAAAATGATTCTAATTTTACTTTTGGCCCTGATTTTGACACTTTCCCTTCTCATGCAAGTAAAAATACTTCATGCACTGTTAATCCTTCATCTATTTGTGAAGTTGTTGCTCCTACCACTGATGAGAGTGCACGTAATCATCGTGTTTGTAGATCACCTGTCAAGTTGAAGGATTATATTTTATATTGACAATTTTATTGCTGCATTTGTTTAGTTGTATTTAATCTTTAATTCCATTTTTTTTTTCTTTCTTCTTCTTTCATAGTTTTGTTTTGTTTTCTTTTATGATGGGAGGGGGGTATGTAGTATGCTAATTACATATCACTCGTCATATTTGTTTTACACTTTATCTGTTCCTTTAATTGTGTTCATTCTTTGTATGGAATTGTAATCTGTTAGGAATCTATGTTCTGTATCCCGGGACCGTTGGCTGGGCTTTTGGTTGCTGTCAAGTCCCCTGCCGTGGGCTCTTTCTATCTACTTACTGGAAAATAAACCTTCATGCTGAAAAGTTATCCCAGGACTCTGGGTTGTATCTAAATTTGGTTCCTGTTCCGGCACGCTACAGACATGTCATCACAGTAAGATTCTACAGGCAGGGCATGAATAGCATTGAACTCAGGGTATAACACTTCAACAAATAAGCAGCCCACCTCAGCTTCAAAGCAGGCATTAATAGGCCAGACTTAAAACTTTGCTCAATCTTGCAAACTCAACTCAAACTACACTTTGCTCTTTAAACTAACAAAAAACAAACAGATGGGCTGATCAAATCCCTAAACAAAGCAGTATCACCTGCAGATCTTCGCCCTCTGACAATATATAAAAGCCTTCTTAAAGAAACCTCTGCTGCCATATCAGAGACAGCAATCATCAACTCGTCCACTGGAGAGTTTCAAGAACGACCTGAAAAAAACTTAAATTTAACCCTCATAGTAAAAGAGCAGGAACTGAACAGCAGGACCCAGCAAATGCAGAACAATAGCCAATGGACCATTTATCAGGAAAAAAACTAAGAAGGCTGCATTCTCAATTAGATCTGTGACTTCACTCAGCAAAACAAACTCTTTCTGGCGGATAGGATTCAGAGCAGGAGGCAACATGAAAGCAGCGCTAATCGCCATCGGGGATGACCTCAATTACATCGTAGGCTTGAGTTGTTGTCGCAGCATCAGTAAGCCTTGTCCTACAGCTGCACATTAGACCACCAATTGCTGCTAAAAATAAAAAAAACTAACTGAAAAAACAAACGTACAGGACTGTTTTCAAGTGGATAAAAGCCTAACTCACTGACCTAGCTTAACTCAATACATTTACATCATTCTGCTAGTCACCATTCTCTTATGAGGTAGATGCCCCCCAAGGCTTAAAAATAAAATCACTTATTTCCTCTTTAATAAATGCCTACCCCCACTCCTGGTCTAGTCACCTCCTTTATACGTACCGGATACAACCCAGCTGATGACACCAAGTTAATCTTAAACTCACAAAACCACATACTTATACGCTCTAGTCTCAGCCAGTCAAAGCATCTGTGGATGATTAAGAACATTTTTACACTTAATTCGTCAATAACAGAAATTCTCTGCAGACCATGCAAAAATAGTGTTGTTGCTAGAAGCTTTAAGTCTGAAAATATAAACGGATCGGATAATAAGGCGGTACCGTGGGGGATAGATAAGAGGATTGAGACTAGCTTTGTTTGCATAAGAGAAAAGCATTCAAATGGGACAGATCGCTTCAGTAAAATCACGTGATCACACAATTTTCCCTTAACACACATCATAACAATGCCATTAACAACAAGATCCAAACTCCTAAATCCGCTTACGTAGCAACACCACACAATATACAACACCACACCCATTTCTCTCCATGAGGCATCAAGCTCCAACACCATTAAAAACAAAGGAAAACAAACAGTTTGGAATCAGCTCAAACCTTCAGAGCTGCAACGTAAAGAGACACAAAAGCATACAGATGTTATGTGCTCAGACAATGTCTTGTGAGACAGTGAGCCAAAAAGAAAGAAAGGGAAGACCTTGCAGAGTGTTATGCCATAAAAGAAAAGCACTGTGCTGAAAATCAATCCGGCATTCTGTCTTTCTATCTCACTAAAAACAATGGATGACTAAATGAAAATAAAATTTCATTTGGCAATTTCAGGCCTACCATTAAAACCACAATGGGAAGTAACATTTCATCTGACCTCATTCATACCGCTGAAAAAGTGAAGGGTGCACAGCTCCTGCCACCTATGCACTCGCCTTAAAAACTACTTCCACTTTAACATAGACCTAAAAGCAAATGCTTCAAATGCTCAAGCATGAGAGATAAGATCTAGACAAGTCATAAAAACAAAAAGGTAGCAAATGGCTTCTCGGTTTTATGCTCCGGTGGCACGAACACAAAAAAGTTTATAGAACTTTCTACATGTTTTTTGGGTCTGGCTAAGAGGCAGCTTTAGCTGTCTTCCCAGCCTGATTTTCTCAAAAAGAATCATAATAAAAACACATGTGCATTATGTATACAAATATATACATACACACAAAAATAAAGCTTCTGGTCTGCCCTCTTCAGCAAATAGTCTGTTTGCATGTCATTTACATTAGCTTCCATTCAATGCAGCTTATATCGTGGGGCAATGGGTCAATGCACTTCAGCAATTGACTCTTCACTGGGAGCAACAGCATTTTGGTCTTGCGCACATCTGCTTAGAAAGTAGTCCACTTCACTGGCAATCTGCTTTCATTTCAGGTTTCTTCACACATATTTTTGTGGTCTCATTTTTTTAATCTTACTTTTTTGCAAAGATATGAATCGCAATTGTAGACGGCATAGTTTTTACTTTATTACTTTTTGCACTTTTAACGTCTATCGCATGACTGCAAAAAAAAAAAAAAAAAAAAAAAAAAAGATACAAAAAAAAGTCACTTGTGTCCGGAGGCAGCAAGAGAAAAAAAAACATTCCGAGTGCTCGTAGGTGCTAATGTCAAAGGGAAAACAAACACTAGAGAACAAGATGGAGTTTCAGAAAATTTACATTATCAAGCAGACTGAAGAGGTGCAGAAACACCAGACTTCGGCCCTTTAGCTACACTCAACATTTCAGCTCATATCTAGTTTTTAAGCCAGGTAAATCTATACCCTCATGGTCTGGGTGATCACAGTAGGTGGACAATGGGACAGCCGTCGTGACAGACTAGTTTGAAACAGAGTGCAAGTGGGTGTGGTTTGAACAGAAGTATACATACAGATAGGCTCTTTTTTTGTAGTCGGAACATACGGGTATTTTATCTGTATCCTTTGTCAGACTTCTTGGACAATGAAATTATGCGATTCTATGCCCACCGCTTTTTACGCATAATGGATTCACTGCATTTGCCATATAATCCTACATTTGTTACAAAAACTGCAGATTTTAGCAAAAATAATTGTAGCTCGGATGATCAAAAGTTAATAACATGTAGAGAGGCGCTGTCGAGCAGTGGAGGCCCTTCGCAAAGGTTGCTTAACTTTGGTTGCTTATTGCTACTTTGGGTCTTAATTAGTAGTGAGGTGAAACCATAGCCCACATATATGTAAAAATTACATTATAATAAAGTGATAACACCACAATGTGCTGCATTAGGTCACATAATTTGCCTTACTTCCTGCATAATTTAGTCAACCAAGCCACAACATTGGTCCTCCTTAACCATTTCGACAATGGTATGTCCCAACAAGAACTAAGCCCAACTAACAGAAAGTCGCTTAACTGATTAAACATCTCCACCCATCTTCCAAAATCTTTTGGGGGGATAGAAAATGGTGCAATAAATGCCATCTTCTAATCTATCACTCTTTACAGATGCTCTACCGCAATCTATCCCTCCCCCCCTTTTCCGAAAGAAACGTGTTGCAACTATTATAAATGACACCTCATTGTGCGCTACTCTACAAAAGTGGGAAAACGGCCGGGTGAAGAGGTCAGAATATCCTAGAAAGTTTCATGCCAGCAGAGATCTGTAGGGGTAAATATTTATGGTGCCATTGGATATCATCTAGTTTTTAATATCTAGTGGAAATTGATTCCAAAACGTTGATGTACGAACAAAGAAAAAAGACTATTCCACCTCAAGTATTCAAATGAGGGGGCATCACGCACAGGCTTGGACGACAGCCTGGGCGGTCAATCAGAATTTTCCTGTTGATGTTGTGGTGAACACTCCCATAAAGAGACACGCTTATTAGTAGGAGTACTTTGTAATTTTCACGCTAATGTATGGAGGTCCATGTCAGCGAGATATGGTTGTCACTGCTAAAATGAGGCAGATGACAATTCGGTAGCAACTAGGTATCAAGTGAGGTAAATATTTAGTGGAACTAATAGGTGGGAAATAATCTGGTTTGGTTACAATGAATACTTATCCACTGTATGCACATTTGAAGGTAGGGCAACGAATGCTGGAAAAATAAAAGAGGAAGCAGATTCCGATAATGTGGAAAGATTTTCATACATTTCGGAGCTATTACATTTAACCAGATAACTCTACGTAGGCTATTATTCTAAATTAAATTACACTAAAACAGGTGATTCATTGTTTTTAAATAGAAAATGTATTCATCAACCTTTACTGGCATTTAGGAAATGTCTATAGTCGCCCGTAACGTCGGACTTAAGAAGCAGTGATTTCACAAAGTGTGGATTCTGTAACAAGTTAAGCACTGCTTTGCTTTGGCAATTCCAGATGCACATACTATGTGCCTGGAATAGCCATGCCATTGACATCAAGAGTCATTCAAATCACAGAAGTTGGGACTAAAGAATAAAAAACAAAAAGGTGGATATGAATGACCGCTGAGGGACTTACAAGAAACATGGAGTATGACAAGGACATGAGAGTATCTTCAGTTGGCACTCTTTCACAAGAGATTTAGTACATCAGTAGTTACTTAGGCCAAAGAAGAGTGCATTATAGTTCAAGGTCAGAAGCACCAGAGAAGCATCTCAGATCATCTGTCACTACTTGTAGAGCAACTTCTGCTTTGCTAAGTGGCCCGAAAGTCAACTGAACACGGCCTTATAGGAGGGGAAGGAGTACAAACTTGTGTAGTTGGTACTTAGCTACTTGCTTCAAAAGCTGTAACTAGGAAGGTTTGCGGTTTGGGACTTAGTACTGATTTCGTTCAAGCCAGACTAACTTCGGGGGTTTGGATAAACCGTTCCCTGTACAAAGTCTACAGAAAATAAATGCACTCGCAAAATGCCAGATAAATTCAGCATCAATGTACAAGTATTGAGACAGGCCAAGATTAGTATGGTAGGTACCATGATGTGTGGAAGAATGTGAGAAGTGTTGCAAGCTTAACTAAAAAGGTCATTAGAAAGACAAGTGTGCTGTTATAGGTAGTCTGGCATGTTTTAGCATGACCACAAACAGATTCCTGCGCTGAGATTAGTTTACTAGGAAGATCTTTTTGGCATAATTTTGATAATTTGCTGATTATTCAGCATCACTGTATTTGCCACTACTTCGAATGACATTTTCCTTATATTGTACCCTGATCTGAATCATCTGCCAGAAGTACTTCTATACAGATATTAAGTGTGGTATGGCAAAAATGAAATTTCTATATTTTTGAACCTCAAAACAATACACAAAAATACAAAAATCAAGTATACACTCAAAAATAAAACCACAAATATGGATTTTTAATTCACAACTGAATATAGAAAACGTTTTCAATTTTTCCATTTTGCTTATTTATACATATTTTATTAATTTGTGTATTATTTAATTTTGTAAAATAGTTGCAGACCCTCTGACCATGCCTTGCAGACCGCAGTCCACAGGTTAAGAACCACTGCCTTAATGCGAGGCGAAAGAGGTGGTTCGACTAGAAAATGAGATCACCGAGTTGGAGATCGATTTGGAGCAAGGTGTTACGGATGATAGACTGCATGTGCTGGGGCTTAAGCAGGCCGACAAGGCGCTGGTTGCTGAATCTGCTAAGAGTATGAGCAGGGAGCAACAGGGGCGTTTGTACGATATGGGTGATAAGGCGGGGAAGTTGATTGCCTGGTTGGATAAGAAGGAGAGAGCGAGTCGAGTGGTGCCGGTTGTTGAGAGGGTGGATGGTGTGCGTGTGACGGACCCCGGCGATATTGTTGATTGCTTTGCGGAGTATTTTCACGGGGTTTACTCTCCGGTCTCTGAGCGATCGGAGGAAGACTCTCGACTGCTGCTTAAAGACATTGCTCTGCCATCTCTATCTGATGAGGATAAATTATTGATGGATGCGGTCCCGTCGCCGGATGAGATTGCTTTGGCCATTCGCTCTATTGCCTCTGGTAAGGCCATGGGTCCTAATGGCCTTCCCATCGAATTATATAAGTTGCGCCCAGATAAGATTGCGCCGTATCTCCGGGACATGTTCCTTGAGGCACAGGCGGCGGGCTCCCTCCCCCCTGACCAACGTCTTGCTACTATTGTTGTTATCCATAAGGAAGGGAAGCCGCGGGATCGGTGTACTTCTTACAGGCCTATCTCTTTGTTGAACGCGGAGCCCAAAATCCTTGCCAAGGTACTGGCCAATCGCCTGATCCGGGTCGTGGGCGACCTGATTCATCAGGATCAATCCGGTTTTATACCCCATCGCAATACCGCTTTGAACCTGCGGCGACTGCATGGCGTCCTCGCCAGAGCGCCATTCATCCGTGAGCCGGCCATTTTGGCGTCCCTGGACGCTACCATGGCGTTTGACACCTTGGAATGGCCGTATATTAAGGCAGCATTGGCGAAGTTTGGGTTTGGCCCGGGGTTTATCGGTTGGGTGAAATTGCTTTATGATAACCCACTGGCACAGGTGGTGGTCAACGGACGGGTGTCGGCTCCCTTTGTTTTGGGTAGGGGCACGCGACAGGGATGTCCGTTGTCGCCTCTTCTCTTTGCGCTTTGTTTGGAGCCCCTTGCGGAGTGGCTGCGGTTGCACCCCTCGATGCGTGGCCTTAGATGGACGCCGGAATACGAGGATCGTGTCTCCCTATATGCGGACGATATCCTCTTGTATCTTGCATCTCCGCGCAAATCGCTCATTGTATTGGTGGATGTGTTGAGCTCCTTTGGTCGCAACTCCGGATTGGTCATTAACTGGGCTAAGTCTTGTGTGTACGTTCTCTCCGGGGAGGCCCCCCCCCTTCCGCGGGGGTGCCCTATCCAGGTTGCGCAGTCGGGGTTCAAGTATTTGGGAATCTTTATAACCCTGGACCCGGTAGCCCGGTATGAACGGAATCTGCTCCCCCCCCTTCAGCGCCTAAGGGCGGATGTGGCGGGTTGGCGGCGGCTGCCGCTCGGCCGGGCGGCGTTGTTCAAAATGATGTCGCTGCCACGCTTTTTGTACGCCCTACAGAACACTATGGACGTAGTGCCGGCCCGCTATTTTCGGGAGGTGGAGTGTCTTCAGCGTCGATTGTTTTGGGATGGGCGGCCGCGGATTGCTCTTGCCAAACTAACCCTACCGTGGTATGATGGGGGGGGGGGGGGGGGGGGGGGGTCGCTCTCCCTGACATTAAACGATATTATTGGGCCTCCCAGTTGGCTGCTGTCAACCACGGGATGTATGGGCCTGCTTTGAACCCGGCTTTTGAGATGGACAAATTGTTATTGCCAAAAGAGGATTATAATCGAGCACTATACTCTGGGTCCCTTGATGCGCGATTGACAGGCCCGACGCGGGTCGCGGTGCAGGTGTGGCATGCAGCAAATGCGGCGATGGGGTGGAGGGATCGCTTGACTCGGGCAACGCCATTGTACGCTTCCCAGCGTTTGGGTTATCTGTGTACTACGAAAGGCTTTGAGAAATGGGATATGATTGGTATCAGCAAGGTAGGGGATCTCTGGACGAAAGGGAAATTTAAGACGTTCGACATGCTGAAAACTGAATATCAGTTGAACGATAGGGAATACCTTTCGGTATGCTCAGGTTCATCATGCCTTGTGTTCCGTGTTCCCGGACGTGGCGGCTATTCCAGAGTCCTCCCCGTTGGAAGACAGAGTATTGGACGGCTATGTGCCGGATAGCACCATTTCGCTGATTTATAAGAAGCTTATCAATGATCGAATGGGTTTGCTGACCTCATTGCGGTTGACATGGATTGCCGACGGTTTGGAACTTGACGACGAGGATTGGGTGTCAGCGGTGGCCTCCCCGAAAGAGGTGGCTATCCCGGCCCGCTTGCGTTTCGTCCAGCTTAAGATACTTCATAGAGTGTACGTCACGGGGCCTGGTTTGATGCGTATGGGGTATTCGGTGGATGGTCTGTGTAAGCGAGGCTGTGGACTACTGGGGACTTTCCTCCATATCCTGTGGGAGTGTCCGGAGGTGACTCGGTTTTGGTGTAGAGTGCATGCGGTGTTAGAAGAAGTCACGCATGTTGCCTTGTTGCCGGAGGCACGGAGATGTTTGCTGAATGTCTGGGAGCCGACTGATTACAATGTGATGCAGACGCAGTGGGTGACTCTGGGCTATATGGTTGCGAAGCGTGACATTGCACAATTGTGGGGCTCCCAGAGGCCACCAACGGTCTCAGCGTGGAAGGAACACATGGACTGGTGTATGTTCAGAGAGAAAACGGTGTATGTGGCAAGAGGCAAGCCTGGGAAGTGGATTAAGGTGTGGGGTCCCTGGAACTCCTATCGTGGAGGTATTTGCGCCCCGCGCCCCAGACGCGTGAGATGGATGCTGCTCTGTCTCCCTAGCCCGCGCATTCCTATATGCTCCTGCGACATGCGCATTTGGTTTCTTCTGCCTGCCCCCCCCCTCCTTCTCCCTGGGTTTGTTTACTCCTTCGATACGGGGAGCACATGTTACTGCCATTAACCTCCTCTGCCTTGTGTGTGTGATGTTTTTCGTTTTCTTCAAAAATATGAAACCTTTCTTTGCTTGTCTATGGACTGCGGCTGCGGCTGGCTGAGTTGATTAGCACTCCAGTAGCTCTCTTATTGCTTCATCGATGTGGTTGTTCAGCTGTGTCTAGGCTTATAGTGTGCATTAGCGGCCGGCCTGTTGGTTGTAGGCCCATACTTGTATGTCTCTGAAACTGTAATAAAGGTTTTTCAAAAAAAAAAAAAAAAAGAACCACTGCTTTAGTACATCAGGTTATATCACTAGATTGACAGATAATTAGTAGTGGTAGTTTTGTTTTCAAACATGAACTTAAAAACAATCATGCCTCCTACCTGCCAACAATTTCATTAGTGAACCAAGAGGCAATTCGCGTGTTACATGCACCCTCTGAGTGGCCTTGGATGTTGTTACACTTGAAACAACATTATAGTTTATTAAAACAAAGACAAAAGAAGGCTTTGCGTGCTGCACATCCTGAACTCATGTATTTCTAGGTGATTTTTAGATATGTGATAATGACGAAAAAGGAGGCAAAATGAAATAAGATATTGTTTAGGATCACACAATTTAGTCAAGCTGGAATTGATCCCAGGTTTTTTGGTATCACATGGTGCAAGCCAAAGGATGAGCATCTCTTTCCCGCTCACATTTTACATCAGAAAGCTGATGCTTGACTTTAATTATTGGTACATGAGGCTACAGAGTAGGTGGCAGACAGAAGCTACATGAAGGCTGGGTTCATTTTGAGTGTGAGGTACCAAGAGCACCTCGAGCTGAGCCACAGCTATACATCTGGCTCAAGCTTGACTCAAACCTTCTGTGGCTCGCCCACCTCTATCACATAATGGCAATTTAAAGGACTAAGGCATAGGAAGAATATGATTAGACCCACAAAATAACTCCATGACTTACTGTCCACACCATGTACATGCTCCAATACCCCCTACATCCTCATTACAACATCCCTGACCCACACCCTGACGGCATCAGTGTGGTATTCAGCCATGCCACAGGTTGTACTTTTTGGCCCCTGGGAAAATGTTTTAGAGTACCCATGTCCTATAGCCTCACCTAAGTGAAGGAGTCTCCATTTTCAGCAGGGTTGTGCCTAACTGAGATGACTTTATCTAGGGGTTAAAGCTGCTGTTCCCCAATGAGGCTGAAAAGTGTTTGGGGTTGCTTGCAGGCCGATGCCAAAGACCTGCGACCTCGCAGTTGGGGTTCAAATATCTTCTGTGGTGTGGGACATCGTTAATGTAATACAGTCCTCCACCCACCACATCCACATAGGCAACGACATAGAAAAGATAAAAAAACAATGGAATGGTATGCTACATAGAGGTACTCCCAGTCGTTGAGATGTGTTGGCTCAAACAAATCATGCATCAATTTGTGACCGCAAATCTACATAATCCCTTGACTCACTGCAAATAAAACACTAGAAAGCTGGCCAATAAGCTTTCCCGTCTGTTATAAGTAAAATAAAGAGAACGACCTTCAAAAGAGCTACTGAGGGAAGATTATGCATGCACATTAACGAAAAAGGAACTAATAAAGATCAAAATAAGCAATGTGATAATAAAGGTATCAAACTGATTTGTATATAAACATGTTCTTAGTTGTAATATTTTGGTTTTTGAAAAAATATATTAAATATTAAACATTAAAAAAAAAATCCACAAAATGAGAATTTCACTAGATACTCAAACTCAGGTTTCTTTAAAGTTTCAAAGTGAAAAACGGTGAGAAATTAAGTGCAAAAACTGGTTGTGCTTTTCTTAATTTAAGAATTAAAACTGGTACATTTGCGCAGATATGAATGTATGTTTCTGGAGTTTTTTGAGGGGGCAGGTCCATTGCCCAACCAAGGTCGCCTCAGGAATGAACACTGTAAAAGGAAGACCCTGTTCAGCTTTGTTTAGAGATAAGTGGCCTTTCAAAGCTGCCTTACCGAAGCTTGAGATCTCATGTTAGTTGGTGTCAGTTCATAACAAACCCGAGGGCTAACTCGCAATGTCCCCAAACATTTTCAAGGGCATGCGACCTTTACTTTGCTGGGAAGGTTTAGTATTGGCCCTGAATTGTTTACCTAATCTTTGCAACAGCAGACCTTGAGCAGTGGGAGAAGAGACTGGGACAAAGATATGCTGTCATTTGCAGAAATGCAGTGGGCGCTTTGCCAAATTGCACAAGCAGACAGTATTTTTTTTTAAATACACAATAAACCTGGGATGCTTGACTGCAACTGTATGGCTTTATTGCACGTTCTCCAACTGGAATGCATTACACTGATACAAATCGCTTAAATGCACTAGAAGTATATAGAAAAAAAAAACACATTTGGCGACAAAGATCTCCATTTGTGTAGTTTTTTCTGTCTCTCTTCCTCTGTCTTTGCGATGCGTGTATTTCCCTCTTCCTCTCGGGAAATATCTGGTACGTAAAAATAAGTACTGGTGGCAACAACAGACAGCAACCGGCTCAAGTTGAGCACTGTCTGCAACCCCATACTATCCTACTGCCCTCTTCACCCCACTCAGGCGACAGGGGTTGTGGACTATCCAAGTCCCCACTAGTAACATTTTTGGTGTAATGCCAGTACCATTGCAGTGCTCACAGCTGGCATGGGTTGCCACTGATGGGTGTCCTGGATTGGAGGCTTGGAGCACCTAGCCCAAGTATATGCCAGGATTCAAGCATAACCATCACGAGGTAGTGAAACGCACTCCCCTGATGACCGCATTTGAAGCAGCAAGTAATTTCTAGCTACTTCAAGCACTAAAGGCGCTAAATGTATGGAAAGGTCGTACAAGTGGTCTCGAGAAAGCATTGTGTGTGTGTGTGTATGTATATATATATATCGCAGCGAGTTAGGTGTGTATCTACTAAACCCTATCCTCCTACCAGAGTTGCTGAACTTGAAAATGGGGAATCCGGCTGCGTCGTTTCAACGTTCTTTGATTCAGGGCAAATCACTTAATCTCCCCGTGCCCACCAAAAATGAATGTGTCCTTGTGTAACTTAACTGGTGCTCATGTAAAGCGCTCCACTACCTTCTGGTCAAATTCGCGCTATATAAAACTGCAAACAAAAAAATCCCTGCTACTCAACCCAACTCTCCTCTCGCCTCCTCCTCCTGATGCTTGCTCCTCTGCTTTCCAGCTTCTATTTCACAATTTTCCTTGACCCTCGATCCAAAGCTCCTCCGTTACACCCCTCTGTGCTGCTTAAAGAGAGTCAAAGCGGGCACAGATATGGAGCGTGGCCTCACTTTGACACCACTATGAGTACGTGAAATGCACTTCATAAGAAAGTAAAGTTACGCAGTGCCCCCGCTGCGAGCAGTAAGCCTCAGCTGCCTTGCCCTCTTCTGCCGGCTCTGGCATATGACTGTGCAAAAAGATGGTCCCCAATCGTATGGATCTGATGAAAGTTACATTGGGAGGAAAGGCAGTCTCCCGAACACGGGTTCAAACGTGCACTCCTCGAATGTGCTCAGGCAAGTAACACAGCCGCTTTCAGCGGGAATGAGCAAGACAGCGTGGGCAAGGCGTGAGACTCGAGTTTTTCCGTTCGCTAGATTTACTACATTTATAACATCTCAACACTTTTTTTCAATGGGAACCAAGGTGCTCCAGGATGGAGGGGCTGGGGCTTGTTCAACTTACAAAAACAGACACAAGGGTGTGGGACAAGACTCGTTTGCAGCAGTGTGCACACGGTGAGTGGAGCATTCGCGCTTTGACGGTTGCAGTCTCAGCTTGTACCTCGCTCCCTCGTAGAGCGCTCAAGTGGGGGTCAATGCGGTCATAATGCGTGACTATGCATTTAAGGGCGTTGATGCAGACCACCACACTTAAACTCGTTAGTCTAACCACCCATGCATAGTAGTTGGCAAGGCTGTTTAATTACCCCAAATAACTCATTTACAGCCCTGCCCGCCACAATTCTTAAAACAGGTGCAGGTACTCACGCAGAGACTGTCTTGCCGCTTAGCACCGCTGCTGTAGACATGGCTGGGTAGAGACTGTTGAGAGTCACAGCGGCTGCTCTGCTCAAAGGCTTACCGATCCTGCAACTAGTCCCCGCTTCTGCTTACCCTCGTGGTGTTGATCCTAAAGTTCCTGAGCTAAAGGCTGTGCGCATGCGCCAGCCTAAGCTAAACAAGCAATGGAAACGTCCTTTCGGCTGCCATGATAGGGTCAGGAGAATATTTAACTTCCCCAACTAAACGCGGAACGGAGTAATTACTCGAGCGCCTGACCGAAACATGGCCACTATTGAATGCGCATGCTTAATGTCCAGATGAAGCGCCCTTCAGAAGAGTGCATGTTCTACTCATGGCGCCAACACGGAAGAGGCGGGTCCTACGACTCCTACCTGGGACTGAAACTGAAACTGGAAGTAGAAATAGTTAAAAGTTGTATTTTCTCAGGGCAGGCGCAATATCCCCCCGCCCCCCCAACGTAGGCTCTGGGTGTAGAGGTATATAAAAAAAACTTATAACGGCTGCATGCAGAGCAAGCACTTTTTTGTGTGGAAACCTACAATTTATGCTAATTCCAAACATGTACTCCTGACTTTCAACGTGGGCGGAGCCAAACTCCATTACGTTCTGTTAAACCAGACCTTCAAACTGCAGGAACGAAGGGGCGGTGACATCTTCAGGAGTTAATACCGAGATTAATTACCTAGCTTGTAGTCGTGGCTGCTGAGGATGAACCAACCGTTTCCTGTCGCTCAGGTTCTCACGCTGGACGGATCCTTCTACAGCGTTGCTTTACATTTGAAAGATAGCACAACTTCAGAGAGCTTGCTACTGTAGGAGTGGCAGCGAGCCAGTGGTCATAAAGAAAACCTGAAACATACCTGCAAGGTGCTTTAGCTGCTGCGTCGTTTGACACTTTGCTGTATGCAGAAACTAAACTAAACAGGTGGCTGGGAGTGCAGGTGACCAGGCCACTAAATTTGACTGGCTTGACCCAGTCATTTGCAGATTATGCAATTCATATATAGATTGACTGACTTAAATTGTAGAGATCTTAAGTTTCCCTGTTTTATGTTCGCAGTACTTCTCCAGTCTATGGATTTTCTTCAAATTCTGGGACTTGTCTTTGGCCTGTATGCTAAACAGGGCGTACTTTGCAGTGGTTGAAGTGTATTGATAAAAGTATGGGAATGTGATGATGTGCGGGGACGGGATGAGTGAGCGTTGGAGCAAGGTCAATGGTGTGCCTGAAAAAAACCAAAATATTTTGTAACTTTTTTCGGTCTTCACCTTCAGGTAACTAAATATATAATAACGCACAGCTTAGATTAAAAATAAATGCAAGTTAAGTTAATCAATGGGGAATGCATTATCGTATATCATGAAACTTATATTAGTTAATGCACTGCAGATTTTTGTGGCTCAAACCAGAAAGCTACAGAACTGAACCATGCTTGGTGCAGTGAATAATAGTTACTTATGTATGTTTAGTGTTAAGAAGTCCCAGTCTGTGACATAAAGCACTCTGAATATGTAAGTCATTATTTTAAACTTGCATTACACATACTAGAAGACAGACTGCTATAAAATGCTCAAAAAGGCTTAAGATTCCTAAATATATATTTTAGTAATACCCAGATTGTATAACTGGTCTTTGAAAGGACACAGCTCAGCTGGTACTACCTTACAAAACCACCCCCCAAAAAATTAGTGTTATCAGAAAGATTCAAGCGATTCCATCAATAAAGCTAATACTGGTTTCTAAGCACCCTTTTTGCAATTACAGATTAACCAGTTGCGCAGATTTATATTTCAGGCAAGGAGGCACCCTGGCAAGACCGCACATTTAGCTATCTGCCCCACACTAGGTTTCACAGCATAGGATACTTCCTGCCTTACACTTCAGTTGAAGCATTTAAACTCTCTTAATTAACTGTTCTGGGACAGTTGGGTTTTCATAAAAAAGTAGGTGAACTATCCTAAATTAAAAAAGGGGACGCGCATCGCTGCTGGAGGATTATGTGAGCTGCAAGGGACTGCAAGTCCCAGAAACCTTGCCTTCATTGCCTGCACCTGTGTGACCCAGTGGGGAGGCTACATTACCGCTCGCGGCACCCGCTTCGTGGGACGCGCATCGCTGCTGGAGGATTACGTGAGCTGCAAGGGACTGCAAGTCCCAGAAACCTTGCCTTCATTGCCTGCACCTGTGTGACCCAGTGGGGAGGCTACATTACCGCTCGCGACACCCGCTTCGCGGGATGCGTATCGCTGCTGGAGGATTACGTGAGCTGCAAGGGACTGCAAGTCCCAGAAACCTTGCCTTCATTGCCTGCACCTGTGTGACCCAGTGGGGAGGCTACATTACCGCTCGCGGCACCCGCTTCGCAAGAAGCGTGCGGCGAAGCCTGGGCCAAGGGCGGGCCCGTTTGAGCCCGTTAGAGACCGGGTGACGCCGGGCCGGGCCCCCCTTCTAAATCCATCTACAGCTTAAGGTCAGTCTGTATTAGTCTATTGTTTGTCTCCCTGAGGGCACTCACATCTTGGAACTCTGTTGCTATTGTACCCAGCCCAGGATGAATATGCGAGAGGGAAAGGGGTGAGGTGCGCCACCTGGCCCAAGTGTGGCGGGGACGCTGGACCAATTTCTAATTAGAGCTAGCTCGGTCATCGCCCACGAGATTGCATTAACCGCGCGCCGCCTATCCCTAGATTCCCTCCACTCTAAACGATCATCATTGGGTGAACTGATGTCTGCTCGTACTCCTGAACAATGTTTGGCCACAGACACCAACTCCCATGTGCTGGCAGGAGCTGTTAGACAGTCCCCGAATGTGCTATTGGATACATCCATTGTATCGGAAGCTCCTAACATCTCATCGTCTGCTGAGTTGGCACAAAAGGGCACAGCAAGCTGCTCATTTCCACGTATTGTTACAAGGTCTGTGCCTCAATCCAAAAACCAAACTCTTAACTCAATCCCAGAGCCTCCAACAAAGAGGAAGGGGGGGGGGGCCCAAACGCAAAAAAATGCAAAATTGCCAAGACAAATAAGAATGGAGGAACTCCATCTCCAATACCACTAACTATAGTAGAGCCTCCGACTGCTACCTCTTATGGACCGATCTTAGACTTAGTAGGTGTTCCTTCACCAGAAGCATATGAGGCTATGTGGAATAAAATGGGGAATTTAATTTTAACATCTTTATCCCCAATTCTGGAAAGACTGATATTGATTGAGGAGAGACTAACTAACTTTGAACTGAATGTTAAGTCCAATTTTCGTACTATTAAGGGTTCTTTGGCTAAAATTGATCGGTCTCCTGTAATTACAACAAACGAGCTGTATAATCGTGTAATACCTAAACCCACACCCGTCAATCCTCCAACAAAAAGGCCAACGCTTCCAACACTTAGGAGTAACGGCGTGGCAGCTATTGATTCTGATGCTGTGGTAATGGGTGGTAATATGGGTGAGACAGGGGATATGTCTGGCGAATTTGCTCAGCTAATCCCGAGTACTCCGAGGAGGGAGGGAAGTAGATCTTGTGTAAGGACAGTAAGCGATACTGCACATTTCCCCACCACCACCCATGACCTTGCAAATCAGGCCAGTTCTGTATCTGCGCCAAATGGCAGTGATCCCTCTGCTAGGCATGTTAGATTGGTTCGCAGTTCAGCCCCAGAACGATCTTGAGCTTTACACCTCCCACCGGCCGCCGCCCCTTTGGCGGTGGTCTTGACGAACGTTCCGGCCCTACAGGCTGGGCAGACTGAATCCACTGACCAGTTAATGGTTAAAACCGTGCACTGGCTTTCCACACAATTGAAGGAAGTCGGGGCATGGGACTGGGATATCTGTAACCAGTTGATAATGGCTAGGCGTTCAGCATGGATAGGATACTCCATGAAGCACGGGGGGGTGATTGTGTTGTTGCTAATTTCAACAATGAGCATGCTGCCAGATTTCTCTTGGACCTTCTAGGTAATAGAAACCAAGGGCACCATCTTGGGAAAATCTCCCTTTTGCCTTTAGGGTTCTTTTATAGACCCAGCCATCCCACATTGACCGGGGGAGGGGGGGGGGGCGTTTCATGCATATCCCATACATCCATACATAGACCCTTTGACCTAAACTTAGTTAATAGATTCGCCCCCCTGTCCGGCCTAGATGCCTGTGACTGACAACCATCTGTAGCTATATCTGGGATAGTGATTCCTGTTATTTAGCCCGCTTTTTCCCCCATGGCTGATATAAGTCCTCAGTTAGTAGCATCTATCCCTATGGAGAATACTGGGAATCTGTCACCGATAGAAGGGGGAGGCGGTACAGTTTCTAGCTTACTAAGTATAATATCTTGGAATATTGCAGGCCTTCTACCAAAGACTATTTCTTCTGATTGGTCAATTTTCATAGAGAGCCATGACATCATTGCCTTTTAGGAGACTTGGTCAATGAGTACGATTTTTCGTCCAGGCTATTTGGCCTTTGGTAAACCAGCAATCGTAAGATCTAAAGGGAGACCATCTGGGGGATTGATTATCTGGGCCAGACAGCAGGTGGGCTTCCAGGTAGAAGAGCTAGTGATTGATAATCCGGATATTCTGGCTATTAAAATACACTGTGAATATGAGCTAGAATTTGTATTTGTCAATGTCTATGCAAGAGGGATGGTGGGAGGGAAATCCTCACCAACCATTTCTAGCCTGGACTCTTTTATTAAATATTTAAAAGGGACAAGTCATCGGGTTATCGCTGGTGATTTCAACTGTACGTTTGAGCCACTTGGACTAGATGACGGAAGTCTTACCAGTGATGAGGATGAGAGTTGGGGTATACCATCCTTGACGCTCCCCCCAATTAATAAATGGACAGAGGCAGTCCTTCAAATGAAAAGCCTATCTCTGGAGAGGAGCCTCAGGGCTGTTAACGGGAGGTCAAAATCGGACAGCGAAGGCTCCCATACTTTTAATAATGGGTCAAGAAGTAGTAGGATTGTCTACTTTTTTATTAATTTAGAATTATGGACAAGGTTAGGGGATATGGAGGTACGTCAAAGATCAGAGAGTGACCATGATCCCCTGATATTGACACTAGAGGCAAAGGGCCACCCACTGCCGAGGGTAGGAACGGAAATTGCAACGGCAGATGTAATTATGTCCCAAGATTGCCGTAGATTAAAATGGGCACAGGTCTCAGAAGATGAGGGCACCATGGTCTTGATAAAGACAACTCTTGAAGACACTCTTTTAGCCCTCTCTCATCTTAAAATTGACGAGGCCACTTTCCCTGCCCGTACAAAGGCCCATGAGGACCTGTTTACAAAGTTGAAAGCTGTTTTTACAAAAAATAAAAAAGATCTTATAAGCAGCCTATTCAAAAATCTGCAAAATGGTATGATGGGGAATGCAGGCTAGCTTTTAGGCACCTCTCCCAAGCTATTAGGTTGGGAGCACCCCAGGAGGTTAGGAAAGCAAGATCTGAATATAAAGAAACCCAACAAAAGGCAAAGAAGACCTTCGATGAAAACAGATGGAAGGATTTGCTATATGCAAGTAATGGGAAAAACTGGTGTCGGTTCTGGCAAATAATGAAATGGGGTAGTGGTGATATCGGGCTGGTACCAGTTAATAATGTCCCAACAGAAATTTGGGTTGCGCACTACCAGACTCCGTTTTCATCCTCCACAGATAGTCCTAGACATTATCCACAAGCAATTTCTGATTCAGTCCTAACCTTTAATCTAGGGGAAATTGAGAGAGCTTTGGATGGTGTCGCAGCAGGTAGGGCCCCGGGCCCGGATTGTATCCCGGCGGATATATTTAAAGCCGATAGGCAGAATTAGCTTAAATATATTCTTATTCTAGCCAATGGTTTTGCTAGAGGTGCCCCCATACCACAATCTTGGCGTGGGGCAGAAATCATCCCTATTTATAAAAAAGGGGACCGTGCAAGCCCAAGTAACTATAGGCCTATAAGCCTTATAGACACCTTGCAAAAGATTGTGGCTAGATTAGTGCTTAGTAGGGTAAATAGGTGGATAGATGATAAGGAAATTTTATCCACCTATCAAGCAGGATTTCGCTCCCACGTTAGCACTATCAATCAAGTTTTTAGATTCATGATGATATATTGGAACACAGTGGTTTTAGCAGGGGGGACTCTTTTTGCAGCATTTATAGACCTTAAATCTGCATTTTATTTAGTGCCCGCTCCAAATTGTGGGACACACTTAAGGAAGTAGGGATGCCCCCTGAGATTTTATCATTCATTATTAACCTTCATGAGTCTACTTACGCCCATGTTCGGTGCGGACAAGAGGGTGGGAAAACAGATAGTTTTCCTGTGAACGAGGGAGTTCGGCAGGGGTGTGTTTTGGCCCCTACCTTTTTCTCGTTGTTCATAAATAATGTGATCTCATACTATACTGAGTATCCAACGTACGCCCCTACTCTTGCTGGCTCGAGGGTTTCGCTTTTAATGTTTGCGAACGACACCTTAATTCTGTCCAAAACACAATCTGGTCTGCAACGAGCCCTTGAAAGATTCACTATATTTTGCAACGACCATGGCCTGGTAGTCAATGTCGACAAGACCAAGTTCATGGTGTTGCATAAACACAAAATAGTGAAAGCCAGAGTACAAATGAATAACGTGCCTTTGGAGAAAACAGATTCCTTTACGTACCTGGGCGTTACTATGGGTAAAAAGATGAATTGGAAGCCACAGATAGAGTTATTCGTTTTAAGGCACAATCAACTAGCAGGGGCCCTTTTAAAAGAACACCGGCTATCTTACACCAAACCAGTTGGACGGGCACTCACTATTTACCAAGGGAAAGTTAGGGTGTAAATAATCTATGGTGTGGAACTCTGGAGTTTTGAGAACTTTGGTCCTTTAGTCCTAGCCCAGAATAAGTTCCTGAGAGCACTAACCGGTCTCCCTCAATCGTCCCCTCTTAAACCTTTACTTTTAGATTTGGGATATATTTCTTTTGAGGAGGCTGCGGGTTTTAGACCTCTTGCCTATTGGCGAAGACTATGGACAACCCCGGAGCTAGCACCTTATGCTAAAGCACTTAAGCATATTAGAGAAGCCGACAAGTCCTCAAAAATTATATGGCTACAAAAGATTAAGGGCACTCTAATTGATATGGGGCTCAGCCACCTGTGGGAGGACCCAGAAGGGAACATGTTCCCAACTAAAAAAGGTTTCAAAGCTTTATATAGGGACATGGCTTGTCAGAAGTCCCTGTCACTGGTGAATAGTGCCTCCTTAACTGGCCTTTTTCTAGATCATAAATACGAGCATAGGCAGGAGGCCTATTGGAACCTTATTAAGAGACCCGGTGACAGGAAGCTTTTTCACCAATTTAGAGTGGGTTCTCTCCCTTTAAAATAATTGACGGCTAAGTGGGGAGACGATTTAGACACAAAATGCCATAGGTGTCCATCCCAGGAAGAGTCTTTAACCCATGTCTTGTTTGTGTGCCCTGCATACAAGGGCCCATGTCACAAATGGCTCAAGCCGATCTGTCAAAAATTTGGTACAAGATCATGCCAATCGGCTTTACGAATTCTAAAGACAGATACTAGTGAAGTCGTAGTTATAGCTATGGCTACATTTTTGAGTTGGACATGGGCCCTCAGAAGGGATATTTTACAAACAAATGTAGGTTTGCAATGCACTAAGTAACCTGTTATATAGTGTGTGATGTCCTCTTCTCGTTGCCACCCTAGGTAAATTGTTCAAAAAAAGAACGTATTGTCCAAACCTTGTGCCATAATGGTTTTAAATGTTCTTTCAAAATTCTTCTTTTCCTTATAATTATACATTTTTATCATAAGTATTGTTATGGTATGGAATTTTGATGGAAGTCTTTCTAACCAATTTTAAATTTTATTGACCTTGTCTTTTAAAACATTTTATGTCATTTTATCATATTGTATGCATATTATATGTCTTTTATGATTGAAAAAGATCGAATAAAGACTAACTTGAATAAAAAAAGTATTGGCACGTTGTGCCACTCAGATCCTGCCCACATTCGCCACTGGCACTTTGCGCCACTGTGCACATTTCAAACGGTATGCCTGGCGCAGACAGGGCTAGTGCGCCCTATGAGGCAAGAAACGCCCATTAGGCTGAAAGGGCTTTAGGCCCTCCCTTGTCTGCTGTAGTCCAGGTAGTGGAGTGCACAGGCAGTTCTGCAGCTGTCGTGGGCTGGGCCTGGTCAGGGGCTGACGATTCTGCCTCAGCCTCATCCAAAGTACTTTGCAGGTCTTCAAAAGACCATTCATCAGTTCATAGGTCTTTGTGTGATTTAATTGCCACTGCCCCCCTGCTGTCCCTGCTCTTGTAATGGACTGTTGCTGTCAGAGTGGGAGAAAGGATTTCATCTACAGTACAAATGTAGGCGTGTTGCACATTAATATAAGGTGCCCAGCCATTGGCCTGGTTTGCCTCTAAGCTCCAAAACTGGAATTAAGGCCTCTGCATTGTATATAATTCATCATTTAAAAACGTGCCAAATACTCACATTTCAGAAAATGTATTTCTTTAGCTTCGAAGCGCTTCACTTAAGTACACTAAAATGGATTTCTGCATTGACTGACATTTATCAGAACAAACAGTTTGCAAGTGCAAACTTTGAACATTCATGTCTGCGATGAGGATGCTATTAGCAGGGCCACTGTATTATGTGATTCAATCGTTTGCCACATAATCCTTATTGTGCTGCATAATCTGTAGATTTTGACAGAAACAATAGTTTCTAGCTCAAACAGATCAACATTTACTAAAAACATGGCAATGTGTGTTCCTGTGCTCTGGAAGACCCTTCCAAAAAGTTGTATGCTCATATTTCAGTTGCTTAATGCTGTATTTAGATATTACATTGGTATTAATAAGGTGCAATATTTCAGAAAGTGTTTTACCATGTGTAACAAGCATTGAAAATGCAATAGGTTTTGCCTTTAATTAAGTTAAAGCCATTTGCTTTGTTAATGGTATTAACTTAATGAAAGGCGAGACCTATTGCATTTTTAATGCTTGTTTAAACGGGGTTTCTTTCGTCTCTTTATCATCTTTTCTTTTTTGTACTGTTGTTTCCTCATCTTGTTTCCTTCTCTCTCTGTTTAATACCGCTCACTCCCCATCTGTCCATTTCCTCCCTTTCTTTTGTTCTGTTTGCGCCATTTTTATTTATTTGTGTCTTTTTTACTGTTCTCTCCCCATCTTTTTTGCTCTGCTCTTCTCGCTTGCTACGCTCTCAATTACTTTTCTGCCTTCTCTTTTTTGGAGCTGTAATTTCATGCTCTGTATGTTTAGTGCTTTGAATGGAAATATACAAGTGGTGGTAACTGGGAGCCCTAATCATGATACACATGTGCATAAAGACACAGCTATGCTGTTTAGCATGGGCAATTTTTATTTTTTATTTTTCTGGTTTGAAAGAGCATTGGCAAAACACATTTGCAGAGCCAATAAGTCTGCATTAGCAAAGCCAAGAGGGAAGCCCTAACAATTGGCTTTGCTAATTCTTGTTCTGCTGGTGACTCCCTCTGTTGCCGTCTTCCCACACATCTCTCCATCTCCTTTCACTATTCATGCCTTAATCTCTCATGCTGTTCCTATGTTTTGGTGTCTCTTTTCCAGCCTTTCTTTCTTAACCCGTCTCCAACTCTTTCTTTCCAGACGAATCTCTGCCTTTTCCTATCTCACTTTTCCTATCTCTTGCGACTTGGCCTAGCTCCTCTTCTCCCTATACCTGCGCATTTCTCTGATCTATTTTATTTTCATTATTTTGTCTCCCTCCCTCCCTTCATCGCTGCCTCTTTCACTTTTCCTGCCTTGCTTATGTCTCTAGGAATCTCTCTTCTTGTCTCCCTCGCTTCTCGGGTCTTTCTTCCTGCCCCACCCCTCTCTCACATTAGGGTTTTTTTCTTGAAGTCCTCTTCCATCCTGCGCTTCAGTTCTGTCTCTTCATGTCAGCTTTTCTAGTTTTACTCATATTTCTTTCTCACGTCTTCCTTTTTTTCACCTTTCTTGTCTCTCTCCCTGCTTTTGCCTCGCTCTCTTCATGTCTCCTTCACCTGTGTCTCTCGTTATGTACCCTCCCCTCTCTTATCCTGTGTCTTTTCCTCCTCATGCTCCCTGTCTCCTTGCCTTCATTTCCTCTCCTCGGGTCCCATCTCTGCCTCCTCTTACTCTACTCCCCTCTCTCCAGGTGTCCATCTCTCGCTTTACCTCTAGCTCTGTCTCTCTCGCGCTCCTCTATATTCATATATATTCCTTACGCTGCTAACACCTCGCCTGCGGCTAGCCCATCACGCACAGACCGAGGAACTCGGGGGGGAGGGGGGGGGGGGGGGGAACGACGACACAAAACACGGTATCCCATTTCACGCTCTGCCAAAGCGGAAGTCAGGCAATAACGGGCCAAAACGCAGGTGGCCAATGGGACGCCCACATTTAGGAAGGAACGATCCTGACAAACGCATGGCTTCAGGATGTAGATATGAATTATAGTTTGTAAACTCTGGAATTCAATGAAAGCCATGCAAATTGTGGCGATTTACGCTCATTTAGAAAAGGCCAGCAGGTGTAGTGGTACCAGGGCACCACAGCTACAGCAGTGTTTGCACAAAAGACACAGGAAGGAAGAATTTCCTCCTGGTTCCACTTGTTTGCACCCTTGCTAATCTGAGCAGGCATTTGGCCAACCCGAAGAAATTAATTTTCTTACTATGCCCGATCCCACGTTAAGATGGAGTTCCTTTTGGGTGGGAAGCAGCCTGGCTCCTGCAACTGCCACTCTCTCACTATGTGAATGAAGCAAGAAGTCTCACAGCGTGTGCGCTCACACTTTGAGTGCCAGGGGTTCTCTCGCACTTAAGAGTATCAAGGATTTATCTCACACTGCGAGAGTCAGGGGCTCCCTCACAATCAGAGTATAGGGAGTTCTCTCACACTGTGAGAGTGAGGGTCCCCCTTTCACTGTTAGTGTCAGGTCAGCGCGGGAGGTTTGTATCAGGCTCTTCTCTCGATCAAAGTGCGTCTGTGGGGTCCTGCCCACAGCCTCCTGTGGCTGTCTCTTTGGATGCAGCGGGTGTCTCTTTTAAATCGGCCACGGTGAGCTGACGTCTCTCTAGGCTCTCTCTGACGGTGGATGTCTCTTTCAAGTTGTAGGCAGCTAGTCACCGGGTGTCTCTGTCCAGTTGTAGGTTGTCCGTCTCTCGCAGTGGGCGTCTAGTCTCGGTACAGCTGTGAGTGGCGCGTCTCTGGCAGGGAGAGTCTCTGTACAGCTGCAAGTCGCCCGTCTCTAGCAGTGTGTGTCTCCGTACAGCTGTCGGTCTCCTTTCCCTGGTGATCAGTCTATAGCGTGCTTAGAGTCTCGCCGTAGCTGCATGTTTATTTTTCGGTGGAGTTGTGCTGTCTCTGCCAGTCTGCTCTCTCCGTACATGCCTGCGGTCTCGGCTGGCAGTCCATGCGCCTCTCTTCATTACCTACCGCCCCTGGCCCCTGCGGGCTGTAACCTAACCCCTGGGAGGCGCAAAGCCACATTTTGGCAGCCACCCGAGCCTTGTATCAGATCCCAGCTTGTTTATAGTAGTGAATCCGAGTGAATTGCAATCTCCAGAGAATGTGCAAGAAGAGGCTGGCGCAGAAACTTGGCTGGAATCTTGCCATCGGCTAAGCATCGTGTGATTCTGGGCGAATCACGTAATCTCCCCGTGCCTAAAACCCCTGTTTAATGTATCTGGTGCTCACGCTCCAATACCTCCGGGACCATTTTGCTCTAAATAAAACTACAACGGGAGCAATACATTCGTGCTGCCCATGTTTTAGCGCTCGCTAGTGAAACCGAGTGAAATGCAATCTCCAGAGAATGTGCAAGAAGAAGCTGGCGCAGAAACTTGGCTGTAATCTCGGCGTCGGCTAAGCATCGCGTGATTCTGGGCAAATCTCTTAATCTCCCCGTGCCTAAAACCCCTGTTTAATGTATCTGGTGCTCATGCTCCAATACTTCCGGGACCATTTTGCTCTAAATAAAACTACAAAACAAACTAAAAACGGGAGCAATACATTTGTGCTGCCCATGTTTTAGCGCTCACCAGGCAGCTGATGTAGACTTTTCTGTTTCTGCCGTCCCACTTGGACCGCCTGCTTTACTTCTGAAGTAAAATGTTTATTATCTTTATGGGGCCATGTGTTGCTCATAAAGATAAGAAACCTTTTACTTCAGAAGGAAAGCAGGCGAGCCAGTCCAAGTGGGACGGCTCAAAAAGAGAAAAGTGTACGTCACGAAGAGCTCTTTACCAATGGCTGGCCACCCTTTACCATAAACGGTGACGCCGGCCAATGGGAAAGAGGGGCGGGGCTTAAAACTCGATAGTCAAAGCCCCTTAATATCCTAAAATCTCGCCAGCGAGACTGCGCATGTGCGCAGCCTACGCAGGCAAAACCTAAAAATGACAAAATAATAGTATCACAAAATGTGGCACATTATGCCACATAAATTGCCTTTTCTTGACACATAATTTAGTCAACACTGCTTCATAATTCCAGTTGCCCTGGCTTGTAGTGAACCAAGAGACAAGTCAGTTGTCATGGGAACTTCGCTTAGATTTTTTATAACGTATGGATTAATATTAAAGTCTATTAAAACATAAAAGTGAAGTTTTTGCAGAGGGCACATCCTAAATTGAGTTTTTTAAGGTACTCTTAAAGGGATGATGGAAGACAACGAGGCTAAGTAAAATAAGGCAATTGCCTAGGGTAAAACAAATTTTGTCTGGGAGGTAAACTATGTTTGAAATCAGGTTTCCTGGTTTTACGGTGCACAATTTAGTAGCCACTAGATGAAGGGGAAGGGGCTTGGTGACTGATGTAAGGGAGAGGGTGGCAGAATCCACAAGAAGACTTGACTTGAAGTTCCAAGAGGACTTTCTCCAGAGCTCTGCATCTGGCTCTGCCCTTCAATGACTCTTCCACCTCCTAGAAAAGTCACTTTTGGTATGTCCAAAAGGCTGACATTTGGTTGCAGGATCAGTATTAATATTCACAGTTCAAGTAACACCTGAATCCCCACTTGCCAACTGCCAAGGATAAGATAAATTACTTAGAGTGTCTAGGGATACACCATCCTGCATTCACACAGCTCGCACCACACTCACACAGGTTCATGAGTCATCCTCCGCTCACACAGGCACACTTCTTACTCTCCCCATCCACTCACAAGAGCATGCTGGCCACTAAATTCTCACATGGGCACAACACTAAACCTGCACTCACACCTCTCACACTGCACTTATACAGGCATTCCTTTCACCCGGCACTCACACTGCTCACCATGCACTTGCACCACACACTGTCACTCAGCACTTCCAGACCTCACATCTAATACAGTTCACATTAACCTACCGAACACTTGTGAATATACACACATGTACAAAATGCAGTCACAGAATATCTGTCCTTCCAGCAATACTATGTTTATTCTGTTCAGTGTTATTCGTAACTACAAGTGCAATACAAGAGGGGAGAGTATACTAAGACTGTGTGATGGTGTGGGGAAGGAGCTTGAGCTGTGGCTGTGGGGGCTGGTGTGGGAGCCTGGATCAGTCTTAGGCTGTGGGATCAGCCAAGAGGGAATGGTGAAAGCAGGCAAAGGCAGGAAGATGGGGAGCAGCACAACAGGCTTAAGACGACGCACTGCAACTGATGCTATCAGCTGGTTGTGCAAGTTGACTGGGACTGCAGGCTTAGGGTGTAGTGCAGGTGGGGGAAGAATTTGTAGCTCATGAGGTACTTGTTGGCACGGCACTGAAACCGATTGGCCTTCATAGCCACTATGAAGAATGGTGGGGCGGTCACCTGTAGCCAGACATGTTGTTTTTACTGCTTCTGAAACCATGATGTAGACCTACATCTGGGCTCTTTTGGCCGGGATAGCAGTAGTGCTCTGCTTGCTGGGGTTGGTGGGGAGAGTGTGCTAAGACTTCAGCTAATATGTGAGATGAGAGCAGTCGGTGGAGGAGCCAGTAAAGTTGAGGAGAGTGAAGTGAGGTTGTAGATTGGTGCAGGAGCAAGAACTGTGAGGAGGCTGTTGCGACACAGGACAGCAAGCTAAGGCTGTAGTGAGTAGCACTTCTGGAGTGCAAGTAAGGTTGTTTTCCAAGCAAACATTTTTGTTTTGAATGTCACTAATGCAAATGGAGAAGAAAAACCATACAGGCGCAGATGCCACTGCGTTATCATGCTGGACATAGCAACCATTTTGGGAAGCTCTATTCACCAATCCTTCTACCATTTAAACTGCTGCTTGCTCATAGAGCAACATTCTTAGCCAATGCCATCATATCATTGTGAAGGGGCTGTGTTCTTGCACACTGCCACATGATTGCATTTTAATGGGGTAGCCGTGTTAGGTGAGGGAACACCACTCAGGAGCCAATAGAGGTGCGACAACCACTGCACTTTTTCTCAACGGCAACACACAAGTTCTGCACAATCAAATGTAAATATGTGGGAGGAGCCAAAGTCTCTCTGACGGTTGTGTTTATTAAAGCTTTTTTTCCTGTTGATCACACACGGTATGGCAGTAGACATATCTAAAAAGTACATCTCAGAAGCATTGAAACACATTCAATATTGAGGTTTAGAACTCACATCATAGTACTGTACATTAACAAGTACATTAATGCTTCAAGAAAAGCACACGGAAATTTGTCAAGCGTTGTGGAATATTAGTGATTATACAAAAGTTGTGAAGTGGTTCTTAAAACAGTATTAGTTTTATTTGAAAAATCTTTTTAATTCTTTCCCTTCAATACCTTTAGTGTTTCTTGCACCACAGCTACCTGAAACCATCCTACCTTTGACTCCCATTGAAATCATAGTATTAAATGAATGACACTGGCTATATAGACTTAGGTGGCATACAGTCTATAGTTGATGACTCTGAATACATATCTTTTCTGGCAGGGGGCATTTGTCAGATCCAGCTCAGGGAGCATGGGGCAAGCAAGAGCTACTGGGCCTCAGCCGGGGGGCCAGGGGTGATGTAACTCAAATGTCCCAGAGACTGTACTTCTTTGGCTTCACAACCTGTGCCACATACAACCCCATCAGCATTTGACTCTCAGTGGTAGCACATTGGAGCATTCACACATTTCTCAGGGAGGTAGTGTTAGTATATGGAAACTCAGATCACCCAGCAGAGCAATATCTGTTTGTCCAGCCCTGTGCTTTATTTGAATAAGAAACATACTTTAATAGACACAATTAAAATGGTTTACTGCCGCAGGTACAATATTATGCACTACCACTTAGGCTACTGAACCTTGGGGTACTGCCTTCCTCTTCTCCCTTTCACATAAGTCCCTCCTCTTGTGATTCTAGGCAGGTCCCTGTTAGGTTAGTTTTATGAGGCATTAATTAAAGCTTAGGTACCCCAGTTCAATCATGGTTGTGCTCAGTTCAGTAAAGTCTCCTAGATACAGTCTCACTACAATGCAGGTCTCTATGTGTTTCAGCATCACATGTCTCCGATCTGACCCGCTTCTAGGATGAGACCGCATGGTTACAGCAGAAGCCTTCGGTTTGGGTAGGCCACAGCAGGTTCGGGCAACCAGAGCTGCAGTCGTGAGTCCCTCCGTGAATGCAGGAAATGGAAGTCAGTGAGGTCTCATGGCAGGCCAGACCTGCTTGTGGGTCACTGGGCAACAGATTGGTCACCACTTACACAGGCATCACAACAGCACAGTAGCATCCATGGGATACAGTTTGTAAATAATGCAGTGGTGACCGTTATACACACAAGTCTTGGCTATGACGGTGATAGTTTTTGACTTCAGTGGCAAAGTCAGCCACAGGAACAGCTCCTGGTTTGGATGGCTACATTCTCCATGTGCACAGTTATTGACTTAAGCAGCAAGATCAACCATGATTGTTCCTATTGCAGGGTCAGCTGCCTGCCCGTGATTTCCTCTTTGAACCATACTTCTGGAGAGACTGCACCGACCCTGTTCGGACTCACAGACCGCTTTCTGCAGTCTTCTTTATCCCGATAGACCCTCCACACTAGAGTGTGGAAATTTCTGGCACTATCTGGACAGTCACATCACCTGCGGCTTTGCAGGCTATTTCACCCTCTCAGCAGGCAGGCTTGCTTCTAGGCACTTCAGGGGTACAGCTCTTCTAGAAGGTAATGACTCCAGTTGAGGTACCCTCTCCTCTGGGAAGGTGGCTGTCACACAGTCAACAGTTCTGATTGTTGGAAAGCAGTCCTCAAAATATTTTGCAGAATACTCCCTTGGGGAAAAAGGATTTGGAACTGGAGCAACAAGGATGTAAATAGCTCAAACTTTTATACAGTCAAAGCAGATAAGGATTGTGGATGTTCTGTCTGCAATCTCAAAACATGTTTGCGGTGGTTCTTCTGTTAAGTGTCCTCTCTAGGCTATTCTCCAAACAGAGTCTTTATGTAGAGTGAAGCTCTTCACAGCAGGGTAGTCTCCAGCCTGGAGTGCTCACAACTGAGGCCCAAAGAGCCATGGAGTTTCTGCAAATGGTTTTTCACTAGCCGCACTGACCAGTTATCAGGATCAAGACAGAAGGCTGGCTTCACTTAAAGATCTCTCACCCTACACAACAAAGATGAGTGTCACAGCCCGAATACCTACCAAATGACAGTACCAAAGGAAAACGAATCAGCAGCTCCACTCAGCTGGAGCTGCATAAATTAATTTTAAAGGAGCCTTGTCGTCTCTCTCCATTTTCAGGAATGACAGCAATACTCTTCCACTACTTCACCTACATCTTGTTCGCAGGAGCAGGCTAGGGGCATCCAAAATGGGATCCACAGGTCTCCATTACTCTGGCTCACTAATGCACAAATTGTATCTACTACACAAGCCACAAACACACAATCCACTTGGATGTTAGTAATAGGATCTAGGTTACACATTGATTCCAAACTTTACACAAGTGGGGCCGGCTACAGAGAGAGAAGGTCTGATAACGAATGTGAATTCAAAAAATACGGTATGCTGAAACCACAGTTGTACTTACTAAACCCATGAAGAACGGTAGTTAACTGTTAGCAAAATGAGAACACAATTGGTGCACAACCTCCAGGTCACAAGACAGTTGCAAGATCTTATTTGTGTCAGGGACAGGTATATGTGTGAACCTAGAGCCAGCATCAAAAACTGGAGTATACATGATTCAAACACTCAGAACATGACAATATGACTACATAGGGGACATCTCAGTCCAACAGCATGTTCAGGCAATATTATGTTTACCTAAATTAATATGGCTTATATAACAGTCTTTTCACTGCATATATGTTTACTTGACTCCTGTAAATATGCTATTTTGTAGATACTAAACAAGTGTATATTTGTGTCTCAAAGTATCATCATTGTTGTAAATATACATTGTCATTGAATGTAGGTATTTTCCCAAAGGAACTCTAAATGCCTTACATAAATCCTCCCTAAACAAACAGGCTTTCAGCCAAGAGATCCTTCTAACCGCTGTCCAATAATAGACAGCTTTTAGTAAACAAGAAAGAACGATTGAAAGGTTTGCGTCTTCATTCAAAGAAAATGACCGACTTTAAGATTACCAGTATGTCTGAGACAAAGAAGCAGCTGTGATTTCTACATGGGATGAAACTGTGAATTAAAACTGGAGTACAGTGACACTTATTACTTGAACTCTCCCGTGCTTTTGATACTATATACCATCCCAAGCTTCTACACACACTTGACAGAATCATAGTGCAGGACTCATAACTGAAGAAGATTGCATTTTTTCTATCCGACAGATCTTCATCTCACTGCTCCCTTCATGCCAGCTCCATTAATTCACAACTAATGTACCAAACATCTTTACCCCCTCTTTAGCCTTTACCATAGCTCAATATTGCACCAATCGTCTCCTTCAATTTCAAGTATTACTAATAAGCAAAAAATAAATAAATCATATTTAAGTATGAAAACTCATCTGACTTTGACTCTTATTCACTCAGACAATATCTCTAATTCAAATAATGGATGATACATAACCACAGCAACATAAACACGTCAGACATTGAAATATCCATATGCACTAAATGGATCAACAATCTGGCCTCAGCAATTAGACTCGCCACCAAACAAGTGAGTAATCTAGGGATAAATACGGATTCCAGCCTGTCACTCATAATAAGATTGTGTTAGTCTAATACGTTCAAACTGCAGTTTGGCACTTCTTTCCCTCATATTGGCTATAAAAATATCTCTGCCTACATTGCTTGAAATGGTTGCCCCCCCCCCCACTTACTGAAGTTAGCCCACCACGAAAGTTGGGTCTAGTTGCGCCCCTGCAGCCTTTTATAAATGTGCTGTCCCCAGGAATACAGCAAACCCTGACCGGGGGGGGGCAGCGCTTTCAGCGAAAGACAAAGCACTGTTTACAAGTTGCTTAACAATTTTTTGTGCAGGTGGCATCTGCCTGCACTTTAAAGAGGGGACAGAGATCTCCCTGCAGGCATGTGCAGTGAGGGACTGCACCCTCCTCGGGTGGGGGGAGGTCCATGAAACTCTCTTTCCCCTCTCCTCTGGGCTGTCCTCAGGAGCACACTGTCATCTTCTAAGGGCCTCTGTGTTCAGGTCTGTATTAGGACAGAGAGGCATAGGATCCCCTAATTTGAACGAGGCATGTACCGATGCAAAATACAGACCCCCCCCCAGGATTTCGTGATTTGCAAAAAAATCACAAATTCAGCACTTTTGTAAAAAAGCTGCTATATGTACAAAAGTGCCTGCAAAATATGTTAAAAAAAACTTGTGTTCACCCTCTCTTTATTGGCACTGTGCTGCCACTGAGTCATTAAAGGGAGAGTGAGCAACAGGCAGGCAGCAGAGGTGATACATTTCTCTGTCACCTGCCTTTGAAATGCACAAGCCCCCCTCCTGAGCAATTAGCCTGCGGGCCACCTCACACCTTTGTATGCCCTGCGGACCCTGCAGGCCATTTGAAAGCACAAGCATGCAGTATTTTTGTGGCAGGCACATATTTTGCCCACTGCAAAAATAGCACGAATTGTGAGGTTTTGGGCCGCAAATTTTGCTTTTTTTGGCAGTGAAATTCGCCACCCAAAGCCACAAAATCAAGGGGGAAGGGGGGGGGGGGTCTGTAAAGAGGGAGTGTCATCTCAAGATAGCGCTTGTGCCACATGTGTGCCAAAACTATCAGTATTACAGAATTGGCTGCGCAAGTGTCTGAGCTCCTTCTGTAATACTACAATGCCGCAAGGGCAGAAAAAACAGCTGCACATTACCATTGCTCTCCCAGGGCACTGTATGTAGTTTAGCCCCTGATGTTAAAATGTTATAAACAGGCCTTCAAATCGCAGCATGCAATGATAACAACTTTGACTGGTTGAGTTAGGCACACATGCAACCGTGTAACCTGAGAGTTCTTAAGTTAAAGAATAATAATAGCATCAGTTACTTAGAAACCAAAAAAGTGCAGTATGTAAAGCTATGTAGTGCAAAGCACAGTATGACAGATTCAACTTTAGGATAGTGACTGCACCTAAAATGGTAGTTATGCACAGCTGCATCTATTCAGAGTCCACACCGACATATGCTTATGTGCAGCAGTGCTAAATGCGTTGGGTTTGTAAAACGTCATGCAGCCTCACCAAGCACTTCTCATATGGTCCAAACTAAATTAGTCAGGCCCTGTTTAGGAGCCACAGACAGGGGCTACTTGAGGTTGATGGAGTCTGGTAAATGGGGTCTGTCCTACTTTGGCTTTGCCAATTGGGTCAAGTTCAACCTTTTCCACACTTGGTTCTCAAGGTAGCAATTGCAAATATTCACAGGCATCGCATGGAGATAGTCGGGGGCACAAGCTCAGAACTAACTCAACCAACCGCCACGATAATTTCAATGCCCAGCCACAGAAATGTCAATGCCCAGCCCAATGGTTGTCTTTTTAGAAAAAATAACTGCATTAATTAGTACTACACAATTCAATTCAATATATACAGTAGTAATCCTGCTTCTCCACCCCATTCCCCCTCCATACTATCTACACCCTGGTCCTTCCCGGGTGTCCCTAGATGAACATATCTCCCAGAAATCATGGCTGATGTATGAAGTAGACTCAGGTGATGATTACTGGTGCCTCACAAACCAAAACAAAAGCACAATAATTTCCCTCGCTTGTTCTTACTCCTGGTGTTGCAGATGGTAGAAACTGAGGACGCGATTTATATTTTTGTGGTTTGTCTGTCCATCCTCCCTGATGGATGTATCACTCCATGTGTTATGCTGGCAGACCTTATCCCACCCATTTTATATGTTTGATGGAAGAACCTCTATCATCCTTGACCGAGATTTATTAATTCGACCTGCTATTATTCTTCCCCTTTGGCCTCTAGCAGTCTGGCGTCACTTAATATACCATTAGAGTGGTGGTTTACTTCCCACCAGATTCATATGTGTCCGTCATATCGGTGGCCTTGCAGGAGCGTACTGATGGAGTGATTACATTGCGGACATGTTTTTCTTGGCATAGCCATCCGTCTTAATGACAGACGCTTATGTCACATACATGAGATTAATGTGCAAAGCAATTACACCTGCACACCATACAATAAAACACACTCCATTTGAAAACCATGATCCTTTTCCTTTCTCATTTGGAAGCTGGAGATATAGGATACTAATTACTGTTGTCCTGCTCCATTTTGTATATTTTTTAACCTTTATTTATCTTGTTAATTTTCATTTTTCTTGTTAGCACCATGGCTGGAAGAAGGAACCCAAGATTTTCAGACACAGAATTAAGTATGATGTTTAATGAGAATATTAGGGCAGAACCCCAGTTGTTTGGTGTCCTTGTTCGGAATACCGCTATTGTTTATAAGAGGCAAATGTGGGATATAATTGTCATGAGTGAATTCAGTATCTAACAGCAGCCGCTCACAGGAGGAAATTAAGAAGAGAGAAGAATGTGTATGGATTCATCCACACTGAAGGTTTTGCAGGAATCCATAGTGGAGTGGTGACCAGTAAGTGAAATCACTGTATGTCATCATGTAAGCGTGGCATCATCAGATTTATGCTTCTCTATGTATAGATCAGTGTTGGAAAGTGGATTATTAGTAGGGGTAAATGTTCATCTACCACTGGCAATAATCCCACTAACACAAAAAAGGTTCAGAATAGGTCTTAGAAAATGATTCCCATGCTCAACCCTTGGTAGCGTGGCTGTAAGCAGGTAGGCCTAACTTCAAAGACAGGTATGTACAGCATTTAAAAACGCCAATTCAGTAAATAATTAAGACACAACACACAATTAAAATCCAACACCATTTTATAAAAATAGGAAATGATTTTATCTTTAAAATGACACCAAAACCAAAAAAATACAATGTAGGAAACCGGAGATATGATTTTTTAAAGATTTAGCACTATAACATAGAAACCTATAGCGCCTATTGGGACATCTGGTCGTGGTAGACCGGGAAAACGTCAAAGTTTCAGGCTGATTGCAATGGAGCCCTGCGCTGCCACCCCTCGTGGTAAGTCTCAGTCAAAGTTTTTACCTTCGACTTAGAACATTTTCTGGAGCTTTTCTTCCCGGGGTCCCTCGAAGCTCTCAGCCAGTTCGGATTCGGAGAGGGTTCGTTGGTATGCCTTGCGACAAGCTAACGGTTAAACTTATGGAAGTCCAACAGCCGGATCTTTCCAGCAGGACGAACCAGAGTTCCAGGCCGGCTCGTGGTTGAAGGTGGGTGGCTTGACTCTCGCAATTGGTCCCGGTCACCTTTTCTACGTTCGGACTTAGAAACGTTTCTGGAACTTTTTGTCACGGGGTCCCTCGATGCTCTTCACTAGGCTGGATTCGGTGAGAGTTCACTGGCTTGAGTCTTGACTGACTCCCGGTCAAACTCTGGAAGTTGGACCTCCGGAGCTTTTCACCGGGACAAACTTGAAGGGCGGGCTGGCTTTGCAGTTGAAGGCTGCTGGCTTGGCTGGCTAGGTCGAGTGGGTCCACCTATGGAGCTTTATTCCAAAGTTGTTCTAAACTTCTGGAACTTCTTCTTAAAGCTCCTTTGAGGGTCCCAAAGTGTCCAAAACATAGTCCATGGGTCTGGAAGCTCCAAGATGGTCCTTGAAAGTTTGGGACTTCAATTCCCACAACCCACTTGGACAACACCCTTACAAATCTACTAGTAGTACTCCAGGCTGGGGATTCTTGTTGGTGATGGTCCAGGTGAGCTCTGTTAACCTGTAGCTTGCTGGGAGTCCACTCTTTAGTCCTTTTCAAGCGGTTTGATCCACAGGGCTATAGTTCCAGATTGTGCAGCAGATACAGAGTGCAGGTCCTGGCTGGTGCAACTCAAATTTCCAGCATGGACCCTTCTTCTGTAGTTTCAAACAGCATGTCTGAGAGACCCTGCCCTTCTCAGATATTTATTCAGTGTTCTCTGGGGTCACAATGGAGGGCACTCCTGCCCAATGAGGTGCAGGACAACACCCCAGAACATGACCATTTCCTCCAAAGTGTGGCACAATGGTCTCCCAGAAAGCACTATTTCTTCAAAATTCAATATGGCTGAAGTCCCAGCAGAGAGTCAGGAGCTGTCTAAACCAAACAGGTTTGCTCATCTCCATATTCTCCCTCCCCCTGGCATCTGCACATTCCTTCCTTAAGCCTGCCACCTGGCTGGGTTCAAAGAGTAGGGATGTAAATGAAACTTGTTTTTCCTGCCTGTCTCCTCCTTCTATTGAAGATTATTGTTTTCAACCCCTCCCCCTGGCTCTGGCATTCCTATGTAGCAGAACTCTCTCCTCCCAGAATGTCTCCTTCACCCCAGGGCTACTTATCACCTCATCAAAGCAGCCTGGCTAATCCATTTAACTCTCACCAATCAGGACAGAGCGCTGGAAGCCTTAATTTTGGCTTACAGACAAGAAAGTCTTATAACTTCTTGCCTGTACAATGTAGGATAAATTCAACAATAGCACATTGTTGGATTTATCAATACCATTCTAGTAAGTCCTTGAATGATGTCTTTTATGATTCTCCTGGCGGGAATTACTAGTTAACAACTTCTTGTCATGGTAACCTATGTGGCTGGGGATCTGCAATGGGAAAAATTAACTGGGCAATTTGTCCAACTCCAGGGGTTATAAAGCATATTTTAAAGGGACCTTTCCTATATCTACAGGACCCCCACCCTGGAGAACTAGGGGAGACTTTAAGGTTCTGAACATGTCAAACTATTGCAGATCGTCACTCCACAGTGCTCCTAGTACAAAAGTAAATTTGGGGAAGCACTTTACTATAATGTGGGAATTGAAATGTACAATTTCACTAAACTCAAGGCATATAGAACCCATTTTAAAAGGGTCTTCCTAAAAAAAACCTGACCCCCCCCCCACACACACACACACCACTGGGACACCTAGGAGAGACCCTGGGGGTACCTAGTATGTCAAACATTGTAATTTATTAATTATTAAGTGCCCCAAACATCAAAGTCGAGATTGGGCTCAACTTGCTTTTTAAAAGCAGTTCTGTAATGCAGGGCTGCTTTTAAACTGGCCTCAGCAGTGCCCACTTGCACGTTCAGAAAGGACTGCTGGCCTCTAAACTGCCATGCCCTATTATATACTAGGGACTTAAAGGTTATTGTGATCCCCCAATCCTATTATTTGGTAGGGTCTTATAGGGGTGGCCAGGCCAATCATAGGGGTACCCTAACACATAGTGTACCCTAGTGTATGTAGGTGTTTTCACTGTATTCTAAGTGTGTCTTCAGCATAGCACTGTCCCTGGGCCTGGTTACACAGAGCCAAAGGACAGTCAGAGTGAGTTACAACCAGTCCCAGTCAGCAAACAAAAATGGGGGTTGCCCAGGACACAGGATGACTTTGCAACAATCAGTGATGCTCAAAGTATGGCCAGGGGGCCTCATGCGGCCCTCCTGACCTTTTACATACAGCCCCTGGACGGCAGCAGCAGAACTGGGCTGCTGGTTACTCTGCTCAACACTAACATTACATTTTTTTTAAATAAACAGCAAGCACTTATTTAAAGCTTAATAGCAGTTAGGGAAAGGAAGTAACTAGGCTCTTAACTTTAGCAACACCTTCATTTTTAAAGACCGCAAACGTGTAAAAATATGATAGTCTTGTCAAAATCAAAAAAGTGTTTTTCATTAACCTGTAAAACTATTTCACCTTACTAAATCAAATTACAGCAGTGCATTCAGAAGTAGTTTTTTAGAAGTGATAATTTTCTAACATGCTCCCCCCAACAACACCATTAGTGATTATATCCTAACACAGGAGAAGGTTTTGTTCCACACGCATCCTGAAGTCATGTATTTCGAGGTCCTCTTATATCTGATAATGAAGACAAAGGGAAATTGAAATAAAACAATTTCCCGGGATAACACAATTTGGTCAACTGCGGAAGCCGGGATTCATCCCAGGCTTTCTGGTTTCACATTGCTCAATTGAGTTCGGCCATCAGATGTACATGCTTTGCTTTCCCTACATCCACCCCCCCCCACCGCTGTCATCAGTGTGGCACTTGGTCACATCAAAGACAAAACTTTTCGGCCACTAGGAAAATGTTTGCGAGTACCCATGGTATAGAGCCTCCTTTTCATTATTTTTTACACATTTTTTGTTTGTCCTAAATAAAGTTAGCTTTTTCACTTTCGTAGAAATAAAGATTTTAATTTGAGATGGTGTCTCTCCCTGTTCATGCTCATGATAATCAATCAATCAGGGGGTTATTAAGCGCGGCTACTCACCTGTAAGGGCCTCAAGGCGCGGGTGGGGGGGGGTCAGGGGACTGCTGATCCGTCTGGGTGCAGGGGTTCAGTCGAAGATCCAGGTTTTGAGATCCCACCTGAATGAGGTCAGCCATGGGGATTGCCTGAAGTGGAGAGGCAGGGTGTTCTAGGTGTTGGCCGCGAGGTAGGAGAAGGATCTTCCTCCGACTCTGGTCTTGTGGATATGCAAAGGTGCTTGGCGGGTACGTGGAATGAGAGGCAATGGTTCAGATATGCTGGTCCTGCGTTGTGGAGGGCTTTGTAGGCATGTGTGAGGAGCTCGAAGGTGATTATTCTATTGACTGGGAGCCAGTGCACGTCTTGAAGGTGTGCAGTGATGTGGCTGCGGCGGGGCATGTTGAGGACCAGTCTGGCTGTGGCGTTTTGAATGTTCTGTAGTTTCCGGAGGAGTTTCTGGGTGGCGCCAGCGTAGAGTGCATTGCCGTAGTCGAGTCTACTGGGGATAGGTGCGTGGGTGACCATCTTTCTGTATTCGATGGGGATCCATCTGAATGTATTTCGAGCCCAGTATGATGCTGAGGTTACGTGCATGGTCCTTGGGGGTGGGGGTTCCCAATGCGGTAGGCCACCAGGACTGACCCCCAGATGAGTGCTTCAGTCTTGTCCGAGTTCAGTTTGAGGCAACTGTCTTTCATCCAGGTGGCATTGGCCTTCATACCGCTGTGAAAGTTGATTCTGGCTGCAGTGTGTTCGTTGGTGAGGGAGAGGATCAGCAGGGTGTCGTTGGTGTAGGAGACGATGTTGAGTCAGTGGTTCTTGACGATGGCAGCGAGGGGGGCCATGTAGACGTTGAAGAAGGTGGGGCTCTATAATCTGTGCAGCCATGTATCTTTACTCATTTGTTAGTAGCTAAGAAATATCCATATGATTTATCATCAGCATCTTCTTTATCGTTAAACTACCTCATGTTGTCTGGTTTTTTTAATGGTTTTAGTTAGACCTGGCAGCCTTGGCCTGCGTTTCCCCTGTATGTTTGCCTTTGCCACCTGTGTTTTTACTGTGTGTTGGACTTCGTTGTTGCTGGTCTAGATGCTTTGGGCACTTTGCCACTGCTGTTCAGTGCCAAAGTGTAAGTGCTCACTCTGTAAATTGTTGTCATGGATTAGTGTTTCCATAATTGGCTTATTTGGTTAACTGTTAAGCCCCTGGTATAGTGCACGGTGTGTGCCTAGGGCCTGTAAACCAAATGCTGCTAGTGGGCTTACAGCACTGATTGTGCCACCCACACAAGCAGCCTTGCAAAAGGGTCTCAGACCGGCCATTGCAGTGTCTGTTTTCAGTCTGGTTGACCAGGCAAGTGCACCCACTTGCCAGGCCCTAACCTTCCCTTTTCTTGCATGTGAGTCACCCCTCTGGTAGGCTCAAGGTACCCCTGTGGGCAGGGTGCAGTGTATGTGAAAGATAGGACACGTCCTGATGTATGTGGCATGTCCTGATAGTGAAATACTGCCAATTTCATTTTCCACTATTGAAAGGCTATTTGTCCCTTTAGGATAGAATGGGAGTTCATTTATAACATCTTATAAATATAATGTCCCATTGGGACAGGATATGAAAGTACATTTTATTATGCCTGAACTCAGAATATAAAGATGCATCTTTTAGTGAGAATGATTTTTACATTCTGTGTTTGAAAATACCACTTTTAGAACGTAGGTATTTTCTTGCTTAGCCATCCTATGTGCCCCTGCAAGGTTTCTGTATTGACTGTCTGGCTTTGGAGTGACAGGGGCTGGAGATATGCATTCTCTCAGACAGCCCCCGGGGGCCTGCCTTTCCTGGAGGAGTCGGGGCTGGGCTGAATAGACCTGAGGTGCATTTAGAGTAGGGGGCCTGAATGAGCCTGGTCTGCCTTACACAAGGGTGTCTCCACCTCCTGACGGGAAGCTGGATCAGGGAGGACAGAACTGGTTTTGACTGAGCACAGGGCTTCTCTGCCATCAGAGAACAAAGAGAATGCTGAATAAATATTCGGGCCCAGACCCCAGAGCTTTAGATTACTTATGGAATTCAAGAGGAAATTTTGCCAAGGAGAAGAGCTGGCGAAACTGAAGGAGAAGTACTGCCCCTTTGCTATGTGGTTGGCCTGCAGTGGCTGTTTATGCCAAGCAAAGGACAAGGACTTTGCTGTGGGCTGTGTCCCCTGCTTAAGGAAGATCTCCAAGGGCTTGAATTAGAGCCTGCCTCCTGTTTTTGAAGTCTTAGAGATATAAAGACTTCACCCCCAGATCCCCTGAATTTCCTTGCTGGGAGTTCTGACCTGCCAAGAGGTGCCTGTTGCTGTTCTGGGCCTCTGGAGCTTGTTCCTGCTGTTGGGAGCTGGAAAAGTAACGCAGTGATGAGAAGCGCAATGCATCCGTACCTGTTTCTGATGCATTGCTGAAGAAACCGACGCAGCGCCTGCCCGCGGCTGGAGAAATCTCCTAACGCTGCATCAAGTGCACGATCTATAAAGTCTGAGATCACCACACCAATTCTAACGCAGACCCTGCTGTGCGGCTGCACGAACCAACACATTGTGGAATCGTGACTGGAGAAACCAACGCAGTGCAGTTGCTGCCACCTCATCGAGAACCGATGCATCCCCGATCCTCACGCATCGCACCGGGGTGTCAAGTCTACAAGGACACCGGGACCGCAGTAAGAAACAGACGCATCACCTCCCCGCACAGTAAGAAACCGCCGCATCACTTGCGCTTCAGTAAGGAACCGATGCATCACCTCCCCTGCGTGGCAGTAAGGAACCAACCAATCACCTTCCCTGCACGTAAGGAACCAATGCTTCACCTTCCCTGCGGCTGTTCTTTCTTTTGATTTTTTTGACGCATCCAAGGTACTTTGTGTTGAAAGTGTCGTATCTATAATTCGCTACGGACAGAACTGATTCTACCCTTTAAAAGTCATATTTTGATTACTGTATTGTGGATTTTTGTTGTTTTGGTCTTGTTTGGTTTAGATAAAGATTACTTATCTTTTTTAACTGGTGTGGTGTCCATTTTTAGTGTTTTCACTGTATTACTGTATGTGTGCACAAATGCTTTAAACACTGCCTCTGAGATAAGCCTGTATGCTTGTGCCAAGCTACCAAGGGGTGAACAGTGGTTGTTAGAAATGGGATTTCTGGCTGGCTAAGGCGTGCGCCTAAGCCAGGCAGAAACCACCTTTCTAGTCAGGGCAAGGACGTTACACGCCAAAGATAACCCCTGCTCACCCCCTTGCTAGCTTGGCACGAGCAGTCAGGCCTATCCCGGAGGCAATGTGTAAAGCATTTGCGCACGCACCCAGTGACAACTTCCCAGGCCCACCACAAAAGAAACTCCACACAAGGTTATATAAAAATAGCCTTTGTATTATCATAACACATTAGAATAGTAAGCACATATTATACACTGTGGCAACTGGCACTGGGCACTATTTACAAGGGATTATGTACACATGACAGGGCCACATGGACCACTGTCAGAACCATCAAAAAGCGAACTTAGTAAAAGTACAGCAGATCATAAACATACAACCTGCAACCACTGGGAATCACTGTTCTTAGCATCCGCCTGTAACATAAACTACATTATGCACAGTATCACATTAGGCGCCAAACGCATTGTACGCCAACCTCATCAACATAACCACATTATGCAATTCTCTGACAAGTCTAAACACATTAGACCCTAATCTCCTAAGTATAACTACATTAGGGAATAACTCTCACTAGCATAAACCATTATATGCGAACCAACCTCATAATCATAACACACATTTAGAGGTATAACACAGGGTGCGTAAATCATCCTAAATGAATAACATTTCCTAGCACACACTCACGTTAGAAGTCTAACGCATTAGACACTGAAATCTTAATCATAACTCACAGTAGGCATAATCACATGAACATAAATCACATTAGGGCCTGACGCCCTACACAACTCAGTCTCCCCCTGGCCAACCAGCCATCTCAAACAGGGCTCAAATGCCCTAGGTCCCAAGAGTCAGGGTTGCTGCCTAGGCAGCGAAAGTCAAGGGTGCGCCACTGCGCCAACCTAAACGTGGCAGCTGCCCACTACTTGCTGGGCAGCTGGGAAAGTGTGGGCAAAGGAGCGCATCTGACTCCTGACTTCACAAGACCCCAAAAGAACGGTGCGCCTAAACAATGCAGCTGCCCACTACTTGCTGGGCAGCTGTAAATACTCAAATGCGGCCTGGGCTTTCAGTAGCCCTTAAAACAAAGGTGCCAAACATTGGAGCCACACGGGGCTCTAAAAATAAACATGCCAAGGTTGGAGCCATCTGGCTCGGAAAATAAGCACGTCCCCAAGCACAGGGGGAAAGGACACGGGCCCCTCTGGCCCTTAACATGGGTCTGCCACACAGGGCTCGGAGGATTATGGGGCCAAACATGGGAGCCACGTAGGTTCTGGAAACAATTATGCCCCCCTGGAGGGCACTGGCTCCGTAAATGAATATCTCCCCAAGCGTTGGAGCCACTGGGGGCTCTAGAACAATAATGGCTCCCTCACGTTGGAGCGGCCCGCTACGGCGGGCCCGCTCTAGACTAAGGAATCCAGCTTTGTGCCTGACAAGGCACCATGATGTGCACAGGGAGCTTCCCCCTCTCCACCACAGGGACTCCCAGCAAGGCTGCCTCCCCCTCGGCTCCACTCACCGGGCCTCGGGCAGGACTCCTCATCACTCGCGGTGGGGGCAGGCACCGGCAATGTGCCTCGAGCCCCCTCCGCCTCTCCTTTGTACTCGTGGGCGCCTGCGGGGCTCTCCCAGTCATGGGAGCCCTGCACGAGTCGGCACCCGGCTTCACCCTGTCCCCTCTCCTCGGGACCGGGACTTACAGAGTGGAGCCTAGCGAGGCTTCAGGCTGCCGCCTCCTCCTTCCGGTCCTGCCGTGGCCCCGCCCCCGTCACAGGCGGACTTGCCTGACTTCCGGGGTGGCCGCGGCAGGACTACAGCGGCAATCTCGGCGGCAGCAAAGTCGCGAGGTGGGCACCCGCGCACATAAGCACTGGCGAAGTCACGGGGTGGGCACCCGCGCACATAAGTAATGGCAAAGTCGCCAGGTGGGCACCCGCGCATAACAAGGCAAGCAAAGTCGCGGGGTGGGCACCCGCGCATTAAGGATCAAAATAAGCGGAAAAAGAGCAGGGTGGGCACCCGCGAGCCAATAACAATGGACAGCGCAGACGCAGGGTGGGCACCTGCTTAATCAAATGAAAATAAGCGGAGTGGGCACCCGCGCTCACCAGGAAGGGGAATCCCTATGCTGGGGATTCCCTCCAAAAGGGCTGCAGCACATTGCTGTGCAGCCAACATGCTTCTCTGGAGGAAAACAAAAGAAAGACAGCACAGCACTCCCAGGGCGCAAAAGGGCTGCCAAAGTCTCTGTAGGGTCCTGGAATAAAAGCCAGGCAGAAGGGTCCCAAAAAGAAGTCCTCTAGGCATCCAGGGGCAGGGCAGGGGCCAAGGAGCCAAGCCTTCCCCTGGACCCCAGCAGCAGCACGCCCCTCGTAGTTTCAAGTCAAGAACAAAACATTTACTTGGGGTCACAGCCCCATATTTATACAGCTAAATCCTTTGTCTAAAACTGTAGGGCGAGGGGAGAACCAGATACAACTGGTTCTGGAGCACTTTGTTTTGCTCAGCTCCCCTCTCTATTCACAGGACAGGCCAGGGACATCAGACGCACCACAGGAGATGGAGCCAGCATTGTGAAGGGAAGGCCCAGCCCTATTCAGGTCACAGGTGCAACTCCTCCCTCCCATCTACATGCAGATCTCTCCATTCACCACCGGGCAGACTCACCCTGGCTCCTGGAATTCCCCAGCCCTCCCAGCTCCTGTCAATCACAAGCCAGACAGGCAATTCATCTCACACAGCACACAGACATACCAACTTCTAGAAGTGGCACTTCTCCACCAGTCACAATAAATCTGCTCACACCATTGCACAGCATTTATTCTCACGAGTTTGCACATACCAAACTCGCCCCTGCACTCCTCTCACATCAGGAACGACCATGGACACACATATCCCCCATGCACTCCTATGGAAGGGCAGGCCAGTCTCACTACATGTAACACAGAGCGCACGCACTTTACACTGGGACACAGTGCTAAAGTGCCTAGAGGCCTAAAACTACTAACACTACATAGGGAAAAAGGCCAGGATAATTGCAAAAACTTTAGGGGTGAACCTGCCAAAAGGGCCAGGTCCAACAGTGGTTATTTTAGAAGTGTAACCCCCTTATCCTGACTAGGAAGAATGATCCCTACTTGGACAATGATGCAAACCATTGCCAACTAGAGACCCCCATTTCTAACAGTTTTCTTTAAAAAAAACGGACGTTGTTTTGTGCTTACATGTACTAATGTGCATCATTTTTCACAAGCATCTGTTTATATACCTTTTGTAATTTTTACTTATGTCCCACATCTTTGAAGACCGTGTTAGGGGTCAGTGGCTACATCTTTCATAATACAACATCGTAGTGTAGTGTAGTTCCTATTTCCCTAATACGTTCTGTGCATTGGAATAATATACCCTATAGATTTGCATTGGACTGAGGTCAGTATGCCTCTATCGAGTACATTAAACTTAATTAATTTGTGCCAGCTAACTCAGAGACCACTAGGAACTCCTTGTAAACAAGAAGGGAGTCGTTTCTGGCAACCGAATAAACATGACAACTTTGTTTTCCTTTAGAATCGGAACACTCTCAGAATCGGGGAAACAACAGATAACAGTTTCACTCAGCTAATGGTGCATACTTAGTTTCTGCAAAGTTACACAGAAAGAATAGACGGGCGTTTCAATAAAAGGATTTATTGAACAGTCTTGTTTCTCGTGTAAGAGATATGAGCTGTTACAATCGTAAGACAGTATGCGAGATATATTATTTACAGCGTAAGCAGTAGAAAGGAATAATACTGCGCTAGCATTATCTTTTAGCTATGATACATATATTCATATTCACTGAAAAAACCATAGGTTTCACACATGTTATAGTTAGCTGGACATTTCACTCGTACAAAACCATTGAAATTCCCCCGTTATAGTTAGTTCAGCTAACTATAACTCGCGCGACCGCAATCCACTGCTGATGACGTCACATATTACATCACTCATGACATGGTCAGTGACATCACTCATGACATCACTGATGACATCTCAAATGACATCACTGATGACATCACTGATGACATCATCCAGTGAATATGTGTCTTTCTGAAAAATAAATATTTTTTATATCTGTATATCTAAAGGTTAATGGAAGAATAAATGGGTAAATAAGTGTCTAAATGGATGTTTTTTTGTAAAATTAATTGTATAACTGACTTATTAACAGTATCTTAGTGAATACAAGTATTAGTGAGTAATGTTTAAATATTTAAATATCTGTATCAGTGTCTCACTTTGTGTATAAGTGGCTGCATGGGTTGGTGAGTAGCTACATGAGTGTGTATATGGGTTATTAGAGTATCAGTATGAGTGTCTGTATGGTTCAGTGGGGGATGTTACTTAGCGTATAGATGCATGAATGAGTGACTCATTGTTTGTATGTGTTTTGAAGACAGTATGTGAGCAGGACAGTATGGGTGGATGAGTGTGTGTATGGGTGAGTAAGAGAGTGAATGACTGTCTCCATAGTGTCTTTATGAGTAAGTCCATATGTTTTAAACTAGTATATGTGAGTATTGATGTATATAAGTGAGGATATATGAGAGTGAGAGATTGGAAGAGTTCCTGTATAAATAAGTATGTGTTTCTATAAGTGATTGTTTAAGAGAGTAAGTATGTGTACGTTTCTGTAGAAGTAAGTGTAGTGTTGTGTGTATAGCTGTATTTGCAAGTAAATGGATGTTTATTTGCATGTGTGAGTATGTGTGTGAGTAACTCTATGTATGAGTGTAGGTGTGTAACAGGATGTATAGGTGTATGAGTACATATGATGACTGAGTACATGTATGAGTGACCATATAGAAATGTTGATGAATGAGTGGATGCGTATGTAGATTTTGGAATTGCTGAATAGGTTGTTCTAACTGGTATTGGTATCTCTATAGTTTTCAAAACTTTAGTTTGTATTTTTCAATGTGTGTATCAAAGTTTATATTAGGATAAGAGGAGGTCTGCCACTCTTACACAAGGATGATGTCATCAGTGATGTCATTTGAGATGTCATCAGTGATGTCATGAGTGCTGTCACTGACCATGTCATGAGTGATGTAATATGTGACGTCATCAGCAGTGGATTGCGGTCGGGCGAGTTATAGTTACCTGAATTAACTATAACGGGGGAATTTCAATGGTTTTGTACGAGTGAAATGTCCAGCTAACTATAACGTGTGTGAAACCTATGGTTTTTTCAGTGAATTTGCAAGGTTTTTTAAATGCTAATTCCTAACTATAACTTGTGTGAAACCTATTGTTTTTTAAGTGAATTTGCAAGGTTTTTTAAATGCTAATTCTTAACTATAACGTGTGTGAAACCTATGGTTTTTTAAGGGAATTTGCAAGGTTTTTTAAATGCTAATTTCTAACTAGAACATGTGTGAAACCTATGTTTTTTTAGTGAATTTGTAAGGTTTTTTAAATGCTAATTTATGTATGTATTATTATATTTTTTATATATTTATTTTACAATAAACTACCTATGTATATAGTTATAGATTGACTGTATCTTGTAATATGGAATGGCTCAGCTCTTTTTTTTTAATTTGGATAAAGTTGAACAGCATAGTTAATATCTTCTATAAACTTATAAACAGTTTAAAATGTTTTTTTTTTAAGGGTTTTTCACACAGGCAATTTTTTTTATTAAAGAAAATGTTTTTTTTTTATTTACGAGGTCCTTTAGGGACCCCCTGAGAAGGTCTAGGGGGTCAGGGAGTGTCTTCCCTGCCTCCTTTTCATGTTTTAGAAATCGGGTTAAAAGTAATTCATTTCTGATGCGTGCGTGCACCGTGCGCGCATGCGTGCGAGCACCGTGCGCGCACCGGCAATTTTTTTTATTAAAGAAATGTTTTTTTTTAATTTACGAGGTCCTTTAGGGACCCCCTGAGAAGGTCTAGGGGGTCAGGGAGTGTCTTCCCTGCCTCCTTTTCATGTTTTAGAAATCGGGTTAAAAGTAATTCATTTCTGATCCGTGCGTGCACCATGCGCGCATGCGTGCGAGCACCGTGCGCGCACGGTTCGCGCACAGTGCGCGCATACGTGCGAGCACCATGCGCGCACGGCAAGTCATGTGATTACGAAACAACACTTTTCATTGGTTCATAGTAGTTTCTGTTCCAGAATCTTCAAACACCACACCCACTCCCCTCACTATTTCTTCTTATTTCCTGGGACAAGGATCTGAACAGCTACTCTAGTAAAACTTTACTAGAAAATGGCAGAACAGCAGTCTACTTCAGGGAGTAAGGAGGAGACCTTTGTGGTACCACCAAGGAAGACGAAACAAAAATACTCTTTCATCTGGAAATTCTTCACCTTTCCAGAGGGCCAAAAGAAGGTGAATGCCCCGAAGGTGACATGCACTATTTGTGGAACTGTCTTATCCAGAGGAGATCCCAGCAAGAAATACTCATTTAGTATTTATTCAATGCTGAGGCACTTCAAGACAGTGCATCCTGTACCTTATGCTCGAGAGACAACTAGAGCCCTAAGGGACAACCCTCCACCTGCTCAGCCGAGCACATCATCTGCGGCCGCAGATTCACCGTGTACCAGGCCACTGGACATCCGCCCACTTTTCCAGAAGGTGCACATACATTGTAATGTGTGCAATGCTGTTCTTTGCTACGGTGAGAGCAGTATTAACTTGATTGAAAACAGAATACAGCAGCACACATGCTCCAGCCCATAATTTTTTTCATTTATTGTTTTTGTTCCTGTTGAACAGTTTTTCATTACCAGTTTTTTTCGGTGCTCTAAAAAAATTTAAAAAAATACAAAATTGTTTAAAAACTAAAAAAAAAAATACAAAACAAAAAAGACAAAAAAAACAGTTCTTTTCATAACTCACTTCACTTCTCGAAGAAGAGCTATATTCCTAATATACTGTGTTGTAATTTTATTGAATGAATGTGTAGTGTATACATGAATGATTGAAATGATTGAAATGACTGAGTGAAGAGGAGGAAAGGACAGACAGAATGAGTGAGAAAAGGAAAGTATGATCAGTCATGAAAGGGAAGTGAAAGACTGACTGCAACAAAAGGACTAAGGGTAGAGGGTACAGGTAAGAAGAGTGAATGAGTAAGGGAATGGCAGTGAGTAATGGAGAGTGATGGAGGGGGAGTGAGAAAAGGGGAGTAAGGGACGGAGATAGGAAAAGGGAGTAACAGATGAAGCGGATGAAGTACAGCAGGGTAAACGGATTGAAAGTAAGAGAAGTGGAGTGATGGTGAGATAAGGGGTATGAGGATTAGAAAAGGGGGTAAGGGAAAGTGAGAGATGGGGAGTGAGGGGATGGAGGGATTTAGGAAACTGGAGTGAGAGAAAGGGAGTCAGGATTTCAATGAGCAAAGGAGAGTGAGGGAGAGTGAAGGAAAGAATGCGAAAAGATGAAGGGGTGTGAGATACAGACAGGAGGAAGTGAAGTAGGAGATTAGGAGTGACTATGAGTAAAGGATAGTGACAGTTAGGGAAGGTGAGGGAAGGAGAATGACGGAGAAGGTTAAAAAATTAACATAGATGGAAAATGAGTGATGGAGAGAGGAGGAGTCGTAGAAACAGAGATGTTAAGGAAATTAAGGGTAAGACAGACAAAGGGAGAGAGACAGAAACAGAGACAGAGAGCAAGGAACTGAGAAGGAGTAAGGCAGTTAGAATGACTGAGACATATGGAGACAGGGAGAGAAACATGGTTGAAAAAATAGTGATGGAGGCAGTAAACCTAGGGGAGTGAGGGAGTTACGAAAGAGCAGTAAAGGAAGAAGAGAGTGGGAAGGGGAATGAGAAAAGCAGAGTGAGGAGAAGTGAAGAAAAGGGAGCATGAAAGTGAAGGGGTGAGAAATACAGATATTTTAAACTTACCTGACCAACAAAATAACTTAATTAGAAATATATATATTTTTTTTATTTACAAGAAAAATGGATTCAATTTCCTAAATTTTCTTTCTAGATCTGAAAAAAAAGAAAAAAAGTAGTAATATTTAACAATACATTTTAGAATACAGTACACATATTTTCATATTTAACAAAGTAATTTTTTGCCCTTTTTTTGCTGTTTTCAGAATATATTGAATTTCACTGAAAATAGTGATATCAATTGTATTCATCACTTAACAGCGGGCAAAAAAAGAAACAATCTGAAAGATTGTTTAAAAAAGCCCTGAATCTATCCTCAGTAAAACATACCTTGATAGAAATGTAACATATATATTAAAAATATCTTCTAAGAACAATAACTATTTGCAATAAATAACGTCTGTAAATCTTGTTGCTTAAGCACATACACCAAAATATTATCTGTCAAAGAAGTCCACAATAGAAACATTTACCTTTCCATGAGGCCAAATGGTAATTTTTAAATCCTTTTTAGGTGAAATATCCAATGGTAATCCTATAAAATCGAAATAATGGTTTCTTCAGATGCTGCAATTTGTATCTAAAATTTTGGTTTTAGAAAAATTAAGTAGGAATTTGGTAATTCTGCAGGCAAACGTTGCTTGAAAATCAATTGAGAATCATTTCACAGTGTCCAGCCTTTTTCACATTTTAGATAAACTGTGTAATGACTAGAAGTTATAGAAGGTCCATCATGGAAAATTATTGCAACTGCAACAAAAGTCTTTCCTGATATTGATAATTGATTTCCTACAAACTTCTTTATTAAAGTGTCCAATTTTGTTCCATCAGCTCTACAACGTTGCATCATTAAAATTATATACTGTCCATATTTATTTAAAAATAACGTTGATAACATTTCTGATTTACATTGAGAACATTCCATGTTGTGATTTGCATCTTTAACTAATTTACTAAAAGTCACTGATTTACTCTCTGGTAATGTTAAACGTATGAACCTTTCAGAATCAACATTAGTGCTGCATGGTGTTCATACAGTTTTCACAACAATGTTCTCATTTATAAGAGAGACCAAACATATTTTCTATTTCTACCCCTTCATCTTCCAGTACCATAAGCATATACATTAAGAATTCCTGTGCATCTTGCTGGACATTTTGTGTAAACTGTGTACATCCAGAACATACATCTAAAAGATTTCTAACATCAGAAGCACTTTCTATTTTAGTTTTATCATTACTCAACTTCTCATAAAGGAAACTCAGCAGAGAACAAAATCTTTTTTCATGATTTAGTATTATCTGCTCTTGCAAACTTTCAAGATAAAATACAAAATTCAGCACTACATTAGCGTAGCAGCTGACACCAGAGCTATTTTCAAAATGACAACCAACAACCTCTTCAACATTGTCCTTTTTCTTTTTGCTTGCAATCAAATCACTCTCCTTTTGTTTTCTCTTCTGTACATCCTCATTACAGATATTCTCAATTCTCCTTTTCCGACAAACAACACGTTTTTCAAACACAGGATACTGACCTAAATGAGGAGCATAGCTTCTTCTTAATCTATTATTCTCCTTTACACAATTTGCATCAGCACTAACTTTTGAGTCATCAAAGTCTATCATGAATAAACCAGATAATTTTTTCACTTGTGAAAAAGCAACATATGCCATACCTTCTTTAAACACACTAGATCCAATGTTTACAAAAGCACTATCTACAGTTAATCCTTGAGATTTGTGAATAGTTACAGCATATGCTAGAGAAAACGGAAACTGCTTCCTACGTACATATAAGTCTTTCACAAGCAAAAAACAAACTGAAAAACGACTAATGTCTTTAACCTCTTAAATCTGATCAAATTTTATTTTAAAAAATTCAATTCCATCTTTTTTCTGGTAATTAACAAAACCCATAACTTTACCCATAGCTCCATTCACTATACCTTTTTCTACATTTAAATTACGTCTTAAAATTACTCGACAGTTCATACATACATAAAGATTCTTTTCTAAACCAGCTGTTTTCGATATGTTTTTCTCTAGAGAATCCAATTTAGTTTTCAATTTGCCTGTCAATATAATAGTTATTCCTTCATGCTGTATTTTATCCACGGCTTCCATTCTCATAATCTCTTCATTTTCCAATTTCAAAAGTTCTTCATTGAATATAGAGCATTCATGTAGTGTTGGCATTAAGCAGATTACAGTATTTTTCTCTGTAATTTTCTTGTATATTTTCTCTGGAACTATTTGTTCTGTTGGAAACAAATTACATAGCAATCGACTCTGTAAAGCTTTTCTGCCATGTTCTGTGAGTAGTCCAATTCTGATATCTTTGAGAATACTTGCATAATCATCATCATTTGCTTGCCGCATATTGGTAATGAGTTCTTTGTACTCAAAGTATGACCAAATATTCACATTACCTATACTTCCTAATGACTTTTTCATGTCTTCATGTGCAAGAGTATTAAATACTGGTTGTCCTTTAACTGGAGTGAGTTGCAGTAGATCCCCAAAAACTATAACGTTTTCCTCCAAATAACACGTCATAGTCTGTCTTTAGAATTTGCTGCATTCTTAAATGCACAAAGGGAAGCATTAAGTTTGATACCATGCTTACCTCATCAATAATGAGAACTTTCATTTTCTTCAACACTCTTGAAACTTCAAAACATGCTTCTCCTGTTAACTTGTGGTATTCTATTTTGTTCTCATGCTCTACTGGTAACATTAGCAAACGATGTAAGGTAATTCCTTTTATGTTATATGCTGCTAACCCAGTTGAAGCAGTAACAACACAAGACAAAGTTGAATCAGTTTTTTTCTGTAGGTAGCTTCTAATTACTTTAATTAAGAAACTTTTTCCAGTTCCAGCTTGTCCACTCACATACATTCTGATTGGTTCAAATGATGTGCATGAGGACTCTTTATTTTCATGTAGTAATCCATGATCAATTGTTTTTGTGACTTCTTCATAAATTTGTTGTTGTTCATCATTCAGTTGTTGTTCCAAATTTGGTAAGTCTATTAAATCTTCCTGAGCTTGATTCATAGCTGTTTCCACTTCAGTCATGGCTATTGCAGCTTCATTTTCTACGATTGGTTGTCCTAGGGGATCTTGACTGAGCGTACCAGAACTTTGACTGTCTTGAGAACTGTCTCTAGCTACTTCAGCTGCAATTGTAGCTTCTTGTTCAATTTCTTCATTTAACATTTGTACATAATTTGTGAAAGTACTGCATTCTATGCTATCTTTACATGCATTAAAGGAACCTTCATAGCTCTGAAAATCTCCAAGTAATTCATCCTCTGAACGCCATGGTTTAAACAGCTGTAAAAGTGCTAAGTAGTAAAATTCCTTTTTGTCAGTAGTGTCGCAACTCAGCTTCCTGTGATTAATCAAACTTCCTTTTGTTTGTTTCACCAAACATCATTCCTCACCAATGACTTTATATTTTCCATTGTTGATGTCTTCTGTGGCATTCCGTGTAAAAATGTAGTTCTGCAGCACTTCATAGAGACACATGTTCTCAAGATGATGACTTCTGTTTGGGTAATATGTGTCCAACATATTTGTTTTCAAAATGTCTGTACTTTCTGGTTCGTTCTCTGCTAAATATTAGATTTCTCGAATAGATTTCAGTACCTGATTTCGCATTCCTGCAAGGCCTAAACTTACCCAAATTATTCTTCTGGATTTGGAGTACAGACTTGCAGATGATAACCTAACTGAGCATTCGTATGACCCAATTTCCCGATGCGTTTACATCTTTAAACTGAAACTGTATAGCTTTTTACTGACAGTCTTCTCGTGAGAAATCTCTTCCCACATTTCTTTCAATTCCGTTTTCTCAGATTTAGTGATGTAAGATGTGACATAGCGAGCAACAGCAATAGAATTGTCAGCTACATACTGAATATCCATGTTAGCATTCCACATGGATAAAATGACTGGGTTGTAGTCATTTATATATTTTGACTCTTCTTTTCTTCTTAGGTTGTGGGTATTTTTCGGAGATTTTCTTGTAATGGTATGTCGCACAGCTAACATAAAACTGTTTACTCTTCCTTTTGAAAGAACAGGTTGTGGAAATCCAAATCGACATTTTGTGTAGAATTTATCTTTACTCTTGTACTTTCGTCGACAGTATTTTCCACACCGATGACTTTGGAAACGTAAAACTTGCTCTTTTAAGTTTTTTCTTCTGTGCTTTTAGGTATAGCACATGTTGCATATTCTTCAATGAAAGATAAAACTGCATCATCACAATCTGTTCCAAATTTTGGGGCATCCTTGATCCACAACAGCATATGAATATGAGGAGCACCTCTTGCTTGGTACCCTTTTCTCCAAAAGAAATCCACAACTTCTCCAAGAGGTGGATTTTTTTTATTGCAGATGAAGGACATCATAGCCTCAAATCTATGATTGAAATATCTGCAAACATTAACCGGATCCAATGAGCACAATTCTCCTGCTGTCTTGTATTGGATGTTTTCAATATTTGAATTTGCCTCTCGAAGAAAATCCAGTAAATCATCCCAAGCATACTCCGCACAGCTTAGGGTAAGGAACCATGTAGGAGTTCCTAAATTCCGTAACATACATTTCAATTCTCCATGGCGTCGGTACCAATATTCATTAGTTCCACGCTCACAAGCCATCAGATTAATCAATTGAGATTCCAAATGATCATCTCGCTGTTGCACTTTGTTCATAAAATCCTTTGCAGACACATTATGTAGATGTACTCCAGTTTTTAAAATGTGATTTACTGCATAAGATAGTGCAGACAAGTCACTTTCAAATAGAAGATGGAACAAATAAGGAATACTTTGACGAAATCTTGGATCTTCTGCATATAATCTTGTAGTCCGATACTCAGAAGCAGGAATCTGTACTAGACGTTCATCATATCGTCCACCTTTTCCTGTAGGAAACAGCTGGGGAAAACAACGAGCTTCCAAGCTCTCCTCCCATACACTCACGGGAGTTCCTTTTGCTTTTTTCATCTGAAACAGATCAATAGTGTTTCCCATAACTTCTTTAGAATGAAGAGGATGTATGCTGAAATGTTCATAAATTTCTTCTTCTTTTGACTTATCCACTTTTTCAATTTGCCCAGTTGGTATTCCTGTGTCTGCTAGTAAAACTTCTTCATCTTCATCCATATAAATTGATTCATAGTACTTATTATTTATTTTCAAATATAAATTAACTCTTTGTACTTTTCGTACATCTACTAGCTCCTGCCAAATTTTCTTATTCTTTGTAGGTACACCATTAACCAGAATAACTAATGTTTCAGTTTCCAAACTATCTGCATCAATTGTTTCAATATTTTTTTTCAAATCTAATGGCAAATAGACAACTCTTCCTTTTAAACCTCTTTGTAAATCTGAAGGAGGTAATTTACCTGTTTTGGGCTCCATACGAACTATAGTCTGAAACGGATGGACACATTGAATGAGTATAGACTAATACGTATTTAAATCACTAAGTTCTGCAGGAATATCAACCAATTCTAAATTATTATGTACAGCTCTAGCTGGCATTTTATTTTCTTCTAACTTGTTATAACAGTATTTACAAATACGCTGATCTTCACCCAAATCAAAACAATTTTCCAGAAACAAATATGTAGCAAAATCCTTCCACTCATAATTATTTTCTTTTTCACTTTTTTATAGAGATCAACATTCCTTGTTTGAGTTTTATAATGGCTTCTCCGGCAACAAATACAAGTAATATTTGGTCTTTCATTAGAGATGATAGTAAATTTTGTCATTTGATCTTCAAAACTTTTACTAACAGTGGGTTCTACATTCTCTTCCACATTTTCTTCAATAACTTTGTCATTTCCTGCACTTTCTTGTTCTGGACCAAAGTAACAAAACTGAATATCATCAGTAACCTTCTCTACATCTGATACAGATCCACGCAACAGAGCACTATTCAACTCATTTAACTTTAGTGCTGGACTTTTAGCAAAATACAATCTTCTCACAAACTTTCTCATTTCAGTATGATGTACTGCTAGCATCCTAAAATGGTGAAAAACACTTTGACAAACTTTCCTAGAAAGACAAGCCAGAGAATGTCCTTGCAAACCAGTATTCTTTCTCACTCTGCATGGATCCAGTCTTTGAAGCACCTTAATCTTCTGTTTAACACTTTGTTTTTTACTATATTCTCTTAGAAAGTCACGTAATTTATCCATAGATTCTTGTCGTACAGTACAAATACTATTACAATTCCAAGTGTACACTGGGGCTTTAGGACGTTTCCCCATAACCTCATCAGCTAACACTTCTTCCTCATTTCTTGGAACCATTTTCTCCTTTTCCATTACACAACTTCATTACTTCGACCACTGGTGTCAACTGCATGCAGCAAACTATTACTTTGAAGATAACTCTCTTCATTAAAAAATGGTTCAGTACTTGAACTATGCTTCCATTCTCCTAAGAACACATTACAAAAGTTATTTTTTTTCACTACTCTTTTCCTTTTGCTTTTTCACTTAATTACATTGACTATTTTATCTAATGTACGGATCCTGTTCAAAATTAAAATGAATAGTTTTCTTTTTAATTCCAAAGCCTTTGCAACAATTGATTCAATATGTTTCTTTTTCTTATAAAATATTGCTTTCTTCCTATATTTTTTCACATCCTTTAGCAAATTGAACACCACTCTTCTCTGAAACATTTTTTTACGAATGTTTTGAAATTCTGTTTTTCTTTTTAAGTCATTCTTTTTTGCTTCTGATTGTACATTAGCATTTAGTATTTTCTTTCTATTGTCTTGTTGTTTTCTTCTTGAAACACTATTTGCAGTGGATATACTTTGTACATTTTTTCTATGTTTGAGGATATTTTAAAAAAAATCCTTAGTCTGCTTACCAGAAGACTTTTTCTTTTTTCCAACATGAGGTTCTTCAACTAATTTCTGTTGTCCAGTTGTCTTCCAATATAGATGTTTTTGCTGTTATTTTCTCTTTCTTGATTTTATAGTCATGTTTAATTTATTTCAGTGTTGTTCAGCAATACCTAAAGGAAACTAAAAAAAAATACCTTTATGTAATTTAAATATATTACTATATTTTTTTGAGCTTTTCAAATCCTATCATAGGAGCTGCCCCTCTCCTACGAGTGCAAGTCTTACAGAACAAGAGCAACCCAAATTAAATCTCTGACAAGAATTCCTGTGTGCAGACAGACTCATGGTGTGATTCTAGGCAGAAAACGATATTTGATTGGCAATTTCAAAGCACATTTACGACTGTGGTAGAGCAAGTGATAATTACTGTAACAGCCTGACACATTTTCCTTTTATGTTAGAGAGGCATAAAAGAGCACATGTCCTAACAGCTACTTGAGACCATGAGCATGTGGAACCTGGGTGAGTGATTAGACTAGAGCAAAGGAAATGAGCCTTGGTGATGTTGAATGTGTTAGCGTTACACACTGCTATCTGAAATACCACACAGTGCTGAATAGTAAGCATGGGAATGCAGGAGAAGCAGCTGCCTGTGTGCCAAGAGTGTGTTTCTGGAGACTGTGTATTGTCAGGTGCAAGAGAGATCTGCATGGACGCTTGCACAACTGCATGAAGACTACAGAGATGTATGTAAGATCAGCTGTGGTAAGGGTTAATTGGAGTTTTGAACATGTAGGAACTACCTCACTCATTGCAGGAGTGGAAGGAAAACCTACCCTGTTGTTTTCAAATGTGTTAGCATTTGCCTCTCATCTGTGAGAAAGTGATTTGTGCCGAATGCTAACCATCACAGTTCAAGAAAACAAGCTGCCCCTTTCATACGAGTGCAAGTCTTACAGAACAAGAGCAACACAAATTAAATCTCTGACAACAATTCCTGTGTGCACACAGACTCATGGTGTGATTCTAGGCAGAAAACGATATTTGATTCGCAATTTCAAAGCACATTTACTACTGTGGTAGACCAAGTGATAATTACTGTAACAGCCTGACACATTTTCCTTATAGTTTAGAGAGGCAGAAAAGAGCACATGTCCTAACAGCTACTTGAGACCATGAGCATGTGGAACCTGGGTGAATGATTAGACTAGAGCAAAGGAAATACTAGAGCAAAGGAAATGAGCCTTGGTGATGTTCAAATGTGTTAGCGTTACACACTGCTATCTGAAATACCACACAGTGCTGAATAGTAAGCATGGGAGTGCAGGAGAAGCAGCTGCCTGTGTGCTAAGAGTGTGTTTCTGGAGACTGTGTATTGTCAGGTGCAAGAGAGATCTGCATGGACGCTTGCACAACTGCATGAAGACTGCAGAGATGTATGTAAGATCACCTGTGGTAAGGGTTATTAGGAGTTTTGAACATGTAGGAACTACCTCACCCATTGCAGGAGTGGAAGGAAAATCTACCCTGTTGTTTTCAAATGTGTTAGCATTTGCCTCTCATCTGTGAGATAGTGATTTCTGCTGAATGCTAACCATCACAGTTCAAGAAAACAAGCTGCCCCTTTCCTACGAGTGCAAGTCTTACAGAACAAGAGCAACACAAATTGAATCTCTGACAACAATTCCTGTGTGCAAACAGACTCATGATGTGATTCTAGGCACAAAACAGTATTCCTGGGTGATACCAGTACACCTTAACTTATGGTGAAGACATAATCCATAATATCTTACAAGTTCAAGGCAGTTAAATATCTTCCAAAACATAAAATGTAAAACACAACTTTAAAAGAAGAAACAAATTTCTAATATTTATATCAAAATACACCACATACATCCCCTCTCAAATTCATAACTCACCTTTAAAAGTAGTTAGTTGAGAAAGAAATGTGCCACTCACACAGCAGATTATCAGAGCCAGAATCTCTGAGCTGTACTCCTCTCACCAAAACCACTAACATTTCCCTCTCTTTTTTCACACATATACATGTTAACTTCAAATCACATTGCTTCCCACATTTTTTAAATGGAAACACACATTTATTTTCTTTGCAAATTTCAACCCTTTCCAAACGATTCCTACCCCCAACATGACTTCTGCCTGCTACCATAGCAACAGATCATGGAACACTGGTGTGAGCACAGAGGTCAGAACACAATGTTTCTAATCCAAAGAGCAAGAGTGCTTGACTTTTCAAACCTAACAGCATATCCAAAGTAATCTTCTGTGGGAACACATTTTTCTGAACCAATACAAAACATGCTTTTAAAAATGTAAACATACAGCCTAGTTTTTAGTGTTGAATGGTCTGAAACAGCCAATGAGTTATTTTTATTTAAAAAAAAAAGTATGTAAGCCTCCATTTTACAACTATCTTTCTTTTCATATTGCCATTCTACTGAAAGACACCTTCTGAGTGCATCCAGATCTCCTTGAAAGATGTTCACAGTGTGGATTGTAGGTCATAGCTATGTCTACTGGAGTGAAAAGTATGCAGAAAAAAGAGGTATTGTGAAAGAGAATGCTTTGTCAAATGTAGACATTAAATGGATTGGTCAGAGAGGGTTAAAGTGGCACCAATTAATGCCTTTGGTGAAATCCTTTCTACATCTCCCACAGCCTGACCTTATAATTGTGCACTGTGGTGGAAATGACCTAGGCACTTTAACTGGGGTAGGTCTGGAAATGCTTGTTAAGGACACCTTTGTGCAATTGATGTCACTTTTTCCACAAACTACCTTTGTATATTCTAATATATGCCAAAGGCAAAAGTGGAACTGGTCCAACCAATATTGTCCGCAGTTTGAGAAAGCAAAAAAGCACGTCAATAAGTCTGTTTCTGCTTTCCTCAGAGACTATGGTATGGGTTCTCTATACCACAACAACTTGCGTTACAACATGCAAGGCATTTATAGAGGAGACGGTGTTCATTTCACAGATGACGGGAACAGAGTCTTCCTCTTGAACTTTAGACTCTGCATCGGTACTTACTTGTAGGTACAAAAAACACTCAATGAACACAATGGCTCTTTTTAGAGCCAACCAACATCTAAACACTTAAACTTGAGTTTTGATTCTATTTTTGTAATGAATTTTTTGCCACCCTGCGCGCACCGCGCAATATTTATAAATTTGATGGTTTTTTTGGGGACCTTAGGGGTCTTTCATGGTCCCCCTGAGAAGGCCTAGGGGGTCAGGGACTCTCTACCCTGCCCCCTTTTCACGTTCTCCATTTGTGTTTTTAGCTCTCTTCTGCCTCTAAAACTCAAAATGGTGGCTGTGGGGTGCGCGCACCGTGCGCGCACCCCGCGATTTTTTGAAAAAAAATAAAATGTTTTTTTCACCCTTCGGGGTCCTTCAGGGACCCCCTGACAAAGGCTAGGGGGTCAGGAACTCTCTACCCTGCCCCCTTTTCACGTTCTCCACCTTTCTTTTTCACTGCCACACACAAAATGGCGTCCGACACTTCCTGATTTCGACCGATTCGAATGTTGACTGACATCTAACCACCAATCAGAATTACGCTCGCGCACATTTGGTGCACTCACCGTGCGCGCACGGTGCGCGCATATAGATATTTATGTACTTTTAACTGCGATTTTCTCAGGAACTACTGAACAGATTGACACCATATATGCAAAGGCACATGCCTGACCTGAGGACTACCTCTTTGCCAAATTTCAAGTAATTCTGTTCAGCCGTTCGGGCTGTACCTTCGACTAAAGGTCCTATGGGAAAATGCATGGGGAAAACGCGTTTTGGGACCCTCCTTTTTTCTCAGCCCCCGCTAGACGAATCACCCCGAGACTTTCAGGGTAGGAGCTGAGCGGAGCGCCCCATTAGTTTTGAAAATTTCACGAATATAAGTCAACCGGCGCCAAAGTTATTCAAAATAGAATTTTCAGATTTCCTATGGGAACTCGGTCCTAACTATAACTATCTACTGGCGACCGCCAGTAGATAATACATAAATAACATAAGCTAAAAATGTGAGTACTCATGTTAATGTTAATAAAAATTTATAGAGCGCACGTACGCCGCGTTGCTTCATGGCGCTAAGGCTCGGAAAGCTTTCAAAAAAGACATAAAAATTAAACCTGTGCAAATAGCCACGTTTTCAGGGATTTCCTGAACTGCAAAAGGTCTGTGCAAGACCGTATTTCTTGCGGAAAGGAATTCCACAATTTAGGAGCAAGGATGCCAAGTCTGCGGCCTCCTTGACGTACCCGTTTGAACCCCGGGATAGAGAGGAGTGAGAGATGGGCGACCTTAAGTTGCGCGTGGGGGTATGCCTAAGTATCATGCTGTTAATGAACTCAGGACTGATGCCATGCAAGGATTTAAAAATGAGGCACCCCGTTTTAAAGGCACAGCACTGGGAAATGGGGAGCCAATGTAGTTTCCTCAACCGGGGGGTAGCTGATTGCCATTTAGGTTGTCGATAGACCAGTCGGGCTGCGTGGTTCTGGACCATCTGTAAGCGCTTAAGCAGGTAATGTGGCATGCCTAAATACACAGAGTTGGAATAGTCCAGATGAGATAGAACCGTGGATATCATGACCTGAGTCAAGGCATCATGAGTGAGAAAGCGATGTATTTTCCCGATTTTGCGCATTTGAAAGTCCAGAGAGACTCCTAAGGTTTTGGCCGATGTGGAAGGAAGGGTTGGAGAACCAAGCTTGGGTGGCCAATAGTGGGGGCCCCAGTACTTATGGCTATCCCCGGTGAGAACTATCTCTGTCTTACCAGGGTTTAATTTGAGATGGTTATGATCCATCCAACTTTGGATGTATAACATGGTGGCCTGGAAGTCAGTGACAGAGTTGTGCGAGCTGTCGACTTTGAGAATAAGCTGCAGATCATCTCCGTAGTTGAAGACCAACACATTCCTGTCTTTAAGAGACTGGATCAGGGGCGCCATATAAAGGTTAAACAGATGAGGAGAGAGGGCCGAGCCCTGTGGGACCCCACAGATGGTATTGCGTGGAGGCGCTAGAAACTGTCCCTGACGAACAGCCTGAGAGCGATCCTCCAAGAAGGAAGTGAGCCAGTGAGCCGCCGTCCCTTGGACACCAGCATGTCTGACACGGTCAGCCAAAATAGTATGGTCGACCATGTCAAAGGCTGCGGAGAGATCTAACAGGACCAGAGCCTGGGGGTAGCTTCTATCAGCGTTGTCCCGGAGGGTGTCCATGACCGCTAGGATCACGGATTCGGTAGAATGGGCTGGCCGAAAACCAGCCTGATGAGGGTCCAAATATTTAGAAGCTTCTAAAAAATTGGAGAGGCATTTAGCTACGTGTCCGTCTAGAACCTTAGCCAAGAACGGTAGCATGGAGATCGGGCGATAGTTGGATAGGAGCGCGGGGTCAGCTCCAGATTTTTTCAAGAGGGGTACCACTACTGCTTTCTTAAAAGCCAGGGGGACTATGCCAGATGAAATAGATTCATTCAATAATGCAAGTGCAGGGCCAGAATGGATTGCGAGGCAGTCTTTCAGTATATGAGGGAGGCAGCTGTCTGACGGAGCGCCTGATTTGATTTTTACTAGCAGATCTTGAAAAATCTCATTACTGATAATGGGAAAGCAGCTAAGAGTCCTATTGTTTCGATGTACCACAAAGGAGTGGGGTGAAGAAAGGTGGTTAGGGATGCTGGCCTTTATAGTGATAATTTTATCAATGAAATAATCATTTAGCGAATTACATAATGCTTGGGAGTGCGTGGCCTTCAAAAGAATTCGCTCAGGATTAGATAGTTCGTCAATTATGGCAAAAATGTCTTTAGAATTTTTATTAGATTTAAGAATACGATTGGAGAAATGGGCAGCTTTGGCGATGAGGGTGCTTTTCTTGTAGTCTTTCCGGGCAGAAGTATATGATAGTTTTTTTTCAGGGGAGTACTTCAAACGCCACTGCCTCTCTAATTGGCGTAAGGCCAATTTCTGGGTCTTGAAGTCATTGGAAAACCATCTTTGTGCATCCGCGCGACATGCTAATTTAACTTTTTTTAATGGTGCATGCTTATTACTAGCATCAAGTAACCATTTGGATACGTTCATTTCCATGGTATTAACATCATTACCAGGGGGTGGGACTGTATGAGATAGTGTATCAAGAAAGTCTTCTTTATTGATGGAGTTCCATCTCCTGGCAGGACCTCCTTCGGCCACATTGATTTTCCTGATGGATAATCGTGCCAGAGTGAATTTTAGCAGATGGTGATCGGACCAAATACAGGGCGTAACTGTAGGAGTAGAGGTGGACAGACCACTCACCCAGATCTGGTCAAGGATCCGACCCTTCAGCTGGGTAGGGGATAGAACCTGCTGAGAAAAGTTTAGGTTTCTGAGTAGATCAGACATCTCCACAGATTGTGGCTCTTCCTGAGGGTCATTATACCAGTAATTAAAATCACCCACGAGGAGGACCTTGGTATGCTCAATCACAAGCTTAGCCATCTGTTCGCTGAGTGATAGCGGAAAGTGAGACATCTGATTAGGTGGCCTGTATAATAGAACACAGACAAAGAAGTCGTTGGCAGATTCCAGTTGTAGGAAGGTGGAATCTGACTGCATGGTTGCCCCCACTTTTTTCCTGGTGTTATTATGGTTTTTGACTAGTCTGGCTGGGATCCTGCTATCCAGGACCCCAGCCTATCTGCTTTCTCCCTTAAATGACTTGGAGTACATATTAGATGCACTAGTGATTGGATACTGTGGTACCTTATGAGCCCCTAGTATATGGTACCAAGGGCCTAGGTACTTCACAGGCCTACCAGGGGCTGAAGCATGTATTATGCCACCCCTGGGAAGCAGACTAAATCTGACACCACATGCCTGCTACTGCAGCCTGGGTGAGGTAGTGTTAGTACTCCTCACTGAGGTATAGGTTCCCTATATCTCACCATACAGCCATAGACACTGCTCTCGCTCTGTGACTGTTTGTTTGACCTACTGTTCTTTTTGCTCATTTAAACGTATGCTAAGTGCGCTTTGTGTGTCAATGTGATTTTAGGGATACATTGCCTCATCGTTTTTAGACATTTTTTAAAGAAATATTTCTACCTGCTGCTTCTGCTCTGTTTTGTACAATTATATTCATCCTGCTTGGCTGGTCCCCGTTCCCCCACGGCTTGTGCCGGTTGAAGCGGAGGGATGTGAGGCCATTCCCGGGGTGCTCTGTGGTGACGAGCGACCTCCGGTTCACCGGTTAGCATCCTAGTTGCTCGCCCCGCCCACTCCGCCTACATAAAGCAGATCAGGGCGCGGACGCGCGCAGCCAAAGACACTGCTCTCGGTCTGTGACTGTTTGTCTGACCTACTGTTCTTTTTGCTCATTTAAACGTATGCTTAGTGCGCTTTGTGTGTCAATGTGATTTTAGGGATATTGTAATTTTAAAAAACATTGCCTCATCGTTTTTAGACATTTTTTAAAGAAATATTTCTACCTGCTGCTTCTGCTCTGTTTTGCACAATTATCTTCATCCTGCTATGCTGGTCCCCGTTCCGCCACGGCTTGTGCCGGTTGAAGCGGAGGGACGTGAGGCCATTCCCGGGGCGCTCTGTGGTGACGAGCGACCTCCGGTTCACAGGTTAGCATCCTAGTTGCTCACCCCGCCCACTACGCCTACATAACGCGGATCAGGGCGCGGACGCGCGCGGTGGCGCGCCGGCGGCGTGCCGAAGGCAAGCCCGTCTGCGCCCGTCCACGCCAGACTGCTGCCAGACGCCCAGATTCTCTGTATAAGTGTTTTAGACATCAGCTTGGCAACATGTTGCGCTATTCCAGTATGGAGCTGCATTTTTTAAATCCCCTTAAACCCTCTATGTCTAGCGCACAGCCACACTTATCCGAGTTCTATAGGAAACCTCATCCTGTAATCCATAGTAGAGAGGCGACAAGTATCTGCCCTCAGAAATCAGATAATCTCTGTTCTAACGCCACTAAAACTGCTCCGAATTCTTTGTCGGCCTTATATTTAAACGCTAGGTCTATACCTAAACACGCGATTGAACTCTGGAGTCTTCTAGATGAAGAGAAGCCTGGGATATGTTTTATCACGGAGACCTGGCTCCACGGTTCTTCATCAATGAGTGTTGCCACAGCGTTTCCCCCCCAATATCATCTGACACGGCTTGACAGAGAATCGGGCAGAGGTGGCGGCATTGCAGTTGCAACCGCGGCCCCCTCTGGGATCCGAGTATTAGAATCATTCTCCTCCACCATGTTAAAGATATTGATTTTCACAATAGACATTTTAGACTCAGAATCATGGAATGGGGCCTTGATATATAGACCTCCGGGTCTTAAGACGCAATTTGTTAACCAGCTGCTAGAAATTATCGCGCCACATGTACTAGCCACAGATAATTTTATCCTACTTGGAGATTTTAATTATCATGCCGAACTGCTGCTAGACTCTGACTCGGCTCACCTAACCGGGGCAATGCTCACATTAGGATTTACACAGAAGGTGATCGGGCCCACTCATCTAGCAGGCCACACTTTAGATTTAATATTCACGAATTCCCCTAAACTAAATATTGAATGTTCCTGCCCGGTATTATGGACGGACCATTCCATTCTTAAATTTAGTATGCCCATAATTATACGTAGGAAAATCAGCTTAAAGAAAAGTATCTGGATCCGACCATGGCGTAAACTCTCTATGGATACCTTTCTATCAGACTTTGAGCCTTTATTATTAGGTAAGAAGGCCGATACGGTAGATTCCGCTGTCAGTAATTTGTGTAGAAGAGAGTATGCAGTTCCTCAAAAGAAGGGCGGGGGGGGGGGAAGTGCTAAAGGAAAGAAGAGACCGTGCAACAGAGGAATACCTCTATTCGGAACTAGGGTCCTCACACACCCAGCAAGCTAGGTGTCATGCTTCATCATATGGACCTGCTCCTCGTCGGGCCGGCGCTGCAATGCCCGACGGGCACCCTAAAAGGGGCTCTTTGGCGGAGATCTTCAGTTCCTGGCCGTATGATGCAGTGTGTGTGAGAGGGACCTAGTGGTGTAGATGTGAGTGCAGGTAAGTGAATTAAAACAAGTTAGAGAGTCCAAAAATAGTTTTATTGGGGATGGCTCTCTACCTGAATAAAAATGTGTGGGAACAGAATGGCAGCTAACTGATGTTAAGATTCAGTTTGGCTATGCTCATCTGCGCTGGTCGACATGTTTCTTGCCTATTGGTCCTAGTGATCCGTGGCAATTCCTCAGGACCTAAAAGCTGTCAATAATCTACACTGGGTGGTAAGTACAACTGTTACCTACTACCTGATGTAAGGGAACGGTCTCGCCATCTGCCTAGGGAAACCTAAAAAGAGAGAGGATCATAAGCAAGGCATCCCAAGCAAAGGCAATGTAAAAAGTGGATATATTACACAAGTCTAATTCACAAAGTGATATAAACCCCCTATTGGCTATGAGGTCTAACATGACGTCTATATATACCAAGTGTCAGTGACTCCATACAGTAAGTGGTGATAGACCTACAACTAGTGAAATTAAAAACCAATAAAGATTAAAAAACAGAAGACTGTAATTCACACGTTATCCCAAATGATACTAGGATAGAGTGACTAAGGTGTTCTAGAGGCTCAAGGTGAAACTCAAGGGACACTCACCTAATATGGTTTAGTACCATACTCCTATCCGTGGCCGTGGCGCCACCTGGACACCAAGACTCAGGTGTCCTATTAAAGATAAAATGATACATGGGGTGACAACAACTGGTCCGGCAAGTAATAAGGGTAAATGTACACATAAACTCTAATGCCCCTTTGTGGTCCAGTAGCATGAGCTGCTGTGATGCAATTCCCAGCCCGCTGGGGGTAATCAGATGGTAGGAGTGCACCACTGAGCAAACTAAAAAACAAATAAAGAGGAAATCACAATGATTGTTAATGCCAATGTCGGTCAGGGTATCTGCCAGTAGAAACCGCGTGACCGTGAACTAAAGGCACCAATTTACACTCACTCGTACCACTCAGAGAGTCCGGGGCAAATCCGGGTCTGCCGTCAGCGTTTAATCGGCAAAATGTCAAGGAACCACCAGCTCTGCCCAGTCTCGAGTGAGACGCGTAATTGTGCCCGTTGTGTCTGTCCAGTGTCACTCGCTAGCGAGATATCGTAACAGCATCTAAAACGGAGCAGGCACTGACAGCAAGGTGTCCAAATCATATATTATTAGTTTGGCGGTGGAAGTCAGAACACCAACAGATAGCCCAAATGAGGTAGAAAGCGCACACACACCACTCACCTGGCCAGTCCGTAGCTACAGAGCGTGCAGTCATCACACCGATCTACTTACTTGGAGGTTGTTGCAGGAAATGCTGTCAACCTACCCTCGCGCCACTCGACCCGGGAATTCTGTTTGTCGGTGTAGTGCCAGAACAGATATACCGGCTGGGACGCGTAACGGAGGGCATGACGCGGGGGGCGTGTCTACTACCCAGAAGTGTGTAGAGAGCGTGAGCGAGGACACCGCCTCGCATGAAAGTATCAGACAATGGCGGCCATCTTGGAATGGTGTCTAAGTTCATTGAAGTATACGTGACCCATGTAGAACGAATCTGGTGATAAAAATGACAAGCATGGCCGTTGTACCTCATAGGGTGTCAATTGCAGCGGCCATCAAGGACTCGTGTCTGTGTACATACAAGACTAGTAAACCATAGAAAACGAGTATGGTGGTTAAGTAGAATAGCATGGCTGGAATCCCAAAAAGGGTATCAAATACAGCGGCCATCATAGAATGGAGTCTGCATACACTTGAATCTAAGGGACCCTCTAAAAATGGAGGTAGTAGTAACCAAGTGGAGACATAGAGAGCGTAGGTTACTAAGAGCCGTGGAAGGCTGCCTTATCTGTCCATAAGTGCTGCCCACGGGATCTGATCATTTAAGCCTACTCTGTCTGTCTTAAGGCGATGCACCCAACGCTGTTCGATCTTGAACAGTGCTCTCTGTGTAATCCTAGGATGTGCCTCAAGGATTATCCATCTAAGGGAGTCTGGTGTGTGGTTGTTTTCTTTGCAGTGGGTGTACAATTTACAGGGGCAGGTAATTAGATAAATACACTGCATCGTGTTGCAATTGGTATGCCGTTGTAGCCTCCAAGTGAAAGATTCTGAAAAGACTACCTCTTTAGTCACAGTAGTTTGATGGCATACAGCACATGATCCACAGGGGTAGTGTCCTCTCACAGGGGGGAGACCCCAGAGAGTGTTTTGGTCATGGTGGTGAGTCTGTCTGGGCCTCGTGTTGATAAGAATATCTTTCAGATTTTGTGTGCGCTTGAATGCAAAGCGAGGGGGCGGGATAGTTGCTTTGGATCATGTGCTGTATGCCATCAAACTACTGCCCCTGTGAACAGAGATATATAGGCATGACCATGCGATCAGTAAAAACACGCATGACTGAACACAAGAGCAATGTGAGATGTCAGAGAGTCACCACTAAATTGTACACCCACTGCAAAGAAAACAACCACACACCAGACTCCCTTAGATGGATAATCCTTGAGGAACAGCGTTGGGTGCATCGCCTTAAGACAGACAGAGTAGGCTTAAATGATCAGATCCCGTGGGCAGCACTTATGGACAGATAAGGCAGCCTTCCACGGCTCTTAGTAACCTACGCTCTCTATGTCTCCACTTGGTTACTACTACCTCCATTTCTAGAGGGTCCCTTAGATTCAAGTGTATGCAGACTCCATTCTATGATGGCCGCTGTATTTGATACCCTTTTTGGGATTCCAGCCATGCTATTCTACTTAACCACCATACTCGTTTTCTATGGTTTACTAGTCTTGTATGTACACAGACACGAGTCCTTGATGGCCGCTGCAATTGACACCCTATGAGGTACAACGGCCATGCTTGTCATTTTTATCACCAGATTCGTTCTACATGGGTCACGTATACTTCAATGAACTTAGACACCATTCCAAGATGGCCGCCATTGTCTGATACTTTCATGCGAGGCGGTGTCCTCGCTCACGCTCTCTACACACTTCTGGGTAGTAGACACGCCCCCCGCGTCATGCCCTCCGTTACGCGTCCCAGCCGGTATATCTGTTCTGGCACTACACCGACAAACAGAATTCCCGGGTCGAGTGGCGCGAGGGTAGGTTGACAGCATTTCCTGCAACAACCTCCAAGTAAGTAGATCGGTGTGATGACTGCACGCTCTGTAGCTACGGACTGGCCAGGTGAGTGGTGTGTGTGCGCTTTCTACCTCATTTGGGCTATCTGTTGGTGTTCTGACTTCCACCGCCAAACTAATAATATATGATTTGGACACCTTGCTGTCAGTGCCTGCTCCGTTTTAGATGCTGTTACGATATCTCGCTAGCGAGTGACACTGGACAGACACAACGGGCACAATTACGCGTCTCACTCGAGACTGGGCAGAGCTGGTGGTTCCTTGACATTTTGCCGATTAAACGCTGACGGCAGACCCGGATTTGCCCCGGACTCTCTGAGTGGTACGAGTGAGTGTAAATTGGTGCCTTTAGTTCACGGTCACGCGGTTTCTACTGGCAGATACCCTGACCGACATTGGCATTAACAATCATTGTGATTTCCTCTTTATTTGTTTTTTAGTTTGCTCAGTGGTGCACTCCTACCATCTGATTACCCCCAGCGGGCTGGGAATTGCATCACAGCAGCTCATGCTACTGGACCACAAAGGGGCATTAGAGTTTATGTGTACATTTACCCTTATTACTTGCCGGACCAGTTGTTGTCACCCCATGTATCATTTTATCTTTAATAGGACACCTGAGTCTTGGTGTCCAGGTGGCGCCACGGCCACGGATAGGAGTATGGTACTAAACCATATTAGGTGAGTGTCCCTTGAGTTTCACCTTGAGCCTCTAGAACACCTTAGTCACTCTATCCTAGTATCATTTGGGATAACGTGTGAATTACAGTCTTCTGTTTTTTAATCTTTATTGGTTTTTAATTTCACTAGTTGTAGGTCTATCACCACTTACTGTATGGAGTCACTGACACTTGGTATATATAGACGTCATGTTAGACCTCATAGCCAATAGGGGGTTTATATCACTTTGTGAATTAGACTTGTGTAATATATCCACTTTTTACATTGCCTTTGCTTGGGATGCCTTGCTTATGATCCTCTCTCTTTTTAGGTTTCCCTAGGCAGATGGCGAGACCGTTCCCTTACATCAGGTAGTAGGTAACAGTTGTACTTACCACCCAGTGTAGATTATTGACAGCTTTTAGGTCCTGAGGAATTGCCACGGATCACTAGGACCAATAGGCAAGAAACATGTCGACCAGCGCAGATGAGCATAGCCAAACTGAATCTTAACATCAGTTAGCTGCCATTCTGTTCCCACACATTTTTATTCAGGTAGAGAGCCATCCCCAATAAAACTATTTTTGGACTCTCTAACTTGTTTTAATTCACTTACCTGCACTCACATCTACACCACTAGGTCCCTCTCACACACACTGCATCATACGGCCAGGAACTGAAGATCTCCGCCAAAGAGCCCCTTTTAGGGTGCCCGTCGGGCATTGCAGCGCCGGCCCGACGAGGAGCAGGTCCATATGATGAAGCATGACACCTAGCTTGCTGGGTGTGTGAGGACCCTAGTTCCGAATAGAGGTATTCCTCTGTTGCACGGTCTCTTCTTTCCTTTAGCACTTCCCCCCCCCCGCCCTTCTTTTGAGGAACTGCATACTCTCTTCTACACACATGACTATGCTGGGCATGTATGCTGGACCTCCTTGAATAAAAGCCCTTCAGTCCCTCCTTTGTTTACATAGCTGTCAGTAATTTGGAATCTTCCATTTCAAAGGCTTTGGATAAAGTCGTTCCTCTTACGAGGGTCCAAGTAAAAAATAATGCATCACCATGGTTTACTGCTGCATTAAAATCCGATAAACAACAAAGCCGGGCTGCCGAACGCCAGTGGATGAAATCTAAAACTGATGAACATAGTAGGAATTATAAGCACCTTCATTTAAATTACATAAACAACATCAAATTAGCAAAAAAGGCATACCTTACTCAGGGCATTAATAATGCTGCACATTCGAGTAAAGAACTGTATAAAATATTGAAGGAATTTACCACTCCCCAGGTCGAACAATCTTCCTTTGCGCCTACACAAGAGTCTGTTTCTCTGTTTTTTTATAACAAAATCAAAACAATATACGCTTCATTTCCTTCTCAGGTTGATGATCATGGTTGTCATATCACTAATGTGAATGAACTCATCTCCTCACGAGAATTTGATAAGGCCCCCTTATTAACAGAGTTTGAACCCATAACAAAAATTGAAGTTATTGAAAGTCTAAGAAGGATTAAATCTGGTTCTCCAGCCGACCCCTTTCCTCCTCGCTCCTGTGCTAAAATGTTATCACTGCTTGCTGATGTTTTAACCACTATTTTTAACCTGTCACTGAACCAAGCTACGGTCCCACAAAGATGGAAACTTGCGCAGGTTAAGCCCATTCTTAAAAAACCCCTAGCTGACCCTAGTGCACCTGTAAATTACCGCCCTATTTCATTGCTTCCCTATTTTGGGAAGGTACTGGAGCACTTAGTCAACAAACGTTTCACTGCCCATCTTGAGACCTATAGGCTCCTTGATCCCTCTCAATCAGGCTTCCGTGCTGCTCACAGCACGGAGACCGCAGTTATTGAAGTAGTGGACAATATCAGGATTGCATTGGACCATCAAGAATCTGCAATCTTGGTCCTTTTGGATCTGTCTGCAGCATTCAACACCATCTCCCACAGAATTCTCAAACACCGTCTGTGGGAGGTGGGTATCAGAGGGAAGGCCTTGGATTGGTTCGAGAGCTATCTGGCTGATCGTTTCACTATGGTTTCTGTGGATGAGATTGTCTCCTGTACGTATCCAGTAAAAGTCGGGGTTCCGCAGGGTTCTATTCTTAGCCCCATGCTGTTCAACGTATATTTAACACCTCTAGCGGACATCATCAGGTCATATGGATTTGAAACCTTGTCTTACGCCGATGATACCCAGCTGCTTGTTACTTGTGATTCTGACCAAGATGACGTTCAAGCCCGTTTTAAGAACTGTATGATTCGGATCAATGACTGGATGAACCTAAATATGCTCCAGTTGAATGGCGGTAAGACGGAGGTTATTCTATTTGGGAAAGTGGAACAGCTCTGGACCTGTGACTGGTGGCCGTCAGAGCTGGGTACCTGTCCCTCGCCCAAGCGAGCAGTCCGCAATTTGGGTATTACAATTGACAATTCCCTGTCCTTGAATGCTCATATTAACCAAGTGCTTGGAACCTGTTTTGGGATTATGCGCAAGCTGCGAAAGATCTTTAAATGGTTACCCATTGAAGCAAGGAAACCATTGGTCCAGGGTCTTATTATTAGTCGCCTGGACTATGGTAATGCCCTGTTCACCGCACTTAATCAAGACTTACTTTCCAAGCTCCAAATCCTTCAGAACACGGCCGCCAGACTGGTTCTCAATCTCCCTTCCCGTACTTCTTCTGCTCCTACTCTTAAAACTCTGCACTGGCTCTCGGTCCGTCCAAAGAGGGCGTTTTAAAATCTTAAGCCTTACTCAGAAGATGATGTATGGAACTGGGCCACTATATCTGGCAAAAAAACTCCAATGGTATGTTCCCGGACGTTCTTTGCGGTCAAGCACTAGATTTCTTCTTGTTCAACCACGTATTCGGACGGTCCGCAATGGTGGCCGATCCTTTTCATATTTAGCTCCTTTGCTTTGGAATAAACTTCCATTGGAGCGGTTATCCATAACGGACCATCTACACTTTCGAAGAATGCTGAAGACTTTGCTTTTTTCTCAATAAATTTAGGATTTTGAGCATTTCAGTCACTGTCCGTCTTTTTTGTCTTGGCTGCTAGCGCCCTGAGACCTTTTGGTGATTTGTGCGCTTTATAAAAATATTTGACATTGACATACACACACATATAAACCTATCAGTCACGCCTAAGGCAGGCCCTATCAATCCTGAGGGAAGGGTGCTTGGTTTACAATGTGAGGGGGTGCCTCTGCATGAGCAGGACCCCTCTGCAGCTGGCAGAGTCTATTCTCTGTGGCTGTTTGTGAATGCGGTTAAACCATATACTCTTAAGTGCATTATAACCTACCTGTAAATGCTAACTTTGGAATGACTGCATCAAAACATGTCGTGTTTGGTGTCAAACAACTTGGAATCATACCCCCACACCAGTAACTGGTGTGGGAGTATGATCCCACCCTTCTAGAGGGGACGACAAGTACCTACTGTGGTAACACGTTAGAAATCTGAAAGAGCCCTGGCATCACAAAATGGATGCCACCAGCACAGACACTGGGCTGCCCTCCTGCTGCTGACCAAAACTCGCAGTGGAGGAGGCCCAACAATAGGCATCCTGTCACAGGGAGGTGTCACCACCTTCCAGACAGGATTTAGTGTATTGGGGCTGGGTGGGTGCACTTCTAGAGTGCTTTGAAGTCCTGCACTGGGGAAGCAGTAGGCTCCTCTGTGCATATGCCAGCTCAAACCGGTTCAGGGGCTACCTGTCCCTGCTCTGGCGCGAAACTGGACAACAGGAAGTGGGTGTAACCACCCCCTACCCTGACCCTCCCAGAGGAGTGGTCATAGAGCTAGTCCCTCCCCTACCTTTAGTATAAGATAGGGAAACCTTGCCATTGCAAGTTAGATATCCCTGGACGACGCTCTACAAGAAGAATCCTGGCCCTTCGATGTTCCACTACCTTTGGAAGACAGAAGAATCTCCCTTGGAGTCAAGGAGTGACTCCCCTGCTTGGCAGGCACCAAAAACCCTAATCAACGGTCGCAATCTTTAACGCTCCCGTTGGAGTCCGAAGGCCCTGCAGCCACAAAAGTGGATTTCCTGACTTCTTGATGGCCATTGTGAGTCCTCAGCAAAGCTGTGGCGAGTGGACCCCACGAGTGACGAGGAACAGCAATACGCGGGTACCATGCACTATTGTCAAGTGCAACTTCTTCACGACGTTCTACGAACTTGTGCATTGGACCACTTGTGGCCCAAGCCTCCAGCAGGTTGTGCACCGAAAATCAGAGGCCTACCCCATCCCGAGTGACCGTGGGCTCCTGTAAAGTATTTCCTCACGAGGCGTCTTCACAATCCCTTGCCCGTTGGCTTGTGGGTCCCCTGAAGACTTTCTTATCAAACCAAAGGGCTCCCTTGGTTGCTCCAGGCATGCCCTCACTTACCCTCGCTGGGTGAGTCTCTCAGACCTTGCTGGTCTGCACTGCTGACTTTCTTCAAATTCCACAAGACTTGCTGTTGCCAAGGCGATGGTCATCATCGATGCCTCCTGGACCTCGTGAGCGAAGAATCAAAACACCGTTGATCACCTGAAATCACCCGACTTCCGTGGGCATCCATCTTCCTGGCCCTGGGTCACTGGCAAGTGACTGTGAGCACTGTCCCTTTTGCTTTCAGGTCATCTTCATCTTGAATCCAGCCTGGTATTCCACCGGCCACTTCTTCAGTCTTCGCAAGCAGAAAATCTTCTTCGGCTTCCATAGAAAACGACAACGCGACCCGACACCTATGCACCCGGCTTCCCTGGGTGAGGTAACTCGTGCACTCCGGTGCTCCAGTGTGTGTTGGCCCTCGAATTACTTACCTTGTAAGTGGCTTGCTTGTAGACTTCCTCGAAGTACCCTAAAACTTTAAAAATCCCACCGCGACTTGCTCCATTGAAATCAATAGGGAACCCACAGCTGTGTTCTCACACTGCACGCGTCTCCCGTGGGTCTTTTACTTACCTGCCTTGGGTGGATTAGTGAAGCCCCAGCGATTCTACAGGCCCTAGGCCTTGTCCCCTTGCAAGTCGACTTTCCTAAACCTCTTTGTTAGTATATGGTCTGGTACGCCCTTAGGGCCCCAGCCATATTTGTGCTTAACTTATTGTGAAACGTTGATATTTGTGAATGTCCTTGACTTCTAATCTCATAAAGAGATTAGTAGAGTATGTCTAGAAATAAATACATATATATTTGATATATATACCTGTGTGGTGTCCTTTCATTTGGTAATTCAAGAGATTATAAGGTAAAACAAGCTGCTTTACATTCCTCTGAGACTTAACCTGAAGGCTGCTCTCCACAGCTACCACTAGGATAGCTTTCTTTAAAAGGTTGTCTTAAACCTATCTACCATAAGAGTCGAATTGGACTGGTGCAAGGTGGCCACTATAACTAGTGACCAGCATAGGCCAGGCCAACTTCTCACACCAGTTTTATGACTATGTTCTCGGTGTCTATGAGAGAGGGACACGTCAAAGAGCAAAACCTAAAATTAGTATGGATGATGGCTGCAACTCCCCCTCCTGATTTGCCAGAGCATCGATTGGCATGGATGATCTAGTAGTCAGGGGGAAGTGCTGCCAACATGTCTGGGACAGAGTCGTCGGTAAGCCAGGTTTCGCTCAGTGGCAGGATATTAGATTTGTCGGTTAGCAAAAGTAGGAAGATGTCCAGCTGATGTTTAACCAGGGAGCGCGTATTGAGATAGTATATCGATATAGGCGCATCCCTAAGTTTGTTCCCATGAGGCACAGGGTCAGACTGATTTGCATATGGCCATGTCTGAACTGGGGTGGCAGAGTGGGCTAAAGAACGGTGATGGATCAAACCCAGATCTGTTGACTGGGTGTGAGTGTTTGATTGGTTCTGATGCTCCGTCCATCACCACCCCCTTTTGTACCGCTTTGTTCACCATAAGTTGGCAGGGTATGCTCAGACGTGAGTCCCTTGCTCACTTTGCCACTGGATTCAAGCAGGCCTGGCTGAAGACGGCTGAAATGCCAGAACCCGGTCCTAGGAAGCTTGTTTCCGGTCCAGGGAAGGCATGGCTTGGCAGTTCGGGCTGGACTGTTCCCATTAGGCACAGGGTCAGACTGATTTGCATATGGCCATGTCTGAACTGGGGTGGCAGAGTGGGCTAAAGAAAGGTGATGGATCAAACCCAGATCTGTTGACTGGGTGTGAGTGTTTGATTGGTTCTGATGCTCCGTCCATCACCACCCCCTTTTGTACCGCTTTGTTCGCCATAAGTTGGCAGGGTATGCTCAGACGTGAGTCCCTTGCTCACTTTGCCACTGGATTCAAGCAAGCCTGGCTGAAGACGGCTGAAATGCCAGAAACCGGTCCTAGGAAGCTTGTTTACGGTCCAGGGAAGGCATGGCTTGGCAGTTCGGGCTGGACTGTTCCCATGAGGCACAGGGTCAGACTGATTTGTATATGGCCATGTCTGAACTGGGGTGGCAGAGTGGGCTAAAGAACGGTGATGGATCAAACCCAGATCTGTTGACTGGGTGTGAGTGTTTGATTGGTTCTGATGCTCCGTCCATCACCACCCCCTTTTGTACCGCTTTGTTCGCCATAAGTTGGCAGGGTATGCTCAGACGTGAGTCCCTTGCTCACTTTGCCACTGGATTCAAGCAAGCCTGGCTGAAGACGGCTGAAATGCCAGAAACCGGTCCTAGGAAGCTTGTTTCCGGTCCAGGGAAGGCATGGCTTGGCAGTTCGGGCTGGACTGTTCCCATGAGGCACAAAGTCAGACTGATTTGCATATGGCCATGTCTGAACTGGGGTGGCAGAGTTGGCTAAAGAACGGTGATGGATCAAACCCAGATCTGTTGACTGGGTGTGAGTGTTTGATTGGTTCTGATGCTCCGTCCATCACCACCCCCTTTTGTACCGCTTTGTTCGCCATAAGTTGGCAGGGTATGCTCAGACGTGAGTCCCTTGCTCACTTTGCCACTGGATTCAAGCAAGCCTGGCTGAAGACGGCTGAAATTCCAGAAACCGGTCCTAGGAAGCTTGTTTCCTGTCCAGGGAAGGCATGGCTTGGCAGTTCGGGCTGGACTGTTCCCATGAGGCACAGGGTCAGACTGATTTGCATATGGCCATGTCTGAACTGGGGTGGCAGAGTGGGCTAAAGAACGGTGATGGATCAAACCCAGATCTGTTGACTGGGTGTGAGTGTTTGATTGGTTCTGATGCTCCGTCCATCACCACCCCCTTTTGTATCGCTTTGTTCGCCATAAGTTGGCAGGGTATGCTCAGACGTGAGTCCCTTGCTCACTTTGCCACTGGATTCAAGCAAGCCTGGCTGAAGACGGCTGAAATGCCAGAGACCGGTCCTAGGAAGCTTGTTTCCGGTCCAGGGAAGGCATGGCTTGGCAGTTCGGGCTGGACTGTTCCCATGAGGCACAGGGTCAGACTGATTTGCATATGGCCATGTCTGAACTGGGGTGGCAGAGTGGGCTAAAGAACGGTGATGGATCAAACCCAGATCTGTTGACTGGGTGTGAGTGTTTGATTGGTTCTGATGCTCCGTCCATCACCACCCCCTTTTGTACCGCTTTGTTCGCCATAAGTTGGCAGGGTATGCTCAGACGTGAGTCCCTTGCTCACTTTGCCACTGGATTCAAGCAAGCCTGGCTGAAGACGGCTGAAATGCCAGAAACCGGTCCTAGGAAGCTTGTTTCCGGTCCAGGGAAGGCATGGCTTGGCAGTTCGGGCTGGACTGTTCCCATGAGGCACAAAGTCAGACTGATTTGCATATGGCCATGTCTGAACTGGGGTGGCAGAGTTGGCTAAAGAACGGTGATGGATCAAACCCAGATCTGTTGACTGGGTGTGAGTGTTTGATTGGTTCTGATGCTCCGTCCATCACCACCCCCTTTTGTACCGCTTTGTTCGCCATAAGTTGGCAGGGTATGCTCAGACGTGAGTCCCTTGCTCACTTTGCCACTGGATTCAAGCAAGCCTGGCTGAAGACGGCTGAAATGCCAGAAACCGGTCCTAGGAAGCTTGTTTCCGGTCCAGGGAAGGCATGGCTTGTCAGTTCGGGCTGGACTGTTACCATGAGGCACAGGGTCAGACAGATTTGCATATGGCCATGTCTGAACTGGGGTGGCAGAGTGGGCTAAAGAACGGTGATGGATCAAACCCAGATCTGTTGACTGGGTGTGAGTGTTTGATTGGTTCTGATGCTCCGTCCATCACCACCCCCTTTTGTACCGCTTTGTTCGCCCTAAGTTGGCAGGGTATGCTCAGATGTGAGTCCCTTGCTCACTTTGCCACTGGATTCAAGCAAGCCTGGCTGAAGACGGCTGAAATGCCAGAAACCGGTCCTAGGAAGCTTGTTTACGGTCCAGGGAAGGCATGGCTTGGCAGTTCGGGCTGGACTGTTCCCATGAGGCACAGGGTCAGACTGATTTGCATATGGCCATGTCTGAACTGGGGTGGCAGAGTTGGCTAAAGAACGGTGATGGATCAAACCCAGATCTGTTGACTGGGTGTGAGTGTTTGATTGGTTCTGATGCTCCGTCCATCACCACCCCCTTTTGTACCGCTTTGTTCGCCATAAGTTGGCAGGGTATGCTCAGACGTGAGTCCCTTGCTCACTTTGCCACTGGATTCAAGCAAGCCTGGCTGAAGACGGCTGAAATTCCAGAAACCGGTCCTAGGAAGCTTGTTTCCTGTCCAGGGAAGGCATGGCTTGGCAGTTCGGGCTGGACTGTTCCCATGAGGCACAGGGTCAGACTGATTTGCATATGGCCATGTCTGAACTGGGGTGGCAGAGTGGGCTAAAGAACGGTGATGGATCAAACCCAGATCTGTTGACTGGGTGTGAGTGTTTGATTGGTTCTGATGCTCCGTCCATCACCACCCCCTTTTGTACCGCTTTGTTCGCCATAAGTTGGCAGGGTATGCTCAGACGTGAGTCCCTTGCTCACTTTGCCACTGGATTCAAGCAAGCCTGGCTGAAGACGGCTGAAATGCCAGAAACCGGTCCTAGGAAGCTTGTTTCCGGTCCAGGGAAGGCATGGCTTGGCAGTTCGGGCTGGACTGTTCCCATGAGGCACAAAGTCAGACTGATTTGCATATGGCCATGTCTGAACTGGGGTGGCAGAGTTGGCTAAAGAACGGTGATGGATCAAACCCAGATCTGTTGACTGGGTGTGAGTGTTTGATTGGTTCTGATGCTCCGTCCATCACCACCCCCTTTTGTACCGCTTTGTTCGCCATAAGTTGGCAGGGTATGCTCAGACGTGAGTCCCTTGCTCACTTTGCCACTGGATTCAAGCAAGCCTGGCTGAAGATGGCTGAAATGCCAGAAACCGGTCCTAGGAAGCTTGTTTCCGGTCCAGGGAAGGCATGGCTTGGCAGTTCGGGCTGGACTGTTACCATGAGGCACAGGGTCAGACAGATTTGCATATGGCCATGTCTGAACTGGGGTGGCAGAGTGGGCTAAAGAACGGTGATGGATCAAACCCAGATCTGTTGACTGGGTGTGAGTGTTTGATTGGTTCTGATGCTCCGTCCATCACCACCCCCTTTTGTACCGCTTTGTTCGCCCTAAGTTGGCAGGGTATGCTCAGATGTGAGTCCCTTGCTCACTTTGCCACTGGATTCAAGCAAGCCTGGCTGAAGACGGCTGAAATGCCAGAAACCGGTCCTAGGAAGCTTGTTTACGGTCCAGGGAAGGCATGGCTTGGCAGTTCGGGCTGGACTGTTCCCATGAGGCACAGGGTCAGACTGATTTGCATATGGCCATGTCTGAACTGGGGTGGCAGAGTGGGCTAAAGAACGGTGATGGATCAAACCCAGATCTGTTGACTGGGTGTGAGTGTTTGATTGGTTCTGATGCTCTGTCCATCACCACCCCCCTTTGTACCGCTTTGTTCGCCATAAGTTGGCAGGGTATGCTCAGACGTGAGTCCCTTGCTCACTTTGCCACTGGATTCAAGCAAGCCTGGCTGAAGACGGCTGAAATGCCAGAAACCGGTCCTAGGAAGCTTGTTTCCGGTCCAGGGAAGGCATGGCTTGGCAGTTCGGGCTGGACTGTTCCCATGAGGCACAGGGTCGGACTGATTTGCATATGGCTATGTCTGAACTGGGGTGGCAGAGTGGGCTAAAGAACGGTGATGGATCAAACCCAGATCTGTTGACTGGGTGTGAGTGTTTGATTTGTTCTGATGCTCCGTCCATCACCACCCCCTTTTGTACCGCTTTGTTCGCCATAAGTTGGCAGGGTATGCTCAGACGTGAGTCCCTTGCTCACTTTGCCACTGGATTCAAGCAAGCCTGGCTGAAGACGGCTGAAATGCCAGAAACCGGTCCTAGGAAGCTTGTTTCCGGTCCAGGGAAGGCATGGCTTGGCAGTTCGGGCTGGACTGTTCCCATGAGGCACAGGGTCAGACTGATTTGCATATGGCCATGTCTGAACTGGGGTGGCAGAGTGGGCTAAAGAACGGTGATGGATCAAACCCAGATCTGTTGACTGGGTGTGAGTGTTTGATTGGTTCTGATGCTCCGTCCATCACCACCCCCTTTTGTACCGCTTTGTTCGCCATAAGTTGGCAGGGTATGCTCAGACGTGAGTCCCTTGCTCACTTTGCCACTGGATTCAAGCAAGCCTGGCTAAAAACGGCTGAAATGCCAGAAACCGGTCCTAGGAAGCTTGTTTCCGGTCCAGGGAAGGCATGGCTTGGCAGTTCGGGCTGGACTGTTACCATGAGGCACAGGGTCAGACTGATTTGCATATGGCCATGTCTGAACTGGGGTGGCAGAGTGGGCTAAAGAACGGTGATGGATCAAACCCAGATCTGTTGACTGGGTGTGAGTGTTTGATTGGTTCTGATGCTCCGTCCATCACCACCCCCTTTTGTACCGCTTTGTTCGCCCTAAGTTGGCAGGGTATGCTCAGATGTGAGTCCCTTGCTCACTTTGCCACTGGATTCAAGCAAGCCTGGCTGAAGACGGCTGAAATGCCAGAAACCGGTCCTAGGAAGCTTGTTTACGGTCCAGGGAAGGCATGGCTTGGCAGTTCGGGCTGGACTGTTCCCATGAGGCACAGGGTCAGACTGATTTGCATATGGCCATGTCTGAACTGGGGTGGCAGAGTGGGCTAAAGAACGGTGATGGATCAAACCCAGATCTGTTGACTGGGTGTGAGTGTTTGATTGGTTCTGATGCTCCGTCCATCACCACCCCCCTTTGTACCGCTTTGTTCGCCATAAGTTGGCAGGGTATGCTCAGACGTGAGTCCCTTGCTCACTTTGCCACTGGATTCAAGCAAGCCTGGCTGAAGACGGCTGAAATGCCAGAAACCGGTCCTAGGAAGCTTGTTTCCGGTCCAGGGAAGGCATGGCTTGGCAGTTCGGGCTGGACTGTTCCCATGAGGCACAGGGTCAGACTGATTTGCATATGGCTATGTCTGAACTGGGGTGGCAGAGTGGGCTAAAGAACGGTGATGGATCAAACCCAGATCTGTTGACTGGGTGTGAGTGTTTGATTTGTTCTGATGCTCCGTCCATCACCACCCCCTTTTGTACCGCTTTGTTCGCCATAAGTTGGCAGGGTATGCTCAGACGTGAGTCCCTTGCTCACTTTGCCACTGGATTCAAGCAAGCCTGGCTGAAGACGGCTGAAATGCCAGAAACCGGTCCTAGGAAGCTTGTTTCCGGTCCAGGGAAGGCATGGCTTGGCAGTTCGGGCTGGACTGTTCCCATGAGGCACAGGGTCAGACTGATTTGCATATGGCCATGTCTGAACTGGGGTGGCAGAGTGGGCTAAAGAACGGTGATGGATCAAACCCAGATCTGTTGACTGGGTGTGAGTGTTTGATTGGTTCTGATGCTCCGTCCATCACCACCCCCTTTTGTACCGCTTTGTTCGCCATAAGTTGGCAGGGTATGCTCAGACGTGAGTCCCTTGCTCACTTTGCCACTGGATTCAAGCAAGCCTGGCTGAAGACGGCTGAAATGCCAGAAACCGGTCCTAGGAAGCTTGTTTCCGGTCCAGGGAAGGCATGGCTTGGCAGTTCGGGCTGGACTGTTACCATGAGGCACAGGGTCAGACTGATTTGCATATGGCCATGTCTGAACTGGGGTGGCAGAGTGGGCTAAAGAACGGTGATGGATCAAACCCAGATCTGTTGACTGGGTGTGAGTGTTTGATTGGTTCTGATGCTCCGTCCATCACCACCCCCTTTTGTACCGCTTTGTTCGCCATAAGTTGGCAGGGTATGCTCAGACGTGAGTCCCTTGCTCACTTTGCCACTGGATTCAAGCAAGCCTGGCTGAAGACGGCTGAAATGCCAGAAACCGGTCCTAGGAAGCTTGTTTCCGGTCCAGGGAAGGCATGGCTTGGCAGTTCGGGCTGGACTGTTACCATGAGGCACAGGGTCAGACTGATTTGCATATGGCCATGTCTGAACTGGGGTGGCAGAGTGGGCTAAAGAACGGTGATGGATCAAACCCAGATCTGTTGACTGGGTGTGAGTGTTTGATTGGTTCTGATGCTCCGTCCATCACCACCCCCTTTTGTTCCGCTTTGTTCGCCATAAGTTGGCAGGGTATGCTCAGACGTGAGTCCCTTGCTCACTTTGCCACTGGATTCAAGCAAGCCTGGCTGAAGACGGCTGAAATGCCAGAAACCGGTCCTAGGAAGCTTGTTTCCGGTCCAGGGAAGGCATGGCTTGGCAGTTCGGGCTGGACTGTTCCCATGAGGCACAGGGTCAGACTGATTTGCATATGGCCATGTCTGAACTGGGGTGGCAGAGTGGGCTAAAGAACGGTGATGGATCAAACCCAGATCTGTTGACTGGGTGTGAGTGTTTGATTGGTTCTGATGCTCCGTCCACCACCACCCCCTTTTGTACCGCTTTGTTCGCCATAAGTTGGCAGGGTATGCTCAGACGTGAGTCCCTTGCTCACTTTGCCACTGGATTCAAGCAAGCCTGGCTGAAGACGGCTGAAATGCCAGAAACCGGTCCTAGGAAGCTTGTTTCCGGTCCAGGGAAGGCATGGCTTGGCAGTTCGGGCTGGACTGTTCCCATGAGGCACAGGGTCAGACTGATTTGCATATGGCCATGTCTGAACTGGGGTGGCAGAGTGGGCTAAAAAACGGTGATGGATCAAACCCAGATCTGTTGACTGGGTGTGAGTGTTTGATTGGTTCTGATGCTCCGTCCATCACCACCCCCTTTTGTACCGCTTTGTTCGCCATAAGTTGGCAGGGTATGCTCAGACGTGAGTCCCTTGCTCACTTTGCCACTGGATTCAAGCAAGCCTGGCTGAAGATGTCTGAAATGCCAGAAACCGGTCCTAGGAAGCTTGTTTCCGGTCCAGGGAAGGCATTGCTTGGCAGTTCGGGCTGGACTGTTCCCATGAGGCACAGGGTCAGACTGATTTGCATATGGCCATGTCTGAACTGGGGTGGCAGAGTGGGCTAAAGAACGGTGATGGATCAAACCCAGATCTGTTGACTGGGTGTGAGTGTTTGATTGGTTCTGATGCTCCGTCCATCACCACCCCCTTTTGTACCGCTTTGTTCGCCATAAGTTGGCAGGGTATGCTCAGACGTGAGTCCCTTGCTCACTTTGCCACTGGATTCAAGCAAGCCTGGCTGAAGACGGCTGAAATGCCAGAAACCGGTCCTAGGAAGCTTGTTTCCGGTCCAGGGAAGGCATGGCTTGGCAGTTCGGGCTGGACTGTTCCCATGAGGCACAAAGTCAGACTGATTTGCATATGGCCATGTCTGAACTGGGGTGGCAGAGTTGGCTAAAGAACGGTGATGGATCAAACCCAGATCTGTTGACTGGGTGTGAGTGTTTGATTGGTTCTGATGCTCCGTCCATCACCACCCCCTTTTGTACCGCTTTGTTCGCCATAAGTTGGCAGGGTATGCTCAGACGTGAGTCCCTTGCTCACTTTGCCACTGGATTCAAGCAAGCCTGGCTGAAGACGGCTGAAATGCCAGAAACCGGTCCTAGGAAGCTTGTTTCCGGTCCAGGGAAGGCATGGCTTGTCAGTTCGGGCTGGACTGTTACCATGAGGCACAGGGTCAGACAGATTTGCATATGGCCATGTCTGAACTGGGGTGGCAGAGTGGGCTAAAGAACGGTGATGGATCAAACCCAGATCTGTTGACTGGGTGTGAGTGTTTGATTGGTTCTGATGCTCCGTCCATCACCACCCCCTTTTGTACCGCTTTGTTCGCCCTAAGTTGGCAGGGTATGCTCAGATGTGAGTCCCTTGCTCACTTTGCCACTGGATTCAAGCAAGCCTGGCTGAAGACGGCTGAAATGCCAGAAACCGGTCCTAGGAAGCTTGTTTCCGGTCCAGGGAAGGCATGGCTTGGCAGTTCGGGCTGGACTGTTCCCATGAGGCACAGGGTCAGACTGATTTGCATATGGCCATGTCTGAACTGGGGTGGCAGAGTTGGCTAAAGAACGGTGATGGATCAAACCCAGATCTGTTGACTGGGTGTGAGTGTTTGATTGGTTCTGATGCTCCGTCCATCACCACCCCCTTTTGTACCGCTTTGTTCGCCATAAGTTGGCAGGGTATGCTCAGACGTGAGTCCCTTGCTCACTTTGCCACTGGATTCAAGCAAGCCTGGCTGAAGACGGCTGAAATTCCAGAAACCGGTCCTAGGAAGCTTGTTTCCTGTCCAGGGAAGGCATGGCTTGGCAGTTCGGGCTGGACTGTTCCCATGAGGCACAGGGTCAGACTGATTTGCATATGGCCATGTCTGAACTGGGGTGGCAGAGTGGGCTAAAGAACGGTGATGGATCAAACCCAGATCTGTTGACTGGGTGTGAGTGTTTGATTGGTTCTGATGCTCCGTCCATCACCACCCCCTTTTGTACCGCTTTGTTCGCCATAAGTTGGCAGGGTATGCTCAGACGTGAGTCCCTTGCTCACTTTGCCACTGGATTCAAGCAAGCCTGGCTGAAGACGGCTGAAATGCCAGAAACCGGTCCTAGGAAGCTTGTTTCCGGTCCAGGGAAGGCATGGCTTGGCAGTTCGGGCTGGACTGTTCCCATGAGGCACAAAGTCAGACTGATTTGCATATGGCCATGTCTGAACTGGGGTGGCAGAGTTGGCTAAAGAACGGTGATGGATCAAACCCAGATCTGTTGACTGGGTGTGAGTGTTTGATTGGTTCTGATGCTCCGTCCATCACCACCCCCTTTTGTACCGCTTTGTTCGCCATAAGTTGGCAGGGTATGCTCAGACGTGAGTCCCTTGCTCACTTTGCCACTGGATTCAAGCAAGCCTGGCTGAAGATGGCTGAAATGCCAGAAACCGGTCCTAGGAAGCTTGTTTCCGGTCCAGGGAAGGCATGGCTTGGCAGTTCGGGCTGGACTGTTACCATGAGGCACAGGGTCAGACAGATTTGCATATGGCCATGTCTGAACTGGGGTGGCAGAGTGGGCTAAAGAACGGTGATGGATCAAACCCAGATCTGTTGACTGGGTGTGAGTGTTTGATTGGTTCTGATGCTCCGTCCATCACCACCCCCTTTTGTACCACTTTGTTCGCCCTAAGTTGGCAGGGTATGCTCAGATGTGAGTCCCTTGCTCACTTTGCCACTGGATTCAAGCAAGCCTGGCTGAAGACGGCTGAAATGCCAGAAACCGGTCCTAGGAAGCTTGTTTACGGTCCAGGGAAGGCATGGCTTGGCAGTTCGGGCTGGACTATTCCCATGAGGCACAGGGTCAGACTGATTTGCATATGGCCATGTCTGAACTGGGGTGGCAGAGTGGGCTAAAGAACGGTGATGGATCAAACCCAGATCTGTTGACTGGGTGTGAGTGTTTGATTGGTTCTGATGCTCTGTCCATCACCACCCCCCTTTGTACCGCTTTGTTCGCCATAAGTTGGCAGGGTATGCTCAGACGTGAGTCCCTTGCTCACTTTGCCACTGGATTCAAGCAAGCCTGGCTGAAGACGGCTGAAATGCCAGAAACCGGTCCTAGGAAGCTTGTTTCCGGTCCAGGGAAGGCATGGCTTGGCAGTTCGGGCTGGACTGTTCCCATGAGGCACAGGGTCAGACTGATTTGCATATGGCTATGTCTGAACTGGGGTGGCAGAGTGGGCTAAAGAACAGTGATGGATCAAACCCAGATCTGTTGACTGGGTGTGAGTGTTTGATTTGTTCTGATGCTCCGTCCATCACCACCCCCTTTTGTACCGCTTTGTTCGCCATAAGTTGGCAGGGTATGCTCAGACGTGAGTCCCTTGCTCACTTTGCCACTGGATTCAAGCAAGCCTGGCTGAAGACGGCTGAAATGCCAGAAACCGGTCCTAGGAAGCTTGTTTCCGGTCCAGGGAAGGCATGGCTTGGCAGTTCGGGCTGGACTGTTCCCATGAGGCACAGGGTCAGACTGATTTGCATATGGCCATGTCTGAACTGGGGTAGCAGAGTGGGCTAAAGAACGGTGATGGATCAAACCCAGATCTGTTGACTGGGTGTGAGTGTTTGATTGGTTCTGATGCTCCGTCCATCACCACCCCCTTTTGTACCGCTTTGTTCGCCATAAGTTGGCAGGGTATGCTCAGACGTGAGTCCCTTGCTCACTTTGCCACTGGATTCAAGCAAGCCTGGCTAAAGACGGCTGAAATTCCAGAAACCGGTCCTAGGAAGCTTGTTTCCGGTCCAGGGAAGGCATGGCTTGGCAGTTCGGGCTGGACTGTTACCATGAGGCACAGGGTCAGACTGATTTGCATATGGCCATGTCTGAACTGGGGTGGCAGAGTGGGCTAAAGAACGGTGATGGATCAAACCCAGATCTGTTGACTGGGTGTGAGTGTTTGATTGGTTCTGATGCTCCGTCCATCACCACCCCCTTTTGTACCGCTTTGTTCGCCCTAAGTTGGCAGGGTATGTTCAGATGTGAGTCCCTTGCTCACTTTGCCACTGGATTCAAGCAAGCCTGGCTGAAGACGGCTGAAATGCCAGAAACCGGTCCTAGGAAGCTTGTTTACGGTCCAGGGAAGGCATGGCTTGGCAGTTCGGGCTGGACTGTTCCCATGAGGCACAGGGTCAGACTGATTTGCATATGGCCATGTCTGAACTGGGGTGGCAGAGTGTGCTAAAGAACGGTGATGGATCAAACCCAGATCTGTTGACTGGGTGTGAGTGTTTGATTGGTTTTGATGCTCCGTCCATCACCACCCCCCTTTGTACCGCTTTGTTCGCCATAAGTTGGCAGGGTATGCTCAGACGTGAGTCCCTTGCTCACTTTGCCACTGGATTCAAGCAAGCCTGGCTGAAGACGGCTGAAATGCCAGAAACCGGTCCTAGGAAGCTTGTTTCCGGTCCAGGGAAGGCATGGCTTGGCAGTTCGGGCTGGACTGTTCCCATGAGGCACAGGGTCAGACTGATTTGCATATGGCTATGTCTGAACTGGGGTGGCAGAGTGGGCTAAAGAACGGTGATGGATCAAACCCAGATCTGTTGACTGGGTGTGAGTGTTTGATTTGTTCTGATGCTCCGTCCATCACCACCCCCTTTTGTACCGCTTTGTTCGCCATAAGTTGGCAGGGTATGCTCAGACGTGAGTCCCTTGCTCACTTTGCCACTGGATTCAAGCAAGCCTGGCTGAAGACGGCTGAAATGCCAGAAACCGGTCCTAGGAAGCTTGTTTCCGGTCCAGGGAAGGCATGGCTTGGCAGTTCGGGCTGGACTGTTCCCATGAGGCACAGGGTCAGACTGATTTGCATATGGCCATGTCTGAACTGGGGTGGCAGAGTGGGCTAAAGAACGGTGATGGATCAAACCCAGATCTGTTGACTGGGTGTGAGTGTTTGATTGGTTCTGATGCTCCGTCCATCACCACCCCCTTTTGTACCGCTTTGTTCGCCATAAGTTGGCAGGGTATGCTCAGACGTGAGTCCCTTGCTCACTTTGCCACTGGATTCAAGCAAGCCTGGCTGAAGACGGCTGAAATGCCAGAAACCGGTCCTAGGAAGCTTGTTTCCGGTCCAGGGAAGGCATGGCTTGGCAGTTCGGGCTGGACTGTTACCATGAGGCACAGGGTCAGACTGATTTGCATATGGCCATGTCTGAACTGGGGTGGCAGAGTGGGCTAAAGAACGGTGATGGATCAAACCCAGATCTGTTGACTGGGTGTGAGTGTTTGATTGGTTCTGATGCTCCGTCCATCACCACCCCCTTTTGTACCGCTTTGTTCGCCATAAGTTGGCAGGGTATGCTCAGACGTGAGTCCCTTGCTCACTTTGCCACTGGATTCAAGCAAGCCTGGCTGAAGACGGCTGAAATGCCAGAAACCGGTCCTAGGAAGCTTGTTTCCGGTCCAGGGAAGGCATGGCTTGGCAGTTCGGGCTGGACTGTTACCATGAGGCACAGGGTCAGACTGATTTGCATATGGCCATGTCTGAACTGGGGTGGCAGAGTGGGCTAAAGAACGGTGATGGATCAAACCCAGATCTGTTGACTGGGTGTGAGTGTTTGATTGGTTCTGATGCTCCGTCCATCACCACCCCCTTTTGTACCGCTTTGTTCGCCATAAGTTGGCAGGGTATGCTCAGACGTGAGTCCCTTGCTCACTTTGCCACTGGATTCAAGCAAGCCTGGCTGAAGACGGCTGAAATGCCAGAAACCGGTCCTAGGAAGCTTGTTTCCGGTCCAGGGAAGGCATGGCTTGGCAGTTCGGGCTGGACTGTTCCCATGAGGCACAGGGTCAGACTGATTTGCATATGGCCATGTCTGAACTGGGGTGGCAGAGTGGGCTAAAGAACGGTGATGGATCAAACCCAGATCTGTTGACTGGGTGTGAGTGTTTGATTGGTTCTGATGCTCCGTCCACCACCACCCCCTTTTGTACCGCTTTGTTCGCCATAAGTTGGCAGGGTATGCTCAGACGTGAGTCCCTTGCTCACTTTGCCACTGGATTCAAGCAAGCCTGGCTGAAGACGGCTGAAATGCCAGAAACCGGTCCTAGGAAGCTTGTTTCCGGTCCAGGGAAGGCATGGCTTGGCAGTTCGGGCTGGACTGTTCCCATGAGGCACAGGGTCAGACTGATTTGCATATGGCCATGTCTGAACTGGGGTGGCAGAGTGGGCTAAAAAACGGTGATGGATCAAACCCAGATCTGTTGACTGGGTGTGAGTGTTTGATTGGTTCTGATGCTCCGTCCATCACCACCCCCTTTTGTACCGCTTTGTTCGCCATAAGTTGGCAGGGTATGCTCAGACGTGAGTCCCTTGCTCACTTTGCCACTGGATTCAAGCAAGCCTGGCTGAAGACGTCTGAAATGCCAGAAACCGGTCCTAGGAAGCTTGTTTCCGGTCCAGGGAAGGCATGGCTTGGCAGTTCGGGCTGGACTGTTCCCATGAGGCACAGGGTCAGACTGATTTGCATATGGCCATGTCTGAACTGGGGTGGCAGAGTGGGCTAAAGAACGGTGATGGATCAAACCCAGATCTGTTGACTGGGTGTGAGTGTTTGATTGGTTCTGATGCTCCGTCCATCACCACCCCCTTTTGTACAGCATCCCTAAGTTTGGCCTGATTCCGGGGACTATGGTTAGGGATGATTGAGGTCTGTAGTTCAGGGAAGCTGCTCCGTTTGATGTAGAGGTTATGAGCAACTATAGGAGGCAGAGTTTCTTGTGCGGGGCACCAATTCATGGAGTGCATAGTTTTCAAAGTAGCCCGTGAATTCGTGATCGATTGGGCATGACAACTGGCCCCTGGGCCCGGAAGGGCGCGGACGGGATTGCCTTTGGCGCTCCCGCTGCGCTCCCGCGCTGCATTTCACTTCCGTTCCCCGCCCTCAGCTCCGCCCTCTCGCAGCGTGATTGGCTGCTACCGGGGGAGTCACTCGGAGCACTAGGGGAGCCGGAACCAGCAGCCTGACGCGTAAGAGTGAGTGAAGAGTAAGTATCTAGTGCAAGTTTCAGTGCAAAGTACAATTTTCAAGTTTCATTAAGATTTTAAAAAACAATGTTTAAAAAGCGGTCACAGAGCGTTCTAGCAGGCCTAAGATTGCGTGTGCGATTCTAGCAGCAAGGAAAGCCTAATGGGGAACTCCCGCGCTGTGTACTGCTTTTCACCTACGTTCCCCGCCCTCAGCTCCGCCCTCTCGCAGCGTGATTGGCTGCTACCGGGGGAGTCACTCGGAGCACTAGGGGAGCCGGAACCAGCAGCCTAATGCGTAAGAGCGAGTGAAGAGTAAGTATCTAGTGCAAGTTTCAGTGCAAAGTACAATTTTCAAGTTTCATTAAGATTTTAAAAAACAATGTTTTAAAAGCGGTCACAGAGCGTTCTAGCAGGCCTAAGGTTGCGTTTGCGATTCTCGCAGCAAGAAAAGCCTAATCATAAGATGCTTCTCTAACTAGTTCTACCCCAGTGTACCTAACCTAAGTGTAGTACAAGGTAAGAAGTAGGTGATGTATGCTATAGTATACTATTCTATAGTATGGTAGGCTATAGTATGGTATGCTATAGTCTGGTATGCCAAGTCTGGTATGCCAAGAGTCCCTCTAGGTTCTAGTCAGCTCCATACCTTGAGAATGAGAGAGGTGGGAATCTCTTTCTGGGTCTCGAACTCTAACACCCCTTCGAAGGGAGTCAGAACAATGGAAGCTGGATTCTCTGCGAGCAGGGATGACAGCGTCTCTTGTCAGTGCGTCAGGCCGGGACACGGGCTCCTCTAAAGTCGAGGTCTTCTCCTACTTGCTTGGGCACGGGAAGGTATATTTATACCTGGTAGGTGCCTTGGAATGTTAGCATTGACGTAAAGTCGGGCAGAGGAAGACGTCAGGAATGAACCCTTTAGGAATAGCGGTTCATGCTTAATAAATGAGTTCCTGGAGAACTCAATAATCCTGTGCTAGGGGAACTACCAAGAGCTTAAGGGTCTGGTTTCTAAGAACTCGTTGTGGTGTTGGGGTGGACAGATGTAGGTGACCATGCCTGTATTTGGATAGCATGGCTAATGCCTAAATAAGGACTGGGATCTTATGCCTATATAAGGGCAATGCGAATTGTGCCTATATAAGGACATGTTTCAGGAAAACTTATATACGTACACCTAAAGAGGAATACAACACCCACTTCACTTTCAAATGAATGATAATACTAAATGCTAAACATTAAATGCTAAACATTAAACGGAGTACCCCATGTTGCAAAATAAAAACATTTGTAAAAGCATACTAAAAGAAGTTTAAAAAATCTTTTGCTAAAACATGTAATGCAAAGGTACTGTACATTTTAAAGCAGTTTTGCATTCTATGCATATATAGGAAATAAATGGAATATGAATGAATAGAAATATATACATATGACGAAATGGTCGACCATTATTCAAAAACCAAAGCCATTTCATAACATGGTACTAAAATGAAATAGTGGTAAATAAGGTGACAATGTGTCCCTGGAAGTATTCAAAGATGTCAGTTCTCTATGAATAGTTCTACTGTAAGCAGATTGAATTGCCATGTATTTTCAAATTTAGAAAAAAGTCAATTTTAGAAAGAGTTCCAAGTTTTGTTCTGTTTTGAAAATATGGAGGCCAAATTCATAGCTTCCCTGGTACACTGTGCGCCGAATCAGCCAGTATATGGGTCTGGTAAAAACATGAAATCATCTACTCCTGTAGACAAAAGATCGTCTACCGATGTCGGTGACAGTTGGAACACCTCGTTTAGAAGGTGAACTGTACAGAGATGTGAAGCATCGCCTTCAGCATGGGATGCCGCAGCAATGTTCGCGCCTGTTGTTACCTGTGTGCCTGTTGATCCATCTCGTACCTCAGCAGCAGCAGGAAGCGTCTGTGAGATCTCAACGAATGCCGTCATCCGGATCGGTTACCTCTGGGGACAACACAGAGCATGGGCCGTAATCGGGTCCAGCAGAGTATCGATATCCGTTGGCATGACTGATGGGAGTGTTAGACAGATGTCTAGCACGCATTCTTCACCGCAAAGCAGGCAGCGTAGAACAGGTAAGATGCAATCTTGCCAGATTGGTCTAAATGACATAAACCGTGTTGTATTAAGTTCCCGTAGGCGAGGTATGCCCAAAAGTTGCGCTCACTGTACTTCCGTTCTAGGAGAGCTTTCTCCAAGTTGCTGGGAGTGACGCCGGTGGATAGGCTTGCCATAGCGTAGAAGTAGGAATAGAAACAACATTCCGTCAACGAGTGCTAGAATTAATGGCAGACCACCAAACACCGGGTGCACGAAGTTTGGAATGATTCCGAGGACTGCCTGAAAAGGTGTTAACAGTCCCGAACATATAGTCTTAAATACATGTAAAAACCCGCTTGTATCAGACATGTTTAAGATACGTCCCATAATTTCTACGAAATGTATAGGGCAGTTTGTACGTATTAGAGCCTGTATTTCAGCCGAAGTCCTTGCAATTTGAAGATCATAGGTTTCTTTGGCCAAGGTCAAAGGCACTGTCTGTTGCAAAAGCATGGCTTTCATTCTGCTGAAAGTATCAAAACGTATAAAAGAAACATTCAATGAAGGCCATAGAGGCGACTCCCTGACTGTGTCTATTTGGGGGAACAATACTTGCATACAACAAGTAACCCTGGAGCTAACTGTTACCAGATATGGGATACCTGGCAACATGCCACAGCAACTTTGATCATTCAACATAAGGTAACTCCTGTTAGAAAGTTGGCCAAACGTTGGATTAATCACAGCAGCTGGTGTACCCTGCAGGTGGCAGGACAAGTTTGCCACAGAACCATTACAAGCCCTGTGTAAAGAAATGTCCTGACATATGAGTGATCCGCTCAGTGCATTTTCACAGTGTGTACCACTTAGAAACACTTCACGACCCCCACTCCAACATCTGTATTCGTAAGGTAAATCCCAGGATGTCTTAATGTATTCTTTACCCAACCTTTCATATTTGCCTGCTTGCATTTGTTTGAGGCAATACTGAAAATGAAAAGTAGTGACCGGCAGAGTTATTTTGCCATGGATAAGCCATTCTGTAGCTGTTTTTTTCTGCTACCGTAAATGGTAATTTTTCCAGTTTTTCAATGCTCAGCACTGTATACTTTTCTCCCCTTTGTGCCAGTTCAGTCTGTTTATCCGTGAGATTGTATTCCGAAAACAGAGACGACGTGTCGATAAAACGCCAAGGCACATAGCCTGCACGCAAGGATTGCAGCGTCCAGCCTAATAATATAATAGAACGTAACTGATTTTGGCCTTGTTGTAACATTGCTAAATCTTGTTCCAGTATATCAATAGCAGAGGATACAATGTTGTCTAGTGAATATATTCTGGATGACAAAGTTGTTAATCCATTGTTGACCACAATGAGAGATTTCTCTAAGTTAATACGATCAAGCTCATGTATTCTTTCTGTGGCCTCTTCCTGTGAAACCTTCCATATTTCATTATAAGTAGCATAATTGCCGGCATATATGAAACATTTTTGACGTGGTTTTCTTGGTCCTAGCAAGAAATCCCTAAGTTCTGCGTCTTCTTTAAGTAAAGATAAGTGTTGTTTCACATCCTCAAGTGTAGATCTTTGTAACCAGTTGAGGCACAATTTTCCTAAACTGTATGTTGTTACTATCCCCGGGTTCTGTCATTGAACATAACGAGGGTCTGGCCTATGGATAGTAAAGCCATGTAATCTATTCAGGAATCTTTCTTGACAGATGTTTATGTCTGCGGGCCATAGCAACCATTTTTACCAATCAGGATCTGATCTGTTGTTTTTTAGTATTGTGTCTATTGTGACCACTCTCTGTGTACTGCTATTACTAGCAGGTGGTGTTACAGAAGGTGTGTTCAAGTCTTTGATCTTGGCTAATCCAAGGCAAGAAGTTTGTTGCACAGTGTCATTTAAAAACATTATTTGCTGTGGGATGATACAGGCTCTAAACAAAGCTTCTATCCCCTGCACTTGCCAATCTTTAGATCCCAGACAGATGTTGTGTCGATTGTGTCTTTCCAAAAGTCAAACCCTTGTCTAGACAGTTGGGCAATAAAGGCTGCAGAATAAATCTGTTTTGTATTAGTTAACATATTTTTCTGTCCTGTTTTGTTTACATTTCTATAGAAAAATGTTTCTGGATCAGATGTATCGTACCCTGAAAAATATGTAATTTGTTTTACAAACGTTCTTGAACTACCCTTTGGTGGTGTAGGACAATGTTCCCAATGGTTAAACATAAACACATTTCTAGGTGTTGCAGATTTATGCAAGAAATGATGACCATAGTGGTTGTAACAATAAAGGTCTTTGTAGTCTGATGAACCCTCTTTTTCATTGTTAGAGAACGCAGCAGACCTCTCTAGATCAGACATCATGTTATTAACAGTCTCAAAGTCCCAATCATCAGAATAGGTACTGGAGGTAATAAAGTCACTTAATGAATTTTTTTTAAAATGTAGAATCTTCAATAGTTCTGTCGGGCCGAATATGTCGAAATCGGTTTTGTCCCAAACTATACCATCCTGTATAGGAATGGCTGTGATGTTCACTGCTGACAAATCTCTTGCTTCACGATGAGAAGATTTGTATGGCTTTAACAGTAAGTTCACATTTTTACTTTCAGTGTCCAAACAAATGTATCTGCCATACAGAAGCATGCTAAGAGTCATTATCAAAGCTAGCCAAAGCAGAAACAAAAATATTCCAGAAATAATCCATAGTTCAATCCATGGTGAAACCAGATAAGTCTCTTTCAGAAATTGAAAAAAGTCTGGTACTTGTTGTTTGAAAGTTTTTAGGGCTGGCGTCGTTTCAGGCTCACTTGGATCCTCAGAAAACGTATCAAAGTGAATGAAGTAGCCAGAAGCAGTTCGGTCAATTGTTGGAATTGCATCATGATTCGTTGAAATCGCTGGAACCAGTTGATCACGTGTTACCTTGGTGTAGACAGGTGTATCTGGATGAACTGTTACTTGAGTTTCAAGAGGGATGAGTTCCATAGCATTGTTGCTTAGTCCTTCATCTCTTACTGCTGAATTCTCGATGGATAGTAGCGAGAGGAGGGTATCTGCTACTAGGTCGGAGTCCACGAGGCCTACTATTTAGTATCGGCCACATAGTGTGGTTTGATGAGGTCGATTGACACAAATCCTTTCTCCTTTTTTCCAGCAAGGGGTGGCAGAAGTACTGTTCTTGTTCCGTGGACGGCTAGGACAGGTACTGGTTGTCTGTAAGAAGGTCCAAATTTCTTCTTGTCAGCAATCTTCTCCCTGACTAGATCCCCAACTTTTGGGATCCAGACAGGCCTTGCTGGGACTGCTGGTTTTTCCCCAGTGGTGGTTGGCTTCAGGGACACGTTGCTTTGTTCCGATCTTAGTTCATTTAGATCCTGTAAAACAACCAAACAATCAAAGGGTTTATTTTCCACCACTGTGCCTGTACATTCGAGATCAGGAACCCACATACCCACATTCTTGTCCCAAACAGGACCTCATATGGAGTGACCCCCCCCCCCCAGAGAACTTCCTGGCAAATTATTTAATGAGCGTTGGACCCCATAAAGATGTTTGACCCACCCATCACCCAAACCTAATACTCTAGCTGTTATAGACTGCTTTATGTCCCAGTTTTTCCTTTCCACAACAGAATTTCCCTCAGGATGAAATGGAGAGGAGTATCGCAAGGCTACGCCCAAACTGGCCATGGCTTCTTTGTAAGCCCGAGAGCTAAACGCAGGGCCCTGGTCAGAATGCATATGTGCGGATAAAGACTCGCAAATCTTTTATAACAGTTAGAGCCTCAGCCCGAGCGCTGAGGCCACATCCACAGGAACCTTGAGCACGAATCTACTGCGACCATTATATATTTATAGTTACCGTCCCTTTGCATGGGACTGCAGTGGTCCAGGTAAACACAAGCTAATGGTTTGTCTGAAATCAACAGGGGTGTCTGCGCAGGACGTTCCACAGTGGAGACTTTCATCTGTTGGCATATTTCACATGCCAAAACATAGTTTTTGGTCTGTTTCCTAATGCCAGGCCACCAATATCTTTGTTTTAGTAAAGATACTGTTGCAGAAACACCTGCATGGGCAGAGGCTATCCCTTCATGTGCTGCTAGGATCAGTCCTAATCTTTGTTCCATGTTTGGAATGACCCTATCCCCCACTCCAGGGATTCGAGCAAAAGGAACGTTGTTCGCATCAATTACATAAGAGTACTTGAGTGGAAATTTATTTGGTAACGCTGCACCACTGCCTTTGCTTGAAGCATTGACAGCCAACAATATCTCACTGTCTATTCTCGTTTTTGAATGAGTGATCGCAGCTACGGAAGCCGTCTGAACAGTCCCCTTTGCAGCTTTATCACCCAATGAAGTCCCTGCAACGTGAACGCCATCACGTTGATGACTCAGCGTGTGTATCACGTGAGATTTTGGAAGTTCCTTTCTCAACTAAACTACTTGTTCCCAAAGCGTTTTATGCTTTATTGTGCCACCTTTTGCATCTTTGAATCAGTTTTGAAGCCAATTCTGTAAATATTAATTATATGACTGAACACAGTAAAAGGAATCGCACACTATAAGTGTGGGGAATTTGCGATCTGTACTATTAAGTGCCAGTTAGAATGCTTGTAGTTCAGCTCACTGAGCTGTACAATCTCCTAGAGATTGAGTTTTTGTGACCATTGGTCGAAAGTTACCATCGTGCATGAGACCTTTAACGATTGCGCACGCTGCACTGTAAGCTTGCCTACTCCCTGTAGCAGGTTGTGCTGATCCGTCAGTATAAATTATAAATTCGTACTGATTGAGAGGCAGAATTTCAGTGGTCAGAGGACATTCATATTCATATTGCAGGAACGCTTGTGTTTTTAAATCAGGATCAAAAACATATTCAACATCTGTTGCAGCAAGAGAATTAACCCATTGTATCCATCTAGGATGTAAAGCTTTTGCATTTGGAATGCTCACTTTTGTAACCGCCTCTAAGGCTGGTACTGAAGTCACGACAATAATGCGTTTCCCCTGAGCTAGTGCTCTTTCTTTTGCTCCAGCAGTTTGAACTGCAGTCAGTATTTTTCTGTTGAAGTGAAGCGCACTGCTGCTTATGTATACAAATGGGATTTGTACGCTATTGGTACTTTTTCACCCTCATTAAATGTTAAATAGGTGAATCCGCATTGACTCAAAATTATTCGGATCACTAAATTGCGTTTATTTACGCGTGTTTGTAAGTGCTTTGTTGCTAACATGTTAGCTTGGAGTGAACGCAGAATGTTTGTTCCTGTGTCCAATGTTTTGTTGAAAAATCGGCTTTGATTAATTTGTAGAGAGGTTTAACCCTTTCTGCGTAATTTAGAATGTAAGCTCTTCCAAAATTTAGGAAACCCAAGATTGATTGTAAATGTTTCAGCGTTTTTGGAGGTTGGAGCAGCGCACACTTTTCTAAAAAGTTAGCTGCTAGGCTTTTTCCTTCACTTGAAAGCTCATATCCTAGGAAAAGGACATTGAGATTGGCAATTCTGGATTTTTTAAAGTTGAATTTAAAGCCCTCGGAGGCGAAGCCCAGTATAATGGTACTCACCCTGTTCAAGTTCATCATCTGTCAGATAGATGTCATCGACATATGACAATGCTTCGTTATCATAAATTTGTAGTAACTCTGTTACCCTTGCTGAGAATAACCCCGGGCTGTTTTTAAACCCTTGTGGGAGTCAACAAAATTGACTCTGGGTCCCCATTATTGAGACAACTGTTAAGTACCTGCTTTCAGGTGCTATGTTTTGACAAAAGAAACCATTTGAAATGTCCAATGTGGTTTTATATTTTTTACACACAATGTTATTCATTAATGCTGTACTATGTGCATTTTGCACTGCAAATGTTTTGGAACAAGTGTTCAAGTGTCTGTAATCCAATACTTGACAATATGTATTGTCTGGTTTGGATACAGGAAACAAAGGATTCTTCATTGAGGAGGTGCATGTTTCAATCACCCCTTGGTATTCAAGTTGATCTAAGATCTCCCTGACCTATTTTTTAGCTTCTTGCTTTATTGAGTACTGTCTTTGTGCAATAGGTTGATTTATTTAGCTGTATTTTGTGGTGAGTCCTCATCCCATCCTACATGATTTTTGTATAATGTTGGGGCCTGGGCAACTGCCCATTTCCTAGCATAAGTATATTTTAGGTGAATTGGAATATGGTTGGAGAAGGCTGTCATAATGATGTACTCGCCATGTGGACACTCCCTGACAATGTTTGGTGGCTAGTCCTGTTCTGCTAGAAGTATATCATAACCCCTTGAAATTTTCTCCCAAAAGAGTGCGTTCACTTTTCTTGGTATGCCTCCCTCCATCCGGAGTGTTATTTCAAATAACTTTTTTTGAGTACTAACCCTGGTGTCTACAGTCTCTACTGCGATGTACCCATTCAAGTCCACTATCTCCAGTAGTTCCTTCAGGTTTTGGTGAGCTATTGTTACTTCTGCTACATGACCAGCATTGTCTGAGCCCATTCTACGTTCTTGAGCTGTGTTCTCAGTAGTTTCAGGATGTCTGATCTTCAGACTCTCGACCTTCTTTTTGGTGAATTGAGGTTTTGATTTATTTTTCTGAACGTGTTGATTGTCTTTGGACTTCAGGCGTTCTTCTTTGTGATCTGACCGTCCTCTTCTTTCTGATGTCTGTGATGATATCTGAAAGGTACAAGAGGAACGTGTATCAGTATCCTGATACCTGTCAGTTTTCTTAAATTATCCCTATTCCTGAGGACGTTTCTCTTTTGAATTTTGTTTATTAATTTCACACTTCTTTTTAGAAGATGTTGGATTTGATTTTGTTTAATAGAGCCCTTCTCAGGATCTTCAGATAGTTTGGGCTTCAAAGGTTTTCCACCAAAACTGTCTCTGTCTAATTCTGCATAAGATTTTTCTATTATTCTGGGTAGTTCATGTTGATGTTCTGTTACATCAAATTCCCTTAAGCTTTAGCAGATCGCCACTGATGCTGCCTCTCCTTTAATATTAGATAATATTATTGTTGAGACCTGGTCGAAGTTTTTCAGTAATTTCATACCTAAATTCAGAACAGGCTCTGCCCCGTATTTGTTTTGAATTTGTTTCAGGACATCTGGTATTACTGCAATTGACCGAACACTATGTGTTTTAGTATAGATGGCAGCAAAGACTGTGCCCCAAGTGGTGCAGTCTTCCAGTTGTGGTGTGATCCCCATTGGTAAACAGATTGTTAGGATTCTGTGTTTCTCATAAGGGCTAGTATTTGGAAATACTGCTTCGATTTGAGTAATATTTTGAGCTATCCAGAATGGAATTTGTTCACGTTTTGTGGGCATTTTACCCATGACTGCGTCTAAAGTCTGTGGAGTAATTTTTAGTGTATACCCCTATTGAGGGGAAAGTCCGCATGACATATAGGACTAATTGTCTGTAAATTTTTATTAACTCTTGTAGTTGAGTAAGTAATTCCTCGTCTGACATCCCTTCGATGTCAGGATGAGGTGTGTAGCCGGATAAAATCGGCCATGTTGCTCCTGGTCTATCTAGTAGACCGAGCCTGGTAATGTTTTTGTGATGTTTTAAGGCGCCTTTAAACCAGAGGCGGTTTCGGACCAATGGTACGGTCCAGGCAGCAGCTGTGGAGCGGGTGAGGTGCCTGCTTTAGAATGCGGCGATTTCGAATGCCACATTCTTTTCTTCAGTTGAAGGGTGCTAGCTGAGGTAGGCGGAGCGTTTTTTCTTCATTGCTTTCTTCGTTGCCGTTTGTTTAATTGCTGGAAGATCTGCTTATTTAAGACTCGGCCGCTCCTAATTTCAGTTATGGCAGAGTCTTCTGCTTCAGTTAGGGAGGCACTGAGGCTCCTGTGTGAAGCGGGGCGGGAGGATTTGTTCGTCCTGGGTGTTCTTGCGCAAGCTTGGACGGGGTTTGAGACGAGGAGGAGGGCGTCAACTGACGGCGTTTCTGCCGCCGTGCTGGCATGTTCCTCAACTGAAAGCTCCCCTATTAAGACGCGTGGGTTAGCCGGTAAAGGAAATTGGAATGAAGAAGCTCCTCTTACTTCTAATCGGCAGCCTGCCTATCCCGGTCTTGAAGAGAGGGAGGGGCAGATCACGCACACGCACTGTGAGAGGCAGGCTTTTGGGGAACGGGAAATCCCTTAAAGGAGCTTGTGGTATTAAAGGCGAGGAGAATTTTGTTGAAAATGTAGTGTTATTGCCATCTAGTGGTGATTTACATACAGAAAGTGTTACTAATGAGCAGGATGATATTTTGAATGGAAATAATGAAAAAAGGAATATTCCTATTTTTGGATGAAAGTCACAAATAGCTCAAAATGTACTGGGTTTAACAGGTGAGAGGTCATTATCCCCTATTGTTTCTGGTGAGAGAGGTGATATAATGTAACATCATAATAAAATACCAAGTCAGGAGGCTTCCATAGAAATAAGAGGAATGCAATCAGGTTTACAAGCAGTTAAAGGGAATCAGAATAAAGAGAATTTGCGCGCTAAGCCTGAGTTTATTAAGGATACAGTTGGGTATGGTCAGGAAGGTCCAGGTAAATGGGTGTGGGTTCGTGATGGGGAGAAAATCAATGAATCAGTCAGGGGAATTGTAAGCGTGCTACTCACCCGTGAGGATCTCAAGGCGTTGATGGGGGGAGGGTCCGCAGTTCGGCTTAGCCAAAAAGCCAGGTCTTGAGAGTCTTCCTGAAGGTGTTCAGGGAGGGGGGGCGTCTGATGTCTGCAGGTAGCTCGTTCCAGGTCTTGGCTGCAATTTGAGAGAAGTATCTTCCGCCTGCTCTGGCTTTGTGGATCCGCCAGAGCAAGGCTGGCAGATCGGAGGTTTCTTTTGGGTGCGTGGAAGGTGATTCTGTCGTTGAGGTAATTGGGTCCGTTGTTGTGTAGGCATTTGTAGGCATGATTGAGGATTTTGAAGGTGACTCTTTTCTCTACGGGAGCCAGTGGAGTCTAAGTAGGTGTTGGCTGATGTGGTGGTGTCGCAGGATGCTGAGGAAGAGTCTGATGGCGGAGTTCTGTACTGTCTGGAGTTTGCGGAGTAGGGACTTGTTGATGCCGGCGTAGAGTGCATTTCGGTAGTCAAGTCTGCTGGTGATGAGTGCGTGGGTGACTGTCTTCCTTGACTCAAGGGGGATCCATTTGAATGTCTTGCGAAGGATGCGGAGGGTGTTAAATCAGCTGGAGGTGACAGCGTTGATCTGTTGGTTCATAGTGAGTGACGAGTCGAGTACGATGCCGAGGTTTTTGGCATGGTCTGTGGGGTCAGGGAGGGTTCCGAGAGCAGTCGGCCACCAGGTGTTGTCCCCTAGCTGAGCTGGTTCCGAGGACAAGGAGTTCTGTCTTCTCGGCATTGAGCTTTAGGCAGCTGTTGGTAATCCAGACCGCGACGTCTTGCATTCCTTTCTGGAATTTGAGTTTGTCGGTGGTGGGGTCTCTGGTGAGGGAGAGGATGAGCTGGGTGTTGTCGGCGTAGGATACGATGTTGAGACCGTGTTGTCGGACGATGGCTGCGAGGGGGCCATGTAGATGTTGAAGAGGGTCGGGCTCAGTGATGACCCTTGTGGGATCAGCAGGTGATTTCCTTGGGATCGGAGCAGAAGGATGGCAGTCTGATTCTTTGGTTTCTTCCGGTGAGGAACGATCGGATCCAGTCCAGGGCTGTTCCTCGTATGCCAGCGTCGTGCAGTCTGGCGATTAGTGTGTGGTGGGATACGGTGTCGATGGCCGCTGACAAGTCGAGTAGGATGAGGGCTATGGAGTGGCCTTGGTTCAGGAGGGTGCAGATATCGTCTGTGGCGACGAGTAGGGCGGTCTCGGTGCTCTGGTTGCTTCGTAATCCGGATTGAGATGGGTCGAGGACAGCGTTCTCTTCGATGAAGCGAGTCAGTTCCTTGTCGGTGGGGTCAGCTGTGAGCTTCTTGAGCAGGGGCCTGACTTCTGCGCCCTTCCAGACATTGGGGAAGGTGCCTGTTGTGTCAGTGGTGTTGATGGTGCATTGTAGTTCGGGTGCAATGCCGGCCGTGGCTCTGTGGTAGGTGTGGGGGGGGCAGGGGTCGGTGGTTGCTCCAGAGTGGATTTCTTTCATGGTCGAGGCGGGTTCTTCGGTTGTGATTAGAGTTCAGTTGGAGATGGTGGACTGAATGGTGTCTTCGGGGGGGGGGTGGTTGTGGCATCTGGTGGCTGGTCGATGAAGTTGTTGTAGAGGGTTTTGATCTTGAGGTCGAGAAAGGGATCGGCATGTCATCAGCAGTGGTTCCGAAGGATCCTGTGTCAGCAAGATTTGGCGACTTGCAGGCCAACGCGGGAACGATGCTGCAAAAGGACGAGAAGCACAGTAAAAGAATACTAAGCAGGTCTAAAGTGTCCTGCGGAATTTTGGAGCACGAAAGGGAGAATTTTGATGCAATTTTCCCAACACCTTTGGAAGAAAAAAGAGTTTCACATTTTAAAAAGGCTGTTAATTGGAGGGTTTATGATGGTGGGTGGTGTACAGCCAGGCTGTAGTGAGAAATGCAAGAATGTCCAATTTGAATACGAGTGCTGGTATGATGACTCAATGGAATTATAAGAAGGGGAAATTGGGGATGATGAGGATGAAGTACTCTCTGGTGTTTTCAAATCGTATAGGGGGGTCTCTAAAAAGCTGGCCAAGGCTCATATTTTTCACGAGAAAGACGCAGAGAATAACTGGAAAGACTGTGATAAACGCAAAGGATATGAAGAAGGTGACAGAAGAAAGAGGACATCAGTTTGGGACAAACCTTTATGAACAGGTGAGAAGCCTGTTAATGATAATTGCAGTAAATCAATTTTAAAGAAACAGAAATCACATGAGGTCATTATGGAGGATAAGGGTGTGGGGACTGATGGCAGTTCTCATTGTGAAAAGTCTTTAATTTTTTTTTTGTTTTTTGCAGATTTTTATATAGCGCGAACTTGACCCGAATCAAATCAGGTATCAGAGCGCTTTACATAGCACCAGTTACGTTACCTGAGGACACACATTCCTTTTTTTTTTAGGCACGAGGAGATTAAGTGATTTGCCCAGAATCACAGGATGTTTAGCGTCATTACCGAGACTCGAACCCAGTTCCCCCAAGTCCGAGGTCGAGCGCCCTAACCGTTAGGCCAACTCCTCTCCCCGAGTTCTGTTTATAGTCCCCTCCATTTTATGAAGATCAAGTTTTGTGATTGTGGAAGATCTTGTTTTCGAAGAGATCAAGAGACTCTTGATATGTGAGGTCAATCACTGCCTTTTTTTGTTAGTCCTCTTTCATGTAGGCCTGGTTGCATACATTTCTTTCATTTAATGCATCTACTTTGTACTTTATCTGAGCACAAGTATGAAGTAGGGAGTGATGTCAGGACTGTGTATTCCAAAAAGCAGAAATCAGAAGCGACCATCCATACCCCCAATGATCTGCTTACACCTCGTAAGTTTCCAAATGAGCCAGAAGCAATTTTACCCGAAAAAAAATTATCATCTGACAATGTTAAAAATAAGGGCGATCTGTCAGAATCAAAAAACCTAATCCCATAGAAGAAGCTCGGGGTAATGAGAAGGAAGAGAAATCGAAAGTTGAAGGATTAAAAAGGCTTCCTTATATGGGTTATCTATGCCTCTAGGTTTCCATTTAAGCAAAAATACAAAGACGAAAATCTGGCAAGAGGAGTTCGTAGATGTTTTTAAGCTTCTTCACAGAGAAATCCAGTCCAAGGAGGGTTCTAGAGAAGAAGCTTGGGAGCTAGCTAAGAGCCCAAGAGTTCCCACAACTATAGATTCTTGGACCTCAGCCTTTCTAATCTTCGCAAGTGTTATTTACGAAAAACTTCCAGATAGATCGGTATCTATTTTTAAATATTTGGATACAATCAGAAAGGCTCATACTGAGTTTGGGGGTTTTGCCTGGCTTCATTACGATGAAGAATTCAGAGCAAGACTGGTCCTTATTCCTGAAAAACCTTGGGGAGAAGTTGACAATGAGTTATCAGTCCAGTGGATGTATCCCCAGAGGCCTCCTCCTACTATGCATACAGCGAGCGGGCTTGCAGTGTCACACCGTCCGTTTCTCGGCAGACCCACCTTGGGAGGGGTGGGTAATTGGGCTAAACCACAATCAGTTGTTGCAGGGCATGCTGGAATTTTAACAGGGGGTATTGCCAGAAGAATCCCTGCAGATACAAGCACAAATGTTCTAAATGTGGTGGCAAGCACACCATTTCACCCCTCTTCAGCCAGGATAGCTTAAATCTGGTGGTGTGGTGAGCACGGGACCCACGTCTGGGCATACCCTTCCCACTTAGGGCGACAAATGCAAAAACAACAGATGATGGATGGAATGCTGAGCCAATCAAACATTCACCCCCAGTCACAGATCTGTGTCTTTTGCTTTCTCGCCCTAAGTGCGCCAGGTATGCTCAAACGTCGGTCCTGGGCTCACTGTGCCACTGGAATCAAGCTATCCTGGCTGAAGAGGGGTGAAACCACGAAACCGGTCCTAGGATGCTTGTTTCCGGTCCAGAGAGGCGTTACAACAAACAAAAGATGGACGGAATGCTGACAATGCAGACATTCTCCCCCAGTCAAGAGATCTGGGTTAAATCCATTGTTCTTTTGCCCACTACACCACCCCTGTTCAGACATGGCCATATGCAAATCAGTCTTGACCCTGTGCCTCATGGGAACAGTCCAGCCCGAACTGCCAAGCCATGTCTTCCCTGGACCGGAATCAAGCATCCTAGGACCGGTTTCTGGCTATCAGCCGTCATCAGCCAGGATAGCTTGACTCCAGTGGCGTAGTGAGCACGGGACCCACGTCTGGGCATACCCATCCCACTTAGGGCGAAAAGCGTTACAACAAACAAATGATGGACGGAATGCTGACAATGCAGACATTCTTCTCCAGTCAAGAGATCTGGGTTAAATCCATCGTTCTTTTTCCCACTACACCACCCCAGTTCAGACATGGCCATATGCAAATCAGTCTTGACCCTGTGCCTCATGGGAACAGTCCAGCCCGAACTGCCAAACCATGTCTTCCCTGGACCGGAATCAAGCATCCTAGGACCGGTTTCTGGCTATCAGCCGTCATCAGCCAGGATAGTTTGACTCCAGTGGCGTAGTGAGCACGGGACCCATGTCTGGGGCCTGATCTGTGTGACTGGATCACTGAGGCTTCCCCCGCAGATACTCCCGTACCTGGATAAAGGCTGCACGCCGCTTCTCTGTTCCCCTAATGTCCGATTCCCTGGGGGCACAAATCGGCAACAGCCGTCGGGACTGTGCTGTGACATCAATTGGCCCACTGGGCCAGGACCGGGTCTATTTATTTTTCCAGGTCGCCCGGTGCGGGCTGGCTCTTCACCCGCACTTGTTCTGTGACAGACACAGCAACGGCCACCTCTGCTGTGTTGAGTTTCTATTCTCGCTCGCCAGGCCGTAGCGACTGCACCGGGCGGCCGATGATTTCCAGTTGTCTCCCTCGAGGTAGCTTCGAGCGCCCGAGCAGGCACCAGCAGGCCGGCGGCGCAGTCAGCACTCCCATTTGGCAGAACGAGCCCTCCTTTTCTCTCAGTGCACCCGTCCTGAGTTGGCCACACATGGATCCGCACAATCCCACCGCGGCGGCCGATGGTGAGTGTGTATTTTCAGGCCGCTCACTGCGTGCCTCAGGCCTCCTGGGTCATTTGCTCTAGTCTGTTTCTTTGGTTTCAGGCATCAACCGCCCGCTTCACTCGGTCCAGGGGGTTGCCTGGGGTGCCAGACAGCTTCGCTTCAACTCACATTACCGGATTAGTATGCAGATTCATTTGATGCCGGGCGTGGGTGCCGGAGCCGCGTTAGTGTACAGCCATCTTCCTCGCTAGTTGGCCACGCCACATCAGTCCTTTGCTTCTTACTCAATTATAGGAAACGGTACTGTTTGCTGATGTCCCCCCACTTTTTGCCCCCATTTGAACTGATGGATGCTGGTTTTCGACTCTGACAGTGCACCGAAGCCTGCTAACTGTGCTCCAGGTCCAGTGTTCTTTCACCTGAAGTGTTAAGGGTAATTGGCATCCCTAATTGGCAAGAGCTTAGCTCCCTTATACATCCCTGGTAATTGGTACTTGTGGTACCCAGGGCATGGTTAGTGAATGGGTACTCAGGGCTTGCAGCGTTGGTTGTGCCACCCTGAGTGACCCAAGTAAACGAATGACAGGAGGCCTGCCATTGCAGACTGCAGGAACAGTGTTCACTGCTCCAATTCAAATTTGTCCTCACCATGTGAGACAAAGTCCCAGCACTGCTTTCAGTATAAGTCAATCACTGGCCTCTTGAGCCCAGGAGGCAGAGTGCAATATAGGCATGTGAGTGCATGCTTACATGTCTCTATAGTGACTTTACCATCAAAATTCACTATACGTGATAGGCTGTCCATAGGATAACATGGGACTAGTACCCAGTGATACCTGGGTTGCTAGCACCCTTATAGTATCATCTAAATATGTCGAGTTTGGCGTTAAACAACTTGCCTTCTCTCCCCTGACATGAATCTTGTGTCAAGGGTAGGCTGACTAGGACCCAGGTGGCTACCCCAGAAGTCGCCCACCTGGTCACTCCAGCTGACGTGTGCTTTGGCTGGCAGGCCTGGATTTTCCTGCCCCAGCTGCCACCAAGACAGAGTTCTGACCTCCCACAGGTAGTATGCACACTCACCGGAGGTAGAACAAAGGTTTAGGCAGGAAGGATGTCTCACCTCCTGAGTGGGCTAGTGAAGTGATACATCAGAGCGCCGAGCTTCAACAGCTCTTACCACCTCTGATATGCAAGAAGGCTGTCTCCCAGTGGATGACAAAGCCCCCCCCCCTTGCCCCCAGGTGTGCTGGACCCGATGATGAAGCATGACACTACTATAGTGTGTAAGGGTTATTTAAAGAAGAGGATTTTTTTCCCTTCCCTCACCAGGTAGCGTGGAGTCTAGTTGTGGCAAGCACTTCTTCTCATCACGTATAGTGTCATGAGCCTAGGTGGGATACCTTTGAGTGTTGTACATTTTGTTTGGGAGGACGCATCTCCCTCTTCTTTCCTAGGGTAGAAAGGATCTCTCCACACATCAGGACTGGTCAGTGTTCGTTACACTTTCAGTTCTCTGTTTACAATGTGTTCTTAACTCACTCTTGGCCTTCATCATGTTAGCATGTAGTGCTGTGCAACGCATGTGTGCACTGTGATGTATGTGTGCTTGTGACTGGTACAAACAGGAAGGCCTGTGAGGAAACAGGCTTTTTGCATGTTTCTCTCAACATTTGGCCCCCATTTTGCCTTCTAGCCACTGGTGTAATGTCTCTGAATTTCCCTGGGCCCTGCTAATCAGGACTCGGTTCATGTGCTCTGACCCTTAAAAGGTACGTGGTAGATTGGCTTATACCCAATTGGCATAGCTTAACTTCCCAGTCGTCCTTAAACTGTGCACTTTACCACTATGTGCACTTTATTACTGCTAACCAGTGCTAAAGTGCTAGTGCTCTCTCCTTCAAACACAGTAAAATTGTCATACACCTAATTGACACATTTAATTTACCGGTAAGTCCCTAGTAAATAGTGCTACATGTATTCAGGAGCTATAAGTTAAATGTTACTAGTGGGCCTAGAGCACTCTTTTTGACACCCACTAATTTAGCCCTTTAAAGTATGCCTCACGATTGCTACTTCAGCCTGTAGTGCAGTTTTAAACTGCCATCTTGACCTGGCAAAATAAACATTTTGCCAGGCCTAAACCTTCCATTTTAATACTTATAATTCACGCCTCATGTCAGCCCTAAAGGCTCATAGGGCAAGGAGCATCATATTTAAAAAGTTGGACATGTGTGCTTAAGTTTCACATGTCCTAGCAGCAAAACATTCCTTAAGTCGCCTTTTACTGTTGAAAGAGCGATCTGTCCCATCAGAGGCCTAGCTAGGGGGGGGGGGGGGGGCGCCAGAGGGGTGGTGCCCCAGGCGAAAAATTCTTAGGGGCATTCTTTGAGGGACAAATTTTAAAAGAAAAGTAGAAGGTACTTGCCTTGCCCCAAGTGCTGCCAACCCACACTCAGCCGCTGTGTCCCATTGACTTATTACATTTAGTAAGTGCTAACTTTAGATGGGAAGCAGGTAGAAATACTGTTTGCACGCAAATGAATTGTAATTTAAAATCCTGTTTATTGGAGAAGCTGGATTTTAAGGCACAGTTATAAAAATCTCACTTTTAGAAAATTGGCATTTTCTTTCCCTAAACGTTTGTGCCTTCTACCAGTGTGCTGAGTCCCATGACTGTGAATGGCTCTGCTGTTTATGTTTCTGTATTGCTTCCAGACTGTAACACAAAAGGGGTTTAGGTGTTGACAGTTCGGGCCATCCTGGCAGTATGATGGGAGGACATGTACCCAGCCCCACTTACATTTGAAAGGGCTTTGCCACCTCAACACACAAAGGAACCTGACACCAGGCCTACCCTGTCTCGTCACCCCAGATAGTTTGGAGCCTTGACAGGTGTAGAGGAAGAACTTTCCAGAACTAGATGTGGGGGTAGGACAGGATGTCTCCAAAGAGAAAGTCTGGCAGCAGTGTAAATATTGGACCACCAGATCCACTCATTAGAACCCTGTGCGCCTTTAGAAGTTACAGATGGACTTTCCTGCTGCTTGAGGGACTGCACTGCTGTCTGAGAAGAAAGACTGGACCTGCTTAACTTTATCTATTGACCTCACTCCTGCGGAATTAGAATAGTTTATATTGTCAAATAACAGACCAATTTTGAACCAGACCATCCAACATTACTTTAATAGGTCTGTTTCCTCTTCTCTGGGTCTTTTGGCCCAACAGTTGAATACTCTTTTCTCCTTACTACCTGTTCGTCAGACCCCAGTCAATCCTATGCCGGGCTCTGAAGGGAAATAAATCAATTCCAAAGTCAATATGCCCTCTAAGGCGACTGCCTTGGAAAACTTGAAAAAGGCCTATATAGATTATTTGCCCTTTAACACACCAGAAGAGGATGAAGAGGCATACTGAGATGCTTCAGAAGCACAAGACCTTGACGAAGATAACTCTGACACCTCTAACGATGATCTAGGATGTCCATGGCACCCTGTCTACATGCAAAAAGATATTAGAGGAAGCAGGAGAAAGCCAATAAGCAGAACTTCCTAATAAGTCAAATATTCTTGAGAATACTTTTGATCCAGAGGACATAATCCACTCTTGTTCTGCTGACTGCTTTCCTTCTGCAAAAACTGCAGTATATATCCAGTATAGGCATAGAAAACCCTTCCCTAGGCAGTATGTAACCGCCTCGAAGCAGAATGCCTTCGCCCACTACTGCATGGCAAAATCGCAGAGTCGTGAATTTGACCCATAGTTAGCCTCTTTTTTAGGTGAATACATTAAGGACCCTAAAAAAGGAAATGACAGGTCCTGACAGAACTCTCAGGCTAGACTCCTTGATGTGTCAGGCCCCTTTTACAACATTCTGGATTTATCCCCCTTGGTCAAATAGCACGATACCCTATGGACCCAGATCTCCTTGCAGGATGGGCTCAAAGGGCCATTCGCTTTCTAAGCAATGCAAACTGCGGTGTATCTACTGAACGTCTGCAGATCTATTCTTCTGCGAATAGACACTAAATTGTGTGACCTAGCCACCAACTAAGCAGGCCAATCAGCCAATGGTATGCAATCTCGCCAACCTTTTGTGAAAGATGTAACCAAATTTCAAGTGGCCCTGAATAAAAATCTTCAGTCAAGGCCATTCTAACAATGTCTGAAGAGGGCGCTCTGCTTGCCGTGCTTCCTTTCAGGCCTTTTTAGGTCTCGCCTGAGCCAGCGCTTTAGCGCTGCTCTCGCGAGAGCTTTAGTAAACGGGGGGATTTGGAAGTGCAAACTAGTGCTTTCAGACCTCCAAATACAGTGCATGTGCGCCGGGCGCGCGCACCATTTGGCAGCCTGCGTGATCATTTCGCGGCCGCTTTGATGTTCTCAGTGAGCCGTGCGGCCCCTGAGAACATCAAAGCGGCCGCGAAAGTGCACACCATTTGCCAGCCTGCGTGCCTCTCTCCCCTTAGAGGGCGCGTCGTGCCCTACCCCCTCCCTTATTCCACTTCCTGCTTGTTTCTCTTTCTCGCTCTGGTGTATTTCGCCCTTTTCCACGCGCTGTCTCGTCATTCTATTTTTATTCTCTTGCTTCCCTCTTCCTCATATTCTCTCACACATATCATTCCATCTCCTCTCCTCGCGGTCTCCCATCTTCATGTTCCACCCTCTATCACACCCATCGCGCACTGCCCCCACGCTCCTGCTCTTTGCGTTCTGTCACCCCTCTCCTCCTAGCTCCCCTCTCCCCGCTCCCCCCTTGCACACACCCCTCCTTCCGCGTCTCTGCACATCTCCCCGTCTCATGCTTAACTTCCTGTGTCACTCCTGCCCTGTCGCGCGGACAGCGATGAGCTGCTGATATCCCTGGCCCTATCTCTCTCTCTCTCTCTCCAGCAACCGCAGCCCTGTTGGAGCCTCACCCCCTCCATTGCTGCCAGTATTATTGTCCTCACAACGAATGTCTTCTGTGTGTCCTGCTGCAGTCTCGCTGTCTAGTTTTTAAACACTGCTTACGAGATGCTCTGTTGCAATCTCACTATCACCCCTCTGCCTAGCTGTTTACAAACTGCCCCCCGTCTTTTAAATGTCTCTTTTGGAAGGTGTTTTTAAAGCTGCTCTACAGCCTTCCTCACTAACGTCCTCTTCTTTGATTTCTCCCCTCAGACCTTCCTATAAACGCTTCTCCTGCCCATCTGCTCCTTTCCATGCGCATCTCTTCTTCGTCTCCCCCCCTCAATCCCTGACGGAAACTCCTCACGCGACTCTCTGAACCTCGCTTAGTGCACTGCTGCTTCTTTCTCTCCTCCACATCACCCCCGTGCCCCCCCGGACTCCTGGCTCCCCATCTTCACCTTTATTTCTATAATCCTTATTCGCCTTTCGTCTCCCCCTCTCCCCCTCACACCCCACACTGTCCGGTCAGCCAGCTGCTCTTCGTTCTCTCCCTTCTTCACGGCCCTCCCCAGAGCTCTCACGATCCTGTATTCACTCACACCTACCCCTGTACCCACGCACCTCTTCTCCTCAACTGTTTCTTTCCCTCACTCTGGATTCCTCAATCTCCCCATTGCACCCCAAGACACCCCTCCATTCACCTCATCTGCTTGCTCCCCCCCCACGCTGTTTCCCATTCCCTGGAATCGTACTGCTCTATAAACTGTTCTTTAGCAATATTTGTATTAAGCATTCTGGCTCTGAGCTGTTGGCGCACTACAAATAAAAGCAGGCAGTAATTATGCAAGTGTGGTGGGGCATCGACAGGGCATGGGGGATGGTGGGGGGGGGACCAGGGGGGGCAAGGGGCAAATGCAAGAAGGCGACGCTAGGGTTTTTTTATTGCTCATGGGTTTTGTCTCTTCAAGTGGGCAGTCGCCTTTTTTTTTCCAGCTTTCTTTGCAGGCTGTGTCCTTTGACACATGTGCTGTTACTAGCAGGGGGCTAGTTTTCATGTATTTTCTACTCATTTCCCCTTTCGTATAAATTAAGTTATCTCCCTTTCGCACTTCCTCTGTCACTCTTTCTCTTCTTCTTTCTCTGCTCCTCTGTGGTCTCTCTTTCTCTGTCTAGCCATCACACAGGCACTCAGCCTCTATTTCTTTTTATCACTCCTGTGGTCACTCTCTTTGTAACACACACTATCTGTTTCCCTCTCTGTTTCATTCCTTCTCTCTCTTGCTTCCTCTATCTCTCGCTCAAGCACACACACGCACGCACGCACACGCACGCACGCACACACACACACACACACACACACACACACACACACACTTTCTTTCCAAATATCACTGGCTAAACACTTATAAGAACCCAAAGGAGAGACCTATTGGCTATGCCAATGCTTGTTCAGATGGTATCCGAGACATCACAGTGGATAGACGAACTATCAACTAGGAGACATTTTCTTCCAGTCTAGGTCCAGGTCTTTAGGAGGGCTGTGGTTACTGAGGACAGGGTAGAGGAGTTCCTGCAGCCGCCAACTTCACTGGTGAGACCCCTGATTGTTAGCCCATCAGAGCTAGGTGGCAGGAATGCTCTTTTCTACCTAAATTGGTCCACCCTCACACAGGATTTCTGGACTCTCTAAAGAATTCAGGGATTTGATTTGAAATTTAACACACCATATCAAAGCACACTCCCACATACAATATGCTTTCCTCTAGAAAAGCAATCTTTCATAGAAATAAAGATTCAAGCTCTCTTACAAAAGAAACTGATTGCTCATACTTCACACTCCTAAACGTGGCTAACATCAACATTTTTCTTGTGAACATAAAGGAAGGAGGATACAGGTTAGTAATAAACCTCGAATGTTTCAACACCTTCATTCTTGAAGATGGAGGAAATCCATCCATTACTAGACCTGTTGAGAAAAGGCAAATTTCATGGTCCGACTGGATTTGAAGGGGGCATATCTGTCAGTACCCATCTTTCTTCCTCACAAGTGCTTTCTCCAGCTTCACTGTACGGACTGTGTGTACAAAGTCTTGGCGCTTCCCGTTGGGTTATCATCTGCTCCTTGGTGTTTCACCAAACTGATAACTCCAGTAGCTCAATTCCTCTGGGAACAGGGAATTCAGATTATCAAATATCTGGACGACATTCTGATCATGGCACGGAACCCAAACCTTCTTCAACCCCTTAATTTAACCATTTCTCTCCTACAAGACATGGGATTTGTAATACATCATACTAAATCCATTATTTTGCCAGCTACACAATCCAAGTTCCTGGGATTACTAATAGACTCAGTGTCTGCATCCCTTTCTTGTCTGAACAAAAAGATCAGAGGCATCAGTAACGGGATCCACAGAGTAATGGCAACATACTTGATTACTCTTTTAATGAATAGCTTAACTAGTAGCTCTTCTTTCTTCCTCCGTCCAAGCAATATTCCCAGGATTACAGCCCTTAAGATCCAGCGTCTTCAAAAAAGTATGTGTTCCCAAACAGTCCCACTCTCTCTGAAGGTAAGACAGGAACTTCAGTGTTGGTTAGACCACATAGAGGCCTGGAATGGCCGATAAATCTTTGATATAGGCCAAGAAATGATGATTGAATCAGATGCCAGCAACCTAGGTTGGGGGAAAGAAGTGGCAAGATCTCCACTGGAGACAAATGGTCGCAGGAGAGAAGCAATTACACATCAATTGTATAGAGGTTTTAGCCGGATCATTTCAAATCTGAACTTTGGCTCCCAAAACATAATTTTGTGGCATATTTTGCCATCTTGTCAGTGTTGAAGCAGTTAGCTACATCAACCGCTTGGATAGAATGAAATTTCGAACCCTAGAGAACATTGCAATGGAGTTTTGGCAATATTGCCTGAACAACAATATCTCAGTCCTTGCGGTTCACCTTCCCAACAAAGACAATCAAATTGAACTCCAGATTCCTTTGTGACTCTGGCGAATGGAAGCTCCATACTCCTCTGTTCTCCACATCGATAGGTCATTTCAAGATGGACCTCCTGACTGGCCTTTCAGATTCCATGTTTTTACAGCTGGAGACCAGATCCTCTGACAGTAGCCACATATGCCTTCTTCAAGCATGGATGGGACACAACTATGCGTTTTCCCCTTTGCTATGATCTCCAGAGTAACATGGCAAACCAGGAGACAAGTAGCAAAAGCCATGCTGATAACACCACTATGGAGCGTGCAACCATGGTTCATGATCCTCCTAGAGCTATCATGCCACCCACCCCTTCTCCTCCTTCCAAACTTAGTCCTGGACCCTCAGGAGCAGCCTCACTCTTTAGTTCTCCTCAACCAACTACATTTGAGAGCTTTGAACCTTATAGGAAACATTGACAAGTGACAAACCTTTAGAGCCAAGCTCTCTTCTTCATCCTCAGCGCCTGGTTAAATTGGACTCACAAGCGCTGTAACTCAACATGGTCTAGATGGTAATGCTGTTGTTCTGAACAGGATCTTGATCTAATGTAACATTTGTGGTCAGCGTTGTGGCTATGCTGCAGCAGAAGGACTGACCTGTAGAACAATCAATTCTGACTGTTCAACTATTTCAGACGGACACACTCCAGTGGCAGACCGTCCTATAGGTGAACATCCTTTGGTCTCTAACCTCCTCAGATGCACCTGATTTGCGTCATCTCCTTCGTTAAAATAATCAACCCTTTGGGATTTATCAGTTGTATGCCACTTTTTTCAAAATTGACCAGAAAGCATATCCTTATCTAGGGAGCAGCTTTCAGCCAAACTTGTCATGCTTTTGTGTTTGGCATTGTGTTGGAGAGTCTCTGATATGGTCGTATTGGATTTGGCAGGTAAGCATTGCAATCCAGAAGGGGTGACGTTTATTATTTTGAAAAGAAGCAAAACTGACTTAAGATAAATCTCTTACCCAGCCTTTTCCACAGGTCTCAAACTGTGTGTGGTAAGTTGTTTACCTTCTTAGAGGAGGCTACAAAATACTTAAGGTCATACCGTTCCGGACAGCTTTTCCTTTCTCTCCTTAGTTCATATAATCCAGTGTCCATTCTCACTCTTGTTAGATGGGTTTGATGGAATTGATATTTTCATTTTTGGAGCACAGTCAGTTAGATGCGCTATGTCCTCCAAATCATTTACACTGGACGTCAGTCTACAAGATATTATACATTTGGCTGCCTGGTCATCGGAATCTACGTTCAAATCCTTGTATTATGAACAAGTAATCCCTATGAATCAGCTTTGAACTGAGTTACTCGGAGATCAGGAAATGATGCTTCCTGTCTCCTTCTAGGAAAGCAGAGTTATTAAAGTTTCTAGGCGTAAAAAGAGTAGTATCTTTTTACTTAGGCAAATCTAAGTCTTTCAGGAAGTCTGTGAATTTATTTATGACATTTGGAGGTTCTGGTCAAGACAAGAAGGCTTGAAATGGGTTGATCAGCAGGTGGATTTGTTCAACTAATACTATGTCTTTGTCTCCAGAACAAACCCCTATTCCAGAAATGTTATCAGGGAGCTCGACTGTGGTGTTGTTGCCTAATGGGCTGAAATACTAATAAAGCAAAATAGGAATTACCATAGTGCAAATTGTTTATCCCCACAGTTAGGGTGGATCACCAACACCAAACCACTTAAGTAACATGGTTTCATGTCACAAAGTACCGGTCTACAAGCTTTAGTACATTGAAATAATAATCCATCCTTACAAGCCTATTGTCTTTAACACATGCTTTCACAATAAGTAGGCCACGCCTACTGGCTTTTTAAAAACATTCCATAATAAACAGATTAAACCTATGAAATCCCAATGATGCGAAAAGGCCTAAATCCTTTACCATTGGCTTTAGAGCATACCCAACACCGGCCTTCTCAAGTTCACATAAACTGGCAACCATTATGCATACAGTTATAAAAGTGCCAATATGTAGGAAAATACAGCTTGCAAAAAAATATATACAACCCCGCTCACAAGGGCAGAACAAGATTCATCACTGTGGAATTCCCCAGGCTTTGTCAGATTGGGTGACAAACGCCGAAACCATTGTCTTTTGTGGTGAAATACCTGTCTATATCCTGAAACACAATGTGATAACAACCAGCTGTTGAAGGCTTACTGGTTTTAACAAATACTTTTCTCAATTAATAAGCTAGACCAACTCCCTTTCTTATAACGTTGCAGAATAAGCTGACCAGACCTATGACATCAGCCATAACATTTACCAGTAAACCAATCAGGGCTATAGCTTGTCACCATAACCAACCCGGACCTACAGTTTTGAGTGTAAGCTTTTCTACAAGGTAACCACCTGACACAATTACAAAATTAAAACTGTGTGCAAAATTACAATTGACTAAGTAAAATACTATTTCTCCTAAGATGACCCAAAATGAAAACCATCTATAGCCAAGCTTTCTCACATGTGGTAACTAAAATCTAAACCATTGCATACTACACTTAGCTGTGAGATTCTATGCAATGAAATACCTTTTTTGTAGGCTTTATTAAATAGTATTAACAACCTCCACTTAGATGCCTATTTACTTCAACATATGGTTTTCACAATTAATATTTCAGGCATGGTACCTTTATTATAATATTTCACAGTAAACACTCATTGCCATGCCATCATAACCCACTCAGTCCTGCTGTGTCGAGTATATGCTTTACCACAAGCAAAAGATTGCAAAACAAGCAGTCTTTTTAGTGTCAGCACACACATTTGGTCCAATCACAGAACCTGCAAAAGAAAAAGGACTGCTACACCTACAAGTTGAATTCAAGCAATAAAAAACAAACAGAACACTGCACTCTAGTCCTGCACCATTTATCATCCTACCACCTTACCATAAGAAGTCCGTAGGAGGCACTACTTTCTGAGTACAAGCTGCCAAGATCTGGAACTCACTACCAGCCAGTATTAGAAGCACTCAGATGCATATACGCTTCTGAAGACAGATGAAAACGTGTCTATTTCCTAAATAAATTAACCACCCGCAGCCAGGCAGCAGAGTCCAGAAAACAGAGCAATCCTCAGCTTTGAACCCACAAATTGCAAACAATTCAACCAGCAAACTGCTTTCATTATGCTGGTAAGCAAAAAAGGGCTGGCATGTGTCGCCTTGACATTATATAGCTATGTACTTCCATATATATAACTGTTATGGCCCAGAATATTACTAAAACCATGATGCACAGTGGTTAGCAACAAATGAAAACTTATACATATTAAATTCACATAATATATATCTCCTATGAAGATTGTCTAGCACAAACACTGTACAGACAAAAATCAAACATTGCCAAATGGACAGGAGTGGAATAACTGGAATAATCTGTCACCCATTACTGGACAGTTTTGGAGGATTTTAATATAGTCAATTCACTGCCGGTCCCAAATTTCTATACAATCTGACCGCTTCATTACATCTCACATAGACACTCAGATTTGAGATGATAATAAAAAGACCCATCCCTACAGAGCGCTTCACTTCTCTCCCTCCAACCATGCCAGTTTAGGACCACATCTCTACGCAAAATCTCAGATTGAACAACCCAGTGCAGTAACCAGCGAATCAGACTATATAATTTGAAATACCTAACAGGGACCAGATGAGCTTTTGAAAGCTAACAACATACTGAAACCATAAAAGTTTTACACTTTATCATCCAACACACTGCTACTTGCTGCATTCCATAACACAGTAACAGCACCTCAGTGGGCACCATGCACGACATGGAAACACTTCTCTTATAGTATCAAAACAGATGCAACTTTCTTCCAACCACACACCCTACATTGTGTAGCATGCTAATCATGTTGGCAAGCCCTTCAGTGCCCCACATGGTAGTAAGCGCTATATAAAAGCTGCAATACAATACAATCAAATTCTGTACTTAGGGAAACCAATATGTAGGTTGTGCCCTAGCCCCAAACTCAGTAGTACTCTGAAAGCTATTTTTTGTTGATCACATATGGTAAGGTGACAGTTAAACTTTCAAGCCAGACCTAAGTATTCAGGTAGGTTAGTGTAGCTGTCAGCATCTCATACTACTCTCAAACACAAAACTACACTCTGAAGTTAACAATGGCATGGGAGGGTGCTAGGCCTCATGACTGCCTCCTGCCATATGTGCCTTTGCCACAGTAAAGTAAACAGTGTAAATGATTTAGTTATCTTAGACACTTTAATGCATTACTATGTCATGTTTGTGCCCCTGAAAGTTCAAGTTCAGGCAGCTGGATAAATAAACAAAATACAACTGTGTGGAAGGGAAACTCTTTTCTGTGGAAGCACACAACTTCAGTAAAATTAACACCTGTACTGCTGGCTCCCAACATGTGGACGGAGCCAAAGCCGTTCCTTGACTGTAGTGCTCAAGAAAACTCTTTTTAGGTTTCACTTGTATTCAATATAAATCTTAAAACGGGCTTGCATACCACCCTCGCTTTTCATTGGTTCCTGTGCTTGCCTCTTACTTTCCCTCTGTTTCTATTGGCTGTAGCATAGTTCCTCTGTGTCTTTTTCTTATCAGTTTCCCATTGGCTAAGTACTGTGTTCATCCACTTTGGTGAAACTTCTTTTAGGCATCTAAGCCTGCTGTCACTACAAGAGCTACACCCTACCCTTGCTTTAAAGTTACAGTGCTGCCTGATTGCCGTGGGCTCAGCCTGCTGTTATCATTTTGTGGGGATCCTCCTACTGCCTTTCATTCCTTCTCATGCTCCCGACGAAGCATGCACTATCTGGGACCCCGAGGCACAAGCAGGCACCCACTTTGTGGAAACGTGTAATATTTTACTTAGCATATGCAACAGCCACTTTGACTGTGGTGTCCATTTCATTTCCTTCGTAATTCTTTCGTAGTCTGCTGTTTGCCTTTTCACTCTGCTTGTGTCATCTATTTTAGTTGACCTCTTTTGACATGGTTAAGCAATGTACGTGCTCTGGGGTTTGTAGCTGCCGGTGCACATGGTCTTAGATGTTATCTGTTGACTGTTTACTGCTGCCATAAGCACTCCTGCTCCCCCTCCCTATTTGCTGACCAAGTGGTTATCCATCTGCCCTTGTTTGCTGATAGCTATTTCTAAACGTGTTCTTTCCATTTCTGTCCACATGCTTACATTGCAGAAAACCAGTATATGAGAACGATGGTTTGTGAGTTTAGTGTACTACCTCCTGCAGCACATGAGAGTGTTGTGTGGATGTGGTCAAACTCATGAGTGATTAATAAACTTGATTTATTTTACTTCAACTCCAGTGCCGATCTCTATTTTGTTGGTCTTTGGACCTGTGGACAAGAGGGTGACCCTGCACCAGTGTGCTCACTTTTGGGTACATTTTCACAGTTGGCGCCCGACACATGGGGCCCCATCGGAGACGCGGCCATCTGAAGCAGTGGTCTTGACAGATGTTCGAAATATTACAGAGGATGCACACTGCATGAGAAGACCCTTGTCTTTGCAGGCCGACGTGACTTTTCCGGTTTTCCTGATTTGACCCTCCGGGTGGTGGGCGGTCTCGACTGGGACTTTCTTTGGCATATTCTGCAGTGACCATTAGGTCGACCAGAGATCGGCAGGTGGGAGTTGTAGACTTCTGTTTGGTAAGGTTGCTGAAGAGGCACTCTTGATTTGCTTTTTTTTTTTTTTGGTTTAGTTTTAGTATTCATTCTTTGCAAAGACTGAAGGCAGGTAATGTGGAGATTTTTCTCCTTTTGGAATATTTGTTTGGAGTAGTAATATTTTACATATACTTGTGAAAACATGCCTGTTCTCAGCACACTCCGTAAGTGGTGTTGCTGCTCTTGTGGTACCAAGAATATTTTAGAGCAAAGTCAGCCGACTCCTCTGGAAGGGACCCCAAATAGAGAGATGTATATTAAATATGGTATTTGTCCTATAATGTATGGTTCATTGTGGAACAAATACACAAAGAAAGAGTCCGATTTACTATGGCCAAGTGAATGGGTCATTCGATTCTAAAAAGGTTCAATATGTAGAGCAGTGTTTATTTAAAAGAAAGAGTAGACAGGATATGTTTGATTGTGTACGTATCTGGGATAAAGAATTGCAAGAGAGAGCGAAAAGAGCAGAAGCTATAGCAGAAAAAAAGCAGCAGAAAACGATATATCAAAAAGCGTTGGAATTAAAAGACAAAGAAATGAAGGAAAGAATAGAAAAGGAAGATAGAGAACGTCGATTAGAGGTAAATGGCCAGTACCCTATTAGACGCCCTATTTATCCGATATTTAATAAGCCTCATGATGATTCTATTTTATTAGATCGGCCCCCACCCCTGTATACATTTCCCACTCCAAGTGCCCCTGAGGATGAGGCTTCTGACGAGGAGCTTTCTTCTTCAGAAGATAAAGACAAGCAAAGTGGGCGACAGACCCGCTCTACTATGACTAAAGCAGAAAAGATACATTAAAAACCACTGCTAGAGAGGAAGCTCATCTGAATAACACTGCATCGATCCTTGTAGCTATGGTTCAACAGTGGAAAGATATAGAGCAATTTTATTTCGTAGAAAAATTCTCTTGGGAGGTAATATATGGTTGGTGGCATATTTCTAATGAAACAGAGCCAGATGATATAAGTACTGATTATAAACAGTTAGTAGATGGGATTTTCCTTTTTTCGAACCTACCTGATATGATTAGACGAGTGGTCGAATTACAAAATGAAACATTGCGTTTACGAAAGGAGCAAGAATTAGCTAGGAAAAATAAAGTTGCAGAAGCAGTTCAATCTCAGGCAAACAAAGTAGATGCTTCGGTAGAGGCGGACAAACCCAGTAGTAGTGAAGCTGTTATAAAAACCAATGCGTGATGCTGCACCCCTGTATGTTCCTCCGATGGGTACAGGAACAAATGATGATAAAACTTCAGATGATGCAAAGGGATATTTTATATATAATTGGGTTTACACTCCTTGGAGTAGAGCAAATGTTATGGCTCTTAAAGCTGCTTTGCCCGACCTTCCGGAAAAATCCTGCCGCCTTCTATGAGGAGGTGGAAGGAGCCATTAGCTCCTGCACTATGACCTTGCCAGATATTGATATGTTCTTTTGGCTTATTTTGCCTCCTGATATGTGGAGAACAATACGTAAAATAGATGAAAATGTGGCATTTGGTGATACCTGGGAACATTTAGAAGAAATAGATGAAGAAAGGAAGCTTGCGCAGAAACCTCAGAAGGGGATATTAGATCTTCCTAAAGCTATTGTGACTAAGTTGAAGACTCTCATACCCCCTATGAAAATAGACTGGACTACGTTAGCGTCCTGTAAACAGAAAAAGGATGAGTCCGTTTCTGATTTCTTTTCAAGATTTGAGGAGACATTCCATGATTTTAGCAGCCAGTCATTGGTCGATGATACGGGTAAGCATTTGTGTGTCAACAAATTTGTCGCTAATATGTTACCAGATATAGCTAGTCGCTTAAAGGCTAGTGAGAGTTCTTGGACCACGTCTTCCCCGTTTCCCTTTTGACTATGGCCCAATATTATGAGCGACAAGAACAGGAAGCAAAAGGCAGGGAGGATAAGAAGGTTAAAGAATTAAAGACAAAAGTTATGTTGGCCCAAGTATATGGTCCACCATTTAGGGGAGGTGGAAGAGGCGGATGTGCAATGTGTACACCTGGAGCGCTTCCGCTTCCTCGAGCAAATTTGTCTCCTGATCAGTGAGCCTATTGTAAAGAGACTGGGCATTGGCGTTCTGAATGCTCTCTTGAGGTGCCAGTAGATCAAAGGGGTCCGTATGTTGACGCAAAAGTCTTGGGATCTACACAGGGGCTGCCCGTAGTGCTCTGTCTAAAAAAATTGGTTACTAGGGCTCCCCTGTCCGGCACAATGATAACATCGATATGGTTCAATGGAACACTTACACCTAGCCCGCTTTCACAGCCACTTGATTTCGGACTTGACAAATTCACTGCAGCATGTCCATTTTTGCTTTCCCCTACCACGCCGGATAAGATTGTGGGTATCGATATGCTTAAATATTTTCGTGCTACAATATGTTGTTCTCGGGAAGGTGTGCATGTTATTTTAAATGACAATTATCCAATGGTTGAGAGATCCTGTCTTATCAATGAGGATGCCGCTCTGGTGTCCCTACCTTGTACTTTGTGGGCTAGATCAGATACTGATGTGGGTCAAATGGTTATTCCACCTGTGCATATCCAAGTAAGGAAAGGTGTTTCATTGCCTCGTCTGTCCCAATACAAAATATCCCGAGAAGGTGAAGAAGCATTAGCGCACATTGTTCAAGAGTTGATCAAAGTGGGGGTAGTGGAGAAGTCCCCTATAATATTTTCAATAGCCCTATCCTTCCTATTTCGAAAAAAGACACTGACACTAAAATGTATAGATTCATTATTGATTTGCAGAAGGTTAATAAAATTGTAATGCCACAATACACGGTAGTTTCTGATATCACAACTCTTTGCACTATGGTCCCTACCACTGCCACTACATTTTCGGTGATCGACTTAAAGAATGCATTTTTCTCAATACTCATTCACCCAGACAGCTGTTATCTTTTCGGATTTACATTGAAAAATAGATCATTCCGGTTCTGTAGAGCTCCACAGGGCTATACAGAGAGTCTTAGTATTTACAGTCAAGCATTAAAAAGACAACTTGATTCCTTTCCTGTACCAATAGGGGTTATCCTTATCCAATATGCCGATGACATCTTTTTAGCTGCAGATACCCCTGAGGAGTGTGAAGAAGGAACACTGTTATTGTTATCATTTCTTGCATACAAAATCACAAAGTCTCTAGAAAGAAATTGCAATTTTGTAGACAGCAGGTTACCTGTTTAGGTCACCTCCTGTCTAAGGAGGGACGTGCACTCACACCAGATCACATTCAGACCATTTTAGATATTCCTGTGCCCCATACTAAGAAGGATGTCCGTGCACTAATTGGCCTTACTTCCTTTTGTAGGCAGTGGATCCCCAGTTTTTCGCACATTATTAAACCTTTGTTAGCGCTTTTGACCAAAGACACTCAGATGCCCCTCCCATGGACTACTGAATGGTAGAATGCCTTCCAACAGTTACATCAAGCTCTTTGCTCTGCACCAGTATTAGGAACTCCAGACTACACTAAGACTTTCACACTATATGTTCACGAGAGGGAAGGTTGTGCCCTCTCGGTTTTAACACAGATGTACGGTGATAAGCAACGTCCTTGTGCATATTTCTCAGCTGTCCTTAATCCAGTCGCTCGCGCGCTGCCTGGATGTTTCCGAGCTGTGGCAGCAACGTTTGTATCTATACGTCAGAGTGAGGGAATAGTTTTGTCACACAAACTGCTTGTGTTAGTACCCCATTCAGTTGTCGCTTTGCTAAATCAAACGAAATCACAGCATTTGACTAGTGCTCGCTTGACAGGATATGAATTGACACTTTTGGCCCCTCATATCACATTGAAAAGGTATTTGACTTTAAACCCTGCTACACTATTACCATTTCCAGCTACTCAGCCTCAGTCACAAGAGTTACATGATTGTATATTCCTCACTGAAGAGCAAACAAAGGGTCATGTTGACCTACAAGATGCACCTCTCTCTAGTGTTGATGGGGAGTTATGGGTTGATGGCTCATGTCTGAAATTACCCGATGGCACTACATCTGCTGCCTATGCTATTACGACACTTCAGACAGTAGTTGAGACAGCTCGTATCCCACAGAAGTCGGCCCAAGCGGCTGACCTGATTGCACTGATAAGAGCATGTGAGCTTAGTACAGACCTATTTGTCAATATATTTACCGAAAGGCAGTACGCATTCGGGGTGGCATACAATTTTGGTTGCTTGTGGAAAGAAAGGGGCTTCCTCACATGGGACACAGATAGTGCATGGAGAATTAGTGCATAATCTTCTTACTGCCCTAACCTATCCTAAGAAAGTGACAATTGTTAATTGTAGTGCACACAAGAACGTGACGGATAAAATAGGAGCAGGTAACTCCTTTGCGGAACACACAGCTCGTGAGACCGCAAAGCAGCGAAGTACCACATCTATGTATGTGGTGAAGTCACAAGCTGAATGTTGGCATGATGCGAGGCAGGAAGTGCTGGACATGCAACAATCTGCCGCTGCTGATGAGCTAGATCAATGGTCTAAAGAGGGAACACTGGATGAGGGCTGCTGGAGGAATAAAGATTTGACCAAATGGAGGTTACCTACAGCATACTTATACCCCTTGATTCACATGGCTCATGGGCCGGCACATATTGGTGCATCCTCAATGGCAAAACAACTCATGCAAGTTTGGGATCATCCGGATATTGCCGGCACTGCTAAAAAGATAGTCCAGTCTTGTCTGGTCTGTCTCCAGTATAATCCTGGAAAGGGAACGCAAACTCCAACAGGAGGGTTTGCGACACCAACTGCACCTTTTGAGGTCCTACAAATGAACTACATTCAGTTTGAGCGTTGTAACAATCTTAAATACGTCTTAGTAGTAGTTTGTGCCTTCAGTAAATGGGTGGAGGCATATGCTACTAAAGACAATACAGCTCTTACGACAGCGAAAGTTCTCCTAAAGGAGTTCTTTCCTCGATTCGGCTTTTGTCGGGTCCTATGGAGTGACAACGGACCTCATTTCATTGAGCAAGTTGTAGAATATGTCATGAAAGGGTTGAGGATTAAGCAGAAATTTCATGCCGCTTTTCACCCACAATCAGCAGGCCTGGTGGAGCATTATAACTCCACCCTGAAATTTAAATTGGCTAAAATATAGGCCTCCACGTCTTTGAAATGGCCTGACATATTGCCTTTAGCATTGCTCTCCATCAGATCGATACCACATACACGATCTGGCCTTGCGCCACATGAGATTGTCTTTAGGAGGTCCATGAATATTTGGGGGGGTCCCTAAGCCTCGCCCTATACATGTTGTTCCCCACGTATTGATGAGTGATTATTTGTCCCAGTTGACTGACAGCTTGTCTTCTATTTATCAGCAGGTGCGGGAAGCTCTTCCAGACAGGTCGCAGGGTGATGGACACAATCTGCATCCTGGTGACTTAGTTCTGACAAAAATCTTCCAGCGGGCGAACATCCTGGCACCTCTCTGGCGTGACCCAGAGCAGGTCCTCCTTGCTACCAGAACTGCAGTGTGAGTAACCAACAGGAAGAACTGGGTCCATGCCAGCCATTTCCAAAAAGTTCAGTTCGCCTTGGTGGATCCTACTGTGCTGAAAGATCACCGCGACATTCTGGTTACAGAGAAAGGACGAGCTGCGTCACCTGAAGGGCCTGAGGAAGTCTTCCTGGACCGCACGATCCCTGGAGCACTAGATATCTGCTTCCATCCAGGAAGAAAGAGACTTCATCGCAGAAAGAGACTGTTTGAGCCACTGTCCTGGGTGGTTAAAGATTGACTACAAAGGGGGGTAGTCTTTTAGTGACTACTCGTCTCTACATTAGTGAAGAAACCAATGCCCGCCCAGGACCTTAGGGCATCATCTGTTTTGTTGTTTGCTGATGAAATGAACATGCCTGAGGAAAAGAAATCGAGTGCTGCAAAAATCTGTAGCAAATGCACAATGGTCATCACTGGACTAGCTCTGACTGCTGTCATCATTGCTAGGATAATGTGGGTTGTAGAGGAAGTAACTCCGGTTCGAAACTTACTGACTGCTACTACTCCTGTCCCCACAGAACATTATTACCTCACTCTTCCCTATCATGAAAAGAAACACCAAATGTCATATCTCAATAACACTTTCATACAAATGTTGCATCATACTCATAATACTATGAACACTACCAATTGTTGAGTATATGGAATGATGCCAGGCCCTCAGAAGGGAGTAACGCCTTTCATTCCACTGCCATTCTCGCATAATGGCTCCTGTAGAGCCTGGTTTGCGCTGTTGTGGGCCTCTGAAATTAGTAACATTACTCTAGCTGATGTAGGAGGACTCAATGCACAACTTAATAAGATTTGTTACCCTGATGAGGAAGGGGACCCACAAGCTAATGGAGCTGTATGTGAAATGGAGGAGTATCGCAAAGGAGATTTCTCAGCAAGCGATGTTTTCCCCAATACTCGAACGGCCAAGGGTATCGGGTCTCCTGTTATCGCTGTTACTAGAGCCCGAGCAAATCTTTGTATGAGTAGTTTTGGCAGTATTCCAGTGGGAAAAAGTGACTGTACTACAGTATTGAATATCACTGGAACGAACAATAGCAGTTTTCTATCCTCACATAACACTTATTTCATTTGTGGAATTAAAGGTTACTATCATCTACCAATTGGATGGTCTGGAATATGCTATGTGTCCTTCCTGCTTCCTCCTGTGTTCTTATCACCTGCATCTTAACATAAAGATCAAAAATTGTTTAATGGCATTTCCTTGAACCGATTCAAAAGAATTATAAATAATGATAAAGTGGATCAAACTGACATTGCTTTACAGCAATATGTTGACTTTAATTTGGGACTCTTTTTCTTTGTTGGTGCAGCTTTAAATAGCAGGAAAATAAGACGCTTGACCCGAGTGGTAGAGGCAGTGACCAATCAAACAGCAATGCCTCTTGGAAATATTACAGAAGAACTCCAAATTACGAAAATTGTGACTTTACAAAATAGAATGGTATTAGATGTGATCTTAGCTGATCGTGGCGGAGCATGTCGCATTATCGGGAGTAGATGCTGGGTTTTTATCCCTGACCACGCCCCTTCTGTTTATGATGCCATTTCCAAAATGCATAAAATAGCCACTGAGATGCATCAAGACTCAGGAACATGGACTTGGACTGGATGGTTCTGGAGCATATTTTCTGTATGGGGTCTGAAAGTATTGTCGGCCTTATTCATAATTATTGCAATTTTCTTCTCTTGTTGTTTATGTATTCAATGTGGGCCAATGGACTGTTCCCTCTGTATTTCCATTTGTACTACTTGTGTACCATCTAAATCGAATGTCCAGAATGCAAATGCCCGTTTAGCAATGGAACGAGAAATTTGTGAAATGATGTCAATTGATATTCATAATGTATATCATACCCCTTTGAAGGGATAAGAAAATGTCTTAGCTTATGCTAAAAGGGTCGTCTGTGGAATCGTGTAATATTTTAGTTAGCATAAGCAACAGCCATTTTGACTGTGGTGTCCATTTAGTTTCCTTCGTAATTCTTTCGTACTCTACTGTTTGCCTTTTCACTCTGCTTGTGTCATCTATTTTAGTTGACCTCTTTTGACATGGCTAAGAAATGTACGTGCTGGGGGTTTGTAGCTGCCGGTGGACCTGGTCTTAGATGTTATCCGTTGACTGTTTACTGCTGCCATGAGCATTCCTACTCCCCCTCCCTATTTGCTGACAAAGTGGTTATCCATCTACCCTTGTTTGCTGATAGCTATTTCTAAACTTGTTCTTTCCATTTCTGTCCACATGCTTACATTGCAGAAAAACAGTATATAGGAACGATGGTTTGTGAATTCAGTGTACTAGCTCCTGCAGCACTTGAGAGTGTTGTGTGGACGTGGTCCCACTCATGAGTGATTAATAAACTTGATTTATTTTACTTCAACTCCAGTGCCGATCTCTATTTTGTTGGTCTTTGGACCCGTGGAGGAGAGAGTGACCCTGCACCAGTGTGCTCACTCTTGGGTACATTTCCACAACTTGAGTGAGTTTGTGATCGGGTGCACTCCACGGTCTCCCCAGAGCACAAGCAGGCATCAACTTCAGTACTGGTTCAGTGAGCAACTCTGATATGCACAAATGTATCTGTTTATATTCTGTCAGTCGTTTGAGAGCAAGTGCAATTTCTTTGCACAAATACAAATGTAAATATGTCCAACTTGCTACATCATAGCACTCTTAATAAACCTTATTTTGTACCTTTGAGGTAAAGGCAACATGATTTGCTGCGTGCTCCAGAACACGGCGGTGTCTTGCTGGTTTCTTAGACCAATTGGTAAATCCCTTGGTTGGACAGTGTTCTTATGATGCAGCTGTGCTTCCTGCTGAGGGAATGAGAGCCTCGGAGATCTGCTGAGGTGATTATTCTCAGCAGCAAGCAATAAGAGGCTGCTGTAAACCACAGGAAGATAAATAGCCGTCTCCTGCAGACTTTTGCAGTGTGTCGATGGTCAGAGATGACCGATCATTGTCAGGTTGAAGGAGTTGCACTCTAAAGAATGGTGGTGGTGTGTAGCTTCATATCATGGCATCCCTGGCAAATAAAAGCATTTCAATCACCTACTGGCAGTCGCCAGTAGGTAGTTATAGTTAGGACCTAGTTTCCATAGGAAAAGCGTTTTTTGTTTTCCCAATAACTTTGGCACCGGTTGACGAATCTTCGCGAAATGTTCAAAACTCGTGATCAGCTCCTGTCTTGAAAGTTTCGGGGTGATTCACCAAGCGGGGGCCGAGAAAAAAATGGGGTCCCAAAACGCGTTTTCCCCATGTTATTTTCCATAGGAAACTTTAGACAAAGCTACAGCCCGAACTGCTGAACGGAATTATACCAAATTTAGCAAAAAGGTTGCCCTTGGTTCAGAAGGAGTCCTTTTTAGGTCTCGCCTGCGTTGCAGCGCATGCGCTGCTCGCCTTGGCAAGATCTATAGTGGTTGGTTTTCTGTCTGTCTTCTTTGGAAGCAGGGTTTGTGTCCGCCCTGTCTCCTTTAGGCCCCGCCCACACTGACTGGTGATTCTGCTCGCGCACGGCATCAGCGCAACACAGGACCTGCGCAACACAGGACCTTCAGGCAGTCTTGTAACACGGTCCGCCGTCACGCCCGCAGCCTGCCCAGGCTGCCGTACACTCACTGCTGTGCCCAGCCAAGTCCTCCGGCAGTGCAGCAGGTCAGCCGCCGATGCCCTGGAGCAGCGCTTCCGCCGCGTCTTCGTTCGGCGTTCCTGCCCTGCACGCGCATGGACTCCTCTTTGCTGTGCCTGCACGTGCCCGGAGAGGGCATGTGCACGCGCCTGGACTCCTCTTTGCCGTCTCCTCACGTTTGCTGTGCGTGCACGGCGCTTCGGCACGCTTTCACTTTCTATACGGCATTTCGGTAGCGGGTGTAGGTCTGGCGGCCTCGTTTCCGGTCTGCCCCTGAAACAAACAGCATTTTTTTAAATGTAAGCATGCTATATTATCTTTTTTGTTAGTACATTAAATAACGCCCTATCCGTTGCTTTTTAAAAATGTTTACAGTGCGACATTTTGCCAAAAACGAAATAGTGAACGAAGGCGTTTTGTACCCCCTTGTCAGGCAGAGTTTGTGATTTTTATACTTTGATGTAAGCAGTTCTATTTGCCTGCGTACAATATGTGTGTGTGTGTGAAATGGTGTGTGTGCGTGCAATGGTGTTGTGTGCGTGCAATAGTGTGTGTGTGTGCGTGCAATGGTGTGTGTGTGTGTGTTGGACTCGGTGTGTCCCGTGAGAGTGCGTGTGTCTCTATCAGGTATCCCAAGGCCTGCTGATAAGACTCCCCCAGCCAGTTGAAGGGCTTCATGACAGTCACTGTCCAATGAATCACAGATGCTGCCTCAGGGCTGCTTGTTCTCACAGTGAGTCTGGCATTCTTAGTACTCAGACTGAGAATAATAAAATATTTCCGTCGCCGTGCCATTACCTTCCACAAAGCTCTCTGTGCACCCAAACCCCAGCAGGGCTCGGTACACCTAAGCATCATTCTAATGGAGCACAGTGCGCAAAACGCTCACTAGGTCTCCGTGCACAAATTATCTCTAGGAATACTGACCGTCCCACTGACCTCTGCACACCAAAGCATCTCTAGGGATCCGTGCACCCAAGTATCCACAGGGCTCTGCACGTCTAAAACACACAAGCATATTTATAGGGCTTCTCAATCTGCAAGGCCCTCTTCTGTGCACCAAGCAGCCACGGAGACTATGCACAAAACACACACGTTCATGTACATCTAAAAGGCTGTCCGCACCAACATTTCTATTGGGCTCTGTGCGCCAAAATAACTACTATGCACTCGTCCCCCTGAACAAAAAAACTACTATAGAGCTCTGTATGCCTCGGATCTATGGGGATCCACACACTTGAAACAATCATCCATAAATCTCTGTAAACACACATAAATATAAATCTATCTATAATGTACACCAACATATCTATAGGGCACTATACAATAAATATCTATAGGGGTCTTGTCTTATACACCTGGCCAGTCCAAGGGCTCTGAACCAAAATATCTCTAACAGAGAGTAGTGTAGACTTGCTTAACCCAGTGCTTACAATCCAGCACATTTCACCAGCACCAAAAACAAACTACCGATTCACAGAAGCGCCTAGTGGCCATTCAGTTGGCACTGTATGGTACACAAGTCAACTCACTCAGAACCAACCCATTTACCCACCACTTATTCCTCACCCCACCCACTGTCCTCTCACACATCATCTGTCTCACACACCAACCAACCATTCCATGATACATTCACTCATTGATCCATCAACCCACCTCCTCTCATTTACCTAGCCACTCATTCACAACCTGCCACCTCATCCACCATCTCACTAGCTCTCTCACACACCAACTCACTCATTCATTTTCTCGTATACACTTTTTCTGGACGGTTTTTCCTTAAAGGAGTGGAAGGGGCTTGTTCTAAATTAATCCAAAGAGAAAATGTGAAATATATATCCAAAGACACTGATGGACAGGAATGTCTGTTGAGCTCAATGTATGCCCACTCCATGGCACATTGCACCACTATAGACCCTACGTTTCCAAGCAGGGTCAGATTGGGACCGAAAAGGCCCAGGCACCAAAATAAAAGTGTCCGCCAATACTGTAGTAGAAAGCTAAAAAATGTGGGTCAGCCAAAACAAGCATTTGCAATGCAACAGGTCTCACATTTGTGGGAGTTTAAGCTATTGCCATTGTAAATGACAATGCCTTTTATTTATGTTTTAAAAAACATCACATAAATAAAAGGCATTGTCATTTACAATGCCAATAGCTTAAACTCTTGCAAATGCTAGACCTATTGCATTGCAAATGCTTGTTGTTAAATGGTGTAAATCCATTCAGTAGTTCCTGAGAAATTAAAGAAAGAAACTTTAAGATATCTGTGGCCGAGGAGGGTTTGCGAACCCTCCCGACCATGAGCCTCACTCTGATTGGCTGCCAACACTCCAAACCAGGAAGTGTTGGCAGCCATCTTGTGACTCAATAGAACCGAGTCACAAGAAAACAGTGAAAAAAAAGGTGAAAAATGAAGAAAAGGGGGCAGGGTAGAAACACCCTGACCCCCTAGGCCTGCTCAGGTGGGGGGGGGGGGGGGGGTCCCACAAGGACCCCCAGGGCCCAAAAAGGCATATTAAAAAAAATTTCAGCCGAATTCACATTGGGGTCGCGAATCCTGCCGAAATTTTTAAAAGAAGGAAGTGCGGACTCCCTCATTTAAATAAGGCCCCCGGGGGCATTGCCAAAAAAATATTAGCCGGGGCCCACGGGGGCCCCCACAGCCCCGGGGACCGCCACCTCCCCGGAGCTTATTACAATGTACGCGTAAAAAGGGGCGTGGCCTCGGACCACCTCTCTGCAATGCAGCTCTGTGGCACTTACTGGAGGTACCTGGTGGGCTAGTTGGCCCCCAGGGACCCTCAGGATTCAAGGGGACTTAATCCCCCAACTTAAAACATGCCACAGGCGTGTTTTAAGTTGAGGGATTAATTCCCCATCAATCCTGGGGGCCAACTAGCCCACCATGTACCTCCAGTAAGCACCCATGAGCTGCGTTGCAGAGAGGCGTAAAAAGGGGCGTGGTTTCAGACCACCTCGCTGCAAAGCAGCTCTGTGGCACTTACTGGAGGTACCTGGTGGGCTAATTGTCCCCCAGGGACTCTCAGGATTCAAGGGGACTTAATCCCCCAACATGTGCTAGGGGGTGCTATTGCACAGTGGTGCAGGGAGGGGGCAGGGCCTGATATAAGAAGTTAACAATCCTGCTGTGTGGGACTTACTGGTGGTAATAAAAGGGATAGTTGGCCCCCAAGATTGACATTGGGGCCTAACTACTCCTCCTGTTACCTCCAGTAAATCCCACACAGTGGGATTGCTAAGAGGTGTTTCGGAGGCCACGCTCACCTTTCTCCACCACTCTGGAAACGCTTGTGGTATGTTACAGTTAGAAATTAGTATTTAAAAAAACCTTAGAAATTCACTGAAAAAAACATAGGTTTCAGGTACGTTATAGTTAGAAATTAGCATTTAAAAAACCTTAGAAATTAACTGAAAAAAACATAGGTTTCAGGGGCATTATATTTAGTTGGACATTTCACTTGTACAAAACCAGAGAAATTCCGCCGTTATAGTTAGTTCAGCTAACTATAACTCGCGCCTCCGCAATACACTGCTGATGCCGTCACATATTACATCATTCATGACATGGTCAGTGACATCACGGATGACATCACTGATGACATCACTAATGACATCATCCACGTGACAATTTGATGCACCTCCTCACACTCTAATATAACCTTTGATACACCCACTGTAAAATACAGACTACCATTTTCGAAACCATCGACACACCAATACCAGTTACTACATACGCACTCATTGATTCATAGGTCTACACACACATTGTATTGTATTTGCATTTGTATAGCACTTACTACCCCTGACGAGGCGTTGAAGCACTTTTTCGGCGAGTAGCACACTACTCCGGGACCCATAGAGGATTAGTGTTGAATTAGTATAGTGAAACATGCAAGTACATTTTAAGTGGTGAATAGGTTAGACAGTTATTTGGATTCGGAAGGATAGCAGAAGGATGGAAGTGGAAAATGGGTTTGTATTTATATAGCGCTTGTTACCCCTGATGGGGTGTTGAAGCACGCTACTCTGGAAACCCATAAAGGATGAGTGGTGAATTAGTATGGTGAAATATGAAAGTAATTTGAGTGGTGGATATTAGTCAGTTATTTGGCGTGAGAAGGATAGAGGAGGGATAGAAGGGGAAGAAAGGTTTGCATTCATATAGCACCTGTTACCCATGATGGGTGTTAACGCGCTTTTCTGGCGAGTAGCACACTATCCGGAACTGTAGGAAAGTGGGTTTCTGTTGCAGTATCCCCCTACTTTTTGCCAGACTACTGATGCACTTTTTCATGGGGAGCCCTGGGTCCCTGCCAATCAGGTTCCCAGGGCCTGTGTTCTTTCCCCAAAACTAACCCAATTGGCATCTCTGGCCACAGGTCAGCCCCTGGTAAATGGTACCACAGGTACCCAGGGCACTGTGAACGGGGAAGACCTCTAAGGGCTGCAGCACTTATTGTGCCACCCTTAGAGGCCCTGTACCTTTACACACACACACTGCCTTTGCAGGCTGCGTGTCTTGGTGCAGAACAAAGTAAAGATCCGACATGGCACACATCCCTGTGTGCCATGCATACAACCCACTGCCTTGACATAGATCAGTCACCCCTCTAGCTGGGTGCCCTATGCCAGTGGTGAGGGTACAGGTGCATGAGCCCTGTACCCCTACAGTGTCTAAGTCCATTCTTAGACATTGTAAGTGCAGTGCTGCCATTAAGAGTATATGGTGCTGGGAGTTTGTCATTACGAACGAATAATGGCTACACTGAAAACTGAGAAGTTTGGTATCAAACTTCTCAACACGTGAAATCCACACTGATGCCAGTGTGGGATTTATTGAAAAATGCACACAGAGGGCATCTCAGAGATGCCTCCTGAAAACGAACCCACCACAAGTATCCAGGCTGAGTGGCTGCTTTCAGCTGCCACCACCAGACATGTTTCTGGACCCCTGGGTCGAGAGGCTGCTGCTCTCTGGGGACCTGAAACAAAGCACATCCTGGGGCGAGGTGCCAAGCCTCCTCCCGCCAGGATGGGCAGGTTCCACGAAGGGGAAGCTTCAAAGGCCTGCCGCCCTAGTGAGCCTCCCCACACCATTTGCTGCTTTCAGCAACTGGTCCCCGCTGGTTCTACCCCCCACTTTGGGCGGGAGAGCCAGCGGGAAAAACAAGTGAGGGAAAGAGGTGTGCCCACCTCTGCCAACTCCACCCCTCAGGTGGGGGAGGCGAGGTGAAGCACAACTCCCAGTCCCCCGCCATCTTGAGGATGGGGGACCCAACCAACCAGAGACAGGCTCCTGCCCCCCTCCCACTGGAGGGTGGCACGATGAAATAACTTTATTCATCTTCAGGAGACTTTCCCGGTTATGTACTATTATTTTTACGCTTGGAGAGCAAACTGTTTCTACTTATAGAAAGGGGTCGATTCCGATCCTGTATTTTTTTTTTCCATACGACTTGTATCCGTATTTTTTTCCGTACGAATCGTACAAGTCACGTCCGACCCGTGAAGTACGATTCGTACGGGAAAAATACATACGGATCGGCCCGATCCATACGAATCGTATCGGGAAAAGTTGTACGAGACGGACCCGAACACTTTTCCGTACGAATTGTAAAAATACAGTCCGAGCGTACAAGTACGATCCGGACCGGCTTTCCGATTTACGGTTCGTACGGAAAACGTCCCGTACACGGGGAATGACTTTACCCGCAACGAAGCGAAGTTTGTACGACTCGTATCCCGGGAAAAGTTGTTCCCGGGGTGCGAGTCGTACAGGGGTACGAGTCGTACAGGACCCCCCCATGCATATGTACGCACCTTACAACAACATCGCGTATGTACGGTGCGTACCCCCAGCGCGTATGTACGCACCGTACATTCACACTGGGGGTACGGTGCGTATATACGCGCTGGGGGTACGGTGCTTAAATACGCGCTGGGGGTACAGTGCGTACATACGTGCTGGTGGTACGCACTGTACATACACAACGCACGGGGTGTATGCCTGTACAACTCGTCCCCCTGGGGACTCAGCTTTTACAGCTGTTATTGGCTCCCGTAAAAAAAGAGCCGTATGGAGTGACGTAGGGACGAATCGTACTTGCTGGGCCATAAAACGCTGCTTAAATACGTACGGACGTCGCGTGCAGGCTGTACCGGATCAGAATCGTAGGTTATTTTGACCAGTACGGTCTGTTGTACGAAACATACGGAAATAGGTTTTCTGTACGAATCGTACTTCCTAGGTTGTACGGAAAGTTTACCGGGTACGAGTCGTACGGAGAAAACGCTCCGTACGACGATTCGTACGGTCTTTTTCCAGGATTGGAATACGTAAAAATGTAAATGTGATATTGTGCAGAACTATGAGTACTGTTACTGTTTGGAGTGTAAGTTTTGCTATATTTAAGTTATATTGGGAACAATGTTTTCAACCATTTGTTATACTACACATTCCAGTATATAATGCTAAAATAATTTTCTGTACAATAAAGTATTGTTATTGTAGATGCCATTTTGCTAGCAATCCTATCTAATGCATTCAGCGCCACCTAGTGGAGTTACAAAGGATTTGTTCTGCTTTAGCATAAAGGTAAGGAATACAACTTGCATTTATGTTGAATGCAAGGTTAGGTAATGCAGTTCTGTTGGGTTAGAGGGGAGTAAAGATGAAGAAACATGAGCTGGGAAGAACATAGGAAGGAACAGTCATTTGGGTCAAATCTATGCATAGAACTGAAGTTTTGTTGTCTTGGAGGATAATAACTGTTGCTCTCCCCCTCTTGTTTCCTGCCTTACTGATGCCAGCGGGCCCTACCTTTCATTTTACATTCTGGCACTACAGGCTGAGGCCGGCTTGTACATGTGGATAGGGTGCTCTGACCCTGCCTTGACCCCCCTCCCTCCCCCAGCTCCATTCACGTTGAAGGCACTTGCAGTGTGGGGCTGGGTTCAACATTTTGGCAGGGCTTATTTTGGTTTCCAGTTGTACAATGTCTTTCGGCCACAACATCCTGTAATACCGGGCAAATTACTTAATCTCCCCATGCCTATAAAAAATAAATGTGTTTTTGTGTAATGCAGCAGGTGCTCTTGTAAAGCGCTCCAATACCTTTTGGTCGAGTTAATGCTATATGAAAACTGCAACAACAAAAAAAGGTATGGAGTCAGCGCATCCCTAATCACCCACAACCGCGACACTGCTGAATGTCTGCCACAGTACATGCTGGAGTCAATGCATGCATACATCTGTGAGAGTTTTGTTTTCGATAGTTGTGGTCTCTTGGGATCTACTTTCTTCACGTATTCCCTATCACTCACCTACTTTCTGGTTGTATGTATGCAAGCACATTGTGGCAGCCGAGGAGCACAAGGAAATTAGCATTGTCTGTTATTGTCATTATCCAGCACTACACTACATACCATCTTTAGGATCACTTATAGCCTCTGGAAAGGAAGGTCCCATAAATTGCAGAGTTTACTTTTCTTTCTCTCTTTAAGTGAGTGATTCCTTAAATTTGAGTTATTTCTGGGATGTTGGCTTCCCGGGCCCCTCTGCCAAAGGAACGCATGCACCAGCCATACCAACTGCAGCCTGCTACCTGAGTCACTGGCGAACACTGGAACAATTCACCCAACAGAAGAGGCGCCTCGCCGGCAGTGGCGTCACTAGGGTTGGTGTCACCCGGTGCGGGTAACTCATGGTGTCACCCCCTCACGACTTACCGCATGGACCTCCTCCGCCCGAGTCCGCAAGTTGACAAAGTTGGCAAATAACGGGACCATACAGAATCCTTAGTAACGTTTGTAAATGTAGGTCCTAAATTTATAAAATGTGCCTGTTAACAACAGTGTGATAATGACTCATTAATCAGGTTGTACAGTGGGCTACCTGCTAGTCAACAGTTTATTGGAATTTATAATATCATAGGTATGGTACTTTTTACTGGTGTGGTGTTCCCACTATCCAGCAACATGATATATCAGTGGTCGAAGTGGGGGAAAAAAAGTAGTATGTTAAGAAATGATATAGATACCGTGATAGGTTAGATTAACCTATAGTATCTTCAAGTGAGTAAAAAGTGAAAAAAGGTCTACATGTTTCAACCATCCGTTGTTATTACCGGATTTTCGTCAGGACCAGTGAACGTGACCCGGGGGGGTGTACACTCGCTAAGGTGTACCCTGCCCTTGGTCACTTTTAGACCCTAACCATCTACTCACGGTTAGGACTCCCTTCCTTCAAATCTTCGAAAGGGAAAAATCTGTGAAAATAAACACAAACACAGAACAGACATATAATACATGTAAAAATCATTCATTGTAGGATCAATGCTCATTGTGGTTGCCAAATGAAGTAGTGAGCGTGAGACGATCATTCAACACTCAGTGGACCTCCTTGTTAATGGGGAAGTGGACTCACACAATCTTGCGCATCTAACTTTGGCGATCAGGAGCCACACACATAAAATACATACCCACTCCTCATAATCAATTCAGTGGGCGTCAGTATACTCTGTCAAGAGTAAAAGTGTACCAGTGCACCAATGTAACCATAAGGCATAACGGGAAATATCCCGAAGTCCCTGGTTGTAATGAACCCACATGCATCCAGATTTAGTGGTTGGTAATCACACAATCTCACTCAATGCGGTGAGCGTGCCGCTTAAACGAAATCAGAATCCAAATCGCTAGCGCAATAGGTGTCGCAAATTGTGTACCAGACCAAAGGTCAAGTTTAAGGAGGAGAACAGAAAAGGGACGCTTACTGAGAACGCGGTATTTGCATGCCTCATAGGAGTCGGGGTTGTACGATTTGTTACCTTCAAGATCTGGGTTAAAAAAAATGGAAACCACCAGTCCCCCGGAAGTAAAGCCAAGACCACGATTGGCGTGATGTCGTAACTGGGCCGCCAATGGCTCCATTGGTATTGTTAAAAGTAGGGGTGATAGTGGGCACCCCTGTCGAGTGCCTTGGGTCACTGGGAATGGGCAAGACCACATACTATTGAGCCGCACGTGAGCAATGGGCAAAGTATAGAGGAGACTTATCTGCCTAATAAATCTGGATAGGGCCATACAAGAGAGTTTAACTCCTTTGCAGCGCTGAGGAGGATGGTGACTGCCGAGCCCCCAGGGGTCTAGATGGTGCATGGTCGTGAAGATGGTATGCAAGTTGTGGGAAGTAGAGTGACCTGGAATAAACCTGGATTGGTAAGGCCTGATTATTGTGGAGAGTAACGGGAGAAGATGGTTGGCCAAAATCTTAGTGAAAATGTTTACATTGATCATGGACAATGGCCTGTAGGAGTCACAACATTTTACCGGTTTTATCTGGTTTGAAAAGAGTCACTTTGACAGCTTCCCTGATGGATGGGGCAGTATGCCCTTCTCTAGTGACTCTTCAAACCATGCCAACAAGTGGTGTGTGCTGCATGGCAAAACTCTTTGTAAAAAGAGGTCGTCAGGCCATCCACGCCTGGTGCCATTTTTCCTGGCAGCCCATGGATAACCTGCCTGAGCTCTTCCACAGTGATAGGTGACTCAAGGTACTCCTGATGTGCCTAGTCGAGCCAGAGGAGCTGTATCACGTCAAAATATGCTGTTAGATCGCTTGCTGGGAGAACAGGCGTGGCATAAAAGGTAACCGTGTTTAAGAGGGCAGCAGGAGTGAACTGAAGGACTTGCTGATCATCCTGCAGTACAACACATATGCGGAAGCCTGCGGTTTGTGCAGTAAGCCTGCGAGCGTCCTGCCTGGGCGAACGCCTTTTCTGTAACGACGAGCGCATGTCTCCTTGTCTAGGTAGTGGGTTTCACGGGTGGCTTCCTCTGAGAATTTATCTAATTTGCCCTGAATCTCCGCCAGCATGGCCACATTGTGGGAGCAAAAATATTCCTGTTCTGAGGCCCGGATTTATCGTTCTCAAAATTTGCCACAGAGAAACTGGGGGAGTTTGTAAATTTACATTTAGAAAAAAAAAGCCATCCGGGGTATGGAAACTATAGAACAAGCTAGGAGTAGTGGGGCGCAAACATTGAGAATAGGTTGGGATTTGAGGAGGGAAGTATCCTATGAGGGAGAAAGCAAGAAAACATGTACTATGGTAAAACGTAGTTCCCTTAATATAAGCAGTGGAAGGATACCAGTTGTCCACTCAAAAGAAGAGTAAAGAGCTATTCTCCAGGGGAGAAACCAATGGAAGGTTAAGGAAAGCAATCCAATAAGAAGCAAGCAAATTATATTGACAAGAGAGCCAACCAATGCTAAGAAGTGGTCTAACCCAAAGTCCACGGTAAGTGTTGGTATGTTACAAAAGAGGTGTGGGGCAGTGGCCAGGGCAGCTGACTCCGGAGCACAGGGCTCCTGGTTCGATCGGCAGCTCAGCCCAGCACCATGTGACTCTGGGCAATAGCTCACTTAATCTCCCAAACTGCCCCCAGTGCCTTGAGACCCTTAAGGGTGATTTGTTTGCGCTTTACAAATACCTGCTTATTATACAAAATAGGTCTTTAACAGAAGATAGCCAAAACCTGTCTGTAGACGAGGCCTAAAAAAGGGTTAAGGGCCTTACTAGGTTGAGGCAATAGCAACAAACTGGAACCATGCCATGTGTGACCCCTTCGGCTGGGCCTGGCTTTTTAGACATCGACACGTAGCATGCTCTGTCCCTGTCCCCATACCCCCCACCCCGTACCATCCCTAGGTCTTGAAAGCTAAACTACGAGTACCAGGAAGCAACGTCCTGCTGTCTAAAAAGCCAGGACTGGTTGAGAGGGTCACAGGCCCACTTGGCAGGTAAGCAGGGGAAGGTGCTGGAAGGACAGCGTTGAGTAAACTATACTGGAGTTTAAATGCCGCCTTACTAGCACCAGAGAAACCATTAGACTCCGTAAGCATCAAATACAGTAAAATAAAAACAACCACTAGAAATGTAAAGAGTAGAGTGCAACAATTGTATAAATGTTTTCAAAGAGTAGCGAAGAAGCTTAACCACAAGAATAGGAATAGGGGAGCCTGGTTCCATCTCAGTTCGAACTCTGGCAGGGCACTTTGAAGGTTGCTAAAGTTCTATAGGCTAAACTGTCAGTCAGCGTGAGCTGCTGCTTTCTTGTCATGTAGTGCAATGAAGGAAATGGCCCCCACTGGCTACAGATTGATAAATAACATAGAGGAATTTTCAGGGTTCAGCGTGGCCCTCGAGTCCCCTGACCCCGGTGCCACTGCACCTGCTGCACAAATGGAAGCTACGCCCCTGCCGAACAAGGAACCTGCGAGCTAGGGACAATGGCGTAACGAAACTCGAGGTGGCCTCCCTGCAAGGCCCATGGAGGGGCCCCCTCCAAGCTGATTCAGGAGCTCTGCAGACCGAGTGCTGTGCGGAGGGGGCCCCCTGGACCTTGCCCCCCCTCCCCCACCCACCGCGGGGGCTGCGGGGGCCTGTGTTACGCACCTGGCTAGGGATGATGTTGTAGCAGAAGCCTCGGTTGAACTCTGACCTGAGTTTTAGGACACTACTCTGCTGGTTTCTTCAATTACTGCAGCACCGACACCCCCACAACGCAAACAATACTACTGCAGTGCTGAGAAATGAATACACCAGCAGCTTGGGAATTTCCTTTGAAATTCTCTCCTCTTGCCGGCCTGTTTTTCTTACGCCGCCCCTGCCTGCAAATAAAGGAATGTTTTCAACCCTAGTAAAGAGCTGACGCAGACGTGAAGACAACTGCGCGCTGCCGCGCACCATTTAATTTAAAAAGAGACGAGGTGCAACGACGTCGAGCGTAACGTAAGTTACGTAACCTATCACATCCAAGCAAGACTGATGTGTTGTGCTTGCTGGCTGTCGAGGGGGCCCCTGGAGCGTGGGGGCTGCGGGGGCCTGTGTTACGCCCCTGGCTCTGCAGTCTGCAGTCTGCACCACAGTGACCGGCCCTTTGGTGTCACCCCGCGTGAGGGTGTCACCCGGTGCGGTCCGCACCCCCGCACCCCCCTAGTGACGCCACTGCTCGCCGGGGCTGTGTACTGCTGCCATTTACTTGCTAAGCAGTGTCTGCCAGGCGAGATGTGGTGCTGTGCAAAACAAACAAATCAAATACAATAATGACATAAAAAGACACATCATCGCGGGGCAGCCAGGGGAGCACAGCAAATCTCAGCAGTAATGTTCCGTAGGCACTCTGCAGGCACAAGGAGCACAATGTCTGTCTCCTTTCGGGAAGCCGTCACCAGCTCTGATGCTTTCGGTTTACAATAAAAATTGAGGAATTTGATGTGCATGAGTTTGATGTGTGTCTGGTTTAACACAGCTTTAGTGTAGCCGTGTCTTTACCAGTAGCATTGGGGAGAGGATGTGGTGTTAAGCAAGAGCTTCTGATTTTGGAACAAAATGAAAAAGAATGAATAAAGACATTTATTGCGCGATTACTTAAAATCATTGCAATTTCCCAAAAGTGTACAAACACATAAAATCATTACAATTTCGCAAATTTATTCAAACACGTTGCGCTAGGTTAAAATAGAATTTACCCCGTATTTGTAGGTTTGGCCTGCACAGTGCTTGTCTGTGCTTGTGAAATCTACTGTTAGGTTTTGCCTGCACAGAGCATGCTCAGGCAATCATTGAGGCGTGTATAGGGTGCCTTGTCACCCGGGGGCCTCCAGGTGCTGAGGGGTTTGAGTGATTCTCAGTCAGAGGGAGAGGCAGGTCTTCAGCTGCTTCCTGAATTCCCTCAGGGAGGGGGACGTGTGTAGTTGGAGGGGAAGTCATTCCAGGACTTGGCGTTGAGAAAGGAGAAGGAGCGGCCCCCACTTTGGCTCCGACTGATACGTGGGACCTGGGCTAAGGCGAGGGTGGAGGAGCGGAGCTCTCTGGTCAGACGTTGGAAAGTCAGGCAGTTGTTGATGTAGGTGGGTCCGGTTTCATGGAAGGCTTTGTAGGCGTGAGTGAGGAGCTTGAAGAGGCATCTTTTCTGAACGTGGAGCGAGTGGAGGAAACTTAGGTGAGGGGTGATGCTGGATCTTCTGGGAAGGTCGAGGATGAGTCTTGCTGACGAATTCTGGATGGTTTGGAGGCAGCTGGGGAGTTGTTTGGTGGTCCCGGCATAGAGAGCGTTGCTGTAGTCGAGTCGGCTGGAGATTAGGGCCGGGGTTACTTTCTTTCTGGTTGAGATGGGGATCCAGCGGAAGACCTTGTGGGGGGTGTGAAAGCAGGCAGCAGAGATGCAATTGATCTGTTGTTTCATGGTGAGGAGAGCATCCAGATTGATTCCGAGGTTGGAGGCGTGGTGAGACAGAGTGGGTGCTGAGTTGAGTGTGGAGGACCACCATGTGTCATCCCAGGGGGAGGGCTTGTTTCCTTAGATGATGAACTCTGTCTTGTTTGAGTTGAGTTTAAGGCAGTTGGTTTTTATCCAGGTGGTGATGCTGGTCATGGTGGTTTGGAAGTTGAGTATTGTGGTGTCTGTGTCTCCCGAGAACGATAGGATGACTTGGGTGTCGTCGGCATAGGAGACTATGTTGAGTTTGTGGGTGCGGGTGATGTTGAGTAGAGGAGTCATGTAGGTGTTGAAGAGGGTGGGGCTGAGGGAGGAGCCCTGGGGATGCCACAGATGGTGTTTTTGGGTGAGGAGGCAAAGGGTGGAAGGTGGATACTCTTGAGTTCGTCCGAAGAGGAATGAGGCGGTCCAGTTGCGAGCCTTGTCTTGGATGCCGATGTGGTGAAGTCTGGTGATGAGGGTAAATAATCACAAAGCAAGAGTAGTTCTGGCTAAAGACAGCTGCACAGGTGCTAGTTCTACAAGGTAATAGTGGTCTGCACTCCCCCTCTAATGGTCAAACTACTCCAAAAACATAAATACATTAAAATGGAAAACACACGCAAAAGGGAGTGCCTCAAGAGCCCAACAATTGTATTGTAGAATTTGTTCTCTTTGTCTCTTCTCCCCTCCTTTCATGAGGTACACATAGTTTAATAGTGTCAATATCAATGTACTCTTCTCCAATATCAATATAACATGGAAGCTGTGGTATGAAGTCTCAAAACAATTATCTTTATTATTTTTCAATGCATCAAAGAAACAGCCCAGCCAGGGCATTTTTTCCTCCGAGAGGACGTCATCAGGGTTAATGTATTTCTTTACAGCATTGTCACATCAAAGTCTATGTATAAATTGGATCAGTTCTCCCCGAAATTCTTGGAACACTTATACAGCTCCTATATTGTTGTAGAGAAATACCAGATGACCATATATAAATATCTCAGCTTAATATCCACACCCTATTGGGTTCTGTAAACTCAGACCGGATAATACAACACACCACCACAGCTTAATCTCCACACTCCAATGGGATCTGTAAGCTCAGACCGGATAATACGACACACCACACCTGTGGTGGCATCTTATTATCCAGTCTGAGCTTACAGAACCCAATAGGGTGTGAATATTAAGCTGTGATATTTATATATGGTCCCCTAGTATTGCCCTACAACAATATAGGAGCAGTACGAGTGTTCCAATTTCATTGAGAACTGATCCATTTTACACTGGGTGGGGTCGGGCAGGTTGTTCACCTCAAGAAAGTTAGTGAGCTGGCGGTTGATGGCCTTCTTCAAGACTTTGGCGGGGAAGGGGAGGAGTGAGATGGGTCGGTAATTCTTGAATTTGTTGGGGTTGGCTGAGGGTTTCTTGAGGAGGGGTTTGGCCTCAGTGTGCTTCAAGATGTTGGGTACGTTGGCTGTGGTGATGGAGGTGTTAAGGAGTCCAGCGAGGGTGTGTCCAATGACTTTGCTTCCTAGGTTGTTAATGTGGTGTGGGCAGGGGTCCGAGGGGAATCCAGAGTGGATGGATTTCACGGTGGAGATGTTGTCTTCTGATAAGAGTTGCTTCCATTTGGTGATTAGCTGGAGGGTGTCATTGCTAAAGCCACAGGGATGAGAGAGTTTGGTGGCCTGTGGGTTGAAGTTGTTTTAGATATTGGCAATCTTGCGGTGAAAGAAGTCTGCTAGTGTGTTACAAAGGGCTTGTGAGGGATGGATGCTGTTCTCAGTGGTGGAGGGACAGGCGAACTCTCGAACAATGTTGAAGAGTTCTTTGGTGCGGTTGGTGCTAGCTTCTAGGCTGGTGGTGAAGGCCTCTTTTTGGTTTCCTTAAGCCGGTGATGGTAACTGTTGAGGGTGGTCTTGAAGGCGTTGTGATTTGAGGGGCTCTTGTTGGAGCACCAGAGTCTTTCCAGCTTCTTGCAGTAGCGTTTGAGGGTCATTAGTTTGGGGGTGAACCATATGGCTTGCTTGGTGGTTCTACCACTGGGAGTGTTCTTCCGTGGGGCGATGATGTCAGCGGTAGAGGTGATCCAGGTGGAGAAGTTCAGGATGTTGAGTTCAAGAGTGTCCATGGGGGGTGGTCTGGTTTCGTTCAGTGTGGCGGTCCAGATGGGTTTGGTGACTTTGCTCCAATTGCATCGTGGAGGAACAGAGTGTCTCATGGTGACGTCTTGTGAGTGAGAGAAGTGAACTATGCTGTGGTCTGTCCAGGTCAGCTCACTGGTGTGGGAGAATTTGGCGCAGTCATTGGTGGAGGAAATGGGGTCCAGGGTGTGTCCTGTGCTGTGCTTTGGGGTGGTGACCTGTTGAGCAAGAACGGTGATGCTCAAGTTGTCGAGAAGAGCGGTTGTGTTGGAGTTAGAGGGGTCTTCAAGGTGGAAGTTGAGGCCTTACAAGAATATGTAGTGGTCGGAGTCTATTGCCTGTGGGGCGATGAAGTCCAGGATAGTCTTGCAGAAGCTAGCGCGTGGGCCTGAAATTCTGAAAGCGACGGTTCCTCTGGTGGTGGTTTTGGCACTGGGTTTGATCTGGAAGTTGAGATGTTTCATGATCGGTGTGGTGTCGTCATCCAGGGCGATGCAGTCAAGGGATGGTGGCGACGCCTGCTCTGGGTCTGTTGGGGTGGTCGCGTCGAATCCTCTTGTATCTGGGGGGCGTAGCGGTGGTGATGTCAGGTGCAGATGCAGGAGTGAGCCCAGTTTTGGTGATGAACATCACGTCAGGAGCGAAGATGGTTACAGTGTCCCAGATTTTCGTGGCGTGCTTACAGAGGGATCTGATGTTGAGTAGGGCCAAATGTAGCTGGGGTTTTTGGAGGGGTGTGCGATGAAGGTTTATGGTTGCCGGCGTTCTGACATTGGAAGAGAAGCAGCATAGGTGGTAAGTGAAGAGTCCTTAGGTGGAGTGTGGAGAGGTGGTAAATCAGTTTTTTTCTCGCAGCTGTGGGACCAGGGCCCTGCTGCTGGGCACGGTCCGGGTGGGTATGGGTGCAGATGAGGTTGCCTGTGGTGCGCCAGCAGCGCGCCCGCTGTGCACGTCTACTGCATGGCCCATTAAGTAGTCCGGGAGAATTGGGAGAGTGGCGCGAGTAACCGACGCAGACCGGTTGGTGGGGTGAGGGGGGGGGGGGGGGGGGGGTGACGCAAGACTGGGCTAGGCTGGCCAAGTAAAAAAACAAAATAAAAAAAATAAAAAGAAATAAGAGGGACAGCCGGGCTCAAACCAGTGCTGGTCTGCGAGGGAGGCAGGAGCAGTGCCCATCCGCTACGGGGCTCAGGTTGAGTTGTTACCTAACCAGAGGTCTAGTGCACTGTGCTTGTGAAATCTATTGTTAGGTTTTGCTTGCACAGCGCTTGCGCTGTGCTTGTGAAATCTATTGTATTAAATATAAATCCTAAAAGGGGCTTGTATCCCATCCTCACTTTTCATTGGTTACCATGCTTGCCACTTACTTTTCCTCTGTTTCTATTGGCTGTAGCCTGTTGTTCCTCGCATGCTTCCATTATCAATTACTTTTATAACATGGAATTTTACTGATTACTTATTTATTCATTTATTTATTTATTTATTTAATTATTTAGAATTATGTATTATAAAAATGTATTCTGCTGCACACTTACATACCTTTCACCTAGAACTCAGACACTGCTCACCCTGCACACTCACTCACCATTAACTTTACACAATCACCCTGACCTTGCGCTGGCAGTCAGATACTGCTCATTCACCACTCACACATTGCTGACTCTGCACTCACACACCATTGACATACCTCTCACCCAAAACTCACATTCCTGTCACCCTCCACCCAACCCCTCTCACCCTGAACTGAAACCGCTCATCCTGCACTTAAACTATTGACATACCGCTCACTCTATACTCACACATCTCTTACCTTATACGGGGTAACATCTCTCACCCTGTGCACTCACACATTTATCATTCTGCACTGAACACACATCACTCACCATGCATTCACACTTTCACCCTGCACTCAGATACTTATCAACCTTCATTCGTGCACCACTCACCCTGCACAGAGAGCCCTCACACCATTCTCCCTGAACTCATACACTGCTTCCACACCTCTTATTATTAATATCATAGACGAAACCTGATGCATTTTCCAATGCTTGTTTATATTGCTCACATTACCATGACACAGCTGCCTGTCAAGCCAGACCAAAACAAATCCATTAACTGTGCAATTTTTCAGGAGACAGCAGATACCTCTAATGGCCACAGGATGGCACTATAATCATGTCCTATACTAGGACGGCTACAGCGTTTTGTAATACCAAATGGACAATTGATTGTAGAAAGAATTTACATGACACTTACAAAGTTGATGCAAAAAGACATTGATTGTATGTTTGACTATTGATATCTTAAGGAATATTGACCAATATGAAATGAACCAATAATCACACAGTCAGTTGTATATGTATATATCATAAAAAGTATTCAGAAAAATTAACTATATAGAGGTGAAATAGCAATTCACCACGCACGTGCTGTGAAAATACTGTCTAGTAGTTGCTCTCTATAGAGCTATGTTCCCTTCTTCCTAATTCCAAACTCCCCACTTATCCAGGTTTATAAGGCCGTGTTCAAAGCGTGTGTTCTCCATGTTCCTTTCTTCATGCAAATAAAGGGAGCGCAAAGAAACCTGTCAATGGAAACAATCACACTAATAAACATTCATTTCCAAAAATAAACATCAAAATTCATGTTATTACCTTATTACAGAATAAAAACTTGGGAAATCTCTGCTTACTGCCTCGCAGATTCCTCACACATGGGGCCATATTCACAATGCTAGACCGCGACGATTTTTATGTCAATCATGGGTTTAACCCCTTGTGCTCTGGTTTGACTCCACTTATTGTGAGTTGTGGTCCACCTTCGCGCTCAACAATGATAGTAAATAATATATGTAAATAAATAATTAGTTCGCCTGTTTCTTGCAAAAAACAAATTACAAATGAGTAACAAGGGAAGTATTCGCAACTTTATTCTGTGTTTCTTGAAGAACATAAACCAGCTGCTGCTGCAAAAAAAACCAAGAAAAACTATACAGACAAAGGGCATAGAGTTTCAAGTGCTTAGTGACAGGTAACTACAACAATTATGAACGGTGTGCAGTGTAGCGCATTCATAGTCTCTTTAGGAACGCGACACACCCTCTTTCCGCAGTACAGTAACCCAGGACGCCGAGAACTCTCCTCCATGGAGCTGGCTGGCCACTGACAAATTCCTGCTAGCGCCCCCAAATTCATATTTTTAGGCAGAATCCATTTCCGTTAGGCCAACCATTTCCATCTGTTCAAGCCATGTCGAACCCTTTCGGATTTTTTGGCCATTCTGATGCCGGGATCTTTCCAAATGACGGCAGACGCCAAGCCCTAAAGGAGCAGCGGCGCCCCCCCGCCGGGACCCAATCGGCCTTCGCCGGACCCTACCAAACCAATGTAGAGGTGAGCAGAGGGCAATATCTTTGACTGCTAGAGGGCGCTGCCGCGCTTCCTTCTAAGACCCCCCCCCCCTCCCAGCCTTCCAGTCTTGTGAACTCATCGCCTATCGCCTGATATGCTGCTAAAATGGCTCCAAATAACATTTGCTGATGGAGATTTAGATATAGATAGATATGGAGGAATAACACACTTATTTTAAAGATTATCCAAAGTCTTTGGGGAGGAACAATGATAAATCGGCAGCGGAAACACCAGAAAATCTGGGAAAGCTTAAAAAAAGTGCACTAAATGCACACAAACGACTTAAAAGACACATCAAACTGCACTCCGCGTAGCTACTTGTTACCTATTTTTATCGATCCTAAATGATTGCTAAGCAACTTAATTGAATTATATCGAGTCTCTGTGCCTGCACCTGCATCTCTATCCAGCCTCCTCTGTGCACCTGGAAGCCACCACTCTATTCCTGATGTTAAGTCTCTTCGCCCGCACTCACCACGCCTTACACACCCTTTGTATTTTGCTCATGGTATAGTCTTGCCCATGACACGCGTCTTGTGCTCCCCTTGTCCTGATGCCAGGGTCTGAGCCCCATCGCCACGCATCCCCTGTTGCATATTCCTGCCTAAGAGAACCCTAACTTACTGCATTCTGTCATCTGGCTATTTGTGTGTGTGTGTGTATGTATGTATATATATATATATATATATATATATATATATATATATATATTACCTAGTGGCAGTCGCCAATAGGTAGTTATAGTTAGGACCAAGTTTCCATAGGAAGAGCATTTTTTGTTTTGCTTATAACTTTGGCGTAGTTTGATGAATCTTCATGAAATTTTCCAAACGAATTCTTTGTTCATATCAGCTCCTATTTGGGAAGTTTGGGGGTGATTCGTCAAGGGGGGGCCGAGGAAAAAGGGGGGTCCCAAAACGTGTTTTCTCCATGTTAATTTGCATAGGAAACTTTAGACAAGGCTACAGGTCGAACGGGTGAACGGTATTACCCCAAATTTGGCAGGGAGAAGGGTCTTGGTCTAGAAAGCACGCTTTTGTTTATGTGGTGTAAATCCATTCAGTAGTTTTTGAGAAATATCAAAATGTACAGATATCGATATATGGGAATTCTGCCATCTGATTGGCTGAGGCGTTACGAGCACAAGCTTGCTGCTTATTGGTTGTGAGCGCTGCGAGCGGTTGCAACTAGGAAGTGTTGGCCGTCTTTTTGTGATTTCATCGAAGCGAGTAAGGGAAAAAAGGGTGAAAAAAGTGGGAAAGAGGAGGGTAGGAGCACTGTAACCTCTGTGTGGTGTTTAGGGTGTGCTATAGACGGGGTGTGAAGTGAAGTATTCACCCCTAGTGGTGTGAAAGTGCTGGGCTACGGAAATTAAGTGAGGTATTGCCTAGAGTCTGATACTGCTAAGGTGAGCTGGTGCGGGACTCGGGGATTAAAGCGTGAGCCCAAATTGTGTGTCTTATGCTGTGAAGTCATGTGCCGTGGCCGCTGCACTACACCTGTGGAAGTAGTGTCAGCATATGTTTATACCTACTAGGACAAACTACTGACCCGTACTGGTCTGAAAGTCCTGGGGTACGGAAAATATGTGAGGTATTGTGTACAGTCTCATGGTGCTAGGCTGAGCTGCTGCCGGATTCGGGGATCAAAGCGTAAGTGCAAACAGTGTGTCATATGCTGTGAAGTCATGTGCTCTGGCCGCTATGCCACATCTGTCCAAGTAGTGTCAGTATGTAGTTATACCTACTCGGAGGAACTTTTGTTTCGAACATTGTAACTTGTGTATGGTGCTTAGGGGGTGTTATACAGAGAGTGCGAAGATAAATTCACGCATATATAATCAATTCGTTATTTGTAAAGTGCAAACTACTCACTCCTACGGGTCTGATGGCGCTGGGGGCATAAGCTGAGCTGCTGACGGACTCAGGGTAAAGCTGGTGAACTACTGACCCCTACTGGTCTGAAAGTGCTGGGTACGGAAATTAAGTGAGGTATTGCCTAGAGTGTCATGCTGCTAAATTGAGCTGCTGCTCGACTCGGGTATGAAACTGTGAGCCTGTGCTTGCTATGCTGTGAATTCATGTGCTCTGGGCGCTGTGCCACACTTGTCCAACTTGTATATGGTGCTTAGGTGGTGTTGTACAGGGAGTGCGAAGGTAAATCAATACGGTATTTGTAAAGCGCAAACTACTCACCCCTATGGAATGGACAGACCACTTTTTGGTGTCCATCCTCTGCCCGGTCTCGGCCACTCCCTCCATCTCCTCGGCTAGAAGGGTTCAGAAGAGGGCTTGGAAAAAGCTTCGGCTAGAGGACTTTCATCGTCTTCTATTAGAGGAGCCGCTGGGCCCTTTGACGGATGTGGAAAGGGGGTATGACCTCTTCTGTTCATGGATAACTAGGGCCTTGGACTCTCTGATACCCATCGTCTCAACTAAAATCAATTCCAGAGAGTCGAGTCCCTGGTACGATGGCACTCTCCGGGCCCTAAAGGGTGCCTGTAGACGAGCAGAGAGGGCTTGGAGGAAAACCTATGGGGCTGATCTAAAAGCTGCATACGCCAAGTCCGTTAAGCTCTACCATCGAGCTATCTGCCGAGCCCGTGCGGCTTTTTATGCCATCGAATTCCGGAACAGTCCGAATCCGTCAAAAGCTATTTTTAAGGCCGTAAAAGATCTTACAGTGAAGCGGACTACCTCTACGACCGTGAGCTCCCTTTCCCATTGTGAATCCCTTGCATCTTACTTCTTGGGGAAGGTCCAAGCTATATATAGGACATTCCCTAGCATAGGGTTCACTGAGGAAAGTATAAATGGGGTCCATCATCAGACTACACTGCTTGTTTTCCCCCCCCCTTACCTTGGATGGTTTTGGCAAACTTGCGTTGCAAGTCAAATCTGGGTCCCCATCCGATCCAGTAAGGCCTGCTCTCTTCCGAGATCAAGCTTTTATGGGGCGTACAGCCGTATGCTCCCTTGTCAACCTCTCCTTGGAAACGGGAACTGTTCCATCTAAGTGGAAACAAGCTGTGGTGTCCCCGATCATTAAAAAGCCCACCCTGGACCCTTCCAAGCCTGAGAGCTATCGCCCCATCTCGTTGTTACCCTGGCCAGCCAAGATCACGGAGGCCCACGTCAACCTGGCCCTGTCTGAACATCTGACTCGGACCAATGCCCTCGACCCCACACAAAACGGATTCCGTGCTGGGCACAGTACGGAAACTGCGTTACTTGTGATGGTGGAACATCTCCGGGCAAGGTTGGATGCTGGTCAAACGGCGGCGCTTATTTTGTTAGATCTTAGCGCCGCCTTTGATACGGTAGACCACAGCATCCTCCTGCGTCGGCTCGAGGAGACTGGCATTGGCGGTCAGGTGTTGCAATGGTTCCGCTCCTTTTTAGATGACCGCTCCTTCTGTGTTGCCATCCCTCCCTTCAAGTCCAACTACCAACCACTGGCCATGGGGGTTCCGCAAGGGTCCTCGCTGAGTCCCACGTTGTTTAATCTTTACGTGAGACCGCTGGCGGATGTCGCTAGGCAGTGGGGCCTTACTTTGGTCTCATATGCTGACGACACTCAGCTGGCGGTTACTCTCAGTGGGGATGCGGAGATTGAGGCCCCCAGGTTTCAGTCCGGACTGAAGGCGGTGGCTAGTTGGCTGACAGGCAACTGCCTTCAGCTAAACGCCACTAAAACAGAGGTGATGGTCGTCGGGAAGGGAGTGGAGCTGTGGGGTGACCACTGGTGGCCCTCAGAGTTGGGACCTACTCCGATCCCGGTATCGGAAGTGAAAAATCTGGGGGTATGGCTGGATGCGGGCCTCTCCTTTGTAGGCCATACTAAAAGAACCGCGGCCTGTTGTTTTGGTCTCCTGAGGGGCTTGAGACCTGTTCTCAAGTTCTTTGACGCCCCGACCAGGCAGCTGGTGATCCAGGCTACCATCATCTCCCGCCTGGATTACGCCAGCTCTCTCCTGGCCGGGGCTAACCAGGCTGAACTAACCCGCTTACAACGGGTTCAGAATGCTGCGGCGAGGGCGATCGTTGGCTTGCCCAGATTCTGCTCAGTTACAGGTGTCCTTCGCTCCCTACACTGGCTTCCGGTTAGGAAGCGCATCCTCTTCAAGGTATTGTGCCTTGCTTTTAAAATCTTGCGTGGTACAGGCCCGGAAATCCTGTCGAGTTGTCTGTCTTTCTATGTCCCTGCCCGTAGCCTTCGCTCTCAGGGTCTGGCCCTCGCGGTGGTTCCCAGATTTAGGCTTAGCCGCATGGGAGGCCGCTCGTTTAGGGTAATGGCTGCGTCAGCATGGAACTCCTTGCCTGTTGAAATCCGCGTGCTGGAGGACCTTCTGACCTTTCGGAGGGCTATAAAAACCTTCTTGTTTTAGCTGTCTTTTAGTATCTGTTTTTAGCCTGTGGTTGTGTTACGTGCTACCTTGTCTCTGCGCCAGGACGCTCCTTGGCTGGAGTATCTGTGCGCACAATAAATAGTCGTAACATAACATAACATAACATAACTATGGGGGAGTAGAGGTGGTGATCAAAGCGAGAGCTCTGTGCTGCAAAGTCAGATGGTCTGGCCTCTGCGTCACAGCTGTGTGGAGAATACATTTTGACGAGGGTCCGGGAGTTGCCGTTACCTGGCCCTAAAATAGCGGCCCTAAGTTGTCAGTTATAGGGTGGCTCTAAAAAGAGCCCTTGTGTTGATTAGTTGGAGCTACATATAAGTGCGGATGCACAGCTTCAAGTTATTCAGGAAAACTCGATTTCCTTGATATGTGAAGTGTACTCCATCACTTCTGTAGATATCAGCCATATCAAAACGTATGTTGTTGTTGTAAATGGACCTCATTTTGTGGTCTCTGAGGTATGCAGACACAGCTTTGTTGAGTTACCTCCTAGATTTTTCTATCTGAGGACAAAATAGTTTTGACCATTTCTACTTCTGTCTTTGGCATATATTGGAATATACAAAGACAATTTGAGGCAAAAGTAACATCAATTGTCCAAATGTGTCCTTCATAAGCATTTCCAAACCTACCCCAGTCAATGTGCCTAGGTCGTTTCCACCACAGTGCACAATCATGAGGTCAGGGTGTTGGAGATGCAAACATGTTTTAACCAAAGGCTACAATTGGTGCTACTTCAATCCTCTCTGTGCAAACCATTTAATGTTCACATTTTGTAAACTTAGGTCTAAGTCAATACGTCTCTGTTCTGCATACCTCTTGCACCAGAAAATATAGCTATGTCCTTCGATCCACACTCGCATCTGGAAGGTATGGCTGAAGGTATGGAAAGATGTCTGTAGCTCATGCAGTTCCTTGGTAGAATAAGAGATATGTTTAAAGATGGGGAACTACTTTTTATTGCCATACAAAACGATACGTGATTGGAAGACAAAAAGCATTCTTTTTTAAAAGTAGGGTGCACATTCGTTTTGTGGAAAAGCATCTTTGTGATTGGTTAAGAAAAAGCAGTTTCAACGTGGAGTACATATCATAGGATAAGAGTTGTCAACTCAACCACACCTGCTACTTGCATTTGGAAGACACTGTTCGAACTTAAAACAATCGTGAACTTTTAACCTGCACGTGCCGTTAAATGTTCGAGAAAATGTTGCAAAAGAATATGGTTAAGTTTAAAAAGATTGATGAACTTTTAACCTGCACGTGTTGTAGAATGTTCTAGAAAGTGTGTTGATAGAATACGTTGCATTTCTGACTTCGATGTGTACTTGAATATTAAAAAAACTATTTATATGGAAAAGAAGAAAGACAGTAATAGAGAGAATTCTTCTGACTTCTATGCATTGTTGAATATTGAAAAAAACCTGTTTATATAGAAAATTAAAAAGAAACCAAGAGAGAGAAGTTTTGAAACCTAAAAGAATCAAGGAACTATTCTAATTTGTTCTTTACATGTAGTTATGTGTGGAGCAACACAATTATAGATAGAACAGCACCAGGAAGAGGAAGAAGCAGGGAGTGGGGGGAGGGGGGAGATGGGCAGAATGGCAGACATGCACAATTAAATATAGCACAAGTATAGACAAACAATGGCCAAAATGAAACACACCAACAAGGAGCACAAGTCACACAACTCGCCAACATCACACCAGTGAACGAGCATGGAAGTGAAAACCACGCTGCATTCATGGAGGATGTGTACAAAGATGGGTCGTTGGTGTTGTGGGATGTCTGCGACCGTGGTCATCATGGATGAGATGCCCAGCACGTGGCACATGGGCGAGTTCACTGTCTGTTATGTTGCAAACAGCTGCTCCTCCCTCCCACGTGCTCCCATACTTTTGTACGGTGCACTGTTGTATCTCGTGCACTCGCATTGTAATGCCTATTTGCGCATGTGCTGCTGCATTCCAACTACACCATCACAGTGCCGTTTGGAGGTGGTGCATGCCACTTTACAACATCGACTGCTGCGGCCCTTGTGGCAGGCCACACCAGAATACAGAGCAACACTTACCGCACTTCCTGTATACGGAGATGTCCGAGACACCCTGTTCCCGTTGTCGGATAGGCACACCCCTGCGCTGACCTGTGTACTCCGGACCAGCACACGCCGGTTGTGCATGCAGGAGGATGCATGCGTAGCTACATGTCCAGGCTCACTGCCAACGCTGAGGTGATAGCACACTGTGATGTTGCAGGGCTGGTGCCTATCATGCTAACACAATGACCGGAGGGGCACACTTGCTTGGATGCGGGTTTGGGGGGCGTTGGCGGTTCCGGAGTTGATCCGAAGAATCTTGTGGCCCTCATGGGTATCCCTGTATCATGCTCATTTATTCTATGGCACCTGTGGGTGTTCTGGTGTGGCTCTTGGCTGTGTTCTCTTTTATGGTGCAGGTAGTCGTCCTGCTTAACACCATCAGAGAGCAGGTGTAAAATCCCTGGTGCTAACGTGGCTTATCGCTGGAATTTGTTTCGCATTGCAGTCGGTGTGAAAGTTGTGATGTGATTTTTTGCGTGTGCAGGACAATATACGAACTGGGCAGTGTATCTCGTCACGATCCAGCACCTGACGCCCGATTCCCAATCAATATAAATACAATGAGGTTTCGTAAATGATTTTGTGTGTATACTGTGAGTGCAGCCACTACGTCAGTGCAATTCAATACAGGATTTTAGTATTTAGAATAAATCGCAAAGGTGCACCTCGTGTCTTTTTGCACGGGAATGGCTAGTCTGCATTTCATTATCAGCACTTTAATGGAAGAAAAGTTGAGATAAATCTAACACACTATTCAGAAGTTGGTGGAAACTGCAGACATCACCAGTATTCCCGTGATAAGTCCTCCAAAATTTAAGACCATGGTGGACTTCATCAAATAACAGTAATAAGAACAAGAAAGAGTTACACAGCAGTTAAGAAACCAACCAGAAACATTATTAAAAAAAATGTCAAACGTTATTTTTTTATTAACATATATCAACGATAAAATAATAAACAAAATTTATTTAAAAAAATACAAAATAACAAGGTGGAACACTGCTTTGGGGACCACGGATGTGCTCGACAGAGCCTGGAAAATAAAGCAATAAGGACGTGTGTAATGTGCCTATCAAAGGAGAGAGACATAGAGAAAAAGAGAAGGAAAAAAAAATCAGAGAGAAAAAGAGAGGGAAGGAAAGAAAGGGAGTGAGAAAGGGAGAAGGAAGAGAGAGAGTTAGAGAGATAGAAGGAAAAGAAGGAATATATATATAGAGAGAGAGAGGGGGAGAGAGAGAGGGAGAGAGAGAGAGAGAGAGAGAGAGAGAGAGAGAGAGAGAGAGAGAGAGAGAGAGAGAGACACTGCAGCCCCTGTGCATCCATGAGCAAATAATTACCTGGTGCCAATGGAGTGTGTAGCAGTGGGCACTCCACGTGCCCGTCAAAACTCATCCCAGATATGTCTCTGAGTCCTGAGAAATGAATGGCAGAGACCACATCAGGTGCTTGGTGGATCGCATAGATGTCGCTGAGTCCTGAGTCATGAATGACGGAGACCACATCATCTTCCCCACGGCCCGGCAGATCTCACACAGGTCGCTGAGTCCTGAGTCATCAATGGCGGAGACCACATCAGCTTTTGGGTCAGCTAAGCCTGTGGAAGTTAAGTTCGTGCCACGTGGAGATAGGCCCCTGATGGCCATATGAGCTTCGGGTGGCACTAACCCTGTGCATCTGAAGTTCGCGCCAAGGGGGTGGTGGGCCCCTGAGGGCTATACAGATTAGGGTGCGAGTAACCTTCTGCACAAGTTTTGAAAGACTCTTTATGGTTGAGACACATGGAGCGTATGGCATCTAGTCAGCACCGGCAATAAAGGATGTGACGTTGTCGAGCTATTATATTTGCGTGGTCACATGGCCTGTGACGCATGTGCCGGACGGGTGTGGTGTGTGGGTAAAGCTGCCCTCAGGGAATGGGCGGGAGATGTGGAGAACTAGACCACTGACCTGCACAGGAACAGCAAGTACGCCTGCGATAGGTAGGTATGTGGGGCGTACGATGGAACAGGGCAGGGATAGCTACAATGGCACGGACGGCTCGTAGTACTGCATCTGTGAGTGGATTGGACGGGCCGCAGCTGTCCCTCTATGCGCCTGGTTTTGAACTGTTCATAACTCACACTACACAAGTATTGAAAAATCATTTTATGATTCAGTCCGTCAGCTGGCATTTGTCCGAGGTATTTGTGAAAACATATCGGAGTTCTTTCTGTGATAGATACCCCTTTGACGCTGCCTCTCCACACATCAGCAGGTAACGCACCCTCTTCCCACATTACCATCATACCCCCAACAACCTTCTTGGGCCCGGAAGTGTCCCTGTGCGGTTGGACAAAGAAGAGTCTTAGACATGTATAGATTTACATATAAAAAAAATTATTTAAAGAAAAGAACAACAAATAAGACTGAAGGGAGTCTGGTGCCTTGGTCGCTGCCACGAAGTTGGGGTGACTGCCATTCAGGATTCAGGATTCAGGACACAGTTACACATGTGGGATCGGTTTGTGTTAAAGAGGGTTAGTGGGACTACGTGTCGCTGGCCTTGCATATTGAAATATGCCTCACAAATCGAAGGGAGTATGTTGTGTGGTTGCTGCCTCGGACTTTGGGTCACTGCCATTCAGGACTCAGGACACAGTTACACATGTGGGATCGGCTTCTGTTAAAGAGGGTTAGTGGCACCAGAAGTATTGAGAGTGTATGAGCCTGTGATGATGCTTGGTGTGGACGGGCCGCACTGGGAGCAATGTGTCTTGGCTATAGAGTGCGTCATGTGGAATCACAACTCTATCCGAATTGTGAGGCCTGCTGATCGTAGTGTAGGCCAGAGGTAGCGGTGAGCAAGGGCCCACAGCCATGTGCATACGTTGGTGGCCTTACCGGCCTGCGTAGTGCATGTTTAGTGGCACCACTTGTCGCCATCCTTCAATATGAAAATACTCCTCACTAATCGAAGGGAGGGTGGTGGTGTGGTCGCTGCCATGAAGTTTTGGGTCACTGCATATGGAAATATGTCTAACTGATCAAAGAGAGTTTGCTGCTGTGGTGGCTGCCATGGACTTGGGGTCACTACCATTCAGTACTCAGGACACAGTTACACATGTGGGATCGGCTTGTGTTGGACAGTGTTAGTTGGCACCACGTGTCCAAAATTCTAATTGCGAGGTCTGCTGCCCGCAGTGTAGACTGCTGAGTGTTCGTTTGTACTTGAAAATTAATTTGGTGATTGTACTAAAGGTATAACTGATATAAAAAATGTTCAAGAAGAAAGGATACTAAAAGGATATTATGTAGATTTGAGGCCTGTAATAGTTACTTGCCTAGTGGAATCTGTAGTTAATGAATGAAGAAATAATTTCCATTGGGAGCCCTAGTGAGTGCAGTGTAGGCGTATGATGAAAAGATGAAATAAGTATAGAATACACTGACAAAGTGTTGTGTTTTCTGAGTACAAACATGTTGTTAGAAATTAGCATTTAAAAATGGAATTGCGAGCTGTACTGCCTGCAGTGTAGACTGCTATTCCATTTTAGTTTTCATTGGAAGATTAATTTGGGCATTATAGTAAAGCTATAACTGATATAAAAAAAAGTTCTTGAAGCAAGGATGCTAAAAGGATAATATGTAGGGTATAGGACTGTCATACTTACTTGCTTACTCGAGTCTGTAGTTGCATATGGAAATACCCCTCACTGATCAAAGGGAGTGTGGTGGTACGGAGTTGGGGTCACTGCCATTCAGGACTCAGGACACAGTTACACATGTGGGATCGGCTCATGTTGAACAGAGTTATTGGCACCACGTGTCGCCGCCGTTGCATATGGAAATATGTCTAACTGATCAAAGAGAGTATGCTGCTGTGGTTGCTGCCACGGACTTGGGGTCACTGCCATTCAGGACACAGTTACACATGTGGGATCGGCTTGTGTTAAAGAGAGTTAATGGGACTACGTGTCGCTTGCCTTGCATATCGAAATATGCCTCAGTGATCGAAGGGAGTGTGGTGCTGTGGTCGCTGCCACGGACTTGGGGTGACTGCCATTCAGGACTCAGGACACAGTTACACATGTGGGATTGACTTGTGTTGAACAGGGTTAGTGGTAGTACAACTGCATTCCTAGTTTGAATTTTATAATGAGTACGTCGGCAATAAATATAAACATAGTTGGGATTTTCACCAGAAACTACTTTAAACTTTGTTATTTCTTTTTCAAACTTCACAACAGTATTATCTTCCATTTGTTGATCAACACCTAGACATATCCAACTGTTATTTTCTGTACAGTTCTCTTGACTAGCAAAGAAACGTAAGTCTATATCATCACAAATTTGTTTTATAACATTTATATTAAAACATATTAAAACTCGATTTCGTGCCGCAGGAAAACCTAGACTTAGCCAGATGGTTCCTGTTGACTTTGAATATAAACTTGCAGATGTCTATCGATCCGAACATTGGTAGGATCCAATTTCTCGATGTGAAAGTATCTTCAAACTGAAGCTGTACATTTTTTTCCTAAGTGTCTTCTCCTGTGAAATTTCTTCCCGCATTTCTTTCAATTCTGTCTTCTCAGAGTTGGTAATATATGACGTGACATAGTGAGAAACAGCAATTGATTTATGTGCATCATATTGTATGTTCATATTTGCATTTCACATCTTCAAAATCTCCGTATTGTAATCATTATTGTACTTCGATGCTTCTGTTCTTTTTAAATTATAAGTATTTTTGGGTGATTTTCAAGTGGTGGTATGTCTCATTGCTGACATAAATCTGTTCACTCTTCTTTTGGAAATTACTGGACGTGGAAAGGGAAATCAACAGTTTGTGTAAAATGTATCTTTTGCGTTATCTTTTGGTCGGCAATACTTTCCACATTGATGACTTTGATATGCAAATACGCCACACTAATCGAAGGGAGTCTGGTGCTTTGGTCGCTGGCAAGAAGTTGGGGTCACTGCCATCAGGACTCAGGACACAGTTCCACATGTGGGATCGGCTTGTGTTGAAGACGGTTAGTGGTACCATTTGTCGCCGGTTGCCCACAGTGTAGGGCAGAGGTAGCGGTGAGCTAGGGTCCACAGCCACGTGCATACGTTGGTGACCCAAACAAACCTTACGTAGTACAGTTTCAGTGGCACCATGTGTCGCCGGTCTTCATGTGGAAATACCCCTCGGAGATCGAAGGGAGTCTGGTGCTGTGGTCGCTGCCATTGAGGACTCAGGATACAGTTACAAATGTGGGATCGGCTTGTGTTGAACAGGGTTAGTTGGCACCACGTGTCACTGGTCTTCCACAGTGTAGGCCAGAGGCAGTGGTCAGCAAAGGCCCACAAGCAGGTGACGTTGACTTGAGCTGCACTGATTGGGAGCATTTGCTCTTCTTAACCCATTATAGTCTCTTACACAATTAGTGTCGCTACTAATGTTGAATTGTGAACCATGTAATTTCAGTGTAGGGCAGAGGCAGCAGTCAGGATGGGCACACAGCCACGTGGCGTTGAGTTGAGCTGCACAGTTAGTGGCACCTGGAATACTCAGCGTGTGCATACCCTGCGATGAGACGTGGTCCCGGCAGGCCGCACTGGGAGCAATGTGTTTTTTCTAATGAATTCTGTGTTGATAAGGCCACGTGGTGATGACTTATGGTGCAGTGAGCTAGTAGTACCTGAAGCACACAGCGTGTGCGCACCCTGCGATGATGCTTGGTCTGGGCGGGCCGCACTGGGAGCAACGTGTCTTGCGAACTGGACTGTGATATCTGCAATCGCCCCTACATCTGAATTGTGAGCCGTGCTGTTCGTATTGTAGAACGAAGACAGTAGTCGGTACAGACATAAGTCTGCGGTGCTATGCCACTGGTTTCGCAGAGGCCCTGTGTCAAGGAGGCCCGCGGGTATGGCATCTGCCATGTGCCAGGGTGAGGGCTGCCGTTCTGACAGACTCGTTGGTCTTCCCACAAGTGAACCACGCCTAGGGCCTGGTCTATTTATTCATACTCCTACGCTGGAGTGGCGTACATTGGAGCAGCCCACTCCGCTTCCAGGGGGGGACAACACAGCTACATGACCAAGATCTTCCCCACTGCCTGAGGTAACATGGTTGCGTCCACTGTGCACTACACTACAAGTATCAATAGTATATCTTCACATGGAGAGGTTTGTGCTTTGCATAGTGAGGTCTGTGCAGCACATGAGCGTTACACTTGGCATTGTGTGCTTTATCAGTGATGGGTGACTTGTCTCCTTCATATATAGTAGGCTGCTCATCTCCCAACATTCAGCTATTGTGTGGCTGAGGGGCATGGCGTTTTGGGAAGGTCCGTTGTTCTGTTTTGTGCTGCCTCGGTGGTAGTAGAGGGGGTGGTCCGGGGGGAGGTTCTTGTGGAGGTGTGCTGGGTGTTGTGGCGTTGTTGGGTGTTGGAGCTGCTTGATCAGTAGCTGTATCACGTGTTGGTCTTTAGATATGGCTGTGAGTTGGGTTGAAATAACGGAGTAGATAGTCAACCTCCTTACACCAGTTAAAGGTTGATGTTAATTTGTTACTGCTAACTCGGCTTATCGCCTGCTTTTTAGATCGCATTGCAGATTTGGCTGGTCGTTGAAAATATGGGGAAGTGGTGTTTTTGTGTTTTTTGTGCACGGGAACGCCTACTGTGCATTTCATTAGCGTTAGATGTGGCTCTTGTTTGTGGCGATTTTGTTGGTGTAAGGTATTGATGGAAGAGTGGTGAGATTTGCAGTTTTCACCAAGTTGAGAATGGGATGATAATTAAAAAACACAGAAAAAAGATAGGTTTAATGAACGTTATAAATAGAAATTAGCATTTAAAAAACCTTTGAAATTCACTGAAAAAACCATAGGTTTCAGGCATGTTATAGTTAGAAATTAGCATTTAAAAAACCTTAGAAATTCACTGAAAAAACCATAGGTTTCAGGGACGTTATAGTTAGTTGGACATTTGACCAGAGAAATTCGCCTGTTATAGTTAGTTGAGCTAACTATAACTCGCGTCCCCGCAATGCACTGCTGATGACGTCACATATTACATCACTCATGACATGGTCAGTGACATCACTGATGACATCACTAATGACATCTCAAATGACATCACTGATGACATCATATTCTCAAACTCAATGGAATCAGTATCTTATCCAATAGAGAACTCCAGGACATAAGATGTACCAGAAGATATTTCCTTTGTCGCTTTCTCTTTTTAATGAATTATGTTAAATTTAGAGACATAAGATATTAATTTGAATATATATCCTCTTTAAATATAGAAAACAAAGGAAATATCTTCTTGTTCATCTTATGTCCCGGAGTTCTCTTTAGGATAAGATACTTATTCCATCAAGTTTGAGAAAAACTAAAGTGCTTAAAGATCATCATGGTATGAATGGATTTATAACGTTAGGGATTAAACATGCAAGATTGGCCCAGCTTTTGGGGTGGACTGAATCGGCCTGAATGTTAGTTTTGGCAAACTCCTGTTTATTGCATACTGCATTGGTCCTCCTGTAAAAGATGTCTGATGTGTTTTTATATTTTTATTCATAGATTGAACAAATACTGTTTTTAAATTAAGCTTGTCCTGAAGAAGGTGGTAAAATCAAGTGAAGTCCACCGAAATGCCGCGTCGACAACTTGTTTCTAATATACATGTTTTATATATTTCTGCTTTATAAACAATTTTTTCTTGTTCATAGAGGATTGATGGATTTTTGATGTATGTATCAGTTGCAATTCATGTAAAGTGACTCATATTTAAACCAGTGGACAAAGTGTTAACTGCTTAAATATGAGATAAGAATATACTATGACTAATGAATTGTCTATGAAAAACTCTTTGGTATACATATAGGATCTCATCTTTATGATTTTGTGTATTGATATATATGATTCCATGTTTTAACAGTGTATATTATTGTTACACAATAGTTAAAATTTTTAATAACGGAGGAGATAATTTTTTGCAAAAAACAGGACTTGTAGAGTGCCATGAACGTGTATGCATGGGTGGTAGAAGTTAATGAATAAGCAGGGTGCTTCTTACAGCAGAACAATCAGCACTGAGGGAAAAGGTATTGTTGTTGGGAAAAACATGTACTGCATTCAGGCATTTCAACGCGACATACGGGAACAATCTCCTGGACTTCAGGGGAGTATGGGGCAAGGTCCAAGGCCACACCAATAGGTCACCTCAGGAGGCTCGGGGAGTTGGGTGCAGAGGTATGTTACGGCTTTGGGTGCCCAATGTTAGTCAATGGGGATCGGTTCAGTCGGAAAGAGGCTGTAGGGTTGGATTGGGAAAACAGTTAGGCTGAACCAACAACGGGGCTCACGTCCCATGATGTTCGGGGACGGTGGGGCACCTTTGGTCCACTTCCTCGTGGGCCAGGGGCAACGGGTGCAGAAGTGTCTTGAGGCCTTGGGGTTTTCACAGATTAGTCACTCGCGGTCTGGGGGGGGGGAGGCTGCACAAAGAGGCTGCAGGCGGCGTCGAGGAGTCCCCTCCTAGCAAACCCAAGATGGGTATCTTCTCTGGAGGGTTGGGGGATAACGCTGGTACCATTGACCCACTCAAACTCTGGCTTGGAGCAGCAGGTGCAGTAGTGCTGGCCGGTGTCAGTTTACTTGTTCCAGAGTCCTCACAGTTCTTTCTTTGGTACTTGAAGGATGCAGCGAAGCAGCTCCACAGCAGCGGCCTGTGCAGGTAAGAGTGGTGGAGTGGTGGGGCTGGGTGGGGGGGATTTCGAAAGACTAAGAGGACGAGGAAAAAAAGAGGACCTTGTGGTCGTCTGTCGAATCCCCCCGTACCCGGCGCCACCGCTGGTGCCTGCACGGACTGCACCTGCAGCTCCACTGCTCCACAGGAGTTCCTGAGTCTTGCCAGATGTGCTGGTAGCCCTCCCAGGCTTTTGGAGGCACAGCAGCTTACAGGATGAGTTAACTTTGGCACAATCATCGGGAGCAGCAAACAGGCTGGCAGGGTTGGCGGCAAGTCAGTTGCTTTCACGGCTCTTCAGTCCTTCTTCTTTTAAGTCAGCAGGATCTGCTTTCCTGGTGCCAGGGGTTCCCCAGAATACTAGATTTAGGGCTGTTAGGAGAGTGTAGGGTAGTAGCCAAAGGGCTACTGACCCCTGAGGTCACTATGTCCCCTACATGACCGCTTCCTTTGGGAAGTGGGTATAACCTTTTCCCAGAGTGCCATCGTTTGTCATCACAAAGATAGCAGACTTCTGATTTTCATCTTCACTTCAGGTAAACCACCTTAGGTGTGGAACTAGCCTGAAGGTGAACACGCAGCTCTGACTCCTTCTTTCCCACCTGTCAAGGCACCAAATGGGCCCTAGATGGTATCCTGTCCTATTAGGAAATCCAGATTCACATTCAAAGGAGGTGGGCACTTGGAATGCTAATTCGCAGGTCCTGCTATGGGAGGGGATGTAAACAGACTTTGTTCCTGCCATCCTGAGAGCAAAGGCCCTCACCCTTGGGAGTCAGAAACACGTCTGTGGTGGCAGGCTGGCTCGGACCAGTCAGTCAGCAAACTAGTAGTTGCTAGGTTTTCATGGGGCTCCTCCAAGGTGCCCTCTGGGTGCATGTATTAATAAATCCATCACTTGAATCAGTGTGGCTTTATTAGTACGAAATATTTGATACCAAACATTTCTAGTTTCAGTGAAGCCATCATGTAGCTATGGAACTCTTTTTTGACCAGTGTTTAGCATATGTATTTAAAATGGCTTTCTTGTTCACTTGTGCTGGCAGTAAACAAACTGGCCAACACAGGGGCATATCTCCTCACGCAAATGTGTCCACACACGTAATATAATGCACCCTGTTTTAGGACTGTAAGGCCGCCCTACAAATATTACATGCACTGTTTTCACTTTTTAGGGCATCTTGTCATGTAGCCTGCGGTGGCAGTCTGTATGAGTTTGGTGCCGGGTTCCTTGGAGTGGCACAAGATATACTGCAGCTCTTAGGGACCCTCTTTAGTATATATGCTCTAGGTGCCAGAGGTACCACTCACTCAGGAGTTACAGAGGTGCTAAAGGTCTGGTCACTGTGACCAGGTGTCTTGTTTTGAGGAAAGAACACTGGCACTGGGAACCTGGTTAGCAGGAACCCAGTTTACTTCAGTTAAGGGTGCATCAAATACCAGGTAAAAAGTGGGGGGATTACTACACCTATATCTTAGTTTCCTACACCCAATCATTGTGTTAAATTTATGGGGCGTATTTACCGAATCTTTGTGCATTGCTTGCATCACAAAAGTGGTGCACATCTGCTGTAGAGTGTTGTTTTGGGGCTTATTTTCTAGCACAAATCCTGAATTGCATTGGACAGTAGCCCTAAAGTAATACAATGTAGCACTATGCGCAACTTTACATCAAGAATGCATACCTTCAGTGGTACAAGTTCCCTGCATTCATCCATGGATTTTGACACTAATCCCTATCTACGGACTTTGGCAGCAATAAATTACTCCTGCATTTCTCTAAGTTTCTTTTGCCTTCCATTTGGAGATCTGGGGCTAAATCCATAGGTTTTTTGCTCCCCATTCCATTCCAGTTTAAACCCAACTATATGCAAATCACTCTTGACCCTGCTCCTCATGGGAACAGTCCAGCCTGAACTGCCAGGCGAGGTCCTCCCTGGACCGGCATCACCCCTCATCAGCCAGGCTAGCTTGAATCCAGCGGCATGGAGAGCACGGGACCCACGTCTGGGCTTACCCATCTCATTTGGGGTGGCAATGTTTAATTCATTCAGCATTCCGTCCTTCATTTGTTGCTGCAGCACTTTTTGCCCTAAGTGGGAAGGATATGCCTAACTTGGGTCCCTTACTCACTATGCCCCTGAATTTAAGGTACTCTGACTGATTAGGGGTGACACCCCGAAACCGGTCCCAGGATGCTTGTTTCCGGTCCAGGGAGAACCTGGCCTGGCAGTTCAGGCTAAACTGTTCCCAGGAGGAGCAGGGTAAAGACTGATTTGCATATGGCTGGGTCCAAACTGGGGTGGCATAGTGAGCAAAAGAATGATGGATTCAACCCAGATCACTTCACTGGGGGTGAGTGGTTGAAAAGGTTCAGCACTCTGTCCATCATCTTGTTGTGTTTGCTATGTTCACCCCAAGTGGCCAAGGGTATTTCGAGACGTAGGCCGCTTGCTCGCTGTGCCAATGGATTCAAGCTAGCTGGGCTTATGAGGGGTGACACCCAAAAACAGTTCCAGAGTGTTTGTTTCCAGGCCAGGGAGGACATGGCCTGGCCGTTTGGGCTGGACTATTCCCATGAGAAGCCGGGTCAAGACTGATTTGCATCTGGCTGGGTCCAAAATGGCGTGGCATATTGAGCAAAAAAACTATGGATTCAACCCAGAATCACTTGACTGGGGGGGAGTAGTTTAAAGGTTTCAGCACTCTGCTCATCATCCTATTGTGTTTGCTATGTTCACCTTACGTGGCCAAGGATATGCCCAGATGTGGGTCCCTTACTCGCTGTGCCACTGGATTCAAGCTAGCCTGACTGATGAGGGGTGCTACACCGAAACTGGACCTAAGGTGCTTGTTTCTCGTCCAGAGAGGATTTGGCCTGGAAGTTCGGGCTGGACTGTTCCCATGAGGAGCAGGGTCAATACTGGGGTGGCATAGTGAACAAAAGAACAATGGATTCTACCCAGATCCCTTGACTGGGGGTGAGTGGTTAAAAAGTTTCAGCACTTCGTCCATCATCTTGTTGTGTTTTCTATGTTCACCCTAAGTGGCCAAGTGTATGCCCAGATGAGGGTCTCTTGCCCACTGTGCCTCTGGATTCAAGCTAGCCTGGCTGATGATAGGAGATACCCCAGGATGCTTGTTTCCCGTGCAGGGAGGGCCTGGCATGGGATTTCGGGCTGGACTGTTGTCATGAGGAGCAGGGTCAAGACTGATTTGCAAATGGCTGGGTCCAAAGTGGGGTGGCATAGTGAGCAAAATAATTATGGACTCAAACCAGATCACTTGCTTGGGGGTGAGTGGTTGAAAAGTTTCAGCACTCCGTCCATCATCTTGTTATGTTTGTTAAACCATCTTAACCTGAACAAGCGCACCATGACATATCTCCCTAAGTGTACAGGTCCATGATAGTATTTCGCCACAGGAGGTAACAAGCCATCTGGCAACACAGGTCTTCCATCACCTGAAACCCAAATGTCATCGTCATCTCTTTTGAAACAACCAGCTCTAATCCAGCCTTGCTGTTCTGTTTCTAACACTTCTTCCTTTAACCTCTTAACTTCCTCCCAAGTATCAACTGCAGTTACCAAGAGATTGCAATTTGTGGCATCCGATTCTTCATTGTGGTACTCCCCACTAAAAGTGCAAACATTCAAAGCACAGTACCTTGTGGTCTCGTCTGCATATCTGTTGCTTATTGTCACATAATATGTGCCATTGCAGTGTGCAGTACACTTTACAACTGCAATCTGAGCAGGTAAATGTAAAGCCTTCAGAAGATTATGGACAATCTCACCATTTTGTGTGGGGGACCCTGAAGAGGTCATGAATCCCTGTTGTGACCATAACTGTCAAAAGTCATGAACAACATTAAAGCCATACTGACTAAAATGTGAAAACTGTCACTCTCAGCCAGTCTGAAACACAGTATGCTCTAGTAAGAGCAATCAATTCTGCCACTTGTACTAGAAATACTCCTTGAAGCCAGGAGGCTTTAACCACACTTGAGACAGTACAGACTGCGTAAGCAGCTTTCAGGTTTCCATCATAGTCTCGTAAACAGGAGCCATCAACAAACATCACATAATCTGATTTAGGTAGTGGCACATCTTGAATGTCCGGTTCTGGCTTGGTACATTGTTCAGTAACATCAAGACAGTGATACTCAACATCACCTTCAGCAATTGTATTGTATTGTATTGTAATTGCATTTATATAGCGCTTACTACCCCTGACGAGGCGTCAAAGTGCTTTTTCGGCGAGTAGCACGCTACTCCGGGACCTATAGAGGATTAGTGTTGAATTAGTATAGTGAAACATGCAAGTAAATTTTAAGTGGTGGATAGGTTAGTCAGTTATTTGGATTCGGATGAACAGCAGAAGGATAGAAGAGGAAAAAAAAGGTTTTTATTTATATAGCGCTTGTTATCCCTGATGGAGTGTTGAAGCACGCTACTCCGGAAATCCATAAAGGATTAGTGCTGAATTAGTATTGTGAAATATGAAAGTAATTTGAGTGGTGGATATTAGTCAGTTATTTGGAGTGAGAAGGGTAGCGGAGGGATAAAAGGGTGTTGGTGTTGAAACGCTTCATTGGCGAGTAGCACAATACTCTGGAACACATAAAGGATTAGTGGTGAATTAGTATGGTGGAATATGGAAATTGAGAAGTGAACATGTTAGTCTGTTATTTTGATTGAAAAGGATAGTGGAGGGACAGAAGAGTGAGATTTTTTTTTTGAGGTCATAGCAGTAGGAGGAGGCTTTTGGATGAGTAAAAAGAGGTTTTTGAGGGGAAGAGTCAGAGGGGAGAGTTTATAAAGGTTTTTTTGGGGGATCGGTATAGTAAAAAGAGGTGTCAGATGATGCAAGGAGGGGTAGAGTAAGAGAGAGTCTAGAAAGGGTTATTTTGGGGATCATAGTAGTGGTATGGGGTTTGGGATAAATGAGAGAGTGGATGTAGAGGATATATTGATAGATGTATAGGGTGAGATATAGGGTAGTGCATTGGATAGAGTAGTAGAAAAAAGTTTAAGATGAGTCAGAAGGTTGGGCCAGAGGATATATTGTGACGAGTATGGGCTGGGAAATAGGGAAGTGCATTTGAAATGCTAAATTAGAAGAAAGTGATACATATATAGATCCATAAGTACATTGAAAGCATATAGATGCATAAAGGAGGTAAGTATATATAGATTAAATATATTGATAAAGGTACAGGATGAGAAATAGGGTAGTCCATTGGATATGCTTTTTCAGGAGAAAGGTAACAGACACACAGATCCAAGTACATGGAAGGTACATAGATGCAACATGGAAGTAAGCATATGTAGACCAAAGATGATTTTTATTTATTTATTTACAACAACATAATTATTCTACATCTTTATACAAAGCAATACACAAAGATAGGTACATATCTATAGTGAAAATAAATGCTTATATACAGAGGAATATGCTGTAAATGTATGTTTGCATATGGTGCTTATGTGGGGAAGAGCCAATTCTTGAGTAGTTTTCTGATGATAAGGTGGTTGTCGGTGGATTTTATGTTGGGGGGTAAAGAGTTCCATAGTTTGGCTGCTTGAACAGAGAAGGATGTGCCACCCACATTTTTTTCTTGTATCTTGGGATTTTGAGGTGAGATGCCCCTTTGGAACATAGGACCCTTTGTTGAATGTGTTTGGTGATTTTTTTTCCTGATGAAGAGCGGTCCCATTCCATGTATTGCTTTGTGGGTGATACAAAGAAGCTTGAACGTGGACCTTCTGGGAACCGGTAACCAATGCAGGGCTTTCAAGGCAGGTGAGATGTGGTCTCGCGGTTTGATATGCAAGAGTAGTCTGGCAGCCGATTTCTGAATCCGTTGTAGTCTTTTCATGGTTATTAAGGGTGATCCATGGTAGAGGCTATTAGCGTAATTGAGTTTGGACAGAACAAGGGAGATGGTAGCTTGGACCTCGTGTGGAAATCCCAAATGAGGGAAAATTTGTTGCAGCATTTTTATAGTGGCAAAGCTTGATCTTGATAGTTTGTCCACTTGGGTATTCATCGACAGCTTGGAGTCCATGGTCACTCTGAGGTTTCTTACTTCCTTCGATACTTTAGGCGGTGATCCCAGTTCATCAGGCCAGGTGGCAAGCGGGTCGTAATGTTTCCAATCGCCACACGTGAGTATTTCCGTTTTTGAAGCATTCAATTTGAGATGTCTCCAAGTCATCCACTGATCCACGGCTCTGAGACAACTGAAAATTGGGGATTTTTCAATGTCTTTGGGGTATTCCAGTTGAAGGAGTATTTGTGTGTCATCTGCATAGTTATAGCACGTGAGGTGAAATTGATTGATCAGTACTGGTAATGACTTCATGTTGATGTTGAAAAGCATGGGTGAGATGATAGCACCTTGAGGGACCCCTGCTTTTGTGGAGTATGGTTTGGACGAGAAAGGTGGAGTATGGATGACATTAGTTCTGTTTTGAAGGTAGGGCGTGATCCAGTCTAGAGCAGTTCCCTCTATGCCGGCTTCATAGAGTCTTTGTTTCAGAGTGTCATGGTAAACTGTGTCAAAGGCAGCCGAGAGGACCACGAAGAGTAGCGCAGCAACCCTGCTGCGGTCAACTGTATTGTTCAGGTCATCCCATATGGCAAGGAGGGCAGATTCAGTGCCTCTTCCTGGACGGAATCCTGTTTGGAAGTCAGAGAGTATGTCATTCTCGTCAATGAATTGTGACATCTAGGCGAATGCTGCTCTTTCTATCAGTTTGCTCAGGAAAGGTCCATTTGTAATAGGTCTGTAGTTGTCAGGGTTCAGCGGGTCCAAGTTTGTTTTCTTCAGTAAAGGGCATATGTGTGATTTTTTTAGTTCTTCTGGAAATATTCCGGTAGTTAAAGAATAGTTGGTGATTCTTCTTACTGGAGTGGCAGCAGAGGTTGTTAAAAGAATTGTCTTGAAAGTTTGTGGTGGACAGGGGTCGGAAGGGCTGCCGGCAGGCCTGCTAGCTGTGACCAGGTCCATAAATTCATTGTGTCAGTTGTGTTGAAAGGAACAGAGAGACTGGGTTAGAGTATTCTTGAATTGTTGTTTTGTACAGGGGTTAGTGTTGGTGCTTTGTTTCTTTTTTAAGTACGAGTCCAATGGGTCTGCTTTGTCTGTGTAATGATTTGCCAGTTTGTCTGTGAAATCTTGAGTAGCAGGATGAGTTCCTTCTAGGCAGTTTGGTTTGCGAAATTCATTGAGTATTTTATAGAATTCTTTATTTGCAAATTTACATTTTGAATTCTGTTTGAATAGTACCTTTTCTTTAGCTTTTTTTATAGCTGACTTCTATAATCTGTTAATTTTTTGTAGGTGAAGTTTGTCTTGTTTGGCGTTTGTTTTGAGCCAGGTAGGTTGCAGCTTTCTAATTTGTTGTTTTATGTCTTTTATTTCTAAGTTTCTCCAAGGCGCTTTTTTTCTTTTGTGCTGTGGTGTGGTTTTGAGTGGTATCAGGATTTCAAAAGCTTCCTGTAGCCACTCATATAGATTTTGAACCGAAGTTATTGTTTCCAGATTTGTACTTGATGTTAGTTGTGTTTCTAAGTGTTCCAAATTGAGTTTGTTCCATGGCTGCAAGGTGGATGGATATAAGCTAGTTTTAAGTGAGTCCGTTAGTGTTGTTTTATGTTGGAAAGCAAGCAAGTGGTGGTCTGACCATGTGACTGAAGTTATAGTTTGAAAGGTACCTAGTTCAGTATTAGCAAAAATTATATCTAGGATATGTCCAGTGATGTGTGTGGGTTTGTGGAAAATCTGATGCAGGTTCAGTGCGTCTAGGCCAGTGATTATTGTTTTTGGAGGGGTCATATTGGGTTTGTGAAACCAAATGTTGAGGTCACCCAGAATGCATAAGTTGGAGTGTATTGTATTGGAGGTTTGAAACTATGTCTAGAAGTGCGTCTGGGAATGTCGCCTTGCTAGGTGGAGGTCTGTAAAGGAGCAGGAAGTTACAGGATGAAGACGGTGTAGTATTGCATCTTGTTAGAAGAGCCTCGCAATTCTTTATGGAGATGTCATCAACTTTAGTGATATGTAATATTTGCCTGAACACAACAGCTAGACCACCTCCTTTTTTGCCTAGACGATTTTGGGTGATCGTTTGATAGCCTTCATGCAGGACTGGAGCCATATCATCTCTCAACCATGATTCAGTTATGAATAGTATGTCTGGTTTTACATCTGTGAGAAGGTTGTAGATGTGATGTTTGTTTTTAGAGAGGGATCGAGCATTTATTAGTAGACAGTTTAGAGAATGGCCTTTGGTGATAGTGAGACTTTGTTTTGTAGTAGAGTGAACAGTATTGTGTGTATTTGTAGCAGGAGTGTTTTTAGTGCTGGCATTAGCTGTATTAGGATAGCAATTGTGTAGCTGTTCTGTATCATGTTCCTCATCCAGCATGCTAAGAAGGCATTTTGATGGGTCTGCGTGTGTATGTGGTGGAGATGGTATTTGAGAGTGAGTTGGTGTGCTGTGTTGTTTTCGTGGTGTAACATTGTTGTGCAGTAGACATGGGGAAGCAAAGTTGTGAGGTGTGGCACGTCCCTTATGTTGTTTGCGTGTGTTTATGGCGGAAGGTGTATGAGTCAGGGGTGGTGGTGCAGCATGTGGGTCATGTAGTAAGGTTCTAAATTGTCCAATGCCATTTCCGGTTACAGGCAAAAGGGTAGCAGGATTTAGCACAGTACATCTCAGCAATTTAACAAACTTGGCGCCAAGTATGACTTGCTCATACTTGGTAAGACGACTATTGGTCAAGTACTGAGTTTTGGCCAGAGTTAACCAAAGCTTGACAGATTGGAGGACAAAAACTGTCAAAGGAAGACCCAGAACAATGCTATTGTACTACTTTATGCTGACACCTGTGAAGGCCACAGCTTTGAGACAGCAGGGCAAAGCCGTTGCTACAAGATCAACAGTAGCAGAAATGTAGGCTATGGATCTGCGAGCATTCCTGTGCATCGGGGTTAGCACTGAGAGAGCACAGCCCTCCATATCACTATAAAAAAAGCAAAAAATCTGTTATAATCATGCATTACCAATACCGGGGCACGACAGAGACATTCTCTCAGCTCTAAGAAGGCACACTTGCAGCTGTCATCCCATGGTACCTCATCTGACACATCCTTGTGGTTCAGCCTCTGTAAAGACTTGGCCATCAGGGAAAGTTGGGAATCCACTGTGAACAGTAGCCCAGTATTCCGTAAAACATCCTGACTTCCTTTTGAGTCATTGGCGGATTCATTTTCAGAATTGCCGAAATTCTGTCTTGTGACACCCCCCTTGCTCCTTTCTCAGTGTCATGTCCTAGGTACAGGACTTCTTTCTTACAGTACTGCAATTTGGTCGGGGACACTTTCTATCCATTCTCATCTAAGTGGGTCAACAGGGCAATTTTGTCTTGTTTGCAAGCCTTCTGCATATTTGACACCATCAATAGGTTGTCAATGTACTGGACTAGGACTGAATGATAGGGCATAACAGAGATTCTAGGTTCTTTTTGAGTATCTGGTTAAAATTGATGGTCTCTCCGTATACCCTTGTGGGACTCAGCACCATGCCAAAACACGCCTGCCGAATGGAAATTCAAAGAGGAATTGGCTCTACTCATGCAACAATATAGAAAAGAAGGCTTGGCACAAGTTAATGACCACTCGGTTTCACATGGAATCTAAAACAAAATCACAGCTGAATTTGGTACCATGGGACAACAAGGGACAGCAATGGAATTAAACTTTCTCATATCCTGCACTATGTGTACTTCCCATTTGGTTTCTGCAAACCTGTGATGGGTGAGTTACATGGACTCACCATAATCTCAATCATTGAGTCAATCACAGGTCTTATCCCAGCAATGTTGTCAGGGTTCCGATTGTACCGTGGGATTCTCGGGTTCTCAGCATTAGGCTTCACCTTTGATGAGACCTATGTCTTTCCCTGAAAAGTCCCAGGCTTCAGGTAGCACTGTGTCTCTCAGTTCTAGGGGCAAATCATCTTTTGTCAACATGTGGTAAAACCCAATTTCCGATCTCTGTCTGACAAGGTTAAATGCAATGTCTTCATCATGAGTTTGAAACTCAATTCCATTTGGAGTACAGTAAATGGAACAATTCAGCTTGCACAAGAGATCTCGGGATGCAGATTTACAGGTCTCGAATCAGTCACCCCAAATCTGTGTATTTCCTTCACTAGTTCCAGGATTTCCACTTCCAGCCAGGGTGTTTATGCCTCTAAGCCAACCGTCAAATTCTCAGGGAGTAAGACCTTGTTGTTCTGCTGGAGCATTAAGAATTATCTTTCTGCTATAGGTACCACTACTTGCATTAGGTGGCGAGTAAAAAATAAAAATGTCAGAAGTTGGTATTCCCATAGGTATCTCTGTCCTATGGGTACTTAACGTTTGTAAGCTCATTCATTCTAGGCATGAAAAAGGGCAATGATCTGTAGGGAAATCTTGTAGGGTCTAACCCTGTCTGATTTAATGTAGGCTCTGCACTCACAGCACATGAAGAATTATCTTGTGTCAAAATTAGAAGAGTCTGAGGAATTGGTTTCATTGTCAAGCCTACTGAGTTGCTGGCTATAGCATTCATTCCAGTATGAACAGCCAAAGTATGTGAAATATTTCCTACTAATCCAGGTTTATGGAAAGGAACTACAGGGCCAATTGTGACAGGAATAGCCAATGCGTCTGGAGCATTTAGAGCAAGTGAATATGAAGGGGCTGTAATTCCTGAATTCTCTCCCATCAAATTAGAATTTATATTTGCTGGTGCCACAGGCACATAAAAATTCTTGTCAATAGGTACATTACTCATTCCTCCAGTCTGAGTTACATTGTATGGAGGTGGATGGTTCAACAATAATTTGGTTATCAAATCCTCATTAGAATCGCTATCACTGTCCTCAACTATATTCTCTGTCTCTTACTTCTTTTTCTTGTCCTTGCGTTTACTTTTCCCTTCTTCCTCATTCGTTAGTGTAGGATATAATCTACCACCCTCAATCATGTCAGTTCACTAGGATTTCTGTTCCGCATCCCATCTAACATCCACACAAGTGTGTATGGCTTTCTTGACCCTTCTTTGAAATCTCTCTCTCCACCTAAAATGAGCTGTATGTTCCCAGGGATTAAGTGCTTTGTATTTTGTAGGTCTAGGAGACGGTTTCATTTCATACAACGTCCTCCTTAAATGCCCAATAATCCTCAAATTAAATGTGCCATAGCGAACAAATTTCAAAGGACCAGTGATTTTATGCCATTGTGCGAGCCAAATACATGTGTGAAGACCCACGTCTATCGCCATAATAAGACCTGGTGTACCTCTGGGTGGTGCCTCTTCTTTTCTAACAGGCGCAGTCACATCTCCCATCACTAGTCTTTGTAAATGCTTTGAAGAATTTCATTTCTGATGAAAATATGCAATATTCACAAATTACTTTTCATTTAAAGCAGGAAATTATTTTTGACCCACAATTCTCTATTCAGCGATCACAACCAATACCAGCGCGTCTCTCTATGACGTATTCAAACAATACCAGTGTGGCGCTAAACCAACCGACCTATGCCAACGCAGCACTCTGTGACGTCAATTTACAGAAGCTCACCCTCTTTTACAATTTTCGCAAGCACGTTTTCTAAACAGGTTTGAAGCAAAAGAAATGCAAGCAATTTCAACAACTACTCTGTCTGAAATTAAAGATTATTCATACACACAAGAGACAGCCATGAGAAAAACTTTCTGACCTATCCTGACATTCACTTCAAGTGAAACCTCAACCAGGGGGATCGCACTCAGATTGATACAGTTCTTCCCTGTGTACTGAGATCAACTATACCAACCACACCTCACAATCACACAAAGATAAAGTCTTTATCTCAAAAATGCCGTCGATGGTGTCTCACGACCAGCACCACAACACAGCAGACAACTACATCCATTGTCTTCTACACTGACAACTTGACTTTTAGTCTCTACGTCCCAGGATCTTAGGCCACAACGGACCTGATAACCAATCATCTCTGCATTAAGCACTATACTCACACATCATCTTAAATCATCTCTGCAGAACACCACACAGCCACTGCGAATTACCGCCATCTAAGCATAAGATATTGCATCATGCAACCCTATTAATACTCGCATTCCTCCGCTGCTACCAATTCATTTCGGAATCGCTGAAACTCTGTCCATCCTTTGACCGAACCATGGGCTTTTGGGGTTTGGACTGGGCTTCGGCAATTTTAAGTAGGGCACCCTAACTCCCTCACGTCGGTGGAAAACCATCCGACTTGCTACCAAATTGATCCAGCGCTCTGCGCCCACTTGTTTACCATTTGTCCTCTGATCTGATTGAGAGGGGGAAAAGCCATCACAATGTGCCTGTTTACCTGCATACCATTACAACGCAAACGTTACCAGGCATGTGTTATAACAACGCGCAGTCATTACTACACTTTTTTTCCAAGGCATGTGCTTTTACCATGCATGCCTTTACAACAAATTTCATTGTAAAGGTATGTGTGGTAAAAGCTCATACACTGTGAAAACATTTACGGGATCCATGTTGTTGTGAGGAAACAGAGGCTTTTCCGTTTCCTCACAGGGGGTCAGGTGGGGGGTGTGGGTTGTGCAGGGTACTGTTTTAGGGTTTAGGGTAGGGTCGGGGGCTGGTGCAGGGTAGTGTTTTAGGGTAGGGAGAGGACTGGAGGTCGGGGGAGGGTCGTGCACGGTAGTGTTTTAGGGTTTATGGTAGGGTCAGGGGCCGTGCAGGGTACTGTTTAGTGTAAGGAGAGAATAGAGGGTCAGGGGGAGGGTTGTGCCAGGGTAGTGTTGTAGGGTAGAGAGTGGTCTGGGGGTCGGGGATGTCGTGCAGAGTAGTGTTTTAGGGTTTCGGGTAGGGTCAGGGGGTCGTGCAGGGTAGTGTTTTAGAGTAGGGAGAGGACTTGGGTTGGGGAGGGTCATGCAGGGGTGGGGGTTTAGTTTAGGGAAAGAATTTGGGATATGGGGTCATGCAGGGGTAGTGATTTAGGGTTTAGGGTAGGGAAAGGATTGGGGCTCTTGGGTGGGTCATACAGGGGTACTAAATCTGGGTTTAGGGTAGGGCAGGGTAGTGTAACTTACCTTAGATACTTTTACCAAGAGTATACCTTTACGACGCATGCCTTTGTGTTGTAATGGCATGCGTGGTAAAGGTATTTTCATGGTAAAAGTATGCGCTGTAATGGTACTCCGCGTAGTAATACCCGTGCTGTAATGACATACGTGGTAGTAGTACGTGTTGTAACGTGTCATATTCGACTGAGAGGTGAAGGGAGTTAACATTTCATCATTCAATATCATTAACAGTCTATATCCAAAATGGGGTACAGAGTTCCTCAATTGTTAGAAGGAAGAGATGCGATCAGTAAATGGCACGCTCATTTACCAAGGTTGTTGATAGAAGGTAAAGAAACCAGGGGAATTCCTTGAGGTGGAACTAATGCTCTCACACACCCAGCAAGCTAGGTGTCATGCTTCATCATATGAGCATTGCCCCTCGTCAAGGCGGCGCTGCAATCATTAACAGTGTAAACCATTTGGCTACACAAAAAGGACCAGGAATCAGTAACTGTGGTTAAGAAGATTTATTACAAATTAGCAATCAAGTTAAGGTACTCAACTCTTAGTACCATACTATAAAGATAAGGAATAACACAAGGGAAGCCTAACCTTCTAAAGAAGTTTAGGCAGACCAATATCAAACAAAGAAGGCGTTCAGTCAAAGCAATACAAAATATTAACAATAGTATCTGACGCTCAGAGAAGAGTCTCAGATTTTCTCGCTTATACTTTAGTAAACCTGAATCTCCTAAATCAGGATCCAAGCTAAGAGGATGGTTCTTAGAATTCTAAAAAAGTCAAAAAAATCAGGAGGTTTTCATAACGGAAATTAGAACGAGGCAAGGAAATAAATAAGTAGGAAAGTGTCAGCATTGCAGAAGCTTGGTAAAGATTATTTTTTTGGTCAGGTAAATAAGTGTTAGCCTAAGCCACTCTTAGGAAAGAATCAAAGAAAAGCACAGATGTCTAAACTTCATAAAGTCCAAAGGAAAAGTGCAGCAAGGGTCTGGAAAGTTTCTGAAAGCACACTGAAGAGATTTGTTCTCCAATAGTGTGAATCCTAGGTGAAATTGGCAAGAGTCTCTTGGGCAACACCCCTCTGTACGCATCGTCAGGGGTTCCATTGTCTTTCTCCACTCTCACGTTGCAGACTGCAACATTCACCAAGTATCTCTCACTGGACAATGGGAACGACATCTTCTCACACTCAGGCCAGGTTGTAACACTGCTGAATAGGCCTTTCAGTTAACCCTCTGCCTCTCCATGTTCTTTTGTCAAGGCCTTCTTCTTAGGCTCTCTCCTTCTGTCACTAGTACAGTAATGTATCTATTCTCAAACTAACAATGCATGTGAATACCTGCAAAAAAATGATGTTTTATTTTATAAACAATTTTATTAGTTTTGCAATTTCATAATACAAACAAATGCACAATAGACCATCAGTAGATCTCCATTGTGTGCAATCATTATACAAAAGCAAATAGCACAGTAGCTCCAGAGTATCCCATGATCAAGTAACTTCAGCAATTATAGAGCGCCTAGTCCATGCCCATATCCCCCCCCACCATTTACTCCAAATCTTATGCTATTTGGCAGGGCAGCCTCTAGCCTCATAAAGCGGCTTTTCCTGCTTGGCACACCAATTCAGCCCTCATCGCCACTGGTTGATTGTTGGAGATGTTGCATATTTTCAGTGAGCAGCTATATCCCTTTTGGCCACCATGGTGGCCGTGCCCAGTAGGACTCTATCTGCCCTTGTACTCCTGGACCCTTCCAGTATCCCCAGTAATAGCAACGTCAGAGAAAGGTTTACCTCCCAACCCAACAACATTGTAAGCTCAGCCACTACCACCTCCCAATATCTTTGAATGTTGGGACATTCCCAAACCATGTGTAGAAATTTGCCGGATTGTGGGAGCATCTGTCTCATTCAGTGTGTGACATAAGACCCGCTTTGTATAAGCGGTCGGGCATGAGATATGCACAGTGAAGATAGTATATTTGGACCAGACGTAATCTTGAGGAAATCATTATGACCCTTGGTGTCATCATGGCATCTCTCCAATTGTTGTCTTCCAGTGGACCCACCCACTCCTCCCATTTCACCAAGAGGGATCCAAAAGAGTCAGGGGCATTAATGATGAGTGTTTGATAGATCTGTGAAACTCCTCCTCTCCCAAGGGATCCCAGCATGAGCGTCGCTTTGCGGGAGCTGAATTCTGGTTGGGAGGTGCCATGTGCTATATGTATATGTAGAGAGTGGCGTAGTTGGAGGTATTTATGAAATTGAGTCGAGGACAGCTTATATGCAGCCTGAAGGTCTACCAAACTCCTCCAGTGCTGACACTTCCCTCAGCCATTTTCCATGTCATAGGGGAGTTTGTTGTGTGAGTGTAGAAGCCCAGCCCATGTGAGTCAGCTTTGCCCTCCACCTGAGAAATATCATTTGTGTCATCTCCGGCATGGTGATGGGGATCGTGGCCCCATGCAGCATAGCCATCAAGGTAGAAAAGCCCATAGTGGCTAGTTCCACCCTATATGCCGGGTTAGGCCATCCTCCTGAGAACCAGTCATTTCTGACAATTAATTGGGTTGCTAAATAATAAAGATATAGGTTCGTCAGGCCAAGGCCCCCATCATACATGCCACACTGAGAATTGGCGTACGCCAATCTGGATCTCATGTTTTGCCATAAAAAGCGTGTGGCAAGGGAATCCATCACCTGGAACCAGTGTCGAGATATCACTTGTGGAATTTTGTATAGAGCTATCCTGCCCATGACATTCAGGGGGAGCGATTGCCATTTTTGAAGCTCAGTTGTGACTTTCTGGATCAAGGGGGTCATGCTGAGGGTCCATGTTAGGGCCGGATGGAGTGCCACTTGTATAGCTAAATATCGGAAACGTAGCCTTCGTAAAGGAATGTCAGCCTGCCAGGTCACAGTGTATTGTGTGGGAGATAATGGCACCAAAGTTGTTTAGCAGGATTAACGTTCAAGCCTGATGCCTCTGCAAAGAGCCGGAAGATCTGAAGGCAGTAAGGGCCGCTCTGCATGGGGCCAGAAAGATATAGGAGGACATTGTCCCTGTATAGTGCTATTTGGTTGTCATGGTTCATTCCCGATGTCCAGCCACTAATCTGAGCATCGCACCTAATGAGGCGAGCTAACGGCTTGATTGCCAGTGCAAAAAGGAGGGGTACATCCCTGCCTGGTCCCCCTCCATATGCGAAAAATCAGACACCACCCCATTTACCTAGACTCTCGCTGTAGGGTTGGAGTAAAGTAGTCACACACGTTTTTGGAACCGGGATCCGATCTCTGCTCGTCTCAGGACCTGGGCAAGGTATCCCCACTCCACAATTTCAAAAGCTTTCTGAAAATCTATGAGAATCAAAGCTAGTGGGGGAGACAGTAAGTGTTAAAATGCAAGGGCCATGTGTATGTTCCGCAGACAGTTCAGAGAAGTCCTCTTTGAAGAATCCACATTGGTCCACATGGATGACTGTCTGCAGGATGCGTTTCAATCGTGTAGCCAGAAGGGTAGCCAGGGTTTTGACTTCTCCATTGAGAAGCGAAATGGGACAGTACTCTGCGCTGGAGACCGACGGGGGCTCGGTCTTAGGGATCACTACTATAATAGCTTGATCAATTTCCTCTGGGAAGGAGCCGACTTCCGTCACCTCTGTATGCAATTTTAATAAGTGCAGAGCAACTATATCCTTGTATTTAGCATAAGATTTTGTGAGGTAGCAGCCCGGGCTGGGACTTTTCCCAGCTGACATTGCTACTATGGCCCCTGTTATTTCTTAGAGTGTGACAGGCTTGTCTAGTTCCCCCTGCTCTGCTGGCTTAAGTCATGGGAGGGGTATTTCCGCCAGTAGTGGGGGGGCCGTCTCGTCTGATGTTTGTGGCACTGCCGCATACAATTTTGTCTAGTAGGTGGCAAATGTTTGGACTATAGTCCGGGAGGTGTGTTGCATTCTACCTTGGTTATCCACAATTTCCGGGATAATCCTACCAGCCAGTGGTCGGGATGCAAGCCAGTATAGGAGTTTGCCATTTTTGTCTCGCCAGCCGTATACTCTGGCTGTAGTCGCTTGCCAAATCTGTTTTGCTGCCTCGAGAGACACAGCACGTATCTCCTCCTGGATCAGCTCTAGACAGCAGCCATCATCTGCACAGGGTGTAGAGGAAGGCCACTTCTCCAGTCAGAGATCCTCGACCTCAAGACAATTGATAAGTTGACCTGCGGTATGTTCCTGCTGTCTTACCAGGGCTTTGGCATGTCGCCTGACAGTGGCTTTCAGGCCGCCCAAGGGGTGCCTGCAAGAAATAACATGTTAGCAGAAAATGGGAAACAGTATTTATGCAGCATGGTAAACAGGCCTACTAAAGACAACTTAAAGTATTAACTCAGTGGTGCAAATTTGTAGACCTCATGTGGGAACATATTGTCCGAGAGACACAGAATGGCCAAAACCCTTTGTTTCATCTTGTCAATTAATATGCGTGGGCACAGTTAAACACAAATGAATATAAATTGCCAGTACATTAGATTCATTTTATAGGTCAGTAAATCCTAAATGTATACGTGTAAGTATGTCTAGGACTACATTTTAATGCAATGTATGAAACATTAATGTACACATTACATAAAACAAATTGTTTCTAATATAAATGAAGTTTTATAATGTGAGGTTGGTTACTACTCAACATCCAAACAGTAAATGTCATTTAATGTATTGAGGCACAATTATGTTAATCAAATTGATATTTATAGTGAGTACATGTTTACTAGGCAAGGATGGTTCATTAATATCTTGTTTAATACAGTTTAAAGCACACGTTATGAATATATTCACTAAGCCTACAGAAAATGCACTTTGGTAATAATGTCAAGTGTAACACTTATTTTAAAATTGTTAGACCACACGAGAAACGTGCTAAGTGCACTTTCATATTATGCATTTGTGACGAATAACGGTGTAACCAGAATTGCTCTGCACCAATCCTCTTTCCTCTCTTCACAGACATTTTTAAAACCATGCCCTTATTGTTAACTTCCGCCTATCACCACCTCACTCTTCTCTCACTTATATTCCTCTATAGGCCTCATGCTTTACCTCATACATCTCTTCTAAAATTGCAATCACCTAAAATAGCCTTACCCCATCACTATCACACCGACCCCATGATACTTCCCTCCTATGACCTGTGTACACTACATCCCACATCTCCTGCTGAGTTGATCCCCACACTTGGATCTGCCAGTCCCTCTTGTGCACTGTGAGCCACCATTGGTCTACAGATTGCCAAATCATTTGATTTCTCTTCTAGAGTTCTGTCTTACTTAACCTCTCTTCAATTACTCTCTCAGAGCTGGTTACTACCCTCAGTGTTTCAAGTCTATCCAGGTATTACCTGTACTTAAAAAACAACACCTCCTACTGGCCCAGCCTTTAAATATGTCCAATGTCCCAATTTCGTTCTTCTCTAAAGTCTCAGAGGCTTATTTACAAGCCCATTGCAATGCCGGTGCATCACTTTTTTTTATGCACCGGCAGCGCAATGGGCTTGTCCATATTTACAAGGCCACGTAAAGTCACCCTGTGTGACTTTTCATGGCCTTGTAACTATGGGCCCCTTTAATGAATTACTCTGCATGAAAGGGGTGTTTCATGGTGTTACTGTGGGTGTTCCCACGCAACATCCATGGATCTTGACGCATTCCCAAATTTACAACATTTTGTAAAACGGAGATTGCGTTCAGATTCCTACATATCGGCAGCAGAGGCATCGGAATGGCACAATGAGGAGACATACTTTTAGTTCTCCTCGTTTTTCCTCTTTCTATGCGTGCTGCATTCTGCTGCACACATAGAAAGAGGAAAATGCCTTTTATGATTGTTTTTGTGCAGGAAGGATATATTGCACAAAAACAATCATCCCCGCAGCGCAGGCCCACTTGCAAAATGACACAGGTGTGCCTGCGCTGGAATGTGTCGTACTGTTGTTAGTACGACTCATCCCTGTGCTTTGAAAATTATGCATTACTGCGCAGCTAAATGGCTTGCGGCTCCGCTCTGCGTCATTTTCTTGTAGATGAGGCACTCTGAATGTCTTTTCTTCAAGAGGTTGACCTAATGTTTACCTCTCAAAACCTACTTGACCCAAACAGGTTCCCAAGCCCTGCACTCTTGTGAAACTGCTCACTCTCACATGCACATTTCATGAACTTTTTGCTATTATTTGCCTCCAGTTTGAAGGTGTTCTGGCTGTCAGTGTGCAAAGAGCTGCAACAGCTTGTGGGCTTGTCAGCCAGTTAGGCAGGGGTGCTGGTTGTGATGGCTTTGTAAATGGTTGTAAAAGGTGTTGCAAGCTAATGCTTAAGAGAATGCGTCTGGTCCTGTAGTGAGGTTGGAAGCTTGATTGGCAATAGTTACGTCTCCAACTGGTTTTCATTTGCGAAAGGTAGCTGTTATTAGTTGACCTCAATTTTCAGCATTTACTAGTGCAGATTAGATCCGGTATAGGTAGGTAACTGGACAATTTCTGTGGATCTACTATAGTATGTTTAGGAGGGGATTTATGCTAGCATGTTTGAGTTTCTCTGGGGCAATGTCAGATGTTAAAGGTTGAAAGAACTTGGTGATGAGAGGGATCTATATGGAAATGTCTAGGGGGCCGATTCACACAACTAATCTGAGATAAAATCCTAAACGTACTACTTTTGGTATTCACAGAAGGCATTTAGTAGTGGTAAAGTTAGGACTCCTAACTTTACTACAACTAACTGAGATAAAATCCTAAACTTACTACTTTTGGTATTCATAGAAGGCATATAGTAGTAGTAAAGTTAGGACTCCTAACTTAACTACTACTAAATGCCTTTTGTGAATACCGAAAGTCATAAAGTTAGGATTTTGTCTCAGTTCCGTAGTAGTAAAGTTAGGAGTCATAACTTTACTACTACTAAATGCCTTCTGTGAATACCAAAAGTAGTGAGTTTAGGATTTTATCTCAGATTGGCCCCAAGGTTTATAACCTTTTTGCTCCATTTCCTGTACGAGTAGACCCTCAACTGATCGCTTGTTCTTTATTGTTTGATACTAGCTGATGTTGATTGATTGATGATGCTTACACGCAGAGCTATACTAAGTTCTCAGTATCCCCCGGCTTCTTGTAATCATTGTTAAACAGGCTGGTCTTTATTACGTTGACAGTGTCTCATTCGCTAAATCCACTGTTTCAGTTGGTACCAATTGCACCTTTGTTAACACTGTTAGCACAAGGGTTAGTGTTGAACAAAAGCAACTGAGGTGCAGAGTCCATTGGATCTAACACACATACCTTTTGGCTAGGACATCTACAGGTGTGCAGCCAAATTTGTGGGGCTGGCACATTTAAAATAATGTGATTTGATGAGGGTCTCAGATCTCTGTGTGTATGCGTATTTACTAGGAAAGTAACTGGCTATGTCCCTAATAATACATTTATGTTAACCCACACAGTGATCAGCACCTCCTAACCTGGACCTGGTAGTCTAAGAAGACACTCTGAATGTAAATACCTTATCAGGTGTCTTGACCGTGATGCTCTGAGGCAAACATGGCAGTCACACTATTATGATTACAATAGAGTGAGTTTCCTCTTTTGAAGATAGCCGGATCAGCCCTTTATGGGTTATTCTCTTCTCATTAGATATACCTGTCATTATTTGATCATGCTCTACATCTGCCCTGCTCTTTTACATTCTTATAGTATTTTCTGTACATGCACTGTGCAGGAGGATCTCTTCACCCTCACACTTCTGCTTGTGTTAGTGCAAAGGAAAATCTGGTTTAATTTCCAGTCCTAAAGAGAAAAAACATAAATATTTTGTGTACGTGTAATTTATATAGCATGAACAAGTTACAAAGGAATGGAGTGCAGTACAAGCGATAAATGTTCAACATAGGTGAGCAAGAAGGCATATATTGTATATGAAAGAGAGAGGAATTGGCCTGGGAAGGTCAGGTTGGTAAAAACCTACTTACAGGCCCAGGAAGGGGAAGGAAGCATAGGTACATGGTAGAGAGGGGCATGAACCAGCTAGTGGTGAGTGTCACAAGTTTGATGGAGAAGGGTGGTCTTTAAATGTGATTAAGTGCTACTTCATAGGGTGAGTCTTTGGATCCTTCTGAAAGTGGATCAGTGATGTTGTCTGCTGGATTTACATTTGGGTGACATTCCATTCTCTTTGTGTGTAGCGTGACAATGCATGGCATTTTATGTTTTCCTTTTGTATTACCTCAGTTCCCATGATGCTACACCTGCATCTTCAGAATGTTTCACTGGAGGTCTTGATCCGGGCCACAAGATAATTGTTTTCTTTCTTTTTTGATCCTCATTCACCTTAAGATAAAATGGATTGCAACCCATGAGGTGTCCATTTCCCATCTGAACGATTATTACTGAATATACCAGTGCAGAGCTTTGAAGAAAAACAACTCCAGCTGATTCCATTCGGCTGATCCAGTTTAATCATTTGACCAAAGGGTCTCAAGGCATGGTGGGATGTTGCTAATGATGGCCCTGCTGATAACTAGGGTCTTGAAATGATTTTTGCTAGCAGCGGGAGCCAGTTGAGTGTTCTGAGTGTTAGAGTGATCGTATCACATTTGTGGAATCCATTAAATAGACAGGCTGATGCATGCAGAACATTCTTCAGCTGTGTCATGAGGGTCTCTCTTCAGTGAGGTGGCTTCAAAATTGCTAGGATGTAAATAGGGATTTTGAGTGCTTCTCAACAAGTGTTTGAGTTCCACCTCCCCTCACTGGGTCACTATTGTGTGAAATGGTTTTGGAAGACCCTTTGCTGTGAATATTTAGGAAGCATTTGCATCTTTTTTACCACTTGTATCTATCAATATAAATTATGATTTCCATTTTTGTAGCATCAAGAACAACCACCGTATTTTACGTATCCTTATGGTGGGAATGAAGACCGTGCTTCTCCACTTGCAAGGTATTGTTTTGCTACTTTTCTCAATTCAGTATGTTAGTTGTGTTATGTTAGACTAAGTCATGTACAGTGTTGTCGTCAACGATGTCAGTTCAGTTGTCATCATAATGTTATCAATTATGTCACAGAATAGGTCATGAGTGTGGTATTATGTGAGATCATAAGCAGTGCATAGCGAGGGTGAAATAGTTACAACTGTTGAATGTTAGCATTTGTTTAGTTTAAAACATTACGTTTAAACTGAAATTTTCACTTGACTATAACATCACATTAACATTTGTTAATTTCAGTGAAGTTGTTTTAAATGTAAAGTAAGATATTAATACTGTAGCTAACTATAACGTCACTTTAGCCTGGGTGTTTGAGTGAATTTTCAGGTTCTTTTAACGTAATGAAAAGTCATACCTTATTATCATACTTGAAGGGTAAACTTCAGTTCTGCACGGACCCTGCATCCAACTGTAAATAAAAAAAAATCCCTGCACCATGGGAGAAAACTCCCATGGTATGGGGGTTATTACGTTTTATAGTTTCAAAAACAAACTCCCACTTTGGGAGTTCGTTTTTGATAAATAAAAAACCTTCCTACATTGATAAAAACCTCCATAACGGTAGGTCCTTCTAATATATAGAGATGTCTGCATGACCGGTGGACATCTCTAAATTTGGCTGCCGGAGTGGTAGCAGGTTGACAGACGTAAAGTCCTCCGCCACCCTATCCGCCTTTACTCCCTCTAAATCAGGCCCTCTGTCTAGAGTGGCACAGTGGGGGAAAAATTGTGTTTCAATGTTTCCCTAAATGATTGTTAGTGGTTAAACGACTTGCAAGCATTCATCCTATCCCGTTTTAGATATTTAATTGCCAGTACTATGGGATGGGCCTGTCCAATGACAGCACTGCACTATGGGAAATGTAGTCCAGGTAATGTATACTTTTAGATAGTAGCACTAATTTCTGTCCCAGCCGCCGAACTTGCACCACCCCGGAGCCATGGGGGCGCACGGCTTGGAATGTGCTGAGCCGTTATGTGGAACACGGTTATGGGATTTAAAGCGGACACTGCTGGCGGTGGCCCATCCAGGGTTTTTTAAATTTGGGACAGAAATTAGTGCTACTATCTAAAAGTATACATTACCTGGACTACATTTCCCATAGTGCAGTGCTGTCATTGGACAGGCCCATCAGGGGGCGTGATAACAGCGCTATGAAAAGAGACCAGGTGCACGCATTCACTTAGCGATTGCCTCTGAGGAAGGACATTTTTCGAAACGCGTCAGGCTCTCGCATCAGTGGCTGTCTGATTGAAACTGCCATTAGAGCCTGCTTATACCCTGTGAATAAAAGGTTTGCCACCTCTTAACAGTGTTCAAGTGCTGTTCAACTGTGGGCAACTTGGAGCGTATATATATATATTATCTACTGGCGGTCGCCAGTAGATAGTTATAGTTAGGACCGTGTTTCCATAGGAAATCTGAAAATTCTATTTTGAATAACTTTGGCGCTGGTTGACGGATCCTTGCGAAATTTTCAAAACTAATGGGGCGCTCCGCTCAGCTCCTACCCTGGAAGTCTCGGGGTGATTCGTCAAGCGGGGGCTGAGAAAAAAGGGGGGTCCCAAAACGCGTTTTCCCCATGCATTTTCCCATAGGACCTTTAGTCGAAGGTACAGCCCGAACGGCTGAACAGAATTACTTGAAATTTGGCAAAGAGGTAGTCCTCAGGTCAGGGATGTGCCTTTTGCATATATGGTGTCAATCTGTTCAGTAGTTCCTGAGAAAATTGCAGTTAAAAGTACATAAATATGTATATGCGCGCACCGTGTGCGCACCGTGCGCGCACCTTAACGTGCGCGAGCGTAATTGTGATTGGTGGTTACATGTCAGTCAACATTCGAATCGGTCGAAATCAGGAAGTGTTGTCTGCCATTTTGTGTGTGACAGTAAAAAAGAAAGGTGGAGAACGTGAAAAGGGGGCAGGGTACAGAGTTCCTGACCCCTAGCTTTTGTCAGGGGGTCCCTGAAGGACCCTGAAGGGTGAAAAAAACATTTTATTTTTTGTTAAAAAATCACGGGGTGCGTGCATCGTGCGCGCACTGTGCGCGCACCGTCGCGAGGTGCGCGCACTGTGCGCGCACGGCGGAAAAAAATCATAAAAAAAATAGAATTAAAAATCAAATTTAAGTGTTTAGATGTTAGGTGGCTCTAAAAAGAGCCGTTGTGTTAATTGAGGAACAGAGGAACAAAAAAATGAAAAAAATTATAGGGTGCCGCATGTGTGCTGCTGTATCTTGCTCTCTATTAGGGGAATGCTGGTGTCCCCATAAGAGAGAAGAGCATTGCACGCATTGCACCGTATATGCACCCTCTTGAAAAGAGGGTGTATATCCAGAGGAACAGAAGCAGGTGAAGCTGCCGCCGCAGATGAAGTGCTCGGCTGAGCTGCCGATGATGTGCTCGGCTGAGCTGCTGCGGATGTGCTCGGCTGAGCTGCTGGAGGGTTGTCTTTAGCAGCTCGAGCAAAAGCCACAGGATGTACTCCTTTAACGTGCCTGATCATAGTGAAGATACTAAAAGAGTATTTCTTTTTAGGATCTCCTCTTGATAAGACAACACCACAAATAGTGCAGGTGACTTTTGGAGCATTCACCTTCTTCTGCCCCTCTGGAAATCTAAAAAATTACCAGATAAAAGAGTCTTTCTGTTTCCTCTGTCTCACAAGGGTCTCCTGCTCACTCCCAGAAAATGACTGCTGCTCTGCCATTCTCAAGTACTGGAGTACTGGAAAAGCTGCTAAGCTCCTTCTCCCAGGGAATCAGAAGAAATAATGAGGGGAGTGGGTGTGGTGTTGGAAGTTTCTGGAACTAAAACTACTATAAACCAATGAAAAGTGTTGTTTCTTAATCACATGACCTGAAACTACTATAAACCAATGAAAAGTGTTGTTTCTAAATCACATGACTTGCCGTGCGCGCACGGTGCGCACACGGAGCACGCGCGCATGCGCGTACGGAGCACGCGCATACGGAGCACGCGCGCATGCGCGTACGGAGCACGCGCGCGTACGGAGCATGCACGCATGCGCGTACGGAGCACGTGCGCATGCACGTACGAAGCACGCGCGTATGAAGCACGCGCATACGGAGCACGCACGACGTACGCATGCGCACACGGAGCACGTACGCATGCGCACACGGAAACCCTTAAAAAAAAAAGTGTTTATAAAAGATATTAACTATGCTGTTCAACTTTATCCAAATTAAAAAAAAAAAGAGCTGAGCCATTCCATATAACAGGATAAAGTCAATCTATAACTATATACATAGGTAGCTTATTGTAAAATAAATATTTTAAAAATATAATAATACATTCATAAATTAGCATTTAAAAACCCTTGCAAATTCACTTAAAAAACCATAGGTTTCACACATGTTATAGTTAGGAATTAGCATTTAAAAAACCTTACAAATTCACTGAAAAAACCATAGGTTTCACACACGTTATAGTTAGGAATTAGCATTTAAAAAACCTTGCAAATTCACTGAAAAAACCATAGGTTTCACACACGTTATAGTTAGGAATTAGCATTTAAAAAACCTTGTGAATTCACTGAAAAAACCATAGGTTTCACACATGTTATAGTTAGCTGGACATTTCACTCGGAAAAAAAACAATGAAATTCTCCCGTTTTAGTTAGTTCAGCTAACTATACCTCGCGCATATATCCACAAAAAAGTTTGCCCTTAAGCAAGGACGCAACTTCCCAGCTGAGTTGCTTTTCAAAAGCCTTTATTGTTGAAAACCGGCATTTTCAGCTCCAAACATTTGCAAGTTCCTGACGCGTTTCAGAGCCCCCAGGCTCTTTCTTCAGAGGATGACACTGCCAAACTGAAATGCAAGGTAGGTGCCATTAACTGCATGCATATATATATACAGCCCACGTGAGCTTCTCATGTGAGTCACAATTGCAGCATGCTGATACCTGTAGTTTTGAGTCCAAGCAAAGTATTCCCCATGTGGGTTCAGTTTAGGTAACAGTATCCTTTCTTTTAAACGAATAAAATACCACAGTGGGTTTCGGAATGAAATCCCCAGTTTTCTTTTTCCATAACTCAGCTGCACCTAAAGGTCATGAATGTTCAAACCTCTGTGGCCCCATTTTGACTGCATGGAGAGGCATCCTTCTCGGCCAGGCTGCCGAGTATAAATCCACAAAAAAGTTTGCCCTGAAGCAAGGACGCAACTTCCCAGCTGAGTTGCTTTTCAAAAGCCTTTATTGTTGAAAACCGGCATTTTAAGCTCCAAACATTTGCAAGTTCCTGATGCGTTTCAGAGCCCCCAGGCTCTTTCTTCAGAGGATGACACTGCCAAACTGAAATGCAAGGTAGGCGCCATTAACTGCATGCATATATATATTCACTTAAAAAACCATAGGTTTCACACATGTTATAGTTAGTTGGACATTTCACTTGTGAAAAACCATTGAAATTCCCCCGTTATAGTTAGTGCAGGCAACTATAACTCACGCGACCGCAATCCTCTGCTGATGACGTCAGATATTACATCACTGTATTTAGACACTTATTTACCCATGTCTTCTTCCATTAATTTTTAGCTATACATATATTACAAATATTTTTTTTTTCAGAAAGACACATATGTCATCAGTGATGTAATATCTGACGTCGTCATCAGCAGAGGATTGCGGTCGCGTGAGTTATAGTTGCCTGCACTAACTATAATGGTTTTTCACGAGTGAAATGTCCAGCTAACTATAACATGTGTGAAACCTATGGTTTTTTAAGTGAATTTGCAAGGTTTTTTAAATGCTAATTCCTAACTATAACGTGTGTGAAACCTATGGTTTTTTCAGTGAATTTGTACGGTTTTTTAAATGCTAAGTTATGTATTTTTTTTTAAGGTTTTTCACCGTGCGCGTACCGTACGCGCACGGTGCGTTACGCGCCGACGTTACGCAGTTCGCGGAATTTTTCTGTTTCTACCGTACGCGCACGCTACGCATACTCCGCGATTTTTCGCAAAAAAATTAAAGGAAACTTTGGCCCTTGGGGGTCCTTCTGGGACCCCCTGACAAAGGCTAGGGGGTCAGGAACTGTCCACCCTGCCCCCTTTTCACGTTCTCCACCTTTGTTTTTCACCCCCTCAGACTGCGAGAGACAAAATGGCGGCCGACACTTCCTGGTTTCGACGGATTCGAATGTTTACTAAGATCTAACAACCAATCAGAATCGCGCTCGCGCACGGCAGCGTGCGCGTACGGTAAGTTTTACCGTACGCGCACGGTGCGCGCTTATAGATATATATATGCTTTAAAATGCTATTTTCTCAGGAAATACTGAACAGATTTACACCAGACCTGCAAAAGGCACATCCCTGACCTGAGGACTACCTCCCTGCCAAATTTCAAGTAATTCTGTTCAGCCGTTCGGGCTGTAGCTTGGACTAAAGGTCCTATGGAAAAATGCATGGGGAAAACGCGCTTTGGGACCCCCCCTTTTTCTCAGCCCCCGCTTGACGAATCCCCCGAGACTTTCAGGGAAGGAGCGGAGCGCCCCACCTATTTTGAAAATTTCGAGAGGATTCGTCAATCGGCGCCAAAGTTATTCCAAATAGAATGTTGCGGATTTCCTATGGAAACACGATCCTAACTATAACTATCTACTGGCGACCGCCAGTAGATAATACAGCCCACGTGGGCTTCTCATGTGAGTCACAATTGCAGCATGCTGGTACCTGTAGTTTTGAGTCCAAGCAAAGTATTCCCCATGTGGGTTCAGTTTAGGTAACAGTATCCTTTCTTTTAAACGAATAAAATACCACAGTGGGTTTCGGAATGAAATCGCCAGTTTTCTTTTTCCATAACTCAGCTGCGCCTAAAGGTCATGAATGTTCAAACCTCTGTGGCCCCATTTTGACTGCATGATGAGGCATCCTTCTCGGCCAGGCTGCCGAGTATAAATCCACAAAAAGGTTTGCCCTGAAGCAAGGACGCAACTTCCCAGCTGAGTTGCTTTTCAAAAGCCTTTATTGTTGAAAACCGGCATTTTCAGCTCCAAACATTTGCAAGTTCCTGACGCGTTTCAGAGCCCCCAGGCTCTTTCTTCAGAGGATGACACTGCCAAGCTGAAATGCAAGGTAGGCGCCATTAACTGCATGCATATATATATACAGTCCACGTGGGCTTCTCATCTGAGTCACAATTGCAGCATGCTGGTACCTGTAGTTTTGAGTCCAAGCAAAGTATTCCCCATGTGGGTTCAGTTTAGGTAACAGTATCCTTTCTTTTAAGCGAATAAAATACCACAGTGGGTTTCAGAATGAAATCCCCAGTTTTCTTTTTCCATAACTCAGCTGCGCCTAAAGGTCATGAATGTTCAAACCTCTGTGGCCCCATTTTGACTGCATGTTGAGGCATCCTTCTCAGCCAGGCTGCCGAGTATAAATCCACAAAAAAGTTTGCCCTGAAGCAAGGACGCAACTTCCCAGGTGAGTTGCTTTTCAAAAGCCTTTATTGTTGAAAACCGGCATTTTCAGCTCCAAACATTTGCAAGTTCCTGACGCGTTTCAGAGCCCCCAGGCTCTTTCTTCAGAGGATGACACTGCCAAACTGAAATGCAAGGTAGGCGCCATTAACTGCATGCATATATATATACAGCCCACGTGGGCTTCTCATGTGAGTCACAATTGCAGCATGCTGGTACCTGTAGTTTTGAGTCCAAGCAAAGTATTCTCCATGTGGGTTCAGTTTAGGTAACAGTATCCTTTCTTTTAAACGAATAAAATACCACAGTGGGTTTCGGAATGAAATCCCCAGTTTTCTTTTTCCATAACTCAGCTGCGCCTAAAGGTCATGAATGTTCAAACCTCTATGGCCCCATTTTGACTGCATGGTGAGGCATCCTTCTCGGCCAGGCTGCCGAGTATAAATCCACAAAAAAGTTTGCCCTGACGCAACGACGCAACTTCCCAGCTGAGTTGCTTTTCAAAAGCCTTTATTGTTGAAGACCGGCATTTTCAGCTCCAAACATTTGCAAGTTCCTGACGCGTTTCAGAGCCCCCAGACTCTTTCTTCAGAGGATGACACTGCCAAACTGAAATGCAAGGTAGGCGCCATTAACTGCATGCATATATATATACAGCCCACGTGGGCTTATCATGTGAGTCACAATTGCAGCATGCTGGTACCTGTAGTTTTGAGTCCAAGCAAAGTATTCCCCAAGTGGGTTAAGTTTAGGTAACAGTATCCTTTCTTTTAAACGAATAAAATACCACAGTGGGTTTCGGAATGAAATCCCCAGTTTTCTTTTTCCATAACTCAGCTGCGCCTAAAGGTCATGAATGTTCAAACCTCTGTGGCCCCATTTTGACTGCATGTTGAGGCATCCTTCTCAGCCAGGCTGCCGAGAATAAATCCACAAAAAAGTTTGCCCTGAAGCAAGGACGCAACTTCCCAGCTGAGTTGCTTTTCAAAAGCCTTTATTGTTGAAAACCGGCATTTTCAGCTCCAAACATTTGCAAGTTCCTGACACGTTTCAGAGCCCCCAGGCTCTTTCTTCAGAGGATGACACTGCCAAACTGAAATGCAAGGTAGGCGCCATTAACTGCATGCATATATAGATACAGCCCACGTGGGCTTCTCATGTGAGTCACAATTGCAGCATGCTGGTACCTGTAGTTTTGAGTCCAAGCAAAGTATTCTCCATGTGGGTTCAGTTTAGGTAACAGTATCCTTTCTTTTAAACGAATAAAATACCACAGTGGGTTTCGGAATGAAATCCCCAGTTTTCTTTTTCCCTAACTCAGCTGCGCCTAAAGGTCATGAATGTTCAAACCTCTATGGCCCCATTTTGACTGCATGGTGAGGCATCCTTCTCGGCCAGGCTGCCGAGTATAAATCCACAAAAAAGTTTGCCCTGAAGCAAGGACGCAACTTCCCAGCTGAGTTGCTTTTCAAAAGCCTTTATTGTTGAAGACCGGCATTTTCAGCTCCAAACATTTGCAAGTTCCTGACGCGTTTCAGAGCCCCCAGACTCTTTCTTCAGAGGATGACACTGCCAAACTGAAATGCAAGGTAGGCGCCATTAACTGCATGCATATATATATACAGCCCACGTGGGCTTCTCATGTGAGTCACAATTGCAGCATGCTGGTACCTGTAGTTTTGAGTCCAAGCAAAGTATTCCCCAAGTGGGTTAAGTTTAGGTAACAGTATCCTTTCTTTTAAACGAATAAAATACCACAGTGGGTTTCGGAATGAAATCCCCAGTTTTCTTTTTCCATAACTCAGCTGCGCCTAAAGGTCATAAATGTTCAAACCTCTGTGGCCCCATTTAGACTGCATGCTGAGGCATCCTTCTCGGCCAGGCTGCCGAGTATAAATCCACAAAAAAGTTTGCCCTGAAGCAAGGACGCAACTTCCCAGCTGAGTTGCTTTTCAAAAGCCTTTATTGTTGAAAACCGGCATTTTCAGCTCCAAACATTTGCAAGTTCCTGACGCGTTTCAGAGCCCCCAGGCTCTTTCTTCAGAGGATGACACTGCCAAACTGAAATGCAAGGTAGGCGCCATTAACTGCATGCATATATATATATATACAGCCCACGTGGGCTTCTCATGTGAGTCACAATTGCAGCATGCTGGTACCTGTAGTTTTGAGTCCAAGCAAAGTATTCCCCATGTGGGTTCAGTTTAGGTAACAGTATCCTTTCTTTTAAACGAATAAAATACCACAGTGGGTTTCGGAATGAAATCCCCAGTTTTCTTTTTCCATAACTCAGCTGCGCCTAAAGGTCATGAATGTTCAAACCTCTGTGACCCCATTTTGACTGCATGGTGAGGCATCCTTCTCGGCCAGGCTGCCGAGTATAAATCCACAAAAAAGTTTGCCCTGAAGCAAGGACACAACTTCCCAGCTGAGTTGCTTTTCAAAAGCCTTTATTGTTGAAAACCGGCATTTTCAGCTCCAAACATTTGCAAGTTCCTGACGCGTTTCAGAGCCCCCAGGCTCTTTCTTCAGAGGATGACACTGCCAAACTGAAATGCAAGGTAGGCGCCATTAACTGCATGCATGTATATATTCACTTAAAAAACCATAGGTTTCACACATGTTATAGTTAGCTGGACATTTCACTCGTGAAAAACCATTGAAATTCCCCCGTTATAGTTAGTGCAGGCAACTATAACTCACGCGACCGCAATCCTCTGCTGATGACGTCAGATATTACATCACTGTATTTAGACACTTATTTACCCATGTCTTCTTCCATTAATTTTTAGCTATACATATATTACAAATATCTTTTTTTCAGAAAGACACATATGTCATCAGTGATGTAATATCTGACGTAGTCAGCAGAGGATTGCGGTCGCGTGAGTTATAGTTGCCTGCACTAACTTTAACGGGGGAATTTCAATGGTTTTTCACGAGTGAAATGTCCAGCTAACTATAACATGTGTGAAACCTATGGTTTTTTAAGTGAATTTGCAAGGTTTTTTAAATGCTAATTCCTAACTATAACGTGTGTGAAACCTATGGTTTTTTCAGTGAATTTGTACGTTTTTTTAAATGCTAAGTTATGTATTTTTTTTCAAGGTTTTTCACCGTGCGCGTACCGTACGCGCATGGTGCGTTTTCGCGCCCACGTTACGCAGTTCACGGAATTTTTCTGTTTCTACCGTACGCGCACGCTACGCGTACTCCGTGATTTTTCGCAAAAAAATTAAAGGAAATTTTGGCCCTTGGGGGTCCTTCTGGGACCCCCTGACAAAGGCTAGGGGGTCAGTAACTGTCCACCCTGCCCCCTTTTCACATTCTCCACCTTTGTTTTTCACCCCCTCAGACTGCGAGAGACAAAATGGCGGCCGACACTTCCTGGTTTCGACCGATTCGAATGTTTACTAAGATCTAACAACCAATCAGAATCGCGCTCGCGCACGGCAGCGTCCACGTACGCTAAGTTTTACCGTACGCGCACGGTGCGCGCTTATAGATATATATATGCTTTAAAATGCTATTTTCTCAGGAAATACTGAACAGATTTACACCAGACCTGCAAAAGGCACATCCCTGACCTGAGGACTACCTCTCTGCCAAATTTCAAGTAATTCTGTTCAGCCGTTCGGGCTGTAGCTTGGACTAAAGGTCCTATGGAAAAATGCATGGGGAAAACGCGCTTTGGGACCCCCTTTTTTTCTCAGCCCCCGCTTGACGAATCCCCCCGAGACTTTCAGGGAAGGAGCGGAGCGGAGCGCCCCACCTATTTTGAAAATTTCGCGAGGATTCGTCAATCGGCGCCAAAGTTATTCCAAATAGAATGTTGCGGATTTCCTATGGAAACACGATCCTAACTATAACTATCTACTGGCGACCGCCAGTAGATAATACAGCCCACGTGGGCTTCTCATGTGAGTCACAATTGCAGCATGCTGGTACCTGTAGTTTTGAGTCCAAGCAAAGTATTCCCCATGTGGGTTCAGTTTAGGTAACAGTATCCTTTCTTTTAAACGAATAAAATACCACAGTGGGTTTCGGAATGAAATCCCCAGTTTTCTTTTTCCATAACTCAGCTGCGCCTAAAGGTCATGAATGTTCAAACCTCTGTAGCCCAAATTTGACTGCATGATGAGGCATCCTTCTCGGCCAGGCTGCCGAGTATAAATCCACAAAAAGGTTTGCCCTGAAGCAAGGACGCAACTTCCCAGCTGAGTTGCTTTTCAAAAGCCTTTATTGTTGAAAACTGGCATTTTCAGCTCCAAACATTTGCAAGTTCCTGACGCGTTTCAGAGCCTCCAGGCTCTTTCTTCAGAGGATGACACTGCCAAACTGAAATGCAAGGTAGGCGCCATTAACTGCATGCATATATATATATACAGCCCACGTGGGCTTCTCATGTGAGTCACAATTGCAGCATGCTGGTACCTGTCGTTTTGAGTCCAAGCAAAGTATTCCCCATGTGGGTTCAGTTTAGGTAACAGTATCCTTTCTTTTAAACGAATAAAATACCACAGTGGGTTTCGGAATGAAATCCCCAGTTTTCTTTTTCCATAACTCAGCTGCGCCTAAAGGTCATGAATGTTCAAACCTCTGTGGCCCCATTTTGACTGCATGGTGAGGCATCCTTCTCGGCCAGGCTGCCGAGTATAAATCCACCAAAAAGTTTGCCCTGAAGCAAGGACACAACTTCCCAGCTGAGTTGCTTTTCAAAAGCCTTTATTGTTGAAAACCGGCATTTTCAGCTCCAAACATTTGCAAGTTCCTGACGCGCTTCAGAGCCCCCAGGCTCTTTCTTCAGAGGATGACACTGCCAAACTGAAATGCAAGGTAGGCGCGATTAACTGCATGCATATATATATATACAGCCCACGTGGGCTTCTCATCTGAGTCACAATTGCAGCATGCTGGTACCTGTAGTTTTGAGTCCAAGCAAAGTATTCCCCATGTGGGTTCAGTTTAGGTAACAGTATCCTTTCTTTTAAACGAATAAAATACCACAGTGGGTTTCGGAATGAAATCCCCAGTTTTCTTTTTCCATAACTCAGCTGAGCCTAAAGGTCATGAATGTTCAAACCTCTGTGGCCCCATTTTGACTGCATGGTGAGGCATCCTTCTCGGCCAGGCTGCCGAGTATAAATCCACAAAAAAGTTTGCCCTGAAGCAAGGACGCAACTTCCCAGCTGAGTTGCTTTTCAAAAGCCTTTATTGTTGAAAACTGGCATTTTCAGCTCCAAACATTTGCAAGTTCCTGACGCGTTTCAGAGCCCCCAGGCTCTTTCTTCAGAGGATGACACTGCCAAACTGAAATGCAAGGTAGGCGCCATTAACTGCATGCATATATATATTCACTTAAAAAACCATAGGTTTCACACATGTTATAGTTAGCTGGACATTTTACTCGTGAAAAACCATTGTAATTCCCCCGTTATAGTTAGTGCAGGCAACTATAACTCACACGACCGCAATCCTCTGCTGATGACGTCAGATATTACATCACTGTATTTAGACACCTATTTACCCATGTCTTCTTCCATTAATTTTTAGCTATACATATATTACAAATTTTTTTTTTTCAGAAAGACACATATGTCATCAGTGATGTAATATCTGACGTCATCAGCAGAGGATTGCGGTCGCGTGAGTTATAGTTGCCTGCACTAACTATAACGGGGGAATTTCAATGGTTTTTCACGAGTGAAATGTCCAGCTAACTATAACGTGTGTGAAACCTATGGTTTTTTAAGTGAATTTGCAAGGTTTTTTAAATGCTAATTCCTAACTATAACGTGTGTGAAACCTATGGTTTTTTCAGTGAATTTGTACGGTTTTTTAAATGCTAAGTTATGGATTTTTTTTAAGGTTTTTCACGGTGCGCGTACCGTACGCGCACGGTGCGTTTTCGCGCCCACGTTACGCAGTTCGCGGAATTTTTCTGCTTCTACCGTACGCGCATACTACGCGTACTCCGCGATTTTTCGCAAAAAAATAAAGGAAATTTTGGCCCTTGGGGGTCCTTCTGGGACCCCCTGACAAAGGCTAGGGGGTCAGGAACTGTCCACCCTGCCCCCTTTTCACATTCTCCACCTTTGTTTTTCACCCCCTCAGACTGCGAGAGACAAAATGGCGGCCGACACTTCCTGGTTTCGACCGATTCGAATGTTTACTAAGATCTAACAACCAATCAGAATCGCGCTCGCGCACGGCAGCGTCCGCGTACGGTAAGTTTTACCGTACGCGCACGGTGCGCGCTTATAGATATATATATGCTTTAAAATGCTATTTTCTCAGGAAATACTGAACAGATTTACACCAGACCTGCAAAAGGCACATCCCTGACCTGAGGACTACCACTCTGCCAAATTTCAAGTAATTCTGTTCAGCCGTTCGGGCTGTAGCTTGGACTAAAGGTCCTATGGAAAAATGCATGGGGAAAACGTGCTTTGGGACCCCCCTTTTTTCTCAGCCCCCGCTTGACGAATCCCCCCGAGACTTTCAGGGAAGGAGCGGAGCGGAGCGCCCCACCTATTTTGAAAATTTCGCGAGGATTCGTCAATCGGCGCCAAAGTTATTCCAAATAAAATGTTGCGGATTTCCTATGGAAACACGATCCTAACTATAACTATCTACTGGCGACCGCCAGTAGATAATACAGCCCACGTGGGCTTCTCATGTGAGTCACAATTGCAGCATGCTGGTACCTGTAGTTTTGAGTCCAAGCAAAGTATTCTCCATGTGGGTTCAGTTTAGGTAACAGTATCCTTTCTTTTAAACGAATAAAATACCACAGTGGGTTTCGGAATGAAATCCCCAGTTTTCTTTTTCCATAACTCAGCTGCGCCTAAAGGTCATGAATGTTCAAACCTCTATGGCCCCATTTTGACTGCATGGTGAGGCATCCTTCTCGGCCAGGCTGCCGAGTATAAATCCACAAAAGAGTTTGCCCTGAAGCAAGGACGCAACTTCCCAGCTGAGTTGCTTTTCAAAAGCCTTTATTGTTGAAGACCGGCATTTTCAGCTCCAAACATTTGCAAGTTCCTGACGCGTTTCAGAGCCCCCAGACTCTTTCTTCAGAGGATGACACTGCCAAACTGAAATGCAAGGTAGGCGCCATTAACTGCATGCATATATATATATATACAGCCCACGTGGGCTTCTCATGTGAGTCACAATTGCAGCATGCTGGTACCTGTAGTTTTGAGTCCAAGCAAAGTATTCCCCATGTGGGTTCAGTTTAGGTAACAGTATCCTTTCTTTTAAACGAATAAAATACCACAGTGGGTTTCGGAATGAAATCCCCAGTTTTCTTTTTCCATAACTCAGCTGCGCCTAAAGGTCATGAATGTTCAAACCTCTGTGGCCCCATTTTGACTGCATGGAGAAGCATCCTTCTCAGCCAGGCTGCCGAGTATAAATCCACAAAAAAGTTTGCCCTGAAGCAAGGACGCAACTTCCCAGCTGAGTTGCTTTTCAAAAGCCTTTATTGTTGAAAACCGGCATTTTCAGCTCCAAACATTTGCAAGTTCCTGACGCGTTTCAGAGCCCCCAGGCTCTTTCTTCAGAGGATGACACTGCCAAACTGAAATGCAAGGTAGGCGCCATTAACTGCATGCATATATATATTCACTTAAAAAACCATAGGTTTCACACATGTTATAGTTAGCTGGACATTTCCCTCGTATAGAACCAATGAAATTCCCCCGTTATAGTTAGTGCAGGCAACTGTAACTCACGCGACCGCAATCCTCTGCTGATGACGTCAGATATTACTTCACTGATTAAATATGTGTCTTTCTGAAAAATAAATATTTGTAATATATGTATAGCTAAAGATTAATGGAAGAAGACATGGGTAAATAGGTGTCTAAATACAGTGATGTAATATCTGACGTCATCAGCAGAGGACATAGGTTTTAGAGAAAGTTATAGTTAGCAGGACATTTAACTCGTTCAAAACCAGTGAAATTCCCCCGTTATAGTTAGTTCAGCTAACTATAACTCGCGCCCCTGCAATGCACTGCTGATGACGTCACATATTACATCACTCATGACATGGTCAGTGACATCACTGATGACATCACTGATGGCATCTCAAATGACATCACTGATGACATCATCCAGTGACTGTGTGTTTCTGTAAAGTTTAAATATGTTTAATATATATAGGGAAAGGCTTATTGAAGAATGAGTGGGTGTATAAGTGTCTGAATGGATGATTTAGTAGGTGCGTGACTGACTCTGAAAGTGATTGATTAAACATATCTTACTGAATGCATGGGTTAGTGACTAAACTGTGTCAATGTCTGTATCCGTCTGTCTGTTGGTGTGTAAGCGGCTGCATGGGTTTGCGAATAGCTACATGAGTGTCTATATGAGTTATTGATTGCTTGTCTGAGTATCTGTATGGGTTGCTGAGTGTTTGTGTGGGTGGGGCGTGTGTGAGTGGGTGATTCACTGGGTACATGGTTTCAAGAGTACATCTGGGATGGACTGTATGGGTGGGTGAGTGTGTGTATGGGTTTGTTAGTGAGTGAATGTATATCTCAGTGGTACATGTGTGAGTAACTACATATGTGAAAGGCAGTATATATGTGTCTTGGAGTATATAAATGGCTAGAAGTGAGAGTGTGTGATTGTGAGAGTGGCTGTAAGAGCATAAGAATGTGCCAGTATTTGCATGAGTAATTGAGCTGGTGTGTGTATAACTGTGTAGGTGAGTAAATGGCAGTGTGAGTAATTATCTGCATGACTGACTAGGTGTTCGAGTACCTCTATGGATGAGTGGCGGTGTGTGAGTGTCTATATAGGTGTATGAGTGCATATGATAGTCCTGTACTGAGTGACCATAAGTATGAGTGACTGTACGGGTGAGTGAGTGGATGTGTGTGTTAACCTCATAATCAGTGAGTTGGTATGTAGTTATTGGTGTTGGAGTTTCTATGGTTTTGAGAATGGCAGTCTGTAATTTAGAGTGGGTGTATCAAACGTTATATTAGGGTGTGAGAAGATGCATCAATTTATCACATGGATGATGTCATCAGTGATGTCATTAAAGATGTCATCAGTGATGTCATCAATGATGTCACTGACCATGTCATTAGTGATGTAATATGTGACGTCATCAGCAGTGCATTGCAGGGGCGCGAGTTATAGTTAGTCGAACTAACTATAACAGGGGAATTTCACAGGTTTTTTACGAGTTAAATGTCCTGCTTCCTATTACTTTCTCTAAAACCGATGGTTTTTTCAGTGAATTTCTAAGGTTTTTTAAATGCTAATTTCTAACTATAACGTGCCTGGAACCTTTGGTTTTTTCAGTGAATATATATATATATATATATATATATATATATATATATATATATATATATATATATATATATATATATATTCACTGAAAAAACCATAGGTTTCAGGGGTGTTATAGTTAGCTGGACTTTTCTCTTGTACAAAACCATTGAAATTCCCCCGTTATAGTTAGTTCAGCTAACTACAACTCGCGCGCCCGCAATGCACTGCTGATGACGTCACATATGACATCACTCATGACATGGTCAGTGACATCACTCATGACATCACTGATGACATCTCAAATGACATCACTGATGACATCACTGATGACATCATCCAGTGAATGTGTGTTTTTCTGAAAATTAAATATGTTTTATATATGTATATCTCAAGGTCGATGGAAGAAGAAATGGGTATATAAGTGTCTAAATGGATGATTTGTTTTTGAAAAATTGATTGTGTAACTGACTGATTAAGTGTATCATAGTGAATACATGGCTTAGTGAGTAATGTTTAAATATGTAAATATCTGTATCAGTCTCTCACTTTGTGTATAAGTGGCTGCATAGGTTGGTGAGTAGCTATATGGGTGTCTATATAGGTTATTAGTTGGTTTTTTGAGTATCAGTCTGAGTGTCTGCATGGTTCGATGGGGGGTATTACGTAGTGCATAGGTGCATGAATGAGTGACTCACTGTTTGTATGTGTTGAAGACAGCATGTGTGCAGGACTGTATGGGTGGATGAGTGTGTGTATGGGTGTGTTAGTGAGTGAATGACTGTCTCAATAGTGTCTTTATGAGTAACTACATATGTTTTAAACTAGTATATGTGACTATTGATGTATATAAGTGAGTATGTGTGAGAGTGAGAGATTGAAAGAGTTCCTGTATGAATAAGTATGTGTTTCTATAAATGATTGTTTAAAAGACTAAGTATGTGTAAGTTTCCGTAGAAGTAAGTGTGGTGGTGTGTGTATAACTGTATATGCAAGTAAATGTATGTTTGATTCTTTATTAGCATGAGTGACTATGTGTGTGAGTAACTCTATGGATGAGTGGCATTGTGTAACAGGATGTATAGGTGTATGAGTACATATGATGAGTGAGTACATGTATGAGTGACTGTATAGGACTGTTGGTGAATGAGTGGATGTGTATGTGGATCTTAGAATTACTGAAGAGGTTGTTGTAACAGGTATTGGTATGTCCATTGTTTTGAAAATTTTAGTCTCTATTTTTGAATGTGTGTATCATAGGTTAAATTAGGGTGAGAGGAGGTCTGCCACTCTATCACAAGGATGATGCCATCAGTGATGTCATCAGTGATGTCATTTGAGATGTCATCAGTGATGTCATGAGTGATGTCACTGACCATGTCATGAGTGATGTAATATGTGACGTCATCAGCAGTGCATTGCGGGCGCGCGAGTTATAGTTAGCTGAACTAACTATAACGGGGGAATTTCAATGGTTTTGTACAAGAGAAAAGTCCAGCTAACTATAACACCCCTGAAACCTATGTTTTTTTCAGTGAATTTCTGAGGTTTTTTAAATGCTAATTCCTAACAATAATGTGCCTGAAACTTATGTTTTTTTCTGTGAATTTCAAAGGTTTTTAAATGCTAATTTCTAACTATGCCTACAGAGATAGGACATGTGAAGAAAGAAGAAAAAATGCACAGAAAGAAAAAAAAGAAGTGCATAAAGAAGCAACAGAAGTCCTCAAAGACGAAGAAAAGTGCAGGAAGAAGGATAACGTGCAGAAAGAACAAAAAGAAGAGCAGAAAGAAGCCTTGTTGCAAAATCATCCTGTACCCTCAACTTTTTCAGACGGATACTGGTGGTAACTGAGTCTGACTAACCAGTCCTAGAGCCAGTGCTATATTAAAAGACACTTAGAATACAGTGAAAACACCTACATACACTGGGGAACATTATGCGTTGGGGTCCCCCTGTGATTAGTATGACCTCCTCTGTAAGCCCCTAGTATATAATAGGGCAGGGGGATTAAAACTACCTCTTAAAACAGGCCACAGGGCGTTTTTGCACACGTTAACTCAGGCCCCGTCCCCTCCCTTCACCACTGTGTAAACACGCCCTGTGTCCGTTTTTAGTTGGGAGATTAAGTTCATTTAAATCCTGAGGGTCCCTAGGGTCCAACTAGCCCACTAAATACCTCCAGTAAGTGCCACAGAGCTGCGTTGCAGAGAGGTGTAAAAAGTGGCACGGCCTGGACCACCTCTCTGCAATGCAGCTCAGTGGCGCTTACTAGAAGCACTTGGTGGGCTAGTTAGCCCCCAGGGGCCCTCAGTATTGAAGGGAAATTATATCCCCAATTTAAAACGTGCCATAGTGCGTGTTTGCACACGTCACCTCAGGCCCCGTCCCCTCCCTTCACCACTGTGTAAACGCGCCCTGTGGCTGTTCTACGTTGAGAGATTAAGTCCCCTTGAATCCTAAGGGTCACTAGGGTCAAACTAGACCACTAGGTACCTCCAGTAAGCGCCACAGAGCTGCGTTGCAGAGAGGTGTAAAAATGGGCTTGGCCTCAGAACACCTGTCTGCAGCGCAGCTCCCTGGCGCATACTGGAGATGCCTGTTGGGCTAGTTGGCCCTCAGGGACCCTCAGTATTGAAGAGGAATTAATTCCCCAACTTACAACTCGCCAGGGGGCGCGTTTGCAGAGTGCTGCAAGGAGGGGGCGTGGCCTCCGGCACGATGCCAGTCTTTTATTTATTTTAATTTTTTAAGAAGGGGGGCTGTGTGGTTCCCCTTCTTATTCTAATTTATTGGCCCTGATGACCCCATCCCCCAGGGCCTGTCTCCTAATTATATTTTTTTGACCCCAATCCCCAGGGCCGGCCACTGTTTTTTATTATTTTTTAAAAATATATATTTATAGACACACCTAGGACATGCTGGACAAACCGTACGTACCTATCACCATGACGATTTGCGTGATATTCATTAAAAGGTGACTATGCATGCAATGAATCCACGTAGAATGTATTTACACCACTAGTGAAGCTCTGACATGTCTGATGCCCTACCGTGCCTAATCCCGGTAGACACCCTTGTCGTTTATTTATACAAACATGGGTAGCTATTGACGGGCACATTTAATACACATGCACACCAAGCCATTCAAAGGGGATTCGACAAAAATTCGACCAAAACTATGCAAGAAACCCCCCTCACGGTTAATAAAACACACATCCACTGCCGGATGTGTAATACTTTTTATTTTACTCTCTGGAAAGGGGACGAACATCACTTGAGAGTCACAGCGCGCTCCTGGCAGAGCCCAATGCTGTGTTACACCCACCATTGCCTGCTGAGTGCCACACACCTCTGTGTTGTATTCCACCAGCTAGTCCATATGCTATGACACTCTCTAGCCCATGTGCACTGTAACACCACCCCGTGAATATGTCATGCCACACTTGTCTTCGCACGGGTTATATTGCCCCACCTAACGTGCCTTCCTCGATGCCTATGTTATAACGCACAGTGCTATGCCATACATATAACAATCTGGGATCCATATCTTTGTCACAGTGCATATGTAACGTTTCACATCCCAGCACATATTTTGTATTACAACTTTAGAGACTAGTTAGGTTACACAACACTGCCCTGTGCATATTACACTCCAAGGCGCATATCGCATAGCACGCGCTAGTGCCTGTGCTATCTTGCGCTCTCCAATGAATCTGTCATTGCGCACAATGTATTGCATATTATATTTCACGCCCGGTTCATCTTATATCACACTTTTTGGTGCATAGTTTATACCATCATACACTATATCTAGTTTTCATTTTCAATCGTGCTCTCAGGACTATGTTCTATATAACACTGTGTTCACCTACCCTTTTCACGGGCATTACATTTTGCGATAGGGGGTGGAGGGTCAGGGGGTGTTTCTGCCAAGTGAGCCCGGAGTCACAGTCACAAACGTCCTCTTCTTCCTGAATAAAAGTGAGATTATGCTGCATACTTGTTCATATTTTAAGTAGTTCGCACAGACACACGTTTTAAAAACAATAAAGTTCCTAATACCCGCCTTCTCTGAACAGTTAGCTTGCTGCCCCATCCCCCTCCTCCCTATCCTCTTTTGTGTGGATCCATGGACTAGCCTCCTCCCTCCTGCCATGCATGGTCTGATGTGCTGCCACTGCCCTCAATTTAGTATGATGTACCAGTCCACTCCTCCTGCCCTCCATTGCCCAATTCTATGCCCCATCATTGACCTCCTGCTTAAACTCTGTGCTTAGCTTGCTGCCCCTATTCTCCTTCCCCTTGCCCTCCGATGTCTTTGTGCATGCCCCTGCTCCATCCTTTTTGCCCACCATGTTCCATGGACCTGCCACTCCTATCTACTCTGAGTGTTCTGTTGAGCTGCCACTCCCCTCCCACCTGCCTAGCATTGTCAGATGACTGTAACTTGTCCCTGCCACCTCCACCCTGCCTGTCCACATGCCATGCCCCTATCCTCTTCCTCCTGTCCTACATGGTCCATTGTACTGCCACACCCTTCTGCCCTCCCTGGTCTGTTGTGCTGCAACTGCTCCTCCTGCCTGCCCCGTGCGGTCTGTTGTGAGGCCCCTTCCCCTGAACTTTCTTGTCTGTGCACAGGTCCTGACCCTCCCTTCTATCCTCCATCGTCCTTTGTGCATGCCCCTGCACCCTCCTTCTTGCCCATTATAGCCATTGGGCTGCCACTAACCCTCCCACTTGCCATGCATGGTCTTCTGTGCTGCCATGGCCCCTCCCACCTTCCCTGTGTGGTCAGTTAGCTGCCCCTGACCCCCTCCCACCTTCCCTCCATGGTCTGTGTGTATTCCGTCACAGTCTCACTGTTGCTCTTCATGGTGTGTCTTGCTTCTAGTGCCCATCCTGCCTGACCTCCATGGCTATCTTGCTGCTCCTGCCCTGCCCCCTTCCCCCCAGCCCTCTGTTTACATGTGCAGATCCCTACTCCCTCCCTCGTGGCTTGTCTGTTCCATTGTAATGCCCCTGATCCGTCCCTCCTGCCCTTTATGGTCTGTTATGCTGCAGCTTTCTCTCCTGTCTGTCCATTATGGTCAGCTAGCTACCATTGCCTATTGCCCCTCTGTTCTCTGTTGTCCATGTGCATGGTCCTGTCCCCTCCCTCTTGCTTTCTATGGATTGCTGTGCTGCACTCCCGTCCCGCATGCCCTGTGTGGTGTATTGTGCTGCTGCAAACCCTGAAGCCTGCCCTGCAGGGTCAGTTTGGTGCACCTCTCCATGTCCCTCCTGTCCTCTGTTATCCAAGTCCATGTCCCTACCCCATTTCCTTCCATGATCCAATGTACCATACTTGCGAACAGTTTTAACTTGGTAAGAGGGTGATTTTGAAAAAAAACTGGGGTATTGATTTTCCCCTTTGAGTTACATTGAAAAAGAGGAGATTGTAGACAGAAGACAGATCAAATAAAGCCATTGGACGTTGCCTGGCTGAATCGGGTCTGTTGGCATGTATGGTTGTACTACCATTGCCTCTTCCTTCTGCCCACAATGGTCTATTACATTGCCACAGCCTCTCTTGCAAGTCCTGTATTGTTGGTTTGTTGCCCCTGCCCCCCTTTCCACTGCCCTCCATAGTCTGTTGTGCTGCCACGGCCCTTCCTGCCTGCTCAGTGTGGTTAAATTGTTGCCTTTGCACCCTCCTACATGCCTTCAATTTTCAGAGTCCGTGCCCCTGGCCTCTGCCTCTCAACAGTATCCTAATGAACAACTAGATTGCTAACATTCTATATTTATTACAAAAGTGTGGAACGCCTGACGTCATCTTGATGTAATCAAAACTGTAATACCTAGAGCATTTCCTTTAGAAATTACATATATGAGAGGGTCTTATTTGCATCAAAATTATGGTTAGTGCTCTAAAAGACTAAAATAAGGACATATTTTCTGAGTTTTCAAATAGCGACAAAGCACTTTTAAATTATTTGTTATCTTTATGTTTTTTTATCCAGTTGACCACTTGATTAAATGTTGCACTTAGGGGAGAGGATGTGGTGTTACTTCCAGAACTGCAGACTTTGCAACTGGGGAACCAGGTTGGAGTTTCTGCTTCAGCTCGACATTCTGTGATTCTGGTCAAATCACTTAGTCTCCCCATGTCTACAACCAAAATGAATTTGTTCTTGTGTGATGTAACCAATGCTCATGTAAAGCACTCCAATACCTGACAAGTCTGCACTATATAACACTGCAAAAACACAAAATAATAAGTGTTTTGCACACTTCTGTCATTGGGCTATATTTGGGCTACATCTGGGTGATTTTGGGCTACATTTGGGCTCTTTTGTCTCCGGTGGCCATCTTGGGAGATTTATTTGTTATGAAGTTTCCTAATTTCCTCATGTACTGCAGTCTCCTCAGTAGGAAATGCTTTCAGTTTTTTACTTTGATTCCATCATGAAGGTATTCAGATATGTCACACATTTGCCATAAATTCTGATAGTTAGCACTCTAGTTGCTCATTAGATCACTGTAGTAAAACTACTGTTCACCATGGAAGTCTGCTCCTGGTATTAAAAGTGCATGTTTCAGTCTGCATGTCAGAATTTTTTAATGAAATAGAAGAGGATTTGAGAAGTCACTCAAAATGTGCCCTCATTTTCTTTCTTCAGCATTAATCATAATTTCTATGGCAAAATGAACCCCCTCATTGTGTTCCTTTTTAAATTAAATGTTTTAAGTGTTACCAGTTTATTCCAATCAAGATGGCTTCAGGTGTGCCATACTTTTGTCATAATGAAAACAGTAAGCGCTCTAGTTGTTTTTAAGAACACTCTGGGACATTCTGTCATTGGGCTATACTTGGGCTACATCTGGGTGATATTTGGGCTACATTTGGGCTCTTTTGTCTCTGGTGGCCATCTTGGGAGACTTATTTGTTATGAAGTTTCCTAATTTCCTCATTTACTGCAGTCTCCTCAGTAGGAAATACTTTCAGTTTTTTACTTTGATTCCATCAAGAAGGCATTCAGATGTGTCACACGTTTGCCATAAATTCAGAATGTAAGCACTCTTTTTGCTCATTAGATCACTGTAGTAAAGCTACTGCTCACCAGGGAAAACTGCTGCTGGTATTGAAAGTGCATGTTTCAGTCTGCATGTCAGAATTTTTTAATGAAATAGAAGAGGATTTGAGAAGTCACTCAAAATGTGCCCTAATTTTTCTTTCTGCAGCACTAATCATACTTTTAATGGAAAAATGAACCCCCTCATTTTGTTCCTTTTTAAATTAAATGTTTTAAGAGTTACCACTTTAATCCAAGCAAGATGGCTTCAGGTGTGCCATACGTTTATCATAAGTAGGACTGTTAGCGCTCTAGTTGTTCTTTGGAACACTCTGGGAAGCTGCAGTAGAACACAAAGGAATCAACTGACAGTCTCTGCCCTTGTTGGATGTACATGTTTTACTGAGAATGTCAGACTTCATTCTCACATGACTGAGAAAGATAATGTGAATTTACAGAAAATAAGCTCTCAGTTTAGCTTATAGATCACCTTCCAAACCTCTGTGGGAAAGGCATGAGAAAATATTTTTCTCTCAATCATGATATCCCAGCAGAAGGCTTTTTCACATGGTGAAATCACCTTAGAACATACCACAATTCCTAAAATGAGTATGGTACCATCAACAAATGATTTATAATGTAACTAAAGTCTTAAAACCTTCTATTAACTGCAATGCTTTTTAATGAGGTGTTATCATGTATATTGGTCCCAAGATGGCTGCCAACACTTCTTGGATGAAGTGCTGACAGCCAATCAGATCTCAGGATGAGATGTGTGGTTAGGCACCGCCCACATATATATATGATTTTACTTTTGATTTTCTCAGGAACTACTGAACAGATTGACACCAGACCTGCAAAAGGCACTTCCCTGACCTGAGGACTACCTCTCTGCCAAATTTCAAGTAATTCTGTTCAGCCGTTCGGGCTGTACCTTCGACTAAAGGTCCTATGGAAAAATTCATTGGGAAAACACGTTTTGGGACCCCCCTTTTTTCTCGGCCCCCGCTTGACGAATCACCCCGAGACTTTCAGGGTAGGAGCGGAGCGGAGCGCCCCACCTATTTTGAAAATTTTGCGAGGATTCGTCAACCGGCGCCAAAGGTATTCCAAATAGAATGTTGCGGATTTCCTATGGAAACACGGTCCTAACTATAACTATCAACTGGCGACCGCCAGTAGATAATATATATATATATATTCACTGAAAAAACCATAGGTTTCAGGTACGTTATAGTCAGGAATTAGCATTTAAAAAACCTTAGAAATTCACTGAAAAAAACCATAGGTTTCAGGGGCGTTATAGTTAGCTGGACTTTTCACTCGTACAAAACCATTGAAATTCCCCTGTTATAGTTAGTTCAGCTAACTATAACTCGCGCGCCCACAATGCACTGCTGATGACGTCACATATTACATCACTCATGACATGGTCAGTAACATCACTCATGATATCACTGATGACATCTCAAATGACATCACTGATGACATCATCCAGTGAATGTGTGTTTGTCTGAAAATTACATATGTTTTATATATGTATATCTCAAGGTCGATTGGTATATAAGTGTTTAAATGGATGATTTGTTTTTGAAAAATTGATTGTATAACTGACTGATTAAGTGTATCTTAGTGAATACATGGCTTAGTGCGTAATGTTTAAATATGTAAATATCTGTATCAGTCTCTCACTTTGTGTATAAGTAGCTGCATGGGTTGGTGAGTAGCTACATGAGTGTCTATATAGGTTATTAGTTGGTTTTTTGAGTATCAGTATGAGTGTCTGAGTGTCTGTATGGTTCGGTGGGGGGTATTACGTAGTGCATAGGTGCATGAATGAGTGACTCACTGTTTGTATGTGTTGAAGACAGCATGTGTGCAGGACTGTATGGGTGGATGAGTGTGTGCATGGGTGTGTTAGTGAGTGAATGACTGTCTCAATAGTGTCTTTATGAGTAACTACATATGTTTTAAACTAATATATGTGACTATTGGTGTATATAAGTGAGTATATGTGAGAGTGAGAGATTGAAAGAGTTCCTGTATGAATAAGTATGTGTTTCTATAAGTGATTGTTTAAAAGACTAAGTATGTGTAAGTTTCTGTAGAAGTAAGTGTGGTGGTGTGTGTATAACTGTATATTCAAGTAAATGGATGTTTGATTCTTTATTAGCATGAGTGACTATGTGTGTGAGTAACTCTATGGACTCTAGGATGTATAGCTGTACGAGTACATATGATGAGTGAGTACATGTGTGAGTGACTGTATAGGACTGTTGGTGAATGAGTGGATGTGTATGTTGATCTTAGAATTACTGATTAGGTTGTTGTAACTGGTATTGGTATGTCCATTATTTTGAAAATTTTATTTTCTATTTTTGAATGTGTGTATCAAAGGTTATATTAGGGGGAGAGGAGGTCTGCCACTCTATCACAAGGATGATGTCATCAGTGATGTCATCAGTGATGTCATTTGAGATGTCATCAGTGATGTCATGAGTGATGTCACTGACCATGTCATGAGTGATGTAATATGTGACGTCATCAGCAGTGCATTGCGGGCGCGCGAGTTATAGTTAGCTGAACTAACTATAACAGGGGAATTTCAATGGTTTTGTACGAGTGAAAAGTCCAGCTAACTATAACGCCCCTGAAACCTATGGTTTTTTCAGTGAATTTCTAAGGTTTTTTAAATGCTAATTCCTAACTATAACGTGCCTGAAACCTATGTTTTTTTCAGTGAATTTCAAAGGTTTTTTAAATGCTAATTTCTAACTATGCCTACAGAGATAGGACATGTGAAGAAAGAAGAAAAAACGCACGGAAAGAAAAAAAAGAAGTGCAGAAAGAAGCAACAGAAGTCCTCAAAGACGAAGAAAAGTGCAGGAAGAAGGATAACGTGCAGAAAGAACAAACAGAAGAGCAGAAAGAGGCCTTGTTGCAAAATCATCCTGTACCCTCAACTTTTTCAGACGGGTACTGGTGGTAACTGAGTCTGACTAACCAGTCCTAGAGCCAGTGCTATGTTAAAAGACACTCAGAATACAGTGAAAACACCTACATACACTAGGGAACACTATGCGTTGGGGTCCCCCTGTGATTAGCATGACCTCCTCTGTAAGCCCCTAGTATATAATAGGGCAGGGGATTAAAACTACCTCTTAAAATGCGCCACAGGGCGTGTTTGCACACGTCACCTCAGGCCCCGTCCCCTCCTTCCCCACTGTGTAAAAATGCCCTGTGGCCGTTTTAAGTTGGGAGATTAAGTCCCCTTGAATCCTGAGGGTCCCTAGGGTCCAACTAGACCACTAGGTACCTCCAGTAAGCGCCACAGAGCTGCGTTGCAGAGAGATATAAAAAGGGGCACAGCCTAGACCACCTCTCTGCAACGTAGCGCAGTGGCGCTTACTGGAAGCACCTGGTGGGCTAGTTGGCCCCCAGGGTCCCTCAGGATTGAAGGGGAATTATTTCCCCAACTTAAAACGCGCCACAGGGCTTGTTTGCACACGTTAACTCAGGCCCCGTCCCCTCCCTTCACCACTGTGTAAACACGCCCTGTGGCCCTTTTTAGTTGGGAGACAAAGTTCATTTGAATCCTGAGGGTCCCTAGGGTCCAACTAGCTCACGAGGTAACTCCAGTAAGCGCCACAGAGCTGCGTTGCAGAGAGGTGTAAAAAGTGGCACGGCCTGGACCACCTCGCTGCAATGCAGCTCAGTGGCGCTTACTGGAAGCACCTGGTGGGCTAGTTAGCCCCCAGGGGCCCTCAGGATTGAAGGGGAATTATTTCCCCAACTTAAAATGCGCCATAGGGCGTGTTTGCACACGTCACCTCAGGCCCCATCCCCTCCCTTCCCCACTTTGTAAACACGCCCTGTGGCCGTTTTTTAAGTTGGTAAATTAAGTCCCCTTGAATCCTGAGGGTCCCTAGGGGCAAAATAGCCCACTAGGTACATCCAGTAAGCGCCATTGCAGAGAGGTGTAAAAAGGGGCACGGCCTGCACCACCTCTCTGCAACGCAGAGCAGTGGCCCTTACTGGAAGCACCTGGTGGGCTAGTTGGCCCCCAGGGTCCCTTAGGATTGAAAGGAAATTATTTCCCCAACTTAAAATGCGCCACAGGGCGTGTTTGCACACGTCACCTCAGGCCCCGTCCCCTCCCTTCACCACTGTGTAAACACGCCATGTGGCTGTTCTAAGTTGAGAGATTAAGTCCCCTTGAATCCTAAGGGTCCCTAGGGTCAAACTAGCCCACTAGGTACCTCCAGTAAGTGCCACAGAGCTGCGTTGCATAGAGGTGTAAAAAGGGGCGTGGCCTCAGAACACCTGTCTGCAACGCAGCTCCCTGGCGCATACTGGAGATACCTGTTGGGCTAGTTGGCCGTTAGGGACCCTCAGTATTGAAGGGGAATTAATTCCCCAACTTACAACTGACCAGGGGGCGCGTTTGCAGAGTGCTGCAAGGAGGGGGCGTGGCCTCCGGCGCGATGCCGGTCTTTTATTTATTTAATTTTTTTAAGAAGGAGGGCCGTGTGGCCCCCCTTCTCTTTCTAATTTATTGGCCCTGGGGACCCCATCCCGCAGGGCCTGCACCCTAATTTCTTTTGTTGAAAAAAATTAATTTGGCCCTCCCAAGGCCTTAATCGGCCCCGGGGACCCCAACCCCCGGGTCATGGCCTTTTTCTTTTTAATTCTTTAGGAGGGGGGCTGCGTTGCCCCCCTCCTCAGGCCACTTATGGCCCCGGGGACCCCATCCCCCGGGGCCGGCCTTTGTTTTTTATTATTTTTAAAAAATATATATTTATAGAAACACCTAGGACATGCTGGACAAACTGTATGTACCTATCACCATGACGATTTGCGTGATATTCATTAAAAGGCGACTATGCATACAATTAATTCACGTGGAATGTATTTACACCGCTAGTGAAGCTCTGACGTGTCTGGGGCCCTACCGTGCCTAATCCCGGTGCCCCCGCCGGTGGGTACTCTCCAAGTAGACACCCTTGTCATTTATTTATACAAACATGGGTAGCTATTGACGGGCACATTTAATACACACGCACACCAAGCCATTCAAAGGGGAGTCGACAAAAATTCGACCAAACTATGCAAGAAACCCCCCTCACGTTAATAAAACACACATCCACCGCCGGATACTTTTTATTTTACTCTCTGGAAAGGAGACAAACCTCACTTGAGAGTCACAGTGTGCTCCTGGCTGAGCCCAATGCGGTGTTACACCCACCAGTGCCCGCCGAGTGCCACACACCTCTGTGCTGTATTCCACCAGCTAGTGCGTATGCTATGACGCTCTCTAGCCCATGTGCACTGTAACACCACCCCGTGAATATGTCATGCCACACTTGCCTTCGCACGGGTTATATTGCCCCATCTAACGTGCCTTCCTCGATGCCTATGTTATAACGCACAGCGCTATGCCATACATATTACAATCTGGGATCCATATCTTAGTCACAGTGCATATGCAACGTTACACTCCCCAGCACATATTTTATATTATAACTTTAGAGACTAGTTAGGTTACATAACACTGCCCTGTGCATATTACACTCCAAGGCGCATATCGCATAGCACGCGCTAGTGCCTGTGCTATCTCGCGCTCTCCAATGAATCTGTCACTGCGCACAATTTATTGCATATTATATTTCACGCCCCGGTTCATCTTATATTACACTTTTTGGTGCGTAGTTTATACCATATACTATATCTATACTATATCTAGTTTTCATTTTCAATTGTGCTCTCAGGACTATGTTCTATATAACACTGCGTCCACCTACCCTTTTCACGGGCATTACATTTTGCGATGGGGGTGGAGGGTCAGGGGATGTTTCTGCCAAGTGAGCCCGGAGTCACAGTCACAGTCACAAACGTCCTCTTCTTCCTGAATAAGAGTGAGATTATGCTGCATACTTGTTCATATTTTAAGTAGTTCGCACAGACACACATTTTAAAAACAATAAAGTTCCTAATAAACTATGTTCTCTGAACAGTTAGCTTGCTGCCCCATCCACCTCCTCCCTATCCTCTGTTGTCTGAATCCATGGACTAGCCTCCTCCCTCTTGCCATGCATGGTCTGATGTGCTGCCACTGCCCTCCATTTAGCATTGATGTACCAGTCCACTCCTCCTGCCCTCCATTGCCCAATTCTATGGCCCATCATTGACCTCCTGCTTAGCCTCTGTGCTTAGCTTGCTGCCCCTATGCTCCTTCCCCCTGCCCTCCGATGTCTTTGTGCATGCCCCTGCTCCTTCCTTTTTGCCCACCATGTTCCATGGACCTGCCACTCCTATCTACTCTGAGTGTTCTGTTGAGCTGCCACTCCCCTCCCACCTGCCTAGCATTGTCAGATGACTGTAACCTGTCCCTGCCACCTCCACCCTGCCTGTCCATATACCATGCCCCTATCCCCTTCCTCCTGTCCTCCATGGTCCATTTTACTGCCACACCCTTCTGCCTGCCCCGCGCGGTCTGTTGTGAGGCGCCTTCCCCTGAACTCTCTTGTCTGTGCCCAGGTCCTGACCCTCCCTTCTATCCTCCATGGTCCTTTGTGCATGCCCCTGCACCCTCCTTCTTGCCCATCATAGCCATTGTGCTGCCACTAACCCTTCTGTTTGCCATGCATGGTCTTCTGTGCTGCCATGGCCCCTCCCACCTTCCCTGTGTGGTCATCTAGCTGCCCCTGATCCCCTCCCACCTCCCCACCATGGTCTGTGTGTATGCCATCATAGTCTCATTGTTGCTCTCCATGGTATGTCTTGTTTCTAGTGCCCATCCTGCCTGACCTCCAAGGTCATCTTGCTGCTCCTGCCCTGCCCCCTTGCCCCCAGCCCTCTGTTTCCATGTGCAGACCCCTATTCCCTCCCTCCTGGCTTGTCTGTTCCATTGTAATGCCCCTGATCCGTCCCTCCTGCCATTTATGGTCTGTTATGCTGCAGCTTTCTCTCCTGTCTGTCCATTATGGTCAGCTAGCTACCATTGCCTCTTTCCCCTCTGTTCTCTGTTGTCCATGTGCATGGTCCTGTCCCCTCCCTATTGCTTTCTATGGATTGTTGTGCTGCACTCCCGTCCCGCATGCGCTGTGTGGTGTATTGTGCTGCTGCAAACCCTGATGCCTGCTCTGCAGGGTCAGTTTGGTGCACCTCTCCATGTCCCTCCTGTCCTCTGTTATCCGAGTCCATGTCCCTACCCCAATTCCTCCTGCCTACCATGATCCAATGTACCATACTTGCGAACAATTTGAACTTGGTAAGAGGGAGATTTTGAAAAAGAACTGGGGTATTGATTTTCCCCTTTGAGTTACATTGAAAAAGAGGAGATTGTAGACAGGAGACAGATCAAATAAAGCCCATTTGAGCTTAAAAACATTGGACGTTTCCTGGTTGAAACGGGTCTGATGGCATGTATGGTTGTACTACCACTGCCTCTTCCTTCTGCCCACAATGGTCTATTATATTGCCACAGCCTCTCTTGCCACTCCTGTATTGTTGGTTTGTTGCCCCTGCCCCCCTTTCCACTGCCCTCCATAGTCTGCTGTGCTGCCACTGCCCTTCCTGCCTGCCCAGTGGGGTCAAATTGTTGCCTCTGCACTCTCCTACCTGCCTTCAATTTTCAGAGTCCGTGCCCCTGGCCTCTGCCTCTCAACAGTATCCCAATGAACAACTAGATTGCTAACATTCTATATTTATTACAAAAGTGTGGAACGTCTGACGTCATCTTGATGCAATCAAAACTGTAATACCTAGAGCATTTCCTTTAGAAATTACATATATGAGAGGGTCTTATTTGCATCAAAATTATGGTTAGTGCTCTAAAAAACTACAATGAGGACATATTTTCTGAGTTTTCAAATAGCGACAAAGAACTTTTAAATTATTTGTAATCTTTATGTTTTTTTATCCAGTTGACCACTTGATTACATGTTGCACCTAGGGGAGAGGATGTGGTGTTACTTCCAGAGCTGCAGACTTTGCAACTGGGGAACCAGGTTGGAGTTTCTGCTTCAGCTCAACATTCTGTGATTCTGTTCAAATCACTTAATCTCCCCATGTCTACAACCAAAATGAATTTGATCTTGTGTGATGTAACCAATGCTCATGTAAAGCACTCCAATACCTGACAAGTCTGCACAATATAAAACTGCAAATACACATAAAATAAGTGTTTTGCACACTTCTGTCATTGGGCTACATGTGGGCTACATCTGGGTGATATTTGTGCTGCATTTGGGCTCTTTTGTCTCTGGTGGCCATCTTGGGAGATTTATTTGTTATGAAGTTTCCTAATTTCCTCATTTACTGCAGTCTCCTCAGTAGGAAATGCTTTCAGTTTTTTACTTTGATTCCATCAAGAAGGTATTCAGATATGTCACACATTTGCCATAAAGTCTGAATGTTAGCACTCTAGTTGCTCATTAGATAACTGTAGTAAAGCTACTGCTCACCACAGAAGTCTGCTGCTGGTATTCAAAGTGCATGTTTCAGTCTGAATGTCAGAATTTTTTAATGAAATAGAAGAGGATTTGAGAAGTCAAAATGTGCCCTCATTTTTCTTTCTGCAGCACTAATCATAATTTCTATGGCAAAATGAACCCCCTCATTTGGTTCCTTTGTAAATTAAATGTTTTAAGTGTTACCACTTTATTCCAATCAAGATGGCTTCAGGTGTGCCATACTTTTGTCATAAGTAAGACAGGAAGCGCTCTAGTTTTTCTTAAGAACACTCTGGGACATTCTGTCATTGGGCTATACTTGGGCTACATCTGGGTGATATTTGTGCTACATTTGGGCTCTTTTGTCTCTGGTGGGCATCTTGGGAGATTTATTTGTTTTGAAGTTTCCTAATTTCCTCATTTACAACAGTCTCCTCAGTAGGAAATACTTTCAGGTTTTTTACTTTCACTCCATCAAGAAGGCATTCAGATATGTCACACATTTGCCATAAATTCGGAATGTTAGCACTCTAGTTGCTCATTAGATCACTGTAGTAAAGCTACCGCTCACCAGGGAAGTCTTAGACTGTTAGCGCTCTAGTTGTTCGTTAGAACACTCTGGGACATTCTGTCATTGGGCTATACTTGAGCTACATCTGGGTGATATTTGGGCTACATTTGGGTTCTTTTGTCTCTGGTGGCTATATTGGGAGACTTATTTGTTATGATGTTTCCTAATTTCCTCATTTACTACAGTCTCCTCAGTAGGAAATACTTTCAGTTTTTTACTTTGATTCCATCAAGAAGGCATTCAGATGTGTCACACATTTGCCATAAATTCAGAATGTTAGCACTCTATTTGCTTATTAGATCACTGTAGTAAAGGTACTGCTTACCAGGGAAGTCTGCTGCTGGTTTTGAAAGTGCATGTTTCAGTCTGCATGTCAGAATTTTTTAATGAAATAGAAGAGGATTTGAGAAGTCACTCAAAATGTGCCCTCATTTTTCTTTCTGCAGCACTAATCATACTTTCTATGGCAAAATGAACCCCCTCATTTTGTTCCTTTTTAGGTCTCGCCTGAGACAGCGCGTTAGCGCTGCTCTGGCGAGACTTATAGTAAGCGCTTTTGGAAGTGGAAACGAGTGCATTTCAGGCCGCCAACTACAGTGCATGTGCTCCGGGCGCGCGCACCATTTGGCAGCCTGAAAGCATTGGTTTTCTTTCACTTTCGCGGCCGCACGGCCGCCCGCAAAAAGTGCTCTCCATTTGCCAGCCTGCATTGCCTCTCTCCCCTACCCCCTCCCTTATCCCACTTCCTGCGAGAGATTTACTCGATAGCCCGCCGCAGTGCCGCCCCTCTGAAGCTTTGTTCCATTCTGGAGACGGGTGTTGCTGTCTCCAGGCACGCAGAGCGGTACCATTTACTTTCGTGGCGGGGGGCTTGTGTCTATGAAAGGAAGGAGCCGAGCTCCTCTGTTCACATTCCAGAGCTATTGGCCGTCTCCCTTGAAGCGGCGCCATGGCTGGCCCGCGGCCCTCTCAGCTGCTCGACACCTCCGCCCAGGCTGCCTCGCCTCCGACTCCAAGACGTGCACAGGAACTCATTCAGCACTTCTCGTTATCTCTAAGATTACATAATATATTTGAGTAATATTAACACCGGACTAACCTTTCCATGTGCATCGTAATAATACAAGAACGGTTTATGTACCTCACACTTCAGGCCCTATCGAGAAACCTAGTGAGGCCGTGCGAGAAGAAGATTATGCCACGTTCTGCTTGTGCTAAAAACAGCTTTAACCAAACATATATCTATTCACACGTCGGACACTGGTCTTTGTCACCCCACTTTGTGTGCTGTGGTTTGGTGGTTTTGTGATGTATGGCTTCACTGTAGCGTGAATAAGCAGATTCTAACCCTGGGTATTCATTCACTGCTGTGACGCAGTCAAAGTAGAAAACCGGAGCTGTTTCCCACTGTCGCTATATCATAAAATAATTCCGGGCAGCGCTGACGGGACTCTCTCTCTCTGACAGCCCGTCAGCACAGAGAGCACAGGTTCAGGTGGGGCGCGGGGAATGCACAGAGGGTGACTGGCGAGGGGAGCAGGAGGAGACCAGGGTATTTTGTGTTTGGGACTCGAGTCCATGTCCCCGTTATTTCAACTCTAAAGGTTTCCCCTACGGAAGAAAGTATCGCTTACACTGTTGAAAGCGCCTGGAACCTCCCACCCCCACATCTTATAGGAAGGAATGTGCTGCTATCCAACCTTTCACCTTCTTGGAGATGTACGGGTTACCGGCCTCGTAAGAAACTGCCAGCAGAATGACTCAGGGCCGGCTTTAGGGTGGTGCGACCGGTGCCACCGCACCGGGTGATGGCTTCCTGGGGGCGCCGTGTATTAAATTTTTTAAAGCTTTTGAAGCACCTGCTGCAGCGTTTCTTTCCGCCTGCAATTACCAGGCCTCACATTAATGTCAAGAAAACTCGTGTGATTAGTTATCTTCCTGGAGAGAGATCACGGTTTTGTAAAGTTGAGGTTTTGACTTTGGTGAAGCTAGTGCAGAGGGTTAATATGCCTGCTGCAAAGAACGTGTACCAAGCAGATTACAGAGTGCATATGATGTAAACAGGTCAGCAGATTACTGCTTTCAAAATTGACATCTTTTTTGTTACTTGCAATTTATAACTTAAAGTCCTAATATAGAATAGTGAGCTATTAACTTTCATCATAGAACTGCATACACACTGCAAAGTATACATTAGAACATTGATTAATGTTGCAAAAAGGGTTAATTTGGCTAGAAATCGATTTTTTTTATTAAAGAAAACTCTCAATTATGCTGTTTCTTTTTCGACTCTGAGTTTGTTCTTCTCCACACCAAACTATACTGCCTACCGGTATGGATGACATGTGACGCCTACACTTTCAGGCCACACACTGCTGCACATGTAACACTGCTACACGCCACAAACTGATGCAGGCCACACACTGCTGCATGCCACTGCATGCCACACACTGCTGCAGGCCACACACTGCTGCATGCCGCACACTGCTGCACGCTGCACAATGCTGCACACCGCACACTGCTACATGAAACACTGCTGCAGGCCCCACACTGCAGCACGCCACACACTGCTGCACACCACACACTGCTGCATGCCGCTGCACGCCACACACTGCTGCACGCCTCACACTGCTGCACGCCTCACACTGCTGCACGCCGCACACTGCTGCACGCCGCACACTGCTGCACGCCGCACAATGCTGCACGCCGCACACTGCACACTGCAGCACGCCACACACTGCAGCACGCCACACACTGCAGCACGCCACACACTGCTGCATGACGCTGCACGCCACACACTGCTGCACGCCACACACTGCTGCACGCCGCACACTGCTGCATGCCGCACACTGCTGCACGCCGCACACATCTGCTGCACGCCGCACACATCTGCTGCACGCCACACAATGCTGCACTCCACACACTGCTTTTATGCGAGTTTATGCTACTGACATTTTAAATGACAATGCCTTTTGTTTGTTTAAAGACAAAAACATAAATAAAAGGAATTGTAATTTTACAATGCCAATAGCTCAAACTCTTATAATTGCGAGACCTATTGCATTGCACACATTAATGTCAAGAAAACTCGTGTGATTAGTTATCTTCCTGGAGAGAGATCACGGTTTTGTAAAGTTGAGGTTTTGACTTTGGTGAAGCTAGTGCAGAGGGTTAATATGCCTGCTGCAAAGAACGTGTACCAAGCAGATTACAGAGTGCATATGATGTAAACAGGTCAGCAGATTACTGCTTTCAAAATTGACATCTTTTTTGTTACTTGCAATTTATAACTTAAAGTCCTAATATAGAATAGTGAGCTATTAACTTTCATCATAGAACTGCATACACACTGCAAAGTATACATTAGAACATTGATTAATGTTGCAAAAAGGGTTAATTTGGCTAGAAATCGATTTTTTTTATTAAAGAAAACTCTCAATTATGCTGTTTCTTTTTCGACTCTGAGTTTGTTCTTCTCCACACCAAACTATACTGCCTACCGGTATGAATGACATGTGACGCCTACACTTTCAGGCCACACACTGCTGCACACGTAACACTGCTACACGCCACACACTGATGCAGGCCACACACTGCTGCATGCCGCTGCATGCCACACACTGCTGCAGGCCACACACTGCTGCATGCCGCACACTGCTGCACGCTGCACAATGCTGCACACCGCACACTGCTACATGAAACACTGCTGCAGGCCCCACACTGCAGCACGCCACACACTGCTGCACGCCACACACTGCTGCATGCCGCTGCACGCCACACACTGCTGCACACCTCACACTGCTGCACGCCTCACACTGCTGCACGCCGCACACTGCTGCACGCCGCACAATGCTGCACGCCGCACAATGCTGCACGCCGCACACTGCACACTGCAGCACGCCACACACTGCAGCACGCCACACACTGCAGCACGCCACACACTGCTGCATGACGCTGCACGTCACACACTGCTGCACGCCACACACTGCTGCACGCCGCACACTGCTGCACGCCGCACACTGCTGCACGCCGCACACTGCTGCATGCCGCACACATCTGCTGCACGCCGCACACATCTGCTGCACGCCGCACAATGCTGCACTCCACACACTGCTTTTATGCGAGTTTATGCTACTGACATTTTAAATGACAATGCCTTTTGTTTGTTTAAAGACAAAAACATAAATAAAAGGAATTGTAATTTTACAATGCCAATAGCTCAAACTCTTATAATTGCGAGACCTATTGCATTGCAAATGCTTGTTAAATTAAATGTTTCAAGATTTACCACCATTTACCACTTTATTCCAATTAAGATGGCTTCAGGTGTGCAATACGTGTGTCATAAGTAGGACTGTTAGCGCTCTAGTTGTTCTTTAGAACACTCTGGGAAGCTGCAGTAGAACACAAAGGAATCAACTGACAGTCTCTGCCCTTGTTGGATGTACATGTTTTACTGAGAATGTCAGACTGCATTCTCACATGACTGAGAAAGATAATGTGAATTTACAGAAAATATGCTCTCAGTTTAGCTTATAGATCACCTTCCAAACCTCTGTGGGAAAAGCATGAGAAAATAGTTTTCTCTCAAACATGATTCATGATATCACAGCAGAAGGCTTTTCCACATGGTAAAATCACCTTAGAACACACCACAATTCCTAAAATGAGTATGGTACCATCAACAAATGTTTTATAATGTAACTAAAGTCTTAAAACCTTCTATTAACTGCAATGCTTTTTAATGAGGTGCTATCATGTATATTGGTCCCAAGATGGCTGCCAACACTTCTTGGATGAAGTACTGACAGCCAATCAGATCTCACGATGAGATGTGTGGTTAGGCTCCGCCCAGATATATCTATCTTTTTAACTCTAATTTTCTCAGGAACTACTGAACGGATTTGCACCATTTAAGCAAAAGGCACGAGTCCTAACTGAGGACTACCTCTTTGCCAAATTCGGTGTAATTCCGTTCATCAGTTCGGGCTGTAGCTGCGTCAACATGTCCTATGGGAAAATGCATGGGGAAAATGCGTTTTGGGACCTCCTCTTTTTTCTCGGCCTCCGCTTTACGAATCACCGGGAAATTTTCAGGATAGGAGCGGACCGGAGCTGGCCAAAAGTTTGGAAAATTTTGCGAAGATTCGTCAATCGGCGCCAACGTTATTCCAAATAGAATGTTGCGGATTTCCTATGGAAAATAGGTCCTAACTATAACTACCTACTGGCGAACCTCTTAGTGAAATCAGGATGACGAGAAAAACCGACAGAGGCATAGTAAACCTTACTCAGAGCCCCCAGGCCCAACTTCGAAACCAGGAATGCATTTACTTGGTGGGTGTCACACCCCAAGAGTCCCATATTTGCACCACCATTTTGATGGTTCTTAACTCCTTTGAACTGCTGTATATTATATATATCTCACTTGTCCTCACAGTCAGGATTTGTAGAGGACCCTATGATCCATACACAAAACTCAAAGATTGTTTTTCAACAACAATCACATTTGTGACAAAGCTGGTAGCTAGCAGTACATATATATGAGCTCTGGAAATTCTGAGATAACCCGCTGGAGTTTAAACCAATGGAAATAAAGAGACTGCGAAAGAACCTTATGTAAGAATGCTACACTGGTCGGTATTGATCTGAGAACTTATACAAAATCAGTATTAAATATAGAAGCCTCTTAATTAGCATGCCTACTATGGAAGAATAGTATTGGTTTGCTTCTAAATTGATTTATACTGTAATTTTGATATATACATATTGGATTTAGATGTGTAAAGTTTTTTCAACTTTTGACAATATTCTTTTCATCCATGTTTCAGAGGTCCTCCTGGCTATGGCTTTCTGACTACTGCAGATCCCTCTGAGGTGAGACAGCCTTATTTATACATAAGCAAAGAAATATAGTAAAACGTCTCTTTAAAAGTTTGGTTACTCTAATAGAATTGATGGGTGTTTATGATCTTGTACATTCTCGTCAATAAAGCATCATAGTACTCAGAAAGTTAGAGAAGCTATGGCCCCAATTCGTAAAGGTAAACTTAGAGGAAAGAACTTACTCGTAAATGCTCTCTGTGAATACCAAAAGTAAAGTTTGACTTCCGGTATTCACAAAGGCCTTTTACGGGTTGTAAATACCCTTTGTGAATATTGAAAGTCATAAAGTTTGACTTTCTTCTCACTTTACCTTTGTGAATCTGTGCCAAAGTCTATTGTGGATATACTCTTTAAATGAGTGAGACTCTCTGTCTCTGGCTGTCTCTCTCTTACTCGCCCTGCTTAGGCAATAGAAGTTCCCTTTTATTTACACTTTGAGGTCGCACCACCCTTGATTTGGCCTTTCGAGATCAATAACTATGCTATGACATTGGTTGGTATTTCCGCCAACACTGGGAAAAACATAACATAAAAACATTGTATAGAACAGGGATCGCTAATGAGTAGCTTAGGAGCTACTGGTAGCTGACCAGCACCCTCAAAGTTTCTCTCAGATGTGAAGACAAACCCAGTACCTCATTCAAAAAGTCTATGCCAAAAAAGAAAGCAACACTGCTAATGTTAATGCCCTTGGGTGACAGTCAGCCAAACCAATAGTAGAGGCTCATTACGCCCAAACACACACTGTGTCAGCCTATGAGGTCTGCTAACAAGACCATCTCCACCACTCTCAATCTAGCTAAGTTACAAGGAGATTAACCATGTTGTAGGCTCTGCTCTATCAGTCACACCATATGTGTGAACAAAAGAGTGCTTGAAGTAACAGTAATCAGTGTTGACCCACTGAATTGTGGGACTTCAGGAGCCAGAGATAGAATATGTTGTGTGGGTGCATGATCAGCCTAATAACTGAGGAGATCGTGGTGTGGATCCAGAGCTGAAAAAATCGTAGCCTCATATATGTTGATCTGTGTGTGTGTATGCATGTGTTCACACTTATGTGTGTATCTGTGTGTGTGAGACATTGTGTCCCTCCCTAACAAACAGTGTAATTCCCTGGAAGCTGTGAGTGATGCCAAGCACTACCAAAAGTGTATACTACTCATCAAAAGGAGTAATTCTCTGCCATACTTGTGCTCATTCATGGCATCAATCAATCAATCAAGATATTTGTAAAGCGCGCTACTCACTCGGAGGGTCTCAAGGCGCTAGGGGAAGGGGGGTCCGCTACTGCTCGAACAGCCAGGTCTTGAGATGCTTCCTGAAGGAGAGGTGGTCTTGGGTAAGACGGAGGTGGATGACGAGGGAGTTCCATGACTTGGCTGCCAGGTAGGAGAAGGATCTTCCTCCCATGGTGGCTCTTCAAATGCGTGGAACGGCGGCGAGGGCGTGGCTGGACGATCGTAGCTGGCGGGTGGGAATGTAGAAGGTCAGGCGGTTGTTGAGGTACCTGGGGCCCAGGTCATGGGGGGCTTTGTGTGCGTGGGTGAGGAGTCGGAACGTGATTCTCTTGCTGACGGGGAGCCAGTGCAGGTCTTTCAGGTGTCCGGAGATGTGGCTGTGACGGGGATGTCCAGGATGAGTCGTGCGGAGGCGTTCTGGATGCGTTGGAGTCTTTTCTGTAGTTTGGATGTGGTTCCGGTGTAGAGGGTGTTACCGTAGTCCAAGCGGCTGGTGATGAGTGCCTGGGTGACCGTCTTCCTGGTTTCGGTGGGGATCCATCGGAAGATCTTTCGGAGCATGCGTAGGATGTTGAAGCATGATGATGAGACGGCGTTGACTTGTCTGGTCATTGAGAGGGAGGAGTCCAGGATGAAGCCCAGGTTGCATGCGTGGTCCGTTGGTTTGGGTGCGCTGCCCAGGGCAGGGGGCCACCAGGAGTCGTCCCAGGCAGAGGGTGATGGTCCAAGGATGAGGACTTCCATCTTGTCTGAGTTCAGTTTCAGGCGGCTGTTCATCATCCACTCGGCTACGTCTTTCATCCCTTCGTGTAGGTTGGTTCTGGCGGTGGCTGGGTTGTTGGTGAGGGAGAGGATCAGCTGGGTGTCGTCGGCAGAGGAGATGATGTTGAGGTTGTGTTGGCGTGCGATGGCTGCGAGGGGGCTCATGTAGACGTTGAAGAGGGTGGGGCTGAGTGATGATCCTTGTGGTACGCCGCAGATGACTTCGGTGGCCTCGGATCTGAATGGGGGGAGGCGGACTCTCTGGGTTCTTCCGGCAAGGAATGAGATGATCCACTCTAGAGCCTTCTCTTGGATACTGATGTTGCTGAGGCGCTGCACTAGGGTGCGGTGGCAGACAGTATCGAACGCTGCAGAGAGGTCTAGGAGGATGAGGGCCGCTGTTTCCCCGTTGTCGAGCAGGGCTCGGATGTCGTCAGTGGCTGCGATGAGGGCGGTCTCGGTGCTGTGGTTGGCTCGGAAGCCGGACTGCGAGTGGTCGAGGTCTCCGTTCGTCTCGAGGAAGGCGGCAAGCTGTCTGTTGACGGTCTTCTCGATGACTTTGGCAGGAAACGGGAGGAGCGAGATGGGGCGGTAGTTCTTGAGGTCGGTGGGGTCTGCTGATGGTTTCATCAGGAGGGCGCTGAGTTCGGCATGCTTCCAGCTCTCCGGGAAGGTGGCGGTGTTGAAGGAGCAGTTGATGATGTCTCAGAGTTGGGGTGCGATGACGGAGTCGGCCTTGTTGAAGACGTGGTGGGGTCATGGGTCGGTTGGTGATCCGGAGTGGATGGTGTTCATCGTGTGGATGGTGTCTGTGGTGCTGACCGGGGTCCAGGCGTGGAGGGTGGTGGTGGGGGGCATCGGTTCGGTGGTTGGGTGCGTGGTCTGTGCACCGAAGCTGTTGTGTATGTCGGCGATCTTGCGGTGAAAGAACGAGGCGAGTGAGTCGCAGAGGTCTTGTGAGGGAGTGACGTCATTGTTTCCGGCGCTGGGGTTGGAGAGCTCTTTGACGATGCTGAAGAGTTCCTTGCTGTTGTGTGCGTTGTTGTCTAGACGTTCCTTGAATGCTGTCCTCTTGGTGGTGTGGATGAGCTGGTGGTGTTTGCGGGAGGCGTGCTTGAGGGCGTTCATGTTGTCTGTAGTCGGGTTTTTTCGCCAGGCTTTCTCGAGGTTGCGGCAGTTCTTCTTGGAGTTCTTGAGGTCGTTGTTGAACCAGGGGGCTGTCTTGCCTTTGGGCCTGTTGGGATGGTTTTTCTGAGGTGCGAGGTCGTTAGCGCGGTTGGTGATCCACTGTGTGAGGTTGTTGGCTGCTTGGTTGGGGTCCGTAGAGCTGGCATAATAGTTCCAAGGGCATATAAAGATCAACCCTGACATATTGGCCATTCTTAGACTGGCAAATAATGTTTTTGTTCTGGAAAATTGGGTTTCTTTGTCCAAAATGGATAGTGGTATTTGATAGAAACAAATGTGTGTTTTCTGAATCTAATATGCACCTCCAAAGCACATTTAAAGTTGATAATTGAATGATAATTCAAGTTGAGATGGGAAAACATATTACTATATCCTTTATGATTCTGTGACTTATTTCATTAGTTAGGTGGAAGCATTTCATATTGGTAAGTGTTTTCTTGTCATTTCTTCTGGTAACCTCACTTGAAATGCTTTGGTGATCACTACTAATAATCCTGCTATGGGTGATCATAATGTAATGTTAACATACATGGTCATTATTTTACAGGGATAACATTTACTAGTAGCTCAGGAGAAATTCCCTTGGGCAGAAATAGCTTTCACTACTAAAAAAGGTTGGAGACCCCTGGTATAGAATGCTTATGGGAGATGAAGAATTGAATATGACAAAGTGCACAATGACTGAGTGTACTTTCCTATGCAAAATAGTCCCTCATGCATTCCAGTTGAAGCAATTGCTGGAAGGTGGAATGATACAGAAAACAACCAATAGGTTGTGAGAGAGTATGAATACTCAGGTTGGATTCAAAGCTAATGATAAGTATATTTTCTAAGTATTGATAACAATAGTTATACTGACAGCTGTGGTGCTAAGCCAGACCTAACAAATTAAGATTATTTTTTCTGTAATCAAGAAAAATCTTGAACATGGAACATTTCGCACTCGTATTAATAACCTAAACCACACCACTGTGGTTAAAGATCTAGCATTACTTTGCCACACAGGAAAACACCTACACAAAAATCTGATTTCTGCATCTGAAACTTCATATGTTGGTCATATTTTTCTGTATCGCATAAAAGTCACTATTTCTACAACTATAATACCAACTAAACTCTATTTCCATACCCTTTGGAACAGATGTCATAAAGGATCACGTTTTAGAGAGGCAGTATACAATATGACTTTTCCCATGAATTAGAACCATATTATACTGCAGTGGTTGTCCAAGAGTTTGCAAATTCATTTATGGGGTCTAATTATATTTCACACAAAGGTTTAAAAGTTCTAGCCCCTATTTCTCTGCAACATTTTTCCTTTGTCCCTGTCTCAATCTCTGAGCTCTTCTACAAAGAATCTGCTTTCTCATTAACATAGAAAAAAAACATCTGGTGGACTTTCCTTTTCCTTTGATTTACACATTTTCATGCACATGTAATTGAATCTTAAATGTGCAAAAAAATATTTAAAGGTGAACATTTCCTGAATCTGATTCACAGAATTAGGATGTTTGGGGCTATGTGCTTTAGATGGGACTTCTGAATGCTTACATTCTGGGGCATTCACACACTGCATTTTGTAGTACTTTAGTAGCAATACATTAGTACTACTAAAGCAATACCAAATGCTACTCACAAACCTCCGTGTGCAAATCTCCACCTTCATTTATCCTATATTTTCTGTGGTGAGAGCCTTGCCCATGTAAATTTACTGCTTAATAGTAAATGTGGGAGGGACCAGGAGGAGTTGCTGGAAAAAGGGACATACTTACCACTAAATGAGATGGGTTTAGGAAGGAGTAAGGATGGATTTAGGGAGGTTAAGGGAGGGGTTTAGGAGGGACAGATACCCACCCACAAACGAATAACCCCACTGCTATTCACAAACTGCACTTCTAAGGTTACCACAGCCAAAAGGGACCCAAAACAAGAGTAAATTAATCCCAGCTAAGAGCTGGAGTATGTACTGCAACAACATTCCATGGAAAATGGTGAAAGCAGGGACTTAAAATAAAACCCCATAGGAAATAAGATAAATTATTTAAATTAGTGAAAAATATAAATACATTTAATGTAATGTTTAGAAAAATCTAAAAATAAGAAATATATATTATTTCATCATAAATATTTTAACTACCTTTTTGAATTTATAAATTAATGTTATATTGTTTTTCTTCAAATATAATTTCCTTACACTTAACTAATTCTATACAGCACTTTTAATTATTATAAATACATATTAAAATATATACATATATATTTAACTTTAGGTGACAAAAACGAGCTTTTGCACATTTCCACAATGCGGTCCATCTAAAGGGGATTTTAGCCACTGAGATATACATGCAGTAGCACTTCTGTAAACTTACAATATGCATATATTTAGAGACATTATCTTATTGCATTTTTGAGACTCATCGAAATTGTGAGGCAAAATCGCAAATATGATTCTTAGATCTATTAATTCCAACAGTAAGCAGACATGTACCTATTTTTAGTCAATATAGTGTTGACAGGCCAGACTGTGCACTAAACAAAGGTTTATAACATAGCATAACATAGCCTAAATCCTATTGTATCCTAACAACATCTTACATGACAGTTTTCAAAATATATTAGCTAAATATCATGTTTTTTTATTCTTCTTTTAAAGTTGCAGATTCAGTGCTGTGTCCTGGCATAAAGTCTGACCTATGCATCTCTAGTAGGATTTCATTCTCAATTAAGTGCTTGAATCAGTCTCAATGCAATTTTTAATTGGGAAGGGATGATTAGAGACCACAACCAGGGTAAAGTTACTCAAATCATTGGGATCCAGCCCAGGCTGTTTTAGTATCGGTAAGACCAAGGCTATTTTTTAAAGAAATTCTGTGAGTGCCTCTTGGAACAAGGAGGCAGTAATCAGGGTGGTCCAATAGGAAGTGTTTGAGGTACAAATTTCATCAAGACTTGTGATGGGAACTGGTTCATAAAAATTGTTGTGATGTTTATTGGAGCTGACTGTATTCAGCAATTTTATTTATATGACTTCTCTGAAGGTGGATCAAGTTGCCCTAGGAGTGCACACGTTTGCTTTGTGATCCTTGGCTTTCACTAAGTGTGTGGGGGGAAAAGTCTCTTCTTCTCAAAAAAGAAGGGATCTATACTGATTGCAACAAAAGACTGAACTGGAATGTGGAGAGTCGATTGTTTTACTCTCTTGAATAGCCTTTTGGGTGATATAGGTATGTTTAGCTTCCAATATAAGTTTTTATATTAGTTTCTTTCACTTCGAATTTGTGCCAGTTTTTTATGCCAGATTTGCTCTGATGCTGAAATAAATTTCCTACTCTCGTTCAGCTTTATAGGCAATCAATACGCCAATATTTTTCTTTTTTGTCTTTTAAATATATCTAGGGCAGACGTATCCCTATAATGTTTTCATTTTACTGAGCTGTGAGTCATTTATTGCTTGGGAGTGGGAGGAATGGATTGTAATTCATGTGCTACTTCAAAAATCCTGTTATATTTGTTCCACATTCTGTCAATCATTTGTGTGTCTTGCTTTCTCACCTTAAGTGCGCCGGGCATGCCCAGACATGGTCCCGGGCTCAAGCTAGCCTGGCTGAGGAGGAGTGATACCCCAAAACTGGTCCCAGGATGCTTGTTTATGGTCTAGGGAGGACCTGGCTTTTCAGTTCGGGCTGGACTGTTCCATGAAGAGCAGTCAAGATTGATTTGCATATGGCTAGATCTAAAGTGGGGTGACATGGTGAGCAAAAGTACGAAGGATTTAACCCAAATCTCTTGACAGGGGTGAATGTTTAATTTGTTCTGCATTCCTTTCATAATTTATGTGTCTTTTGCCTACTTCCTAATCTAATATGGGAGTACGAATGTTCCTCAGATCTCTTAGCCATTATTTGGGTCTCTTTATCTACTAATTATATTCGTTTCTTGGGCTGCCCATTGGTTACAAATTCTGATGAGTGGATAGAGAAGCAATGACATAATAGTATGACTATTGTCCATGATTGGGGTATCAAATTTGATCTTCCCTTCTTTTGTTACAAGGCGGTCTAGAGTAAAGTTTTTAATTTGAATGAGACTAATATCGAGTAAGGATGAGAATGGAAGAGGAAGCTCTGCAGCTGTTTCTTCCTTTTCTCCCAAGTAAAGTTTAAACACTTATAAAATATGCTGTTTCTCAAGTTGATTAAGGATTCAGCAAGGTGTTTGATCAATTTTTAAGTACAAATTATGATGCCACCGGATGAGAGATATATGACATGAAGCATAATAGGATCTGTCACTCATTTTATTTTTTGCTCCAAAGACATTGAAAGGAAAATTGATCATTTTTCTTTAGAAAATATATTTTGTGAAGTGAATTATGGCTGTTCTGTCATCTTTTAGTGTTGATCAACAGGTATACATATGCATTTGATGGGGGGTGGTGCTGCTAATGGGAGCTGTTAGGTCTTTCGCTTCTATAAAGTTGTCTACGTGGATACCTTTACTCTTGTATGATGATGCTTTTCTCAAATAGGTCTGCAATGTCCTTCTTAGACGTAGGTGTCATTGTTTGACTAGGTAGCGGCTATGTTGCTGTAAGATCAGAGTTCCATGATAGGTTTAGGGCTGGGGCCTATGTGGTGGGGTGGGACATGGGAATTCTGTGTAGTGTGTTCCCCAAAGAGATCAAATTGGAATGTGTGCACCTAAGGTCGGTGGACACGGATTTCATCTCCTTAAGAAAGACATTGAGCTAAGTGATGACTTTGAGGCTCGGAGTTAGACAGAAACACTGAACTGAGCTACATTTTTACCTTTTTAAGTGAGGTAACTATTCTCTCCTTACATAGTTCAGAAATGTCCCTAAATCTAGGGCAAAAGTATGGGGTGGCAAGTAGACGGCTTCCACTCACTACCTTTAGTGTGGGAATACCTGTTCCCTTACACTCATGCTGACAGACACTGGAAAACTTATCCTTTAATGAAAAATGAGGCATGGTGTCAGCTTGCTACACAACCCCCACATTGGCTTTCGTGTGCAAACTATGTATGCCATCGCGTCAACTTGCAATGTGGCTTCAGGGTGTTGTAAATCCCCCTTTTCCCAGAAAGCATATTGTTAATCATTCCAAATAACCCAGTAGTGGGTTATGTTTGGAATTCTTATCTGTGGCGTGCCAACAGTTATTCTTTGCTTAATGAAGTGGCAATATAGGGCACTTTTGGGCTTTAACACAGGTTAAAGAATGCCAGTAGACGGATTGACAGCAAAATATTAAACTCTTTATCAAAATATACCACACACACATTATTAATCATTAATAAATGGTATTTTGTAGAAAAAAATCACCATGAGCGCCCTTAATAAAGGAGAAGATTTATGCACTCCTGGTTGTTACAATTCCTAGAAGTGCAGTTGGTGGATGCTACTGTTCTCCCGACCATTATCCTGTTGAAACCCCCTCTTTCCTACCACGCTCTTGATATCGCCTATCTCTCCGCATAATAATGATAATCTCTTGCTATACCATCCAATTAACTACTGTTATCATTATTTCTCCCTGTTTCATCATAAGGTATGAAGTTGCATTATGATGTTATCCTTTACTTCTACCTTATTTTGTACCTACTTTCATTTCTGTCTGAACTGCACTCAAATCAAAAAACATTTGCATTGAAAACAAGTGAATGCCATTTTATATGTAATACCCTAAGTTTGTTTAAAATTTTTGCTACTTTTAGTAACTTCTAATGTCTATCACCCTTTATATGTGGAACTTATACATATGAATTATTAAGCTTCCATATATGTCCACTGCTTTGCAGTCACAGAGAAGTCGATGTCTCTGTGGACTAGATGGGAATACAAACACTGGATACAGATTTTTAGATTTGTATAAAACACATGGTTCTGCTCTCACTGTGTTAAAAGTCTATCTCTCATTTTGTTATAATCAACCGATTGTGACACGCCCAGTCCCCAGATTATAAAGAAATGATACCAGAACTCAACTGTAATAAATGATTACAGATGAGTTCTGACATTACAATGCCTGCTGCCAGCCAGAGCCAGCAGTCAAAGGTAAAGACAGGTCAAGTCACTGGAGAATATTTAAAACAGCTGTTTCGAAACGCTTTTCTTTCTTCTCTCTGTTTTTCTAGAAATAAAATGGCAAGCAGAAATTAGATACGGCGTATTTTGTAGTACATACAGAAGTCTTGAGAGGGACATCATCTTATACAGGACAGCTCTGCCATCAAGGTCAATGGGTGGGTCTGCCAGTGCATTATGTCCAACCTAAGTCGATCTAACTGGGGTGTCAGATTGCGTTTTACAAACAATTATTGATCTCTGGTCACATACATGCCCAAATATTTAAAGCCCACCAATTCGATTGGGGCCGCACACTGTGATGGCAGTTGGGGGGGGCGACAGCTGGAACATCAAAGATTTAGTCCAGTTGATTCTGTAGCCGGAGTAGCTGCTGAACAGCTCAAACATATGTAAAATATGGGCAATTGAATAGTACAGCCTAGACACATATGGTATGATGTCATCGGCGTACGGAGAAATACGCTCTTTTCAACCGTCACTTGAGGGTATCCCCCATATCATTGGGTCAGCCCTAATCCAGGTCGCCAGTGGTTCCAGCATCAGGGCAAAGGTAAGAGGGGACAGAGGGAACCCCTGTCTAGTGCCTCAACCCAGCGAGAAGGGCACTGACAGCTCTCCATTCACCCTCACTCTAGCCAACGGGTCTCTATACAGAAGTCCCAACCAGGCACAGAACTTTGGGCCAAAACCCAATCTAGACAAAAAGGCAAATAGATATGACCATTCAATACTATTGAATGCCATCGATGCATCCAACGCCATCAGTGCTGTTCGTTCTATATCTGGTTGGACCGTCACATATAATACCTTGTACAGCATCCTTAAGTTATGTCGGGTGCTTCTGCCTGGCATAAACCCTGATTAGTCAATATGGACGAGTGAGGCTAGAGCTGATGTCAGCCTTGTTACCAGTACTTTAGTGAGCTCTTTTGCCACCGTATTTACTAACAATATGGTTCTGTACGAGTTGCATTCCTCCGAACATTGTTCAGGCACTATGTCAGTCATGGCTTTAAAAAGTTCAACAGGTAAGCAATTAGGCCCTAAGGGCCCCACAGGGCCCCAGATATCTCCTCCACTGACTGGTCAGCCTGCATAGCCGCTGCTGCTTCAATGGGACATGTCTTGAGGGCAAAGTCCCTCAAGAACTCATCGGAGTCTGCTCTTGTTCTATTACTGGCCTGTGCATAGAGAGTAGTGTAATAGATGGCAAACTCTGAGGCTATATCAGCATTTGAGGTTTGCAGGCTCCCCGCTGTATCTCTGACTCGACCACCCTTGTCCTATCCTGATCTCTTTTTTCCAGCCAGGCCAGGAGCTTAGTCGCCTTATCTCTAACATCATATAGGCGTCGCTGAGTCGCCAAATTATAGGATCTCACAGCATTCTTGGCTAGGGCACATAGGTCTTGTTGGCATAGGCAAAGCTTATGTCGTGTGTCCTCATCTCCACCTTTCACCGCCTCTGCTTCTAAGGCTAGAATATCCTTCTCAATCTCAGTACACTCCCGTATAGTCTCCCTCTTTTTGCCTACCACCAGGGCCTGTGCTTGTCCCCTTATCACAGTCTTAAATGCTTCCCAAAGTATGGTTGGGGATGATACTGAGCCCTAATTCTCCTCAAAATAATGTTGTGCTGCCGTGTGAAGGGAGCTGCCAGGGATCTAATCTTGGGAAGGCCTGCTGGTCAATATAGGGGCCCAAAATGGTGTGACGGGGCAAAATTGAATGAATTTCTTATAGTCATGTCCCTGCGCCTTGAAAACAGAAGGCAAAAGCACAATGACCAGTGTTTATTTCAAGAATGACCACACCATACATTGTGCAGTTTATCCATTTGATGGGACTGCCATGTTTTCACGTTAAGACGTCTTCAGTTCTTCGGTAATTTAAAATAACAATGAGGACAGTTTTGGTAGAGCGTTTTACATGCTGTTAACTATATTGTTCTTTACTTTTCCATATAGCAAGGTGTCCTGAGTGAAGAGTTTCCTCTTTAACTACTTCTTAAAATGAAGACACTTTATTCTGCATCATGCTCTTCTTACAGACTACTTTAAAGGACCACAAAATTAGAGCAGCTCTGCCAATAAAGAAAATTGATTGATTGATAAATAAAATCTTCACCTGTTTATAACGTTTTGAAGACATTTTTCACAGAATTGACATCAGTCAATAATGAGGAGTACGTTTTTCAGAAGTCGTAAGTTCATGTTAAAGGTTGCATTTTTTGTTGTTGATTGAGGTGCAGTAAATCAGACCTTTATCTTTCCACTTTAACCGTTTTGATAGTACAAAAGAGCAAACATTTTAACCTCTAATGTTACTTCCTGTTTCAGAGGTACAAGGCAGTTCACTAAATTTAGGACTTTAGAGGAAAGAGATTTTTGGTTAGGAAATGTGACATAAATCTTGTTTTCCTGGTCAGTAGAGATGTGCTGGAGCTCAAATGATATTGGTTCCATGGGTGGTCAGTCACAAAAATTCTAAAAGTAGAGGAAGTGACATCACGCACTCTTTGAACTCTGATGACATCTCAGGGTTTACCACTTCTGCCAGTCTTAGATTTTAACAGTCTTTTGTTAGCTGCTGAGGGGATAGTGCAAGTGCATATTGTCGAAATTACAGAAAGTAAACATGCATTGGCAATGCTAGAAGATCTTGTTTTAATGTGCTAATGCATGCAGCTTAAGCACATTAAAGCCACTCAGAGAACTGAGAAGGTAGACTATATAGAAGTCTACTAGAAGGTTGACAGGTGGTGGGGTACTGATTGCGCAATTCAATGTACCTGGATGTGTTAGCACAATTAATTCAAATCATTCATGTATGAGAGTGCTCACAAGGACTTTGAACAACGACCACCCAGCGTTGTTAGATGAGTGCAGACAATGTCTAAACACATATGACATACAAAACAAAATCAATGCCCCGAGCAATACTCATATAATAACGTCAATATTAAATCCACACAGTGGTCTTCTCCAATGTTCCCTTGGGAGACGGAGTACTCTCCGTGGCATACCTTGGTTCTTCAAATAGTTGGGACAGCCTTCAACCTATTGATAAGAATGCTCTTCCTTGAAAATCCAGTGTCGTTGGTTTAGGACTTGCCAACATTTTAACCTCTAATGTTACTTCCTGTTTCAGAGGTACAAGGCAGTTCACTAAATTTAGGACTTTAGAGGAAAGAGATTTTTGGTTAGGAAATGTGACATAGATCTTGTTTTCCTGGTCAGTAGAGATAGTGCTGGAGCTCAAATGATATTGGTTCCATGGGTGGTCAGTCACAAACATTGGAAGAGTAGAGGAAGTGACATCACACACTCTTTGAACTCTGATGACATCTCAGAGTTTACCACTTCTGCCAGTCTTAGATTTTAACAGTATTTTGCTAGCTGCTGAGGGCATAGTGCAAGTGCATATTGTGGAAATTACAGAAAGTAAACATGCATTGGCAATACTAGAAGATCTCGGTTTAATGTGCTAATGCCTGCAGCTTAAGCACATTAAAGCCACACAGAGAACTGAGAAGGTAGAGTATATAGAAGTCTACTAGAAGTTTGACAGGTGGTGGGTTACTGATTGCGCAATTCGATGTACCTGGATGTGTTAGCACAATTATTTCAAATCATTCATGTATGAGAGTGCTCACAAGGACATTGAACAACGACCACCCAGCGTTGTTAGATGAGCGCAGACAATGTCTACACACATTAGACATATAAAACAAAACAATGTCCTGAGCAATACTCATATAATAACGTCAATATTAAATCCACACAGTGGTCTCCTCCAATGTTCCCTTGGGAGACGGAATACTCTCCGTGGCATACCTTGGTTCTTCATATAGTTGGGACGACCTTCAACCTATTGATAAGAATACTCTTCCTTGAAAATCCAGTGTTGTTGGTTTAGGACTTGCTGACCAATTGGGCATTATTTTGCTTTGATGACAGTTCCTTAGTGCTTCAGATACACATATCAATAATCTCATTCCTCCTGAAGATAATTGTTTGTGCCCTGAGGAAGTCTCGGGTGAATGCCCATATAAGACGAAACACGTGTTGGCTTTGTGGCTATCTGTTGTTGAAAAAAGAAAATGAGAACTGAAGTACTCATCTGACAAGATCTGGCATAATAAATCAAGAAGAACATTGGAGAAGACCACTGTGTGGATTTATTATTGGCGTTAATATATGAGCATTGCTCGGGACATTGAAGTCTACTTTGCTTTTGATACCATTCTTTTCTTGTTTCTAATTCAAATTCAGGTCGGTGAAAAAGGAGTTTTCCATATAGCTTTTCCTGAGTTTGTATAGCAAAGAAAGGAAAGAAGGACTATTAATTGGGAAGTCTACTTGGTTCCATTCTCTTCTTACCTTTAATTAAAAGGGGGTGGAGGGAGGAATGTGAGAGGGTGTCAGGGGCTGACTAACATAGGAGGAAAGAAAATGGATGAAGTGGGAGGTAGGAACACTAGAGGATAACATGCGGGGTGACACACATAGGATAGAGGGAATGTGTGAGGGATGAATGAGAGTGGTTGGTGGGGGCGCTGATGAGGATTTCTCAGAGGAAGAGGGTGACGTGAGAAATACTATATGGTGGCATTCTAAGGGATTCAGGAGGGAGCGTTAGGAGGTAGGCAGGAGTGGACAGAGAAGGCTTCAGATGTAAAGTAGTCCTTCATACAATTCAATGAAAGCTCTGGAGTAGAAACAAAGCTCACACCCAATCAGATCATTGCATTAAGTCAGAGGTGTATACCTCCTGGGCTGTGATTGTCAAAGTGTGATTTTGACACTGAAAGAGACAGGTCGAAGTTAGCCAGTGGTTAAAAGGGGCAGATACAAAGCCTACTATATGTTTATTGTTAACAACTGGTCTGTTTGAAAGTGGACCTGCCAACCTCAGACCACCCATAACAAAGAAGGAAAAAATGAGTCATTGTGCAAGAAGCCTGTTACTCCACAGACTGCTGTGGAGATGAAGTCACAGCAAGCCTTCAATGTGTCAGGATGAAGTCCTTGGACATGGAACTGATTTCGGATATGTTACTTACTTAGTGGTCAGAGACAGCAAAAGAGGTAATAGGCAAGCAGTATTCTGGCTCCATAGTCCACAAACTGTGGGAGGAGAAGGGTAGGGCACCTGCCTCCCATCCCACCTCACTTGCGTCATGAACTTACCAATGTGAAGCAAGACCAGATGGAGCCACATGCGGCTGTACAGATACTATTTCAATAAATGCAATGCCTGGGCTTGCCAGCAGTGTCTAGTAGATTTATCTTTGGGAAAAAGTCAAAAAGATTCTCAGCCCCGTTGAAATAAGTGCTGGTGGTGTCCACTGTCAACTACCTACCATGTACAGACAACATCCTGTTAAGGCCTCTGAGGGTGCAATCCAAAACATACATTTTAATAGGCAGTTCCCTCACTGGATCATCAATTAAGATCTGCATCAACCCTCAGACTTTATTCTTGTGTTTATTGTTATTTCTTTCATATTATTTCATCCTCCAGATATGTATTACCTTGTTATTAAACAATAGCATTTCACACGGCTTATTTAGTTCAAACCACCTCATGTGTGTGTAACCAACACGTAATTAAACACCTCTTCTAACAGCTCAAAAAATCAACAAATCCTAGCTCCTGGCAATCATTATTGTCAAACAAGCAATGTTTGTAAAAACAATAATACATTAATGTCCTTCTAACAAAGGATTTGTTCATATACAAGTTCATCAATGGCCTTTATCATTGTCAATCTGTCCATATTCCTTGCCTATGCTCCTCATTGAAACTGCCAATGGCCAACAATACTGGTCTGTGAGCAAACAGGAAAGGAACATTTGAGGACGTGTTTTCAACATGTGTTCTTTTTATTGCATTCTAATTATTCCATTCTGCCCTCACCAACACATGTTTCATCCATGGGTGATACAATAACAGTGGACTTCATCACGGCTATAGATATAAACATAGCTGCATATTAAGGAGGAGCATCTATGTAATGATGTCATTGACCCACAGGGCATCCTGTACTTAGAGTGAATCTTGTCGTCAGTCACAATCATGAAGCTAATCAATATCTGTAACAGATGTGAGCACTTAACATAACAGGACGTTAATTGTTGGAGATCTTAATATGAATACATTCTTACCTCATGTGTCCCCACTGTAACGTGTAAGGTGTGGGGCACAATTGGTTTGGATCAGCTTGATCTGTAAAAATAAACATGCTCATTTCAGCCACGGGGGGAACAGGGGGGTTGGTCTAGAGAAAGGGAAATCACAAACAGAAGGCTTTTTGCTTGCTCTAGGAAGGACAAGGGTGGGTTTCTTTCCTCTTTTTTCTCTTTTAAGCACTAATGAGTAAGCTGTGCATCGCCACAATTAATATATGCTGCCTTAATGATTTTAAGAAAAGACAGAACACAACAGCTGCACTAAGGCTATTAAATGCAGATATAATTTGTATGCAGGAAACGCATATTGAAAATTCACAGAGAAATCTTTTAGGGACGCTTGGGTATGTTTTAATAGGGGCCACAATACAGAATTCTCATACACGGGGGTTGTAATTTTGGCTTCAAATCATACGCTACAATTAAGCCATATGTCAGTGGACCAGTTAGGGAGATGGGTCATCACTCAATTTCATAGAAAGACAGGAGATCCACTCACCATCTGCTCCATATACGGCAGTAATCTGGATGATCCAACAGTAATTCAGTATATTAATAATGAACTAACCAATTGGCCACTCCCGATAATAATTTGTGGGGATCTAAATATAAATTTACCAGCAGATTGGAATTTGAGACAGGAGCCAGGGGGGATTTATAAGGGTCGCAAACCAATAGTGTATAGAGCACTAAGGACATTATCAAAAGGAAAGAAAAGTGTAGCTGACCATGGTTAAGCACATCGATTTCAAAGTCACTTTGTTAGTCCTTGGGTTGTGCACAAAACGTCCGGAGCACGCCACACTTATGCTCCACTGTAGAAACAGATACCAAACTGTTAAGGGGCAAGGACGGTGCACCATGTGACACAGTTCAAGAAGTTTCCAGTCTTGTGAAGATAAATCTTTTATTCTTTTTCAAAAAATAAGGCACAGCCAACGCGTTTCGTTCCTACGGAACTTCGTCAGGACTGAAAAGAATACAAATATAACACAACATCTAAATAGACAAACACACAATACAAATATAAAGTACATACTACATATAAATGAATACAAGTACATTAACTCTAGACATTACCAAACTTCAGGATGGTTGAGAAAATATAAAAATCAAAAGATGAAGAGGAAAAATCCTACGCATTTAAAAAATCACAAAACATATACGACTACAAAATAAAACATAAATCACAAAACTTATGTACGTGTATATACGACAACGACATGCAGGATAAACCTGTATTTAAAGAGCTTTTCATAAGTATCAAGTAAAATCATACGTAGGGAAAACATATATAACACATATACATACACCATAAAAATATAGACGCTATTTTACAAACACATAAATGAGATAGAAAGGGCCTACAGATATATACCATATAAGCCAGTAGGTATGCAGAGGTTAGACGGGAGAAGCTATATCTCTGATGTCCTGCATCATCATCCAAAGATATCATGATAAACGCATTTTGATAGAGGGCAATCTCACCTTTTTGTACAATCTTAATACAGGAAATACTGTCAATCTGTTTCCTTTTAAAGTCCTAATAATCCAAGTATTATAGTAAATCAATCTAAAATTGGAATAAGTAGAGAAAACACACAATCAAAGACCGTTATATAATCGACATATTACTACCAACTATCTGGGGTCTCTGGCTGATTTCACAATACAGTACATATTTGTTTTTTTTAAATTACTCTAGTGATATATATCGATCACTGTTGTCAATCACATTGGCTATAACAAGGAAAACTGACAGTTTTATACGATAAACAAAACTCAAACGGCCCAACTTTTTGTAAACGTATATGGTTTCAGATACAAGAAATTTCATGAAGTTTCTGACGGATATCATAATAAAATACATATTTCTTATTTATTATTCGATTTCAGTGATATGTATAAATCACTGTTGTCAATTAAGTTGGCCATAACAATAGGAAGCCGTCAGTTTCATGCAATAAGTAAAAACGAAAGATCCAGCATTTTATGAGCGCACAGAATTTCAGATAAAGAAAGATTCATCGATATCAGGAATGGTATCTCCATCCGCTTACCTCAACATATAGTGGGGCTAAAAATATCCCCAAGGTAGAATGACCAATCAGTCCCACCCGTCTACATATTTCTTTTCTAAAAAGAAGGGACAAAAGGAGAATATAGCACAAAAACGACAGGAATAAAAAATATAGCGTCATGTCCAAAACTAATATAACAAGCTGAGCTCTAACCTGGTGAGTCTCCCTGGTCGCCTTGATATAGGTCCAACCGCGAAAAGTTCCAGCAAGTTCAGAGTATCCGCCATAAGTGCTCCGGAGCTCTAATATCCGGCATTTACCAATCATACACCTCCCCTAGGTCACGTGTGTTGTCCCGTTAGTGATTGACAATACATATCCCAAATGCGGCGCCAAATTAAAATGTACAGCCAAGCCTGTTATCCGATCATTGATAGCCAGAACACACATCTATCGTCATCCTATGAGGCCTGCATAATCAGTAAATATATTTAAAATGTACCACAAGAATAAATGATACAAACAAGCATATTTACAAAAGAAGAAAATACATATATAAAAAAAGGAAAAAAAGGATAAAAAAAGTTTCTATGTCGAGCGGAAGTATCCGACCAAGAGATCTAAGCTTTCCAACATACACCTATGGATTAATAGGCGCTATTTAAGATACATAGAACGGCGCCCCTAGGTAAAGAGTAAAAGGGCATGACAGAATAATAAAAAACAAAGTATCAAAAAATACGCGCCATCTTGTAATGCTATATTCATAGAAAAAGAGCATATGCAAGAATTATCTACCAATTCAAAAAGCACCATAACACGGAGTAGAAGAACAACATATCGAAAATTCCCCAACAGGCAGATGTGTTGTCATTACATTCGTATACAGGGGGCCTGAATTAATGGCCCTATGACATCAGAGTATTAAATAAAAATAAGTAGACAAAGATATTAATAGCGTGTAGGGATAAAATCCCACCATAACAGCTCCTAATCAGAGCATTGCATGAAGAGGTTATTTTATGATGACAAATCTTTCGGAAAGTGGCACCATTCTAAGATATTACACTCATAAGTGAGAACATATATAAGGAACATCCACCAAACCCAAGCGTCACCATAACACAAGTCATATTTACCCAACAAATGAGCTATTACTAAACTCATATTCAGAGGACCTAGAGTACGGCCTCATAACATCAGGAAATTCAAAAGAGATTTTTTTACTTTTTAGGAAAAAAGGAAAAATGGAAGCACCAGAAGACTCATAATCATGGCATTACAAAAAGATATATATAAATCAGTGAAAGACACATAGAGAAAAGAAACAGGGAGGGGAGCAAGGGAAGGATCTACATAAAGCCCAATCTTTCTCACACATTCAGCCCTGACGAAGTTCCATAGGAACGAAACGCGTTGACTGTGCCTTATTTTTTTAAAAAGAATAAAAGATTTATCTTCACAAGACTGGAAACTTCTTGAACTGTGTCACATGGTGCACCGTCCTTGCCCCTTAACACTAAGGGCATTATGTCAGGAAAATGCACTCACGGATCTTTGGAATTGGCAAAACCCTACAAACCCTGGCTATACCTATTTCTCTCATCCACATAGTAAACATGTTGGAATAGACAATATCCTAGCCTCCCACTCGCTACTCTGGGACTGCAGAATAGAAAAGACACCACGAATATTGGCAGACCATAATCTGTTAATTGTAGAGATCAAGATGAGAGGGCTTAGGGGTGGCACAACGCCTACATGGGGCTTTGAGCGGGCACTTCTTTTTAATGAGGAATATTGTGATCTTATGAAGGGGTGGATACCCCAATTTCTCAAAGAGAATATTGGAAGTGCCTGTATTGATATAGTTTGGGATACACTCAAGGCAGGAATTCGGGGGGAAACACTCAGCTTCTCCATCACAATGAAAAAAAAAAAAACAAGCAATAATGAAGGAGAGATTAGCAAGATTATCAACCGCAGAAGAGGAGCTGATTACTGTAGCTCAAAATGGAGGTGAACATAAGGAAGCACAATTAAAGGTTATGGCTGCCAAATCAACTATAATGGAGATAATAGCTAAAGGTGTGGCTGACAAACTGGCCGCCCGGCGGGAGGAGGCTTAAGAATGTAGCGAGCGGGTGGGCCATCATCTTGCCATCAGAACGAGACAAAAGGCAACCCGGAACTTAATCACAGAGATTGAATATCCAGTGAAGGGACTGACCTCAGATCCTGACGAGATTCGAAAGGTTTTTCACTCCTATTATCAAAAGCTTTACCATGAAGAGCTGCAAAAAAAAACGTCAGTGATGGCGATATATCTTAACCAGACCCCCCAAAGAACGATTTACATGGGATCAACAACTACAGTTGGAAGAGCTCCCCCAACGGCTAGAGATATTGTTATGTATTAATAGCCTGCCAAGTGGCAAGGCTACAGGTTTTGATAATATACCTCTTGAATTTTATAAACAATTTCAGCACAGCTAAAAATGTATGACGCAGCAGGTTATACACGTGTTTAAAGGAGGTAGATCCCAGAGTCGTGGTTGCAAGCTAAAATTATAATATTTCTTAAAAAGAACAAAGCACCGACTGATCCTGAGTCGTACCGTTCCATTACATTGATCAACTCGGATTCTAAGATTTATTCTAAAGTGCTAGCTACTCGTCTGGCCTCGGTAATCCATATAGTTATCTCCACACGACAACATAATTTCATCCCTGGCCGCAGGACGACCAATCATATCCGCAGAGCCATCACACTTCTTGATGCAAAAAATGTTAACAAAGAACCTTTAGCATTGATTTTGCTAGATGCAGAGAAGGTCTTCGACAGAGTCTCCTGGCCCTTTCTTTGGGAAGCTCTGTCAAGGGTTGGGATTGGAAACGCCTTTTTGCAAGCCTTTAAAATGCTATACATTCGCCCCACTGCAAAGCTAATGGTGAATGGAGTTTTAACCGACAGCTTCAACATAATGAGAGGTGCCAGACAGGGCTGTCCGAGTTCGCCACTTTTATTTCCAATTTATATTGATCCTTTTCTACGACAGCTAGAGCATAATAACATTATCAGACCAATTATCACAAACGGCTTGGAAACTAAAGTCTTGGCATACGCCGATGACATTGCTGTAGTAACCCCTGAACCGGAAATAGCTATTGGTGAAATTGAAATCGAGGCAACAAGATTTGGGAGACTCTCCGGGTACTCTCTCAATCGCAACAAAACTCAAATGATCTACGATGAGTATGCTAAGATTAATGATGTGGTGGAAAAAGCAACATATCTGGGCATAGAAATTACTGCAAATACTGTTTGTATTGTGAAAAACAGTATTGAACTATTAATTACCAAAAGCAAATCAGAATTGGCTAGATTACATATTCTACATTTATCTATAATTGGTAGATGCAATAGTATCAAAATGCTGTTTTTCCCAAAATTTCTGTACCTGCTGCGGGCGATTCCCCTAGAATTTGATGGTAAAGATCTTAAAACTAATTCAAGATTTATTTTCAAGATTTGTCTGGGGGTATGCAAGGCCCAGAAGAGCATTTAAATATCTCTCACTACCTAAAGAAAGGGGAGGGCTGGCCCTGCCAAGCATCAAACTCTATTATTGGGCCATTACCATACTGCATAGTTTAACTCTTATTCAAGAAAAACCGAGAGCAGGTAGGAGCGAAGAGATACCATCACCACTCGAGCTTGCTATTTGGGACAGAGGCATGGGGATGGGTCTGGCGACACATGAATGATAACCATTACAAGAAAGTCTGCTTTAAGGCATTACAAGGCGGGTACAAGGTTATGAAATGCATGTTGAAGCTTACTGGGCTTGGCCATCTGAATTTTTATACACCGCTATGTAATAATCCTATGCTGCCAGAGATTTTTAAAAGTCCTATTGTAGAAAGATAGAGAGACGGCGGTTTGATTAAACTTGGGGATTTATTCTCCCTAAATGGGCTGGTAACATTTGAAAATTTAAGGGAGTGGTTTTGGCTGAAGAATAGAGACTTTTTCAAATTCTTACAAATCCAAGACTTTTTGTCTAAAAAAGTGGGAGGACTGAATGGGTTTTTGACCATTGATATTATGGATAAACTTAGAAAAAATAGAGACGTATCCACTGGTTTTGTATACAATTTGTTTAACTCATTAATGGTAGATGACATGGAGGATTGAGCGGCAAAGTCGAAGGCAGAGGCTGGTGTTACAGAGGAATTATTTTATCATTCAAATAATTTAGCTCAGAATATTTCAGTACCTGCCCGGCTACAGGCGCAATACTATAAATCGTGTTTTTCATTATATTATACCCTGAAAAAAATTGCTAAATGGGGAACAGGGAGAGGAACTGCCTGCCCGCGCTGCGATCTATTTCAAGCAAACCGTAGCCATATCTTTGCCACCTGCAATGTTTTGGACAAATTAAAAAGTGAAATTGCCAGGTTCTATAATAAAGACTTGGGGATTACCTGCTCCCTTTCTCCAACACTAATTGGTCTTGGGGTAGACCAGGACCTTCAGGGGGCTCCGGGGGAAAACTAGTGTTTATTGGCATGGCAATATTACACCTCTGCTTTGCTTCGGCATGGCTGGACCCTATTCCACCGGGGTTTCAGCAGTGGCTTACTCGATTAACAGCAAATTACAATCTAGAGAAACCTATCTATGCAAGGAGGGGATCACGCTCTCGGAAAAAAGGGCTAGAAATCTGGGCACCCTTGACTAGATGGCTGGCAAATAATGAGTGAGTAACTAAAAGCTTTGTTGGAATTTAAAATTGAGTTTGGAAAGCCACAAGAGACTGACCAACCCTCTGATGGGTGGGAGGGGGAGACAAGAGGCGGGGGAGGGTTTAAAATGGAAAAATGCATAATGCAATATTGTCATATTGTTTTTATTTTTTAGATATGACTTGTCTTCAATATGATGTATACAAATGTATAACTTTGTGAATTGCTTAACTGTTATTGCATTATTAATAATAAAAAATAAAATTAAAAAAAGAACATGCTAATTCAAAATTCATTAATAACCTCACTGGATTTGGGCTGATGTTTTTACCTACCCAGCAGTCCCTATTATTCAAAATTGTAAATTAGTCTCTCTGGCATATGTTGCCATTTGTCATCCCTGGGGAGAACACTTAGCCCATTAAATTCCACAATATCAACATCCTCTAGTATATGCAATTTGTGGGGCCATTGGGTCCCCAATTTCCGATTCATTCACCGTAACTCACCACTTGGGACGCGTGTTGCTACCCGCGATGTGCATGCCTCTTCGCTGTAAAATAGTAAACCTGTGCATGTGGCATGATTCATTACCTTTTCGCTCTGACAGACTCAATCTGTTCTGTAGCATATATATCACAGGCCAACTTTGCCTCTATTCCAAAAACCCCAAGCAACACGGGTTTCCCATACAAGACTCCTGCATGCTTTCTTTGCTAATTTGAATCAACATATCTGCCGGAGTTTACTCCAGCGCGTGTTCAGGACGATGTGGCGTATGTCTATGGTGTCATGTTGGAATCCTTAAATATCGGCAGAGACATCAAAGACCTCCCGACCTGTCTTTGCATGGGTGTGCATACTATCTTTATGTCCGCACTCGGGCCGGATCTCCGCCCCGAGTGCAGACAAAGATAGTATTCGTAAATGCCCTTTGTGAATCCCCAAAGTCATAAACTTAGATCTTTAGGTCTAGGTTAAGACCAAAAGTCTAAGTTACCATTTGTGAATTGGGCCCTGCCTTTTCATACACACTGCCTGCTGATGGTAAATGAAATTTAGGACGTCTGTAATGTTTTATTCTTCAATACACACACAGGAACCTGCAAAAATCTGAAAGGTGGTGGTAAGCTATTCACAAATGGGAAGGGGTCCCAATGGGACCCCATGTGAATGGTCACAAAAATGTTTTTTATGAGCAGGCAGTGGTCTATGAGATCATTGCCTGCTCATAAAAAAAGGTATGTATAACTATTTTTTATCTTTGTTAACATGTCAGGTTCCTTTAAGTGGTTAAAAATGTTTTTGCTTTATCTAAACGCAATCACAGACATGATGGTCTACTGACCCCAGCAGGCTACCATGTTTGTCATTGAAGCCAATCAAATTGTGTCTCAATTTATGACCTACCTCATGCATCTTCATGAGGTAGGTCAAATTGAGGCCCACTACAAATTGTTATTTTAAGAACCAACCTATTAATATATAGGTCAGTTCTCAAAATACCAATCAATTATTAAGAAGTCTAAATTGAGACCACTTCTAAAAAATCCATTGTTATAGAATCCATTTAAGGAATCGTAAATTGCGAATTTTTATTTGTCACAATTTAATATTCCTTAAATGGAATCTTTGTACATGACGGCCTTGGTGCTGGGGCCCAATGTTTGCTCAAAAGCTTGCGGCTGATACTATGATTATCCAGGGTGCTGGATGCTGATTTTACCCTATGCCTCTTTCATCAACCACCAGCCCCTCCCTGACCCTTTATCGCACTCTTGCTGGTTTCTTTTTCGTCTTTACTTTCTTATTTTGTTACTGTTTTTCTATCTTTCCCTTCATTTTCTTCCCTCTTTTGTGTTCTACTGTTTCTTGCACCAACTCAAAGTCTGATGAGGAAAAATTAGTGCATGTTCCTAAAAGGAGTGCTGGTGGACCACAACTGCAACCACCCACTCAAACTTAGCACTGGATACTTGTGAGTTAGAGAACTTTACAGAACAGCTAACAAAGGATTCAATGGTGAACGATGCTACCTTAAGCAAGTGCATGCATGGTAACAAGTAAGAACCCACCATTAGAGGACCCAAATCATCAAATTAAGACTGTAGAACTACCAAACTAGTCTTTCAGAAAAACATGCAAAAACAAACAACATTTCGTGTGTGACTTGGAGCCGCCGGAGTGTTTTTCTCCTGCATCTTAAGCTTCAACTTGTCCTCTTCAAAAACATGACAGCCTTAGAAGATTGATTTCAGGCTAAGTGGCAAGTGATGCATTCTTCCTGTGTGTCAATCAAGCAAGAAGGAGTGCAAGTGTTACATCTTTGTGAGAGGAACAAAATGTACAGGGGCATAAGGTGCAGTGTGATAAAGAGCATGATGCTGAATGTGAATGCATTAAAAGATAACACATATATTGTGCTTACTACCCCTATGTAGAGCACTAAAGCACTTTCCTACATGAGTAATATGCTACATGGTGTAGGGTGTGTGACTTGGATGCTGTTGTCTTGGTTTTGATCCTATGGGTTTAAGGCTTCCACACTGTGCATGATGTTCACCGAGGTGCTGTTATCGTGCAATGGAACACAGCACTAAGCAGTGTGATGAATGAGGAAGTTTTAGAGAAAGGTATGCAGTTTATGGTTTCAAGTAAGTTGTCAGCTTCAATCAGTTCTTCAGGTCCCTTTATGGTATCTTGTAGTTTTGCAGTCCACTAACTTGGTTACTACTTTGATTTGTTGTTTATGGCCCTGATCAGAATATGTTGGAGGGAGAGTTTAGGAGGGCCTTGCAGAATAAGGGAATTATTATGGAGCTGTTTTAACTACAAACAGCTGCATGATCTCTTATGGCCTTATTATGATGTCGGGCGGACTTGCGTCCCCGAACACTGTGTCGGTATAGGAACCGCCCGACCATGGGTCGGCGGTTACCAATACCTTATTACAATGCAACAGCACTTGGTACTGTCGCATAATCACATTTCCCTATGAGAGCTTGTGCTGCGGCCATAAACTTTCTGTAGCACAAGCTCCCATAGAGAAATGGGAGATTGCGCAAATCCCTGCACCGTGTGGCAGGCACACGGTGCAGGAATTTATAGGCGAGAACCATAGGTGCCCCCTCGTTCTCCAACCGGAGGTGCAGGGAGAAGGAGGCACTGCTAGGGGCCCCCAAAGTCCCTTTCCAATAGACTGTCCATGTCAGAAAGCCTGGCATGGAATGTCTGTCAGAAACCGATATCGTAATCCTGACGGCAGATATGGCCTTCTACAGGGATTACGTGCCGGTTCTGACTGGCCGACGGGCACCTTGAGCCCATCGGAATCTAGCCGGAATAACTTACCGGTTTCACTTTTGACCGCCGGCATTGTAATGTAAAAACAACAGTTGATGGACAGAATGCAGAACATGTCATACATTCATCCCAGTACAGAGATCTGGGCCTACATCCATCTTTTTTTGCTCACCATGCCATTCCAGTTTGGACCAAGCCATATGCAAATCAGTCTTGACCCTGTGCCTCATGGGAACAGTCCAGCCCGAACTGCCAAGCCAGGTCCTCCCTGGACTGGAAACAAGCATCCTAGGACCGGTTTCGGGGTTTCACCCCTCTTCAGCCAGGATAGCTTGATTCCAGTGGCATGGAGAGCACGGGACTCACGTCTGAGCATACCTGTCCCGTACGGGCCGACAAATGCAAAAACAACAGTTGATGGACAGAATGCAGAACAATGTCGTATATTCACCCCAGTACAGAGATCTGGGCCTACATCCATCGTTTTTCTGCTCACCATGCCATTCCAGTTTGGACCCAGCCATATGCAAATCAGTCTTGACCCTGTGCCTCATGGGAACAGTCCAGCCCGAACTGCCAAGCCAGGTCCTCCCTGGACTGGAAACAAGCAACCTCGGACCGGTTTCGGGGTTTCACCCATCTTCAGCCAGGATAGCTTGATTTCAGTGGCATGGAGAGCACGGGATTCACGTCTGAGCATACCCGTCCCATTCGGGGCGACAAATGCAAAAACAACAGTTGATGGACAGAATGCAGAACAATGTCATACATTCATCCCAGTACAGAGATCTGGGCCTACATCCATCTTTTTTTGCTCACCATGCCATTCCGGTTTGGACCCAGCCATATGCAAATCAGTCTTGACCCTTTGCCTCATGGGAAAAGTCCAGCCCGAACTGCCAAGCCAGGACCTCCCTGGACTGGAAACAAGCATCCTAGGACCGGTTTTGGGGTTTCACCCCTCTTCAGCCAGGATAGCTTGATTCCAGTGGCATGGAGAGCACGGGACTCACGTCTGAGCATACCCGTCCCATTCGGTGCGACAAATGCAAAAACAACAGTTGATGGAAAGAATGCAGAACAATGTCGTACATTCACCCCAGTACAGAGATCTGGGCCTACATCCATCGTTTTTCTGCTCACCATGCCATTCCAGTTTGGACCCAGCCATATGCAAATCAGTCTTGACCCTGTGCCTCATGGGAACAGTCCAGCCCGAACTGCCAAGCCAGGTCCTCCCTGGACTGGAAACAAGCAACCTAGGACCGGTTTCGGGGTTTCACCCCTCTTCAGCCAGGATAGCTTGATTCCAGTGGCATGGAGAGCACCGGACTCACGTCTGAGCATAACCGTCCCATTCGGGGCGACAAATGCAAAAACAACAGTTGATGGACAGAATGCAGAACAATGTCATACATTCACCCCAGTACAGAGATCTGGGCCTACATCCATCGTTTTTTTTCTCACCATGCCATTCCAGTTTGGACCCAGACATATGCAAATCAGTCCATCATCTTGTGTGTTTTGCTGTTCACCCTATGTGGGAAGGGTATGCCCAGACGGGGGTCCCGTGCTCACTACGCTCCTTGAGTCAAGCTATCCTGGCTGAAGAGAGGTGAAACCCCGAAACCGGTCCCAGGATGCTTGATTCCCGTCCAGGGAAGACATGGCTTGGCAGTTCGGGCTGGACTGTTCCCATGAGGCACAGTGTCAAGACTGATTTGCATATGACCATGTCTGAACTGGGGTGGCGTGGTGAGCAAAATAACGATGGTTTAAACCCAGATCTGTGACTGGGGGTGAATGTTTTGCCAATGTGCAACATTCCGTCCATCATCTTGTGTGTTTTGGCATTGTAATGTAGCGGTCAGCAGTGAAACCTGCGATGTGAGTCGGAATGCCTATAACCACAGGTCGGAGGCTTTCCGACTCACATCATAATGAGGCTCTTAGTGTCATAATATTAGGGGCAGATTTACTAACATTGATGCAGCACAATCCAGCAGGACAACTTGCGCTATGTCAAATGGAGAGTTCAGGAATGCGCCATATCTAATATGATATGATGCATTACTGCTCTCTCTCAGCACTGGTGCACTAGTGGCTGCCAAGCCCCAATGCATGCATCTTGCACCAGGGTGCAAGGGTGCCTGCATTGCAGGCAGGATTGTTTTGTGTTGGAAGGGACACCTTCCTTCACTAAAACAATCCTCTCAGGCTTTTTCCTTTTCTATGTTGCCTGCAGAATGCAGCACACATAGAAAGAAGAAAAAGCAAGTGGAAATACGATATATTTCTCATAATTCTCCCTCGTTATGGCTCCCGGGGCAAAGGGTATCATTATGACGCATTCGCAGATTTACAATTGTTAGTAAATCTGGGCATGTCACAAAAACCATGAGTCGATGCATGGGAACACCCACGCTCCACCCATGGAATGCCTTTTTTCAGGGCAGAGTAACGCAAGGCAGCAACTTGCACTGCCTAGCCTTATTCTAGATTTACTATGCCACGCGGAGCTATAGAATGGCATAGTAAATGTCACATAAGGGCTTGAGTTGCTCTTGCATCACCTTGCAAGGGCAACGCAATCACTTAATAAATCTGGACTTGTGTATTTTTAGGACCAGGTGGGGTTATGTATAGATTTGCATTACTATATAATACCCACGATAGACACAGGCAAGTCCTTCAAAATCTACCTGGACATAGAAAGTTGTTAGAGTGTTTGCCAGCATAGGGAGAGTGTGCTTGACAGACTGCTCCAAATCTATGGACTATTGACTGCTCTAAGATGAGTGATCATTTTTTTGGGTTCCGTGTCAGGGTTATGGTTTGATGTAGTTATCTTGGAAACAAACACACAAAAGGTGATGGATGAATGCTTGCAAATAGCCTAACCACTGGCAATTGTTTGGGGCAGCATTCCAACCTACTGTTTTTAACCCACTTTGCCACTCTAAACAAAGCCTGCCCTACTCAAATCAGCACTTACATAGCTCCTCATGAGAACAGTCCTGACCACACTGCCAGGCAGATCCACCTCCAGAAGGGAACAGAAGCAATTCCAGAATGGTTTTCGCCTTGTTAGGCATCTTCAGTGAGGCATAGCTTGGATCCTATGGCACAGTGAGCAAGGGACCCACTTCTGGGCATACCCTCTGCCATGAAAAGCCTTAAATCAAACATCCAAAAGTTGATGGGAGAAACGCCTGCAAATAATCTAACCACTGGCACTCGCTTCGGTTAGCATTAAAACCATCTTTTTCTGGCCAATGTGCTGCTCTAGACAAACGCCTCCCTTATGCAAATCACTATTGACCCAACTCCTTATGGGAACAGTCTATCCCGAACTGCCAGGTTAGGCCTCCTCCAGAACGGAAAACAAGCACCCCCAGACTGTTTGTATTAGAACAAGGCCAAGACTGATTTGCATGAGGTGAGTATCTGTCTAGAATGGCACAATGGGCAAAAACAATGGGGGTAAACATTCATTACTACGTACTACCTTTACAACGCAGCAGTTACAACTCAACTGCCTTTACATCGCATGCCATTACAACGCAGCCATTACAACGCATGTCACTACGAAGCATGCCATTACAACGCAGACCATGACAACGCATGCCATCACAACGTATTATATGGTAAGTAATTGGGATTTTTTAAGTTTTAGGGTGGGTATGGGTATTGGGTACATGGGAATAGTAATTTTTACCCCTACACTATCCAACATTTTCCCTACTGTTGCACTCACTGGAGTGGAATAGTCATTTTTACCCCTACACTAGCCAACACTTACCCTACTGTTGCACTCACTGGAGTGGGAATAGTAATTTTTACCCCTACACTATCCAACACTTAAAAGTATTATGTGTTGTAATGGTATGCGTAGTAATGGAATGTGTTGTAAATGAAGTTTCTAAAAATGCCTTGTAATGGCATGCGTTGTAAAATCATGCATTGTAATAGTAGCTGCAATGTAAAAACCGCATTGTAAAAGCATGCGTTATAAATGTTTGTATTGTAATGTCATATATTCAAACAATGGTCTTGTATGTGACCCATGTAATTTCAAGTGGCTGAGATTAATTCAAGCATTCCTTCCACCACCTGTTTTATGCAGGTAATCATGAAAACAGGCTTGATTTCACCTCTGTTCAGAAATGTAAATGTCCTGTATTCTTCACAACTTAGCTGAAGGTAAAGCGGGAAGGATGGAAAATGAGCTATCTTCAGGAATGGATCTACTGTAGCATGATTACTCAAGATCCTCCAGAGGGTGGAAGATCAAAAATAAAGTTGATGGAAACAGTGTCGTTTTTTTCCAAATGTGGTTATTTTGGATTTTAAATCCATAAAACACATACATCAAATCTAGTAATTAAATTAATACAATGTTCTCAGATTAAAAGAATAAAAGTATAAGACAATAAAAACCTTCTAAAAGCATTTTAAAATTGGAGCAGGAGTTGCAGACACAATTACTAGCCGGTAACAAGCGAGGAACCCAATTCAGATGATCAGATGGGCCGCTAGGAAATTTGGACACCTATAGAAGTTTTTTCAAACACCATTCTTGTGTAGGAATTTAGCCAAACTGATCACTACCACTTCTTTAGTGTTCTAACTTAGGATCCTTAGCTGGCTGAAAAGACCTAAGTCTCAAGAGTCGACACACAGGTAGGATCAATTTCTTTCAGGGTTGTCTAAGAGCAGGCACACGAAAAGAAAGTGGAGTGTAGTACACATTGGGCAGGGATAGCTAAGGTTGCTTTATCTATATAAAATGTCTCACGGTTACTGAACCTACATTGAGGAATGAAGTTGATATGAGAGGAAAGTGGGTACTTTAAACAATGTTTACTCTATGGAGAGAGTATACACTGTTTGCAGACAGTGAAACTCTCAAGAGAAATACTTTAGATAAAATAATAAAAGTACAGTATATCACATTATAAAATCTTATACACGAAATGATAAAAAAAGTTAATAAAACTATTATTTACCGTAAAATAATAGTGTCCAATACTAATCAGTAACAATAAAAAAAGAAATGTTCTAGCATGAAACACAGCCCACAGAAAACTTGACGTACTACAGCATATCTCCATAGAGGACAAAGACTGTAAATAAAGATAAGCTGGTCTACATTGTGTAAGATTAAGCGATCTTAAGATAGGCAAATTATTAGGTATTCTCAAAGTGGTGTATAATTTACAGAAGAGGACTACATTCATAATACTCTGTGGCATCAAGCTATCACTGGGACAATTTACTCATTTTGCTAACCCATCATTCATTTCATGAAAACGAATTAAACGATAAGTATCCATTCTTAAGTGAATAAGAATGAATCTATGCCCGGATTTATCACAAATTTGAGAAAAGGTTGCATTTCATGGGTAATTAGGATGACTTGATTTTTTAGTACACTAGGCTTTAATATTTCGGTGATCAATCTAAGGTTCTCAGGGTGCTCCATGCATTCATTTTTCAAATCTTTCCTATTAATGACTTCTCTGGATTCAGGCATTTCATAATAATCAGGATACCCCACGTCATGGAAGAAATATTGGATATAAAGCAGCCGGGGCATAATTAAAGGTGCCTTGAGACAGTCCCTTATAATGGCACGATATAAGCTAGTATAGTCTGATGTCCTAATTGTGTGCCATAATAGAATGGGCTGTAGCATTATTAAGTCTGTAAGGAACGAGATACCCATTTGTGCATGAGAGACATATACAGAGGAACTCTTTGGGATGGCAAGAAGGTACTTTAAATTTTTTTTTTCCACCATCTGCAATGCCCTACCGTTAGTATGACTTCACAGGCCTGCCCCATATAAAGCAATACTCACACATTTGGCTCTATAGATCTTTATCATTTCATTAGGGGGGGGTTCGAGCTCAACCGTCTAGCAAAGTTTTGTAGGGCCATAGTTGCTTTTTTTAAATTGTAGCTTCCAGATAGAGATAGCACAGGACCATGTCCTGTCAAATAATTCTTTGTCAAATAATATACTGAGATATGAAAAAGAGGTTGTTAAGCCAGTATTTGTACCCTTTATTTTTATGTCTTGACACATTGCTGTTCTTCTCCCACATTCCATAGTAAACGTTTTGGATTGGATAACTAAAAGACCTAACTCCTGCATATAATCAACAAACTTAGTAAGAAGGCTCTGTAGGCCCTGGGGAGTTTGAGCCATAAGAACGTCATCGTCCGCATAGAGGAGGGCTAGGAAAGGGCAATGTCCAATCTGCAAAAGATTTATACATCGAGAAACTAGCTCAGCTCCTAAACTATTTATATATAATGAAAAATGGAAGAGTGCCAAGACACAGCCCTGTCTTACCCCTTTCTCTATGCAAAATAATTGTGTATATTATCCCCTGGTGCTGTATCTAACCCTAGCTCTGCATCCCGTGAACAACTCTCTTAGAAAGTTAATAATGAATGCCTCCACTTCCACATCTCTCATGATTGCCAGAACTTGACATAGATGACACAGTCAAATGCCGATGGCAGTGTAGTTTAAAGGACACCATCAAGGATGTAAATATCAAAAGTCTTTACGTTCAGTGACTTATTGTGGGCACAAATAGGATGAGCTGAAACATAGGGCCTCATTAGGATGTCGGTCGGACATCCCTTCGGAAACGGGACTGTCCCACTATCTGTCGGTGGTCTTGCCATTGGAATCACGATGCGACCACCTTCAAGGCAGTCTCAATATGTATCCTTTGTATTGTGGCATGTGCTGTGGGCTGCAGCACACGCCGCAGTACAAAAAAACACATTCTGCAAATCCCTGCACTATGTGGCAGGCACCATGTGGTGCCTGCCTCATGGTGCATGGATATGTAGTGGGGCACCACAGGTGCCCCCCAGGGCACCTACCAGAGGGCCATATTGGAAGGGGGGCCACCAAAGTCACTTTCCGCCTGCCTTCTCATGGCGGGTCAACTGCCATGAAACGGCCTGTGGAAACTGACATTGTAATGCCTATGGCAGTGCCTGAGCAGGGACCGCCACCATTGTAGGCATTACAGACCGTCCGACGGTCTGAAGGGCTCCTTGAGCCCGTTGGATTAGTGTTGGCCGGCTTTCCGCCCCGACCATCCGCCCGCCATCCTAATGTGGCAGGCGGTCTTACATGGTCCGATGGCGGTTGGACCACCGACGAGCTGACTGTGGCGGTCCCACCTCCATAGTATTCATCCCCATAATCTTGGTCATTAGAATGGATCATAGGCCACCAAAATGAATGCAAATCCAGATATAGGTGATTCTCTATCCCCTAAGACCAGAAACTGCTGAATATCAAGTTGTAACTCTATTGTAGGATTAAATAATGCTTGTTGTTTGCAGTACAAACTATTGTTCTGTGTGAGAGAAGTCTTAATAAGGAAATCTCTCAATTTGGTAGGATATAATTGTTGCTGACCACTACCAAAAATGACTGGGTAACTCACACCACTCAATATGACTGTACAATGTACTGATTCAGTATATCAGCAAACAAAGCATCTGTCAGAAGACTCTTTGAGCAAAAAATATGTTACAGTATAATAATACTGTGAAGAATAATTGAAGGTTTCAGTCAATTATTGTACCAAATGACCATCATTTGCTTGGTGCACCCCTAGATTTTTCCAATAATGCTTTTGCTGGCTATAGAACTCTTTAACCCTGCTAAGCAGTAGTAAAGGGACTATGCTCCCGTGTTTAATATGGTTGAATTGGTATTCTCCTAATTGGCATATTTAACTTACCTTTAAGTCCCTAATATGTAGTATTGGGTATACCTACAGCCCGTAAGTCCAATGCCACTAGAGGACTGCAGCATCTATTGTGTCATCCACTACAGTGGCAGTGTAAACATGGCCTTAGGCCTACCATTATAGCCTGATAGTAGCAGTGTAAAAACAGCAATTTGACCTGTCAAAATAAACTCTTCTGACAGGCCTAAATCTTCCTTTTAAATATTATTGTTTAGACCTTATAGTCCAAACAGCAGGGCGCTTGGTATTTAAAAATAGGAGATGTAGAAAATTTACGATAAGCATATCCTCACAGGAATGAGAATCTAAATGCTATTTTCATGTAGGTAGGATAGCTATTCCATAGAGAAACACAAGGTTGCACTATTAAACCTATATTATTATTACATTTAAACAAGCTGTATTTGGCCAGGAAACACGTATAAATGCAATTCTTGGGCACTTTGTAATATTTATTAAAAGCCCAATTCACTAGTAAAGTGACATTTTAAATAAATATTATCGAAAAGGAGCTTTAAGAAATTTACCTTTTCTCTGCCTAAAGTCTTTAGAGGCTAATTTGCTTTAGCTTACAGATGTAACCCTCAGAGCGCTCTAGCCGTGAATGAGGCGTTAAAATTGCACAAAGAGCACAGACAAAGGCCTGGGTGTTCGTACGTGTTTTCTGTTTCTCTGCCAGAATGGCTATTTGGGCACTGCCTAGGAACTTTACTTCAAAAGGGCCTCTCTGGTCACAAGCAGTTGTCAGATGAAACCTTCTTTTGTTCCCCCATTAGGCAGGCACCAGTCCCAGTGGGGAATGAGCTGCCCCCCAGCACTGGTTTAAAGTAACCACAGAGGAAGGAGGAGATATTCATGTCCCTGCCACATCTATATGGTGGACACACAGGCTCTGCATAAGGGGAGGAAGGCTTAATCATCTTGGATTTAGGTGCCCGGTGGGTTTGTTTTCAGTAGGGTAAACAGGAAATTCTGAAAAAATGAGTTGGGTAACCCCTGGGAACTTTAACCGCATTGGCTAAGGAGTAGCCAGGAGTCATCCCCACCCACAAGCTAGTGCCAAGCATAAATATGCCATTCACTGTACATTCCTTAGAAAACTAAACTACTGGACCTGATGAAGATGAGAAGAAAAATGAATCTGCTGTCTGAGACCTGAGAAGAGCCCTGAAGGAGTAGCCAGGAGTCACCCCACCAACAATCTAGTGCCAAGCATAAATGTGCCATCCACTGTACCTTTTTCAGAACACTACTAGACCTGAAGAAGATGAGAAGGGGGCTGAATCTGCTGTCTGAGACTAAGAAGATCCCTGAAGGACTTCACCTGCTCTCTCTTGTACCCAGGACAAAGAAGTGGACTGCAAGAATCATAAAGCTGACCTCCTGTTCAAGCTACAGGGCACAACAAGCTACAAGAACAATTTTCTGAAGATTTTGAGCTAACCAGTTCCAAGTACACCTGCTGCCCCCACCATGAGTGAGTCCTTACGCCCAAGTGCATATGCTTTCCTGAGGTCCTGGAACTTTTGGCTGAATCTGGGTGAATTCTCCTACCACCACCCCTGAAAACCAGGGTCTTAAAAATGATTTTGCTCCAAAGACCGCTGGAGTACCCAGGAAAATACTGGGAATCTGATCTGACCAAGGTGCGTTGCCACTAGGGTGAAGATTCACATTTCCCCACTTGGAGCCCTTTTGCAACAGCAAAGCCTCATCTGCGGGACCTTGCGGGATGGTATTCCGATTCGCAGAGCCCTCTTCATGCGCAGCCCAGAGCCTTAGCCTGCTGGAGAAATTAGAGATCCATAAAGGTGACTAAGTGCAAACGAATAAATCTTGAAGGGAGAAAGGCACCAAAAGTATCCGGCCAGTGAAAGACCTTCATTAGGCATGAAAGTCACATTTCTTCCTCTATGAAATTTCCAGACAAAAACTAACAGCCTCACCGCGGTCTCTTTTATGGCTTTCTGACCGCATGGAGTTCTCTTCTGCTACATCCTACTGCCTTGCCCGCTAAAGATTTTGGATTTCCAGTTTTGAGACTAAGGGCCCAATTTATATGTTGGTGGAAAGGGTAATTTGTTGCAACTGTCTTGGAGAACCATTCCTGCCAACATAATGGTCTGACGACTTTTGAAAGTGATTTCAAAGTGGGTGGTCCTTTGGTGTAACCACACAGAGACTACTTGGTTTCTGACATGGTTAGACCCCTCTGATGGTCTGGTGAAGTAAGGGCTGTCAGAGGTTGACCTGTATGTCTGCCCACCTAATTTAGGTTTGAAGACATGCAGATCAGGTTTAACTGCCCTTCACTGCCAGGAAAACCTTTGTGGTAAGGGGCAGTAAAAACGGAACATGCCCCCCTCACGATGGGAGATAGCTCCCATGATGAGGGGGCACTATTTTGTTATTTTCAAAAACAAAATCGCCCTTTGGGGGTTTTGATTATGAAAATAATTTGTTTTTAATTTTGCAGTATGGCTCTGTCATGTTTGACTGATCCATTCGGCAAATATACAATGCATTGATATGAACAGACTTGACTGTGGTTCCTGTCAAAGCATTAAATGTCTGCCGGCTCGATGGATGGAAAGTTATACATTTGGCAGTCAGGACCTCCACCAGGGCAACCGAATAAATACTGAAGGAGGATGACCTGACCGTCAACATATATATCGAGCCTAAGTCCCACTATAAAACTTACGACCAATTTGAACCAGGTTGCTGTATCCGACCCACTCTCCATCGCAGTGAGCCTCAAATCGTGCTTCGATTCTGATCTACTGCGTTTAGTTTACTACGGTGATCGCTTAACGCTTTTTGGTGATATTTTTATGTATGAATCAAAAATTTATATCTCTGCTTCCCCTTATTGCATTTTTGTTGTGTTGTTGTCATTTACTTTATTAAAATGTACTGTATTTTTCGAAATAGGCTTGGGATCTTTCTTGTGTTGTAATTTGACTTTATTACTGTTTTTGCACTGCATACATACTTTACACATTGCTTCAAAGTTAAGCTTGTCTGCTCTGTTTCAAAGCTAGCAGGGAGTTGAGCTAATGTTAATTTAATGACTTTAGTGGATCACCCCGACAAGGATTGTGTTTATTATATAAGGTGGGTAGTCAACCCCTTTGCTAATAACCTAATTTCTTACAATCATCTTCTTGACATAAAAGGACAGCTCTAACTCCCCTTTCTTAGGACTCCACTATGAATTTTATTTTTAGATTTGAATGACTATTAACTCGAGCCTGTGTGGCTAATGTTTTCAGGGTACTGAATGCTTATTCTGCTTGCCAGTCCCTTCAAAAATGTTCTTTCATGTTTTTTCTTCACAATGTGATTAATTCCACTGGTCCATTCAGCAAACTCGTTTATAAACTATTGATAAAAGCTTGCAAACCCAAGAACCTGAGTCTCTCTAAAATGTGTGGGAGGAAGCCATTCTAAAATAGTTGAAATCTGAGGATCCGTCAACAGCCCAGAAAAACTCAACCTCAAGCTGAGATAGTCAGTTTCTTTCTTTTCAAACTCATATTTACCTGGATTAAAGGCCAAGTGATGTTGCTTTAAACTTGATAACTGTAGATACTTGTGCAGCTATTTTGATTGAGGAGGACATTTTAAGTGGAAAGGTTCAATGAGATGTGGAAGCATTAGATATTCAAATGTGCTGATATTTGTCCTGAGGCTTACCCGGCCCCTAAGAGATACTTGTCAAGAGTGTTTTAAATTGAGGTTCAGTTTATGGAAAATTAAATGTTGCCAAAAATGCAATTGAGGTTGCAAGGCTATGGGTATGAGGTTTAAGCAAAGAAGGCCAATGTATTTCAAGCACAACCTCAGAAAAAATAAAAACATTGTCTGCTATCATACAGAGAATATGCATGTCAGCGTTGATAGAGCTGATTGAGTTCTCTCTTTGGCTCTTTGGTGATTAAAAAGAATGATGCACATCACTTTTGGATTCATCTGAGGCGAGCCAATGACACCATATGTTGATGAGATAATCATTAAACTATGATTGGTGAGATTATAGTTAAGTGTGGGGTGCCATGTGTCCTCTTAACTTGGTTTCCTGGCTGCATATCACGAGACCCAGTTGGAAGTGGGATTGAGACATCTCACTTCCTTTCTCACTCCTGATGGGACATTGAAATTTCACCGAATATTGTTTGGGTTGACCTCAATGACATAAGTATTCCAGAGTGTCCAATTCTTGTTATTTAACAAAACTAAAGTGATGACTCTGTTCCAGGGTGATATTCTAGTTTTGTGACAGATTAAAGTCATCATCATATCATTTTGATGAGGTATTGAGTATATTCAACAGAAACACACACACTAGGCCCCTCACCCCCATGCACCTATCGGCAGGAACAAAAGATCCCTGTTAAAGAGCCCCGATTTCGGGAGCCCGTCAAGGATTGCAGCGCCGACTTGACAAGGGGCATTGCTCATATGATGAAGCATGACACCTAGCTTGCTGGGTGTGTGAGAGCTCTAGTTCCACCAAGGGAATTCCCCTGGTCTTCCCTTGGTTACCTCCTGGTAACTAGCGGATGGTTGAGTCCCGACATCCACTTCCTTCCTTATCTCTTCTTTATTGTACATGAGGAACTTTGTACCATTTTTCGCTGATAGTCTCTTGGGGCATGTACACTGGACCTCCTTAAACAAGTCCCCCTGTCCCTCCCTTTTTTGTACCATACTAAAGAGGAAAGAGACAGCCAAAGACAAGCAGCACATGATCCAAAGAAAATGTAGGCTGCACGATACAGAAATCATAGAATAAATAATAGCAAGAAGATGATGAATGGGGCAAAAATTAAGGGAACAAATGCATTGCAACATACCCTACACATGTAAATGCCTCCATTATATGATTCAAAAAGGAACTGACGTCACAGGAAACTACTCAACCTCAAGAGCCTGCTGCCTCCTCTCTTGTTCAACGCGCCGTGTAAGTCACGGAACACCCCTATGCATTACTGTAGAACCTCTAAAGTGGTTTGGGCTGCAAGGATGCCTTACCATATGCTGAATATGGCAACCTGTAACATATTGCCTGTATAGTTGGACATAATATTGAGTTATTAATATCGAGCAAAGCAAATATTGAGTTTTTAATATTGTGACACATTAATATTGTAATGCAGAAATATCATGGATATAAATATACATTTTTAGGTAAGTAATATAATTTGCAAGAATATCTGTGTTTTTAATATCGTGCGCAATAATATTGTTTTACATTTTTTTTGTAATCTGTTTTAGTTCATATTTTAACTGGGTATGTTATACATTGTTTGTATGATTGTTGTTAATATTTTTATAGTTTTTTATTTTAAGCTATTTATCATTTTTTAATGTACTTGTTAATAGTAATTTGTAGTGCCATAGCAGGTTGTGAGGTTTGCAGGGCTACAGGGTGGGAAGGTATTTAAGTATAATTAATTAATTTGTGTTAAGTATTACTTAATTGATAATTAATTATGTAAATTGAGTAATTATTACTTTTATTAAGTGATATGTTAGGTGTGGGTTATTTTGTTTGTAGGGGTATAAGGTGTGAAGTTAATAAAGTTATAATTAATTATTTATTATTAATTATTTAATTGAAAATTAATTACGTAAATTATCTAAATATTATATATTTTTGGTGATATTTTTGGTTTGTAAAGCTGTGTTTTTAGGGGTATAAGGTATGAAGTTAACTAAGTATTAATTGATTAATTATTAATATAATATTAATTATTTAATTTATAATTAATTCGGTAAATTGTGTAATTATATTTCATGTAATTTTTTAGGTGCAGGTTGTTGGATTTATAGGGGTTTTGGTGGGAAGTTAGTTAAGTATTGATCAATAATCAATTAATTATAATTTTTTAATAAATATGTAAATATATAATTGATAATTATGTAAATCATTTAATAATTATATCTAGTGTTGTGTTTGTAGGGGAATAGGGTGGGAAGTTATTTAATATTTAATTAATTAGCAAAGAATTCATAATTTATTGATAATTATTTTATATATTACTTAACAAGTTAATTGTATCGTCCTACAAGGAAGAGCAAAACAGCTGGAAAACATGGCGGCCGCGGGTTAGGCGGTTCGCGCGTCAGCAGATTCTGACCTTTCTGAGCCTCCGTCGAGACGCGCAAAGTCACCGGCGCTCTCTCTACGATGGAGGTCTTCGTGGATCCGCGTTGATCTCCGCTAATCTCCGGGTACTTTTCACCTCCGTTTTTGCCCAGCTTCTCTGGCATTTTGCCTCGCACGGGTCTTGCCCTCGTTTCGGCGCAAAGAACAGCAACGATTAACTTCTGAGCGGCGCCGATGTGTGGGAGTCCCAGCCTAAAGCTCTCCACTTCCTCTACCCTGCGCTGGAAGCAGGCAGCCGCGGAGCTCAGGAGCAGACGTAGGGCGGCGGCTCGCGGGCTCCTGAGGGGGGGGCTGCCGGATTCAGCAACGCGAAGAGCACCCCAGGGAGCCGGAGGAGGACATAGCGGGCACAGCAGCAGCCAGAGAGCCGGCAGTTGTTGTAGGCGTTCCAGGCGTCCCTCGCTCCTCCACGGACTATAAGGTGGTGAGTAGTAACGAAGGAGGACGGGGGAAGGGTGCGGCGATGCCAGGGACTCAGAAACCTACCGGCAGGACATCCCTAGAGAGAGGGGGCAAGACTAGAAGGAGGGGGAAAGGCTCCACGTCTACTGCCCGGGTGGTAAACAAGGCATCAGTCTAAAAGCCCCCCAACAATTTATGACTGTGACCTCAAAGGTACTGGAGGCTCCAGTGGAAAAAAGAGGCAAAGCGGCTATACCCCCCAAATCAAGTGCCACTATCCATTCAGTTGAGACGGAAGGTAAAAGAGATATATGCAAAAGCTCGATCCGTATAACCCCCTCACTGCTCTCATACTTCAGGGTGCGGCCCCAAATTCTGGACATTCAACTTGGCTCAGAGGTTGTTAGCAATACGGCCGGAATTTTGGAGGGTCCTATGAGTGATAAAAACAAGACCGATACCCCCCATAGTGAGGATGCACTTGGGGTGGTTGAGCCGCTTGGGGTTAGATCCATATTGGATGTTCCAGAGGAGGGTGCGACGTCCTTGCCGGGCCCCGGGGGGGCTGGACCCCTCGCGGCCCACAATGTGGAAGTTGGGGGGACCACCAACATAACTAACAGTGATCCCACCGGTGAGGGGATGAAATCGGTGGTGCTTTGGAGACACTCTTGAATACCATGAGGGAGGAGATCAGGTGCGGTTTTGCACAGTCCAAAATCAATCCGAATGAGATCAGGGCGGTCTGTGAGGCTCTCGAAAAGAAGGTGGATATTCTCTGTGAGAGAACAGACCATTTGGAAATCTCAGTAGGACGCTTGGAATCCACTCTGGAGTCAGCAGAGACCAGGATCCAATCCTTGTTAAGGGAAGGTGACGTGATGAAGGAGAGAGTGGAATCTTTGGAAAACTACTCCAGAAGAAATAACCTCCGCCTACTAAAAATACCAGAGGGAAAGGAGGGTAGTGATATCAAGGCATTTGTGGTGGCCCTATTAAAAAGCTCACTCAATCTTGACGAATCGGCAGAAAGTCTTGATAGGGATATTCAGAGGATCCATAGAGATCCGTTCTGCCTTAACCCCGGGAGAGTGAAACCAAGAAAGATCCTGGTGAACTTTCTTACCTATTCCCTTGAGGAGAAAATCCTTAATCTAGCACTAAAAGCGAAGTCAGTGACGGCCACTGGCTTCTCTTTTGAGATTCGGTCAGACCTGTCTAAAACCACCTTAGATAGACAGTGGGAGCTAGGCCAAAAAATGGACAAGTTTAGAGCAGTAGGAGCAACTGTACAGATGAGATTTCCTGCCTTCCTGAGGGTGATGTATAACAATAAAATGCATAATATCCGATCCCCTCAGGAAGCAGACGATTTAATAGCTTCCATCAGTCAGCAGCACCCCTGAGATGAGATATTGATCAGGTTTTCGAGTTGGGGAGTTTCTCGTGTCCTCCTTTCCCTTTTCTTTTCCTTCTTTTTTTCCCCTTTTCTTGGGTTACAGGGGTTTAGGCTTCGATCGTGGGGGAAGGCGAAGAGGCAGAGAAAAAAAAAAATTAAAAAAGAATCTTAAAATTTCCCCAGTTTGATAGTGCCTTCATGTCCAGGGGGAAACAAGATTAGATTAAATAATTTACATGAGGTAGGCGGGTAAAGGACACAGCACAGTTAGAAGGACGGAGAGGAGAAAAAGAGACAAGGGAACACACAAAAAAAAAAAACACAAGAAAGGAAAAAAACAAAAATGTTTTTATTTCTTTCTCATGGGGTGATAAGCACGTCAAGTTAATTTGGGTAGTAAGGGGTGAGGTCCCCTCTCTTTTTGCATTGATTCCATCTCGTCATTATCACATTTCCTATGTTCTTTCCACCATAGACCCTGAGGAGGAGGAACGCTGGTCCCTCGTTCTAATTGGCTTTGTGGGGGGCTTAGGTACGGTCTTTTTCTGACGCAAACTGGCAACACATCACGCCATCATCAACAAGGGAGGGTTTTCCAGGGGGTGGGGGGGTAGGGGGGGGAGAAAGTTAAAAAGTCCTCATAAGTTTGTCTCAGCGTCTTTTACATTATATAAATTAGCCTTTACAGGGTTTCAGGTTGGGAGATGTCGGGTGGATTGTTCTAGAGAGTCTGGTTTTAAAGGTGGAAGGATAGGATGGACAGGAAAGGTTAATCCACCATGATTGGGCTGCAGTTTATATCCTGGAATGTCAACGGCTTGCGGGTGAGAGCTAGAAGACATAGAATCTTACAATATTTAAAAGACTCTCCCGCGCAGGTAATCGTCATCCAAGAGACACACTTATTAAAACATGAGGTTAAGGATATGCTGAAAAACTTGAAGTGGGTGGACAAATTCATATGTACGGATCACAACGCCAATATACGAGGGATACTTATAATATTTAAAAAGCAGATTTGTGCCCAAATCATGGATCAGAAAGAAGATCTTAGTGGTAGATGGCTATTGGTAAAAGTGCAGTTGGAAGGGCAAGACTATACCCTAGTGGGTTACTACGGCCCGAACCAAGATGACCCATCATTTCTGAATAAAATTCAGAATCACCTGATCTCATGCCAAGACCCCATTGTCTGGGTGGGAGATTTTAATATTGTCTTAAATCCCAAGCTGGACAAATCTGTTAACTCAAGAGCAATAACTCACTCTAAATCCAGGCAAACTCTTACATTTATTTTGTCAAATCTGGGGTTGGTGGATGAATGGAGGCAGAGAGCGGGCAATATTCCAGGGGTCTCCTTTCATAACTACAAGTACAAACATAAGTCAAGAATTGATTACGCCTTCTTCAGTTATAAGCTGAAGGACGATTTGAAGGATATAACATACATTCCCTCTCACCTCTCTGATCATTCTGCTATTGTTTTCACCCTGTCACACCATCAGCAGAGTAGGCAAAACTCTTGGTCCTTTGATCGGACGATTCTGCTTGAAGAAGATGAAATTTGCTTCCTTGTTGCTGAGGTATGCATATTTTTGGACATCAATATAAACTCAGCTTCAATAGTCACTGTTTGGGAAGCATTGAAAGCTTTCCTAAGAGGCTGCATAACAAACAGAGCTTCTTATATGTGTAAAGCTTATAGAATAGCAGTCACCAACATAGAGCAGGATCTCAGGCAGATAGAGTTGAAATCCGGGTCACTCTCGGCAGAGGACCAGGAAAAGCGGGTAGCGCTGAAGGTAAAGCTTGAAAACCTACTTCAGGATAGGGTGGCCAAGAGATGGGAGGCATCTAAGCTTTCACATTTTGAATATGGAGAGGCGGCTGGTAAAATCTCGGCTTGGAAAATAAAAACAGACCAGGCCAAGAAATATATTAAGGAAATAAAAATGGTAGGGGAAGCCAGGGTCAGATCCACCACCACAGAAATAGGGATTGCCTTTCAGGAGTTCTTCCAAAACATCTACAAGGAGGATATTGTCGATGACCAATTGGCTAGGGAGGCTAGGAAGGCCCACCTCCCTACCTTTTCGTCAGACCAGCGGGATCACTTGGAGACCAAAATAACAGAGGCCGAAGTTAGTAACACCATCAAACAACTGAAGCGAGCGAAAGCCGCAGGCCCGGACGGCATTCCAGGGGAGGTGTATAGTGCTTTGGGTTCAGTTATAGTTCCATCTTTGACTGCCCTTTTTAACGCTATATTCTTAGATGGCATGGTCCCGCCAGAATCATGGAATGAGGCCACGATTGTGCTGATCCCTAAACCTGGCAAGGACCCGGCCGATTGCGGGTCCTATAGACCAATCTCACTCCTAAATAGTGATTATAAGATCTTTGCGGCCATTCTTGCGGGAAGGTTGGGGAGTGAGATTGGTTCAATAATCCATCTGGACCAGAAGGGATTTATAAGAGGGCGACAGCTAGCAGATCTTACCCACGACCTGGTCGGAGCAATAGATATAGCCACCTCATTCTGTCTCCCATTGGCCACCTTCACCCTGGACGCCACCAAAGCTTTTGATAGGGTCAATTGGCCCTACCTGGCCGCGGTGCTGAGAAGATTTAATTTAGGCGATAACTTCCGTCGTGCCATCTCGCTTCTTTACAACGACCCAAGGGCCAGACTTCTGGTCAATGGAGTTCACAATGAACAATTTAAAATCACGAGGGGTACCAGACAGGGTTGTCCGCTTTCTCCCCTCCTATTTAATATGTATATAGAACCTTTAGCTCAAATTTTGAGAGATCATAACAACATTCCCTCTTTTGAGTTTGGAGGTTGGGCTAAGCGGATAGGACTGTATGTGGATGATATAATAGTCTATACATCGGACCCTGTGCAGGCTCTCCCCGTTATTATCAAGAGAGCTAAGGAATTCGGGCAGATTTCGGGATATGAAATCAATGAAGGAAAGACTGAGGTAATGACCTGGAACATCCAAAACCCAAAGTTGGCCGTTACCTTATCCATGCGCTACCTGGGTATCAGGATCACCCAGGAGTTAGGTAAAATTGCTTACACCAATTTGGATCGGGTTTCACGAGAATGTCGGGCATTATTAAAAGCCTGGGCCTTTCTTCTATTGACAATTTTGGGGAGAGTCAGTCTAGTAAAAATGTCCATCCTTCCCAAGTACACATTTATTTTTAATACCATCCCTCTAGCTTTTGATCAGAAAAAAATTCATGAATGTCAACAAGACATAAATTCCTTCGTTTGGAATTATAAAGCCACTAGACTAGCCTGGAAAAAATTGAGAAGGAGGAGGGAGAAGGGGGGGCTCACACTCCCAGATTTACAATACTATGCCTGGGCATTTCAGTTATCATACTCCAGGATGCTGTTGAAAGCTCCATCAAGTGCACCGATTGGTAAAATGTTTAAGGCCATGCTGAATGGGGCTGATTTGCCACCTGACGGTTTTCTTTTTAAATTTGGAGACCGGAAATTCTTCAAGAAGGTGAGGTTAAAGATCTTACTATCCTTGGCCAATGTGTGGAAAGCGATCAGAGAAAGGGTGGGGTTGCCCTACTATTCTCAGTTTGCCCCAATCTGGGACTCACCGGGGCTTCCTCCGTGTCTGAGGGATAGTCTTGCAACACCTATTAGAGAGGCAGGGATAGTAAGGTGGGGTCAGCTGTTAGTGGAGGGGGCATTGGTGGGTTGGGAGGAGTTATATGAGAAGGTCGGCCCAACACTATCCAGATTTAAATACATCCAGTTAGCCAGCTGGTCCCGGGAATTGATTAGGAAAAAGATACACTTGGGGAGGAGTTGCCTCCTGGAAGAACAGTTGGTAGAGAGACAAGTGGGGGGGAAAGAGGTAGCCTTTTGGTACTGGGCCATCTTGGAGGAGGTGGATGGGGACTTCACTCTACCCGATGTACAGTGGGGAGGGCTCACGGGGATACAGTGTGAGGACATATGGATAAGATCTTTCACTCTCCTGTACAAACTGGTTAAGCCGGCTTGGTTGAGGCGGAATCACCTGTTCACCCTCCATCGAGCTTACCTATCCCCTCAAAGGCTATCTAAATATCAGCCTGGAAAATCATGTAATAAGTGTAATCTTCCTGCAGCCTCCGATGTCCACATGTTTATGGAATGTCCATTTATCAGCACCTTTTGGGAGGAAGTTAAGATCACTTTGAACTCTATCCTTAAGAAGCCTACTCTTATTACTCTGCCGTTAATCATATTTGGGGTGGACGACAATACCACAGGCCAGGCAAAGAGCTTTCTGTTTTATGCAATTCTGCTGGCTAGACGGCAGATTTCTAAATTCTGGGTAGACCAGAAGGCACCATCACACGCAGGTTGGCTAGAGTCTTTATATGATACATCAAAGGTGGACATGGCCAGAACGTGTCAGCAACGTAACCTCTCCTTTTGGAACTTGTTGGTCCAGTGGAAATAATTGGCTCCGTTGAGCCACCGGGGATTTTTTTTTTTTTTCCCCCGGGTCCGATGATTATGCCATCATACTCCAGGTGCCTTGGTGGTCTCTTTCGAAAGGCTTTCCAAGTTTAAGATGGAGTATTGAGGGGTTGTGAGCCCTCGCATACTATTCCCTTTCCTCCCACAACATCATCCTGGAGAACGTCTCTCGCCGGTTTACACTCATTTGACGTCTGGGTTTGGGATGGAATAGCATCTAGTTCCAGACGACATCTAAGGGGAGTGGCGTTTCTCAAGGAGACTGTGCGGCAGGCAAATGAGGACAAAAAAAAACCACAAAAAAAAAACAAGTTAATTGTATCTTTTTTATTCCAATTATATTTTGTGTGTTGCTATGTTCGTGGGAATATAAATGTGTCTTTTTAATTAAGAGCTAGATGAATAACTAATTTTTACATTTTTACATCAAATTATTTTTTTTTTAACTATGAGATTTAGTTATTTTTAAACTATATATATAATTTCTATATTAATAGTTTTATATTTTACGTCAATTAAAATATGTGATGTGTTTGAAATGAAGTACTTTTTCTACTGTAGCACAGACTGGAGTGGGAACATTAAATTACACCCCTCTGGTGTCCAACGCTTTCCCTACTGTTGCACAGTTTGGAGTAGGAATAGTAAATTTTACCCCCCAAGGTTCCAAAGCTTTCCCTACTGTTGCACAGTCTGGAGTGGGAATAGTGAGTTTTACACCTCCTGAGTCCAACGCTTTCCCTACTGTAGCACAGACTGGAGTGGGAACAGTACATTTTATGCTTCCGGCGTCCAACACTTTCCCTACTGTTGGACAGACTGGAGTGGGAATAGTACATTTTACCCCTCCGGAGTCCAACGCTTTCCATACTGTTGCACAGACTGCAGTGGAAATAGTATGTCTTGTTTTTAAAGAGTTTTCAACATTTCTATTATTGTTTATAATATATATAATATTTTTATTTGCTGCTTTATTAAAATGTATCTATACATGTATAATTTGAAAACATTTTATTCATATTTTTAGTAAATGTATTTTTTATATGTTTATTTTTTAATGTGTGTGTGCATATATATATATATGCACACACACATTATATATATAAATATATATATATATATATTTATACACACACACATACTTATATATATTACCTGCTGGCGGTCGCCAGTAGGTAGTTATAGTTAGGACCTAGTTAATAAAGGAAAATGGCAACATTCTATTCGCAATAACCTTGGTGCCGATCGATGAATCTTTGTGAAATTTTCAAACAAATTCTTTGTTTAGATCAGCTCCTATGTTGTAAGTTTGGAGGTGATTTGTCAAGGGGGAGGCAGAGAAAAAAGGGGGGTCCCAAAACGTGTTTTCTCCATGTTAATTTCAATAGGAAACTTTAGACAAGGCTACAGGTCGAACGGGTGAATGGAATTACTCCAGATTTGGCAGGGAGAAGGGTCTTGGTCTAGAAAGCATGCTTTTGTTTATTTGGTGTAAATTTGTTCAGTAGTTTTTGAGAAATATCGAAATTTACAGATATTGATATTTGGGAATTCTGCCATCTGATTGACTGAGGCGTTACGAGCACGAGCTTGTTGCTGATTGGCTGCGAGCGGTGCAAGCGGTTGCAACTAGGAAGTGTTGGCCGCCATTTTGTGATTCCGTTGAAGCAAGTAAGGTGAAAAAAGGGGGGAAAAAGTGGGAAATAGGAGGTTAGGTGCACTGTAACCTCTGTGTGGTGTTTAGGGTGTGCTATAGAGGGGATGCGAAGCGAAGTATTTACCCCTACCGGTGTGTAAGTGGTGGGCAACAGAAATTAAGTGAGGTATTGGGTAGAGTCTGATGCGGGTAAGGTGAGCTGGTGCGGGACTCTGGGATTAAAGCGTGAGCCCAAATTGTGTGTCTTATGCTGTGAAGTCATGTGCCGTGGCCGCTGCACTACAGTTGTGGAAGTAGTGTCTGGATGTGTTTATAACTACTAGGACAAAACTACTGACCCGTACTGGTATGAAAGTCCTGGGGTACGAAATATATGTGAGGTATTGTCTAGAGTCTCATGTTGCTAGTCTGAGCTGCTGCCGGAGTCGGGGATTAAAGCATGAGCCCAAATTGTGTGTCATATGCTGTGAAGTTATGTGCTCTGGCCGCTGTGCCACATCTGTGCAAGTAGTGTCAGCATGTAGTTATAGGTACTTGGATGAACTTTTGTTTAGAACAGTGTAGCTTGCGTATGCTGCTTAGGTGGTGTTGTATAGGGAGTGCAAAGGTAAAACAATATGGTATTTGTAGAGCGCAAACTACTCACACCTATGGGTGAGTAGAGCTGGCAATCAAAGTGAGAGGTCTGTGCTGCAAAGTGAGATGGTATGGCTGCTGCTCCACAGCTGTGTGGAGATTACATTTTTTCGAGGGTGCGGGAGTTGGTGTTGTAAGTTATAGGGTGGCTCTAAAAAGAGCCCTTGTGTTCACTAGTTGGAGCTACATATAAGTGCGGATGCACAGCTTCAAGTTATTTAGGAAAACTCGATTTCCCTGATCTGTGAAGTGTACTCCATCACTTCTGTATATATCCGTAATATCAAAACGTATATTGTTGTTGTATATGGATGCCATTTTGTGGTCTCTGAGGTATGCAGACACAGCTTTGTCGACTTTTTTCTGAGATTTTTCAATCTGAGGACAAAATTGTTTGGACCATTTCTACTTCTGTCTTTGGCATATATTGGAATATACAAAGACAGTTTGAGGCAAAAGTAACATCAATTGTCCAAAGGTGTCCTTCATAAGCATTTCCAAATCTACCCCAGTCAATGTGCCTAGGTTGTTTCCACCACAATGCACAATCATGAGGTCAGGGTGTTGGAGATGCAAACAGGTTTTAACCAAAGGCAACAATTGGTGCCACTTCAATCCTCTCTGTCCAAACCATTTAATGTCCACATTTTGTAAACCTAGGTCTAAGTCAATACGTCTCTGTTCTGCATACCGCTTGCACCAGAAAACATAGCTATGTCCTACGATCCACACTAGCATTTTGAAGGTATGGCTGGAAGGTATGGAAAGATGTCTGGAGCTCATGCAGTTCCTTCGAAGAATAAGAGATATGTTTAAAGATGGGGAACTAGTTTCTTTTCGCATACAAAACGGTACCTGATTGGGAGATAAAAAGCATTGTTTTTTAAAAGTAGGGTGCACATTCGTTTTGTGGAAAAGTATGTTTGTGATTGGTTAATAAAAATAAGTTTGCACGTACATATTATAGGATAAAATTTGCTCAACTCAACCACACCTGCTACTTGCATTTGGAAGGCACTGTTCGAACTTAAAACAATCGTGAACTTTTAACCTGCACGTGCCGTTAAATGCTCGAGAAAATGTTGCATAAAAATATTGTTATGTTTAAAAAAATTGATGAACTTTTAACCTCCTTGTTTTATAGAATGTTCTAGAAAGTGTGTTGATAGAATAAGTTGCATTTCTGACTTCGATGTGTATTTGAATATTAAAAAAACTATTTATAATGAAAAGTAGAAAGACAGTAATAGAGAGAATTTTTGAAAGCTAAAAAAATCAAGGAACTATTGTAATTTGTTCTTGATTACCTACTGGCGGTCGCCAGTAGGTAGTTATCACTGTTAACGGTCAGAAAGTGCGGTGTTGCAGTGAGTGGCATGGTGGTGATATGATATGGTGCTACACTCGGGTATGAAACCGAGAGTCTAAACCGTTAGGTCATTGCTGTAAAGTGATGTGGTCTGGTGTTTGTAGCATACGTGTGCAAGTAATGTTAGTAGGCGTTTATACCATACAGGGAGTGGGAAGCGAACTACTGACCGCTACTGTGTGTTGATAGTATACCGGAAGCGGGAAGCAAAGTAGTTGTACCTACCGGTATGAAGACTTGGGGATGATACCGAGCTTATTGCTGTAAAGTGATGGGCTCTGGGCGGTGTATAATACTAGCCCCTGTAGTATAAGTGTGTAAGTAGTGTTAGTATGCGTTTATAGTATATAGGGAGTGGGAAGCGAACTACTCATCCCTACTGGTGTGAAGACTCGGGGATTAAACCGTGAGCCTAAATTGTGAGCTCATTGCTGTAAAGTGATGTGCTCTGGGTGCTGTAGCATACTTGAGGAAGAAGTGTTAGTTTACGTTTATACAATATAGGGAGTGGGAAGCGAAAGTCTTACCCCTACCGGAGTAAAGACTCATGGATGAAACTATGAGCTCATTGCTGTAAAGTCATGTGCTCTGTGTAGTATTCCATTGTAAGTCATAGTAGAATGTTAGTATGTAATTCTACTAGAATCGAAGGAGCATATTATCAAGGAACGGCATTAAAATTATTGCCGCTTTAGCAGCAGGAAACTGCCGCTAAAACTGTGATAATGGGCTTGATAATATACTGTAGAGAATTCCAATAGAAGCCCATGTTAACACGAGAACATGGGCTTCTATTGAAATTCTCTACGGCATATTATCAAGCCCATTATCGAGGTTTTAGCGGCAGTTTCCTGCCGCTAAAGCGGCGATAATTTTAACGCCGTTCCTTGATAATATGGCCCTCAGTATGTAATGTTAGAATGTAGGACTGTCATGAGGGGAAACTTGCGGAGTTTGTACATGGTGCTGGATTAGACGGTTGCTTTGCTGTCTGCTCCTGTTGGTGGTTGTTTCAGGTGTCTTGTTTTCCTGTAATAAATCTACTTATTGGATTCACTGCTGTCTGCCTCTTCACTACATAAATTTGGCGACGAGTGGGAGAAGGCAAAAAGAAGGCACCACTCAGCAATATTTCAAAATTGGTTGCGTTGTGCTGAAGACCCGTTTTGTTCGTGTAGCTGTTTCTACTCATGCCAGGGTCGTCGGCTCATTGAACTATGTCATCAGACTTCTGGTAGGATTTATATTTTTAGATTTTGCTCTTCCTCTACTTCTTCACTACATTCTGGTCGCTGTAGTACATGTGTGTAAGTAGTGTTAGTATGCGTTTATACTAACAAATGCATCATGGTAGTCGGGAGCGCGGCCTCTCAGGTGCAGCTCATACAATGTCCCGGGGTGTGCCTTCGCTGGACATTTGTGTTTGCTATTAGAGGGTGGTGCATGGCTTCCACCCTGTGATAGCAAATACTTGTTCGACTACTTGAAGCGAGAGGAGGAAAACCTTGTATTGCTGTAATAGAGGGGATGCGGATGGTAAAAATGGAGAGAAAAGAACAAAAAACAAAAAAAGCGGGGTCTCACCCGTTCTTTTAAATGAGGCCCCTGGTGGGTGGGTAATGTTCCGTGGCCAATCCAATTATTATATTGCGGGGTCTCTGTAGGACTGGGGATCTTAATGTCACATGTAAATGAGGCGCGGAAGGGCACAGAGACGTTTTGCAGCCTAGGGGAGCGCCACCTTCCCGGGTATTGTTTACTAATTGTTCGGGCGGTTCAAGGCCAACTAAAGTCCGGGGATCGCCACACTCCGGGTCTTTATTTAAATATGCAGGGTGGGCCTCGGCAGTCCCTGAAGCCTCGGTGGTCCTAGGCAGTGCCTTATTTGTTCTGTAATCACACGAGCAGTACTTATGGTGTTATAAAGTGATACACTCATAGAACTCTTGCAGTTGTACAATTACCCAGGCTTCATTTGTCTAATAGTCAGTTCGATTATGTTCGGTAGGTGCACTCTAATATTAAATAATGTTGTCCTTAAAATCTCCTATACACAGATGATTTTCACAATAAACAATAGACAAGTGTCGTCAGAAAAAGAAGACCTATACACTCAGTTATTTATTTGAAAAAATAAGTAACCTTTATTAAAACAGAAATAAATAGAGATTACATTTTAATAGAACAGTATAATAAAAAAAAAAGTGGGTTGGACTCCAGTGGAAGCAGCGTAGGAAACCTGCAAGACAAAAATGAAACATAAGTATGTGTGCCATGTGGAAGAGGTAAAGAAAGGTAGTCCGAATGAAAGGACCATAGTGAGAATGGAAGGGAGGGGGAGTGTGTGGAAGGGAGAAGGGGAGGGAGAGTCAAAAGAAAAGAGGGAGGAGGAGACAGAGCGTCGGCCTATTGCACCCAGCCCTTAGTGTTTACCCTCCGTCACCCGTTTGTCTAGGATGCTGGGGTCTACGAGAAAAAGTGTGGTTCAGCAAGTCCTTAAAATTAAATACATGAGGCCAGAGATTATGGGCCATATTATGAAGGAAGTGCGATAACATTATCGCTGCTTTAGCAGCAGGAAACTGTCTCTAAAGCGGCGATAAGGGGTTGATAATTTGCCCTTGTGAATTCCCTTAGATGCCCAGGTTCTGGTGTGAACCTGAACTTCTATGGGAATTTACAAAGGCATATTATCAACCCCTTATCGTCACTTTAGCAGCAGTTTCCTGTCGCTAAAGTGCTGATAATGTTATCGCCGTTGTTGGATAATATAGTCCTACATTATTAGCTAGGGGAAAATCGCTTGCATGCACCTGTGCACCTAGGGTGCTGCACCCCAACCCCTTCCCCCACACTGTGCTCAATTGTAGGTCTTGCACTCCGAGGCTTCACTGCTCACCTGCCACCACTGGTGTGTCCCACGATGTGTTGGTGCAAGCTCCTAGTCCGGGGTATGTTTGTACGATAGACCAGGTCTCCGGTTGGGGACGGTGTCTTGATACCACGATGGAAGGTGTCAGAATGCCAGGGCATCATTGCGGGGTCAGCTCCCGCTCCGCCCTTTTTGTGGCAATCAATGGAATGTCTGAAAAGAGAGAAATAATTTAATGGTGGAAACGTCTGGAGGTAAATGAAGGTTTATTTCAAGCTTGATAGAAAATAGGAGTTGAGTGCATCCTTCGTTTTTGAAGTACGATCTACCAACTGTTAGTGGTAATCGAGGATCAAAGAGGAGTTGGAGTGCACGAGAATGCACAAGGTTAAATAATAATATGTTATGCCAACGTTCACATACAAAGGAACAGAGCGCATGCTAGTAGCATAATGTGCGCATGTAATGCAGTGGCGGGAGCCTGTGTGCATGTACACTTAGTAAGGAGCTCACTACAGTGTCCTAAAAGCCAACGCCACGTGTCTGTAGGGCAGCGCTGCCCGCTGGCTCAGGCCTACAGTACGGTCCAGCAGGTCCTTAAAATTAGACCGATGTGACTGAATGAGGTCAGAGATCACATCATTACGCACGGCAACATCGCTTTTTGGCACGTGCGCACTAAGGGTGATGCACCCCACCCCTCCCGCAGAACCGCCCTCAACAGGTGTCTGCAGGGCAGCGCTGCCCATAGGTTCAGGCCTACCTTATGGTATAGCAGGTCTTTAAAATGAGACAGAGATGTGACTGAATGAGGTCAAAGATAACCTCATAACACATGGCTATATCGCTTATTCGCACATGCGCAGTCTGGCTGATGCATCCCATCCCTCCCGCAGCACCGCACTGAAGAGGTGTCTATAGGGCAGCACTGCCCACTGGCTCAGGCCTACAGTACAGTCCAGCAGGTCTTTAAAATGAGACAGATATGTGACTGAATCATCACATCATAACACATGGCAATATCGTTTGTTCGGACCTGCACAGCTAGGCTGAATCACCCTACCTCTCTCGCCGCAGCGGGCTCAATTGGAGGCCCTGTGCACCCAGGCTGCTCTGCTTACCTGCTGTCATTGTTATGTGAGCAAACACTACGGGCAGCAGTGCTCAAAATTCAGATGGAGTGTTGATTGCAAGAGAGTGTACACCTCATGGATCCCTTACGAAGACGACGGGCAGTAGGGATCACAATTTAGTGGCTGTGTTGATTGCCGGGATGGAGTACACCTCGTGGATCCATTTCTTTTTTTTATTGCGCATTGTGATATGCGAGGTGGATGCAGCAAATCCTTTGAGGTAGTGTGGAAGAAGAGGGACGTGTGGTGTCATGGTTATCTTATTTATACATACGCAAAGTGGGTTGGGCTTGCGTACGCCAGGCCAGCGTAGGGGTGTGAATAATTATTCCGGGGACTTGGGCGTTGTTCAGTTCCTGCCTGGCCAGGAAGTGTCATTATGTGTGTTTCTTTTGTAGTTTTGACCTCGCATCGTCTGCAATTTAGATTAGTGTAGCATGTGTCAGGAGGGCGGAAACTATCGTTAATGAGATGGCATGTGATCTAGGATGTGCAGTCTGCCCGTGGCTGATGATGCTCCTTAGAGCCAGCAATACCCGGGCCGAAAGGCAGCACAATAATGTGCAGACACACACACCAGGGGCATCGTGTAACACATATTTGTTTTTTGATGGAACGTTTGAGATGCATGGCAATCACACGTGGAAGGCTAATGTACAGAGCATGAATATTGATCAAGATGATCGTTGCATGTTGTGTGTAGTATAAGATATGTGTATACAGGAAAACACTTTTCAAAAAAGCTTTCTAAGCAGAAGAGGTGTCTCTCATCAAACTCTGTAGAGAGAATGAGTAAAATGGGTGGGGTCGTACAAATGTTGCAATAGGAAATGTTATGAACCCATCAAATGCTTTTTTTAAGGTCGCATGGCAATCGCGCACTGAGCGCGCAAGGAGACCGCACCCGACGCGATTTTGACAAAATATATTTATCATATTAGTTTATTACAGTTAGGAAATATATAATGTTTAAACTAATTTGGATTTTCACGTGCTCTCATATACTGTTTAAAGTTATTTAGATATACTTTTGAGACAACAAAAAAAAGGGAATGGCGTACCCGGCGCAATACTATTCGTCTGTGACGTAACACAGGGCCTGGCAGCGTGTACTCGTTGAATACGCAACGTGCAGCTGGTGCGACCCCATACGTACATGACGTAACGCATGGCTTGGTACTGCGTACCCGTCGGATACCAAAGTAGTACCTGGGGTGACTTCATGCATATGTGATGTTACGCGGGACGCGGTGCCACAAACTCGTCGGATACAAGTCTAGCAATATGGCGGATAGGATTCGTGTGGTGATGGAGCTTGGTACACTACCGGTATGGGAGTGCAGTTTCCATTTACATGATTTTTAAAGTTAAAAACAGAAAGTATAACAGAGTTCCAAAATATTTAAAAATATAATAGAAAAAAATATAGGTTTTATAAACATTAAAATATGAAATTAACATTTAAAAAACCTTCAAAATTCACTGAAAAACCATAGGTTTTACAGACGTTATAGTTAGGAATTAGCATTTAAAAGACCTTAGAAATTCACTAAAAAAACCATAGGTTACAGGGACGTTATAGTTTATTGAACATTTGACTCATATAAAACCAGAGAAATTTGCCTGTTATAGTTAGTTGCGCTAACTATAACTCACGCGCCCGCAATGCACTGCTGATGATGTCACATATTACATCACTCATGACATGGACAGTGACATCACTGATGACATCACTCATGACATCTCAAATGACAGATGGGTAGTTGCGCTCCTGTATTGATTATCAAGCCTTAAACAATATAACTATCAAGAACAGATATCCTCTCCCTCTCATTTCTGTCCTGTTAGATCAGGTGAAGACAGCCACCATCTATACTCATCTTGATCTAAAAGGAACCTATCGCCTAATCTGCATTCAAGAGGGTGATGAATGGAAGACGCCATTTCATACACGAAATGGATTGTATGAATATTGTGTCCTGCCCTTTGGCCTATGTAAAGCCCGGTGGCATTTCAATATTTTGTAAACGATGTGCTGAGAAACTATTTGGATCGATTTGTAATCGTCTATATCTGTGGTACTCATAGTACGGCCCGCGGGCCGCCACCGGCCCGACATGCCTTCCTTGGTGGCCCGCGGAACTTGCAGGTAATGTACCTATGGCCCCCAGCTTTTGTGGAGAGTGAGAGAGAGAGCGAGTAGAGACAGAGACTGACTGACTGACAGAGAGAATCTGACTGACAGAGAGAGAGACTGACTGACTGAGAGAGAGAATGAGTGACTGAGAGAGAGAATGACTGAGAGAGAGACTGGCAGAGAGAGACTGACTGACTGACAGAGAGAGACTGTCTGACTGAGAGAGAGACTGACTAACAGAGAGAGAGAGAGACTGACTGACAGACAGAGAGAGACTGACTGACTGAGAGAGAGACTGACTCACTGAGAGAGAGAGAGAGAGAGAGAGAGACTGACTGACAGTGAGAGAGAGAGAGACTGACAGAGAGACTGACTGACAGAGGGAAAGAGGCTGACAGAGAGAGGCTGACAGAGAGAGAGACTGACCGAGAGAGACTGACTGACTAACAGTGAGAGAGAGACTGACTGAATGACAGAGAGAGAGACTGACTGACAGACTGACTGAGAGACTGACTGACTGACTGATAGAGAGAGACTGACTGACTGATAAGGAGAGAGACTGACTGACTGATAAGGAGAGAGACTGACAGAGAGAGACAGACTGACTGGCAGAGAGAGACTGGCAGAGAGAGACTGATTGAGAGAGACTAACAGTGAGAGACTGAGAGAGAGAGAGAGACTGACTGACTGAGAGACAGAGACTGACTGAGAGAGAGACTGCCAGAGAGAGAGACTGACTGGCAGAGATAGATAGACTGGCAGAGAGAGAGAGACTGACAGAGAGAGAGACTGACTGACAGAGAGAGAGACTGACAGAGAGAGAGACTGACTGAGGGAGAGACTGACTGAGAGAGAGACAGAGACAGACTGACTAACAGAGAGACAGACTGACTGACAGAGAGACAGACTGACAGAAAGAGTGACTGACTGACAGAGAGAGAGACTGACAGAGAGAGAGAGAGAGACTGACAGAGACTGACAGAGAGAGAGAGAGAGACTAACTAAAAGAGAGAGAGACTGACTGGCTGAGAGAGAGACTGACTGGCTGAAAGAGAGAGTGACTGAGAGAGAGAGAGAGAGAGAGAGAGAGAGAGAGAGAGAGAGAGAGAGAGAGAGAGAGAGAGAGAGAGAGACTGACCGAGAGAGAGAGAGAGACTGATTGAGAGAGAGAGAGTGCAAGAGAGAGAGACTGATGGAATTGGGGTCAAAGTGTGTATGAAGCTATGCAATGCCTCTTAAGATTGCTATTGACTGCTAATCAAAATGTATAATTAAAATGTGCTCTTTGTAGTTACATCTGCTTTTGAAATACAGCATTGTCGCATTGTCTAATGTTTTGTAACTTTATTTTACTCTAGAGGGACTAGGCGCTTTTTAAGGTCCAGCATACATGCCCCTATAATGATCAAACTAACAAGGAATGCAGTTCTTAAGAGCAAAAGGGGGGAACAGTAGGACTGGGTAATCTTCATTACTAAGAGATTACAGCTGGAGCGGGGAATTACTCCTGTTGAAATTAGGGCCCTGACACACCCGGCAGGGTGTCATGCTTCATCATAGGGCATGCTCCTCGTCAGGTTGGCACTGCAATACCTGACGGGCTCCCTATGAGGGGCTTACCCATCTACACACCTAGGCTCTTCACCCCCATGGCACTAAACGGCACTTTGGAATAAAAGATCTCTGCCAAAGAGCCCCTCCAGTGGGAGGGGGGCATGAACCTCTCTCTAATTGACTTGGTACCCTCATCTTCAAGATGCAGGGGACTGAAATGTGTGCTTCACCTCGCCTCTCCTACCTGAGGGGTGGTATTGGCAAAGGTAGGCACACCTCTCCTCCTAATTAGGTTTTCCTGCGATCCTCCTTCCCAAAGTGCGGGTCAGAACCAGCGGGAGCTAGTTGCTGGATGCAGCAAAGGGCAGGGGCAGCTTTCAAAGGCAGCAGGCATTTGAAGTTTGCCCTTTGTGGACCCAACCCATCCTGGGGAGGAGACATTACACCTCTGCCCATGATGGACTTCTGAACCCAGAGAGCAGAGGCTCTCTACCCAGGGATCCAGAAACCTATCTGGTGGCGGCAAATGGTGGGAAGCCATTCAGGAACCACCCAGTGCTGATCATTTAACAGGGGGCATTTCTAGGATGCCCTGTGTGTGCATTTTACATTAAACCCCACACTGGCATCAGTGTGGGTTTAATGTGCTGAGATGTTTGCTGCCAAACTTCTCAGAATTCAGTAAAGCCATAATGGAGCTGTGAAGTTTGTAATGACCAGCTCCCGGACCATATACTCATTAAGGCTTTACTGCACTTACAATGTCTAAGAATGGACTTACACAGTGTAGGGGTACAATGGTCATGCAACTGTACCCTCACCTTGGGGCTAGTGCACCCTGCTAGAGGGGTGAATTACCTAAGCCCCAGGCAGTGGGTTGCAGGCATGGCACACAAGGATGTGTGCCATGTTGATTCTTCACTTTTCTCTGCACCACAATACACAGCCTACAATGGCCGTGTGTGGGTGTCAGGGTGCAGGGCCACTAAGGGTGGCACAAAAGGTGCTGCAGCCCTCAGAGGAATTCCCTGGTCACAGTGTTCTTGGGACCCATGGTACCTTTTACAAGGGGCTTACCTGTGGCCAGAGAGATGCCAATTGGGGGTACCAAGGTACAGCTTTTGGAAAGAACACAGGCCCTGGGAACCTGATTGGCAGGGACCCAGGGCACACCAAGTCAAAGTGCATCATGTGTCAGGCAAAAAAGTGGGGGGTAATCATGCCAAAAGGGGAACTTTCCTACATGTGTTATGTGCTGAGCACTCTCCTGTTGTGTTACTCATAAGGGCTGTTCGGACTTTGTGGCGCCCGGGTATTGCACATAACGGACCGGCACCAAATAGTGTGGTGTTTCCTCATTGCCCCCTTGCTCTCAGGTGACAAGCATGGGTTGAAGCCTGGTTACTATACAGAGAGTGCTATCTCTCATGCTGCAGCATTATACTTACACACTTTTGCGATGCCCTATGGGGGTACTGTTCCTGAGGATCCTTCCCGCTGACAAAAACTGTTTGAATTGTGGATATTGTTTACTACACGCTGAAGGGCATATTTTAACTCAAAACTAGAAACCACATTTTAATTGTCCATAGTACAAAACATCCAGATCTAGTAAATGTCAACTTTAAAAGCTTCATTATGTCAATACAATACATTTAAATTATTTGCGACCCACCCATGTTAATAAACCACTCATAATTTGTTAATTTTAAATCCACTCCCACAATCAGAGGACAACAGTTTGAACAAAAAATGTAATAAAGATAATCTTAGTGAAAGAAGCTTCGTTTAATGCTGTCTGAGAAAAGGAGACAAGGTTTGCTCCTGAGTAGAAATGGTCAGGTCAGACCAATGCGCGGTTCAGTACCTGTATCCGGTTTACAATAAATGTAACGTATCAAGGATATTTATATTGAACATTAGGGGGAGCTCATGCAAAAAGAATTCTTGTATCCTTTCTTCCAAAATGAAAGGAAAACATTCTGAAAATTCTCATTTAAACAGTTTAGAGTAGAATTTATGGCAGGGGTCTGTAACTATTAAATCTTTGGCAGTATTACTGATGAAGGAAGAACACGTTCTGCCTGCACGTATCGCCATCAAATGCAAGAACGGGCAAGATCATTATAACTGTAAATTGTATTTATATAGCACATACTACCTCTGATGAAGCAATAAAGAGTTTTGCAGTATGTAGCACACGGGGAACAACCTTTACAACGCAACTTTTACAACGCACTACCTTTACAACGCATTTTTTACAACGCATAATCCATTACAACGCATGACATTACAACGCATGACACTACAACGCATTTTTAAAAACTACCTTTACAACGCATTCCATTACAACGCATACTACCATTACAACGCATACCATTACAACGCATAATATTACACTACACTATCCAACACTTACCCTACTATTGCACCCCCTGGAGTTAGAATAGTAATTTTTACCCCTATACTATCCAACACTTACCCTACTGTTGCACCCCCTGGAGTTAGAATAGTAATTTTTACCCCCTATACTATCCAACACTTACCCTACTGTTGCACCCCCTGGAGTTAGAATAGTAATTTTTACCCCTATACTATCCAACACTTACCCTACTGTTGCACCCCCTGGAGTTAGAATAGTAATTTTTACCCCTATACTATCCAACACTTACCCTACTGTTGCACCCCCTGGAGTTAGAATAGTAATTTTTACCCCTATACTATCCAACACTTACCCTACTGTTGCACCCCCTGGAGTTAGAATAGTAATTTTTACCCCTATACTATCCAACACTTACCCTACTGTTGCACCCCCTGGAGTTAGAATAGTAATTTTTACCCCTATACTATCCAACACTTACCCTACTGTTGCACCCCCTGGAGTTAGAATAGTAATTTTTACCCCTATACTATCCAACACTTACCCTACTGTTGCACCCCCTGGAGTTAGAATAGTAATTTTTACCCCTATACTATCCAACACTTACCCCACTGTTGCACCCCCTGGAGTTAGAATAGTAATTTTTACCCCTATACTATCCAACACTTACCCTACTGTTGCACCCCCTGGAGTTAGAAAAGTAACTTTTACCCCTATACTATCTAATACTTACCTTAAATGTAATTTTATATTATGCGTTGTAATGGTATGCGTTGTAAAGGTAGTATGCGTTGTAATGGAAATGCGTTGTAAAGGTATTTTTTAAAAATGCGTTGTAGTGTCATGCGTTGTAATGTCATGCGTTGTAATGGATTATGCGTTGTAAAAAATGCGTTGTAAGTGCATGCGTTGTAAAAGTGTGCGTTGTAACGTCATACATCCGTAGCACACTACTACTGAAAAGCTTAGATGTAAATAGGTACTAGATTAGTATATGTGATTCCTTTTGCCTTACAGGATTAGTTGTGGTACGTTTGTTAAGTTTGTGCTCTTGTGTTCTCATGCATTTACTCTAATGCATTTACTCTAATGTTTTGAATTGTGGTGGATTAGTAAAGAGAAAATGTGAAATGTTATTGGGAGTGGTGGACATGTGCAGCCAGTAGTTGGATGAATTGGATCGAAGTATGGAAGGATTTGGACGGATGTTTGAGAGACCATAGTAGTCAGAAAAATTTGGGATAAGTCAAAGTGTGTAGAAACAAGCAGAGGTGAAAGTTTTTTTATTAACTAAAAAATGAAGATACATGTATTCAGACATATATCTAAATGCATACATATATACATACATATACATATTACACTTGGTGATATTTCTGTACAAGGCATATACCCCTATATATTTACCCACATGTACGTACATGTAATAATAATTACATTGTCAGACATACACATGCATGTGTGTCTAAATCTACATTGACTGTTTTTTGTTTATCTTTTTATATGTAACTATGTTGTCACACCCTAAAAGGTACCTTCCCAATAATTATATGTGCATACTCTGTCATATATGTTTTATCATACAAAGAAGCACAGACACTGCTGATCAACATTCCATGACACACATGTCTATGTAATGCATAAACATACACTTAGTGATATATACTTAATAGATGTAGTTATAGTTTTTTTATTTGTGTTAAATATATATGCGTTCACCCCCCAGACACACATGCACACACACACATACTGTTTTCATATAGATATGTGTATACAGTTGCATACACACATATGCAGGTACATCTCTATACTACAAAGCCTAAACCCATATTAATGCACACATGCATATACACACTACAACAGCTACATACTCGATAGACACATTTGTGTACTGCATATACATAAATGCACATATACATAATAAATGTAATTATTTAGTTATCATTTTTATGTAATTTTTAATTATAAAGTTTTTTTATACCCTTGTTTACAGGTGCCCTTCCTATAATCATAATTACATGCTATTATCATACAAAGAAGCATAAACTCATACAGAGATACTCATCTGGTATATATATATATATATATATACATTTATATATATATATATATATTCACTGAAAAAACCATAGGTTTCAGGCACGTTATAGCTAGGAATTAGCATTTAAAAAACCTTAGAAATTCACTGAAAAAACCATAGGTTTCAGGGGCGATATAGTTAGCTGGACTTTTCACTCGTACAAAACCATAGAAATTCCCCCATTATAGTTAGTTCAGCTAACTATAACTCGCGCGCCCGCAATGCACTGCTGATGACGTCACATATTACATCACTCATGACATGGTCAGTGACATCACTCATGACATCACTGATGACATCTCAAATGACATCACTGATGACATCATCCAGTGAATGTGTTTTTTTCTGAAAATTATATATGTTTTATATATGTATATCTCAAGGTCGATGGAAGAATAAATGGGTATATAAATGTCTAAATGGATGATTTGTTTTTTGAAAAATTGATTGTATTACTGACTGATTAAGTGTATCTTAGTGAGTAATGTTTAAATATGTAAATATCAGTCTCTCACTTTGTGTATAAGTGGCTGCATGGGTTGGTGAGTAGCTACATGAGTGTCTATATAGGTTATTAGTTGATTTTTTGAGTATCAGTATGAGTGTCTGATGTCTGTTTGGTTCGGTGGGGGGTATTACGTAGTGCATAGGTGCATGAATGAGTGACTCACTGTTTGTATGTGTTGAAGACAGCATGTGTGCAGGACTGTATGGGTGGATGAGTGTGTGCATGGGTGTGTTAGTGAGTGAATGACTGTCTCAATAGTGTCTCTATGAGTAACTACATATGTTTTAAACTAGTATATGTGACTATTGGTGTATATAAGTGAGTATATGTGAGAGTGAGAGATTGAAAGAGTTCCTGTATGAATAAGTATGTGTTTCTATAAGTGATTGTTTAAAAGACTAAGGTGCCGATCACGATCCGGTAAAAAATTACCCCGTGCGACTCGTATCCGGTCTTTTTACCGTACGAATCGTACAAGTGCCGTACGAACTGGCAATCACGATTCGCATGGGAAAAAGTCCATACGAACCGCATTGGGAATCATTCCCCACACGTCCTCGGGTCGGAAAATGTGTCCGACACGTCCTCGGACGATTTACCGTACAAACGTGAAAAGTCAAGTCCGACCGAGGAATCACGATCCATCCCGTGCGTCCGAGGTTACAACCGTATGGAAAAAACACCGTCCGCACCAAACTCCTATAGCAACCATGGAGACATGTGCCCGCATACGCGCCCAACACTCCCCCCAGCCCCCGTACGTCCGACACGTACCCCCCGTGTATGTACACCCCCACCCGTCTAGGTACACCCCAGTACGTTCGAGTCCTACCCCCACCCCTGTACGTGTCATACCACCGTCCATGTACACCCCAGTACGTTCGAGTCCTACCCCCACCCCTGTACGTGTCCTACCCCCGTGTACCCCCACCCCAGTACGTTCCAGTCGTACCCCCACCCCTGTACGTGTCCTACCCCCGTGTACCCCCACCCCAGTACGTTCCAGTCGTACCCCCACCCCTGTACGTGTCGTACCACCGTGTACCCCCACCCCAGTACGTTCCAGTCGTACCCCCACCCCTGTACGTGTCGTCCCACCGTGTACCCCCACCCCAGTACGTTCGAGTCCTACCCCCACCCCTGTACGTGTCGTACCACCGTGTACCCAGTACGTTTGAGTCCTACCCCCACCCCTGTACGTGTCCTACCCCCGTGTACCCCCACCCCAGTATGTTCCAGTCGTACCCCCACCCCTGTACGTGTCGTACCACCGTGTACCCACACCCCAGTACGTTCCAGTCGTACCCCCACCTCTGTACGTGTCGTACCACCGTGTACCCACACCCCAGTACGTTCCAGTCGTACCCCAACCCCTGTACGTGTCCTACCCCGTGTACCCACACCCCAGTACGTTCCAGTCGTACCCCCACCCCTGTACGTGTCCTACCCCCGTGTACCCCCACCCCAGTACGTTCCAGTCGTACCCCCACCCCTGTACGTGTCGTACCACCGTGCACCCACACCCCAGTACGTTCGAGTCCTACCCCCACCCCTGTACGTGTCGTACCACCGTGTACCCAGTACGTTCGAGTCCTACCCCCACCCCTGTACGTGTCCTACCCCCGTGTACCCCCACCCCAGTACGTTCCAGTCGTACCCCCACCCCTGTACGTGTCGTACCACCGTGTACCCACACCCCAGTACGTTCCAGTCGTACCCCCACCCCTGTACGTGTCGTACCACCGTGTACCCACACCCCAGTACGTTCGAGTCCTACCCCCACCCCTGTACGTGTCGTACCACCGTGTACCCAGTACGTTCGAGTCCTACCCCCACCCCTGTACGTGTCGAACCACCGTGTATGTACATCCCAGTACGTTCGAGTCCTACCCCCACCCCTGTACGTGTCGTACCACCGTGTACCCAGTACGTTCGAGTCCTACCCCCACCCCTGTACGTGTCGAACCACCGTGTATGTACATCCCAGTACGTTTGAGTCCCACCCCCAACACAACCTCCTAACTACGGAGCGCACCCCAGGCCCCAACATCACAACCGCATGTACGAGTCGTACCAAGCCACACACAAGGACAGCACCGTACAACCAAATGGCCCATGTACACACTGTACACACGCTCAAAACGCACGGACACAACCAGGACAAAACAAAACAACACAACAATACACCATTCGAATGGCACAAAGCCACTAAACATGGCCAAAAAACACTAAAACAACACCTTCACTGACCTGCAACTGCCAAAAACAAACAGAGGCCCAATACACCACCACTCCTTATAACCAACCCACCCAAAATTCAAACACAGCCACACCCACCAATGGACCAATAAAAAGGGCCCACACACACAAACCATGAGCCTTTGCAACAGACCCACTGCTGCCAGACCCCACAGACAACCCACAGCACCAGACCTCAACCTTTACTACACCTTACACTTGCACACCTTCACACAACCACCTTCACAAACACACCCTCATCACATTCACACACACACGCACCTGCACAACCACACCCACACACCCACAACCATCCACACACCACCCCCACCATCCACACCCCCCCCCACCATCCACACCCCTCATCATGCCCACTACCAAGAATCCAAAGTTCAGTAACCAAGAGTTGGAGGTTCTTGTTGATCAAATCCTCAGAGTCGAGCCACAGATCTTTGGAACATTGGTCAGAAACACCAGCCAGGCAGCAAAAACAGCCATGTGGCAGACCATCGTCGATGCTGTGAATGCTGTTGCGGACACCAGACGGACCAGGCAGGAATGCCAGAACAGGTGGTACGATCTGCGGAGGAGGGTCCGAGCCAAGAGGCAGGATGAACACGACCAAGCCAACGCCACCGGAGGAGGGCCCTCCCGCAGACCCGTACACTACCATCCCTGGGAGGAGAGGGTGATGGCCATACTGCCGGTGGAGGCAGTCGAAGGATTAGAAGGACTCCGAGACCCGGGTGAGTACACAAACAACGCACCTCACATGGGGGGAACGGCATCCACAACCAACATCACTAACAGGCACGCAACCACCACAAGCCATCGCATGACTCAACCACACTCCATGAGCACGCACATGCCACTGCTGCCACCATGCCCCATGCACCCAGCTGGACAATGTCAAGTCACAGGCCACAGAAGACAACAACACATGACACGGTAACCCGGATGGCGGGAGGCTGGGCCCCAAAAAGCACATAGTGCAACTCAGAAGCAGACAACAATTCACTCAACCCATATGGCCTAGGTCACAGCCAGACAGACAGTGTGTCCCAACACAGGAATGACTTGCCAGCAAATGGCGGACGCCTTGCATCAACACATGGGGGTGAAGGCACTGTTTTGCACATGACAGCAGCTAATGAACAGCCAACATTGTGAAAGAGTGGCAGCACACACCACCACAGCAGCAGCGCACAGACACACATCACACCCAATGGGTGCCTGGAGATCAGGAACAAACTCACATCAACAAGCCAAGGGCCACTCAAAGATCTGCTAACAGTGTGTGCCCAGGAAGCTGGGCCGAGGTGACAGAGGGTGACACACGGAGGGAGGGAGAGGGGGACACAGAGGGAGGGAGAGGGAGACAGAGAGGGAGGGAGAGGGGGACAGAGAGGGAGGGAGACGGACAGAGGGAGGAGGCTGACACACGGAGGGAGGGAGAGGGGGACACAGAGGGAGGGAGAAGGCGACAGAGAGGGAGGGAGAGGGGGACAGAGAGGGAGGGAGAGGGGGACAGAGAGGGAGGGAGACGGACAGAGGGAGGAGGCTGACACACGGATGGAGGGAGAGGGGGACACAGAGGGAGGGAGAAGGCGACAGAGAGGGAGGGAGAGGGGGACAGAGAGGGAGGGAGAGGGGGACAGAGAGGGAGGGAGACGGACAGAGGGAGGAGGCTGACACACGGAGGGAGGGAGAGGGGGACACAGAGGGAGGGAGAAGGCAACAGAGAGGGAGGGAGAGGGGGACAGAGAGGGAGGGAGAGGGGGACAGAGAGGGAGGGAGACGGACAGAGGGAGGAGGCTGACACACGGATGGAGGGAGAGGGGGACACAGAGGGAGGGAGAAGGCGACAGAGAGGGAGGGAGAGGGGGACAGAGAGGGAGGGAGAGGGGGACAGAGAGGGAGGGAGACGGACAGAGGGAGGAGGCTGACACACGGAGGGAGGGAGAGGGGGACACAGAGGGAGGGAGAAGGCGACAGAGAGGGAGGGAGAGGGGGACAGAGAGGGAGGGAGACGGACAGAGGGAGGAGGCTGACACACGGAGGGAGGGAGAGGGGGACACAGAGGGAGCGAGACACAGGGAGAGCTAATCAGCCGTGTTGCGTGTGTGAATGTCTGCTCGTCAGCAGGTAGACTGCGTGCATGTAGACAAGGGTGGCCAGTGCCAGAACCCCCCCTCTTCACCATGGCAAAACACAGGGCCATGTCACAACCTGTTCACGAGCACAAGGACAGCTACCTGGATCATATAAGTGTGTGGATCCACTCCATGTGCACATGTACAGTGCTACACGGAAGGCGCCAATGCATGGCTCGCAACACCTGCCCACTCCACTGCTGACTGCAGTCACACTTGACGCAGCAAGTAAGACTGTGCCACACATAGTTAAAGGGGCCAAAGTGGTGCCCAAGGGACACACCCATGCACAAGTGCACTGTGAGTGGAATGCAAGACCGATCCTAATTCCAAGAGGAAATGTGCCAACTTTGAAACGGATGAAACATGGATGTTGCATGGACCAAAATTAACATTGTCTCTCTCACACACAGGTCAACGTCGTGGTGCACCCCCCAACACTGGGGGGGAACACTCACAGGACCCAGATCTGCAGGAGCCCGATCCCACCGGCAGCGACCACTCTCACCACTCTGCGGACGACCCCGACCGACCTGGCCCCTCTGGTGTCCAACCACCTGCAGCACCTGCGTCAGGTACAACTGTGCCAACCACCACCCCCACTCCTGCCACATCCCAGGAGACACCCAGGATCCCTGCCCCAACACCACAATGCAGCCAGGCTCGCCAGGAGGGACACGGTGTCCCGGGCACCCAGGAGGAGGCAGGCGACAACGCCAATGCCACCCCTCAGGGGTCCCGGAGACCCCATGTGCCCACAAGTGCAGGCCAGGTGCAAGTGGGCAGGGGTGGTGGGAGTGGAGGACGGCAGAGGCGCGAGCCTGACCAGTTGGCTGGGGATCCGGTATTTTCCCATGTCCGTAACATCCTGGACTCATACCGGCAGGACACCACGGGCATGGCCCAGGTTGTGTCCGTCCTCGAGGGGATCAAGGCCCAGCAGGCCCAGCAACATGCGGAGCTAATTGCCTGTCTACTGGTACACCAACGGAGGATGGAGGACAGACAGGCTGAGCAAGTGACGGCATTCCAGGGGATTCACGCTACACTCCGTCGGATGGCCGACACCATGGCCGACCCTCCCTGTGCCAGAAGGCGGAGAACATCACCACCCACAGGGAGGGATCAGGAGGAGGAGGAGGAAACATCCGACGGAGCATCCCAGACGTCGTCACGGCCTGCTGGTGAGGTTCCCCGCAGGAGGCCGGGTCGTCCACGGAAAGGACCGTGAGGGTGGCTGCTACATCACCATCTCCCAGGACACCTGGCCTGGCACCTGGCCCACTGGAGCAACAGCATCACAGCATCAAGAGACATTCTCTGCCACATGGCCCTGCTGGTCACTGGCTGACCAATGTTGACAAAGACTGTGGCATGGACTCTGAGGATTTCCAATGGCAAGGACACCAACTCCCCTACTGAACTTTGGATTCCATAATCACGGAAAGCCCCTCACTTTGTCCCCCCCCCCCCAATAATAAATCACACTATGAAGAGTAGATGCCTGCTGGTAGCATTATTACCTAACATGTGTCTTGTAAAGTCTAAACATGCCTGAGTCATCTTTTCTCTTCAACCATCCACACCCTGGGGCCTGAGTCTGGCACAGGACACATGGGTCACAGTGTATTAGGCAAGACAGACATGGAGCACCATACACACCCGTGATGGGCACAACCAGCTGAGGGGGTGGCCGAACAACCGTGCTGACACACACATTGAGTACACCAACAGTCATGCGCAGAGGTCAGGGATCCAGTCCAGTGTCCTGGGGGGCACCCAGGTATGTGTAGACAGGTGGCAGAACCATGTCCTGCAAGCTTGAGTCCGGTGGATGCAGAGAATGGGGGCCTGGCCAACGTTGGATGCATGGGGATGGCACATGTCACAATACCCACGCAGTCATGGACATCATGCCCAATACACAGTCTCAGCCCACACACACAGCTTGCATCTTGCCACTCGACACATTGACACATAGCCACAATCAGGGAATACCATGCCAGACATGCAGGATGCACCGTGCCAACACACCAGCATTGACTGAGAAGAGGCACCTTGGAGGCATAGGGACACCTTTATTAGTCATGTATTCGGGATTGCAGAGGCAACTCGAAGTACACATGAACACATCATGTGGAGTGACATGTGGGTCCAACACTGGCACCCCCCTTCTGCAACACAAATGCGTGATAGCCATGGTACTGGCACACAAGCGTCGGCTAACAGCTAAATACCCACAGCTGCACACGGAGAGCCTGCCATACACCATAGATCCGCTGATGTGGAAGTCCCACACCATGTCAAGCCAATGCTAACCTTATGTGTCCGAGGGCAGTGTCACACACATTGATGCCATCATCACAATCCACTATCCCATCACTGATGACTGTCAACCAGGCAGACCATCTATTCAGGTGTACACAGCTGCATGTCGTGTCCCATGGGGATGCGACATGGCTGCAGAGGAACAACACATCGACAGGGGCAGTGTGCATACATCGTGAACAACTGCCACAACCAATACACCCCTGTTGGACAGGCCTCACAGACGGCTCGCGCCCTCCCCGCTCGACAAGGCCAGGACTCCGGGCCACCTGGCATAACCCCGCGACAAGCACCTGTACCCTGTCCCCCGACGGACCCTCTGCCCTCGGACCCCTACTCATCACGGGGTCCAGCCCCACCGGCTTTCCCGGCCGGGTCAAGCCGCCATCTTGGACCCTGTACCACGCGGCCGCCTGGCCTCCCCTCGACCCTAACCCCGGGCCTGGCCGGCCCCGACATCCCGGCACCACTATCCACCCAGGAGGTGAGCGGACCACTTGGCAGGTCAATGGGAGACCGAAGTGTCAAGGGCTCTCCCCCGCCAGGTGCCGATCGCTCCCAGCTCCCCCAAGCACTGGCTCCACCCCCTGCTGGGTGTCTGGACACCTTCATCCCGGACCCTCCGACCTCCAAGTGCGAGGGTCCGGACATCAAAGGGCACCAGCCCTATAACTGAGGCAGCTCCGGAGCAGGAAGGCAGTTGTATCCTGGAGTCGAGAGACACCGAGTGAACTCAACCCTGACGGTCTACTGGCGCTGCCGTAGCCCGCTCTTGTGAACCATCGTCCTGCCTGCTGGCGCTGCCGCGGCCTTCTGCAACAGTCATCTTCCTGGGACCTGCTGGCGCTGCCGCGGCCCGTTGTACCGACCATCCTCACCGGGACCTGCTGGCGCTGCCGCGGCCCTCTGCAACCTTCATCTTCCTGGGACCTGCTGGCGCTGCCGCGGCCCGTTGTAACGACCATCCTCACCGGGACCTGCTGGCGCTGCCGCGGACCGTTCATCTTCCAGGGACCTGCTGGCGCTGCCGCGGCCCGTTGTAACGACCATCCTCACCGGGACCTGCTGGCGCTGCCGCGGACCGTTCATCTTCCAGGGACCTGCTGGCGCTGCCGCGGCCCGTTGTATCGACCATCCGCACCGGGACCTGCTGGCGCTGCCGCGGCCCATACCACCTAACCACCAAGCTCGAGGATTGTGAGCTCATCACCATCTCATCCGAATTACCTGATTGGTAAATAGACTGTCCCGCTACCCCCTTCCCTACCTTACGAGACTCTAATCGAGGGGACCCCTGAGTCCAGACCTCCTTGTACCATTTTACCGTACCTTAAATAAGTGCCTATAAAGATCACTGAACCTTATCCGTGTGTGGTATTTGTCTGTGGGGGGGGGGGAAGTTACTTGTCTGTACGATCGCTGGAGACGGCTCTCCCCGGAGACCTCTCCTCCTGACCCCGGCCGACCCTCCCGGTCCGTCTACCTTTTCTAACATTGGTGGCCAGCGGCGGGATCCGAATCAACGCGTAATCGTACAGAGAGTAGCTCACCCCACGACAAAGCACGATGTCGACCAAAGATAGCAGCTCCACCGAGAAGTTCCAAATGGAGAAACTAGAGGAGTACAACCACCGCGAACTGAGACAATTTTGCATAGAACTTGGCATTGCTACCACTGGCCTGAGTACCAAGGATGACCTAAAGCACGCCCTTGAGTCGTGGACAGAAACGGGGGTCGCAAGACCCTCCGACCAAAGCAGCGTCACACCAGACCAAAACAGCGTTACACCAGAGGGGAACGCCACGACTCCCGAGGAGCGGGGAACGGGCCTCTCACCGGAGGAGATACGAGAAAGAGACAGAGTCAGACTGCACGAATTAGAGATGGCACGACTCAAGATGGATGGGGAGCTCAAGTTAGCTGAACAGAAACTCAACCTCGAGCATATGCGGATTCGAGAGGAGCGAGAAGAAAAACAGAGACAGAGAGAGCTGGAAGAGAAAAAGATAACGCTCGAGCACGAGCGCCAATTGGCAGAGATAGAACTGCGCAAACAGCATAAGGACTTGGGGGTGCCTGAAAGACCACACACCCCGGGACCAACTGAGAAAAAAGTTCACATCCCCAAGGATGTGGTCCGCGAGTATGTCCGAGAAGACGACATACAACAATGGTTTAAGGCCTATGAGATCGCAATGACCTCCCACCGGATCGACCGGAGTGATTGGGGAGCCGGACTTTGGGGGAGATTTATCAACGAGGGTCGCGATGCCCTGCTGCAGCTCCCCGATCACCAAATGTCGTCCTACGACCACATGAAGGCTGCCCTCCTCACCCGCTACGGCCTCACGCCCGAGATGTACCGCCAGAGGTTCAGGGATTGCACCCGGATCCCAGGTACCACTTGGGTGGAATACGTGAACTATTTCAGCCGGGCCTTCGAGGGTTGGATCAAGGGAAGTCAGGTCACCACCTACGAACAGCTCTTCAACCTCATGGTATGGGAACACCTGTCAAACAACTGCTTCGTCGAGCTCCGGCAGCACCTACTAGACAGTAAGCTGACTGACCCCCGGCAGCTCGCCGCCGAAGCTGACCGGTGGGAGAGCACCCGAGTGGGCCGGAAAGGGCCACACGACCAGAACAGAAGCAACCAAGGCCAGCACCGTCCTCGGGGAGGAGGAGGAGGCCAGGGGCGGGGGAGAGACGCCTTACCAGCAACAACCGTGGCCAGCACCCCGCCGCCGGCCGGCCGGGGCAACCCCCCGTTGCGGCCTGGGTACCGAGCCAACGTCACGTGCCACAGATGCCAGCGACTAGGCCACTACGCCAACGATCCGAACTGCCCGCTGAACCAAACGCCCAAGCCCCGCCAGGTAGCTGCCGCTGCCCTGGGGGAGGAGCAGTCGTTGGAGGGTCCCGAGGAGTGTGAGCCGGACCAGCAAGGGTGGGAACAGGCCGCCATGGTCCTGGCATGCTTAGGGGGAAGAGACATGGTTCCGCGGGCTCCCCTACCCGCCAACACCAGGAAATACGGTCAGTGGGTGACCATTAATGGACAGAGAGCTGAGGCCTTGCGCGACACCGGCGCCAGCGTGACGGCCGTCCGCTGTCACCTGGTGAAGCCCGAGCAGATCTTGCCGAACATTCTCTGCCCCGTCCGCTCGGCAGATAACTCTGAAAGCATGTGCAAGATGGCCTGCGTCCCGTTTGAATGGGGAGGGGTCTCCGGCCTACTGAAAGTGACGGTCCGGGACGATGCCCCCGTGGACTGCCTCCTGGGGAATGACCTCGAGAGTTCCCCGTGGGCCACCGTCGAGAGAAGAGAGCACTTGGGGATGCTGGGCCTCCCGGACTGGGCCTGCATAACCACCCGATCCATGGCCGGCCGGGCCGCCGCCCGATCAGAAGAAACCGAATGGCCGGCACCTCCGCCCCCGGTTGCCCCCGTAGAGGACAACGGCGAGGCCGACCTCCCAGACCAGGCCCCCGAAGAAAACGCGCAACCCCAGGACCTTCCGGATCTGGCTCAGTGGCGGCAAGAAGGGGGGCCCACCCAAGAACAGTTCCGCCAGGAGCAAAAGACCTGTCCCTCCCTCGAGGGACTTCGCCAACAAGCCAGCACCCAAGCCGCCGGGGACACCACCGGAACCCACTGGGTCTACTGGGATAACGACCTGCTCTACAGCGAGCAAAGAATCGCCGAGCTGGGGGCCAGTCGAGTTCTGGTGGTACCGCTCCGCTTCCGAGACTTTCTACTCAACCTAGCCCACGATGTCCCCCTGGCTGGGCACCTGGGCCAAGATAAAACGTACAGTCGACTGGTGACCCACTTTTTCTGGCCAAAAATGAGGAATGACGTCCTGAACCACTGCCGATCGTGCCCCACATGCCAAGCAAGCGGGAAGAGTGGCCGGAAGCTTAAGGCTCCTCTACAACCCTTCCCGGTGGTCACCACCCCGTTCGAGAGGGTGGGGATAGACATTGTGGGGCCGCTGGACCCTCGCACGGCACAAGGACACAGGTTCATCTTGGTACTAGTGGACCATGCCACCCGCTATCCCGAGGCGGTGCCCCTACGGACCGTGACCGCTCCAGTGGTTGGCCGGGCCCTGATGGGGATCTTCTCCCGGGTAGGCTTCCCCCGAGAAGTCGTCAGCGACCGAGGTGCGAACTTCATATCGAAGTACATGAAGTCCCTCTGGCAACAATGCGGGGTCACATACAGATTCACGACCCCCTATCACCCCCAAGGAAACGGACTAGTGGAGCGGTTCAACCGCACTCTCAAAGGGATGATTGGGGGATTGGAAGAGCCTCTCCGTCGCCAGTGGGATGTACTGCTCCCGTGCCTCCTCTTCGCCTACCGAGAAGTACCCCAGAAGTCCCTCGGCTTTAGCCCCTTTGAACTCCTATACGGACACCCTGTGCGAGGGCCCCTCAGCCTCGTGAAGGAGGGCTGGGAGTTGGCCCCCCTAACGACCCCTCCAGACGTCTTCAAATACCTCCTGGCCTTACGAAACCAGACCCGGCGCTTCAGGGAGATGGCCAAGGCGAACCTCGAGGCCAGCCAGGAAGACATGAAGAGGTGGTATGACCACAATGCCTCCTCCGTGGAATTCGAGCCGGGGCAGCAAGTATGGGTAATGTCCCCCACCGAACCGTGTGCCCTGCAAGATAAGTGGACGGGGCCCTTCAAAGTGGTCGAGCGCAAAAGCCCCGTCACTTATCTCATCGACATGGGGACCTCCCGGAACCCCCTTCGGGTCCTCCACACCAACCGGCTCAAACCGCACTTTGTGCGCTCCGAACTAAGCCTCTTGATGGCTACGGACAGTGGCACAGAAGAAGACTCCGAGCCCCTCCCGGATCTCCTGAAGACTCAAGAGAAGGACGGGTCCGTGGACGGGGTCCGGCTCTCTGACGCCCTCACTACGGAGCAACGACAGGACTGCCGGGACCTCCTGCTGCAGTTCGCTGCCCTGTTCTCCCTCACCCCCGGGGTCACCCCCTGGTGTTTGCACGACGTAGACACCGGGGACAGTCCCCCTGTCCGGCACCGGGCCTACCGCGTACCAGATCGGGTACGGGCCTGCATACAGGAGGAAGTGGCCAAGATGCTCACGATCGGGGTCATCGAGCCCTCGGACAGTCCCTGGGCCAGTCCGGTCGTACTAGTCCCCAAAGCCGCTGCCCCCGGCACCGCACCTGAACTGAGATTTTGCGTCGACTACCGGGGCTTGAACGCTGTCACCCGGACCGACGCTCATCCCATCCCCCGAGCAGACGAGCTGATCGACCGGCTGGGGGCCGCCCGCTACCTTAGTATCTTCGACCTAACGGCGGGCTACTGGCAAATCGGCCTCACACCCAGGGCTCAGGAACGGTCGGCCTTCTCCACCCCCGATGGCCACTATCAATTTAAGGTCATGCCCTTTGGCATGAAGAATGCCCCCGCCACGTTCCAACGCCTTATGAACCAGGTCTTGGCGGGGCTTGAAGAATTCAGCGCTGCCTACCTGGACGATATCGCTGTGTACAGCCGCCACTGGTCCGACCACCTCCGTCACCTCCAAGAGGTCCTACAAGCCCTCCAGCGGGCCGGCCTCACCATTAAGGCCGGCAAGTGCCAGATTGGCCAAGGGTCTGTGACCTACCTTGGGCACCAAGTGGGGAGCGGGCTGGTGGCCCCCCTACAACTTAAGATTGCTGCCATCCAGTCCTGGCAGCCCCCCGTCACCCAGACCGAGGTCCGAGCCTTCTTGGGGCTCACCGGCTACTACCGGCGGTTCGTGAAGGACTACGGCAGCATCGTGGGGCCCCTCACGGGTCTCACATCCAAGAACCAGCCAAAGTGGGTCAATTGGACTCCTGACTGTCAAGCGGCCTTCGAGGAGCTGAAGGCCGCCCTGTGCACCGCCCCGGTGCTCCAGGCCCCCGATTACAGTCGGGAGTTTGTGGTGCAGACCGACGCCTCCGACCACGGCATCGGAGCCGTCCTCTCTCAGTTGAACCCCGAAGGTCAGGACCAGCCGGTGGCCTTCATCAGTCGACGTCTCCTGGCCCGAGAACAGCGTTGGAGCACCATCGAGAGGGAAGCCTTCGCAGTGGTGTGGGCCCTCAAAAAGCTCCGGCCCTATCTCTTCGGTACCCACTTCCGGGTACAGACCGACCATCGACCCCTGCAATGGCTGATGCAGATGCGGGGGGAGAACCCAAAACTCTTGCGCTGGTCCATTTCCCTGCAGGGAATGGACTTCACTGTGGAGCACCGACCGGGCCGAGACCACGCCAACGCGGATGGCCTGTCCCGCTTTTTCCGCCTCGACGAAGAGAGTCCCCAAGGGGATGGGTGACTCTCCCCGCCTTCAGCTGGGGGGGACGCATGTTGGACAGGCCTCACAGACGGCTCGCGCCCTCCCCGCTCGACAAGGCCAGGACTCCGGGCCACCTGGCATAACCCCGCGACAAGCACCTGTACCCTGTCCCCCGACGGACCCTCTGCCCTCGGACCCCTACTCATCACGGGGTCCAGCCCCACCGGCTTTCCCGGCCGGGTCAAGCCGCCATCTTGGACCCTGTACCACGCGGCCGCCTGGCCTCCCCTCGACCCTAACCCCGGGCCTGGCCGGCCCCGACATCCCGGCACCACTATCCACCCAGGAGGTGAGCGGACCACTTGGCAGGTCAATGGGAGACCGAAGTGTCAAGGGCTCTCCCCCGCCAGGTGCCGATCGCTCCCAGCTCCCCCAAGCACTGGCTCCACCCCCTGCTGGGTGTCTGGACACCTTCATCCCGGACCCTCCGACCTCCAAGTGCGAGGGTCCGGACATCAAAGGGCACCAGCCCTATAACTGAGGCAGCTCCGGAGCAGGAAGGCAGTTGTATCCTGGAGTCGAGAGACACCGAGTGAACTCAACCCTGACGGTCTACTGGCGCTGCCGTAGCCCGCTCTTGTGAACCATCGTCCTGCCTGCTGGCGCTGCCGCGGCCTTCTGCAACAGTCATCTTCCTGGGACCTGCTGGCGCTGCCGCGGCCCGTTGTACCGACCATCCTCACCGGGACCTGCTGGCGCTGCCGCGGCCCTCTGCAACCTTCATCTTCCTGGGACCTGCTGGCGCTGCCGCGGCCCGTTGTAACGACCATCCTCACCGGGACCTGCTGGCGCTGCCGCGGACCGTTCATCTTCCAGGGACCTGCTGGCGCTGCCGCGGCCCGTTGTAACGACCATCCTCACCGGGACCTGCTGGCGCTGCCGCGGACCGTTCATCTTCCAGGGACCTGCTGGCGCTGCCGCTGCCCGTTGTATCGACCATCCGCACCGGGACCTGCTGGCGCTGCCGCGGCCCATACCACCTAACCACCAAGCTCGAGGATTGTGAGCTCATCACCATCTCATCCGAATTACCTGATTGGTAAATAGACTGTCCCGCTACCCCCTTCCCTACCTTACGAGACTCTAATCGAGGGGACCCCTGAGTCCAGACCTCCTTGTACCATTTTACCGTACCTTAAATAAGTGCCTATAAAGATCACTGAACCTTATCCGTGTGTGGTATTTGTCTGTGGGGGGGGGGGAAGTTACTTGTCTGTACGATCGCTGGAGACGGCTCTCCCCGGAGACCTCTCCTCCTGACCCCGGCCGACCCTCCCGGTCCGTCTACCTTTTCTAACAACCCCAGATGCATCCCTTACCCCATGGAGACTTCCAAACGTGTCCGTGCCTGTAACGCTGAGTCAGCCCACGATGTCATGTCCATGAGGAATAGCAGTGGCACAACAATGCAACCAGCAAACGGCATGCGCAGGTACCTGGGGAAGAGAGACACACAAGAAGTCAGCCACAAATAACACAGCCACTTGCATGTGCATTTACTCGACACATGTATGGATTACAACATGCTAGGTCATCATTGTGACTGGGGAAATACTACCATCACTGCCACCATCACTCCAGTGACACACCCACACACACCTCTGACTCACGTGCCATACATGCAGGTGGAGACACACATCACAACGCATGCCACACGGGGACCAATGCGTGCACACTCAGACACTGGTACTCACCACTAAGCAAAGAAGTCGCGTATGAGCCGAGTCCGGATGTCCTCTTGCGGCTCCACATCCTCCACATCACTAGCCCCATTGCCAAGCCCTTCGTCCTCCACGGGTGGATGGTCCTCGTCATGTTGATTCAGGATGAGTGGCACAGCTCTTTCAACTGCCATGTTGTGCAGCATGCAGCAGACCATGAAGATCTTGCAGACCTTCGCCGGGGCATAAGGGAGTGCACCGCCGGTCTTGTGGAGGCACCGGAATCGGCTCTTCAGCATGCCAAACGTCCTCTCTATCACTCGCCTTGTCCGGCCATGGGCGGTGTTGTAGCGGAGCTGGGCCGGCGTGATGGGGTTGCGGAGAGGTGTCAGCAGCCAAGGCATGTTGGGATAGCCAGCGTCCCCTACATGGGAAGCACATGGACATCGTTAGAAGTGGTGAAGCGGTCGTGCTGGTAGGCTATACAGAATACAGGACAGACAGACTGTACCCACCAACAACACATGCCCGTTCGTTGCGCAGCTGCATCATCATATCAGGCATCCCGCTACGCCTCATGATGTAGGCATCGTGTGCTGATCCTGGAAAACGAGCACAGACATGTGAAATCACCATGTTGGACAGACACACCACAAGGGCATTGATGGAGTGGTAGTGCTTCCGATTGCGGTACGCCACCTCCCGTGCGTGTGGTGGTACCAAAGCTACATGTGTCCCATCTATGGACCCAATGACATGGGGCATCCCTCCCAGGGCATAGAATCCACGCTTGACCTCAGTCATCTGTTCAGGGGTTGGGAACTTGATGAAGTCATCCAGGTGAATCAACATGGCCTCCAAGAAATCATGCAGCACACCGCTGAACATGCTCTGGGACATGCCACCAACATGAGCTATGGTATTTTGGAAGGTACCCGTGGCAAGAAAATGTAGGGCAGCCATTACCTTCAGCTGGGGTGTCAGTGCCGTAGGATACCTGTGCTGCGGTTGCAGGTGTGGTGCCAGTCTCGCCGTCAGCTCCAGAATCAACGGTTGGGTGAAGCGGTAGAGCCGGATCCTGTCATTCTCCTGCATGGCAGCCAAGTCTGGAATTCTTCGGGCAAGAGGCGGCGCTCTGCAGTAATTTGGAAGTGACAAGGAAGAGTGAGTGCACTACGACAACAACTCATGTCTACTGAGCACATGTAAATCTGGCAATACACACATGCTACATAGGGAGTCAGGTATGTGCTACATGCCCAGGACACGTATGGATGCAAGGTGACACTCCTTCCAAGACCCAGCTACACACGGAGATTGAGAACCTCCCCATGCCACGCCATGGGAATAGCTGTGTCCCAGTGCAAGTGAACAGCCAGACGCAAGACAGGAGTGACATACACCCACACATCAGCAGAAGTAGGATGCCGATTGCAGAGACTGGTAGCGGAACACCGGAGCCACAGGTCACATGACATTACACTAGGCCTGCCCACACACCTTGCCATGAAGGTGCACATGTCATGACTCACCACACATTCCTTGTGAGGATGCTGACATGGCCTTGTCACGCTACTCCGTGTCCCATGCATACATGTGCACCTCACATCCGATAACACATGTGGCATGGTGTGCGGAACAGTGTGCAATGACAATCTACACACAGACACATGTTGGTTGCTGCAACGGCTGCAGCTTTTGAGGGTGCTACAACATCAACCTGATGGAAATCCCGCACACATAAATGACATAGTCACATTGTGCACTGTGGGTAGTGACAAGTCATGTGTCATAACCCCTGTACCGGGCATCATGGGACACTTCCGTGTGTTGGTGTCCGTGCCATGCCAGTGACGCTCACCCCAAGTGCGCAGTACGACATGCACACATGTCAAAGGAGTCAAGGGCATGCCTGGCACACATTGCACCATCACACAGTACACCTATACACATCTCATCATACATCTGGTGCCTTCTCCACTCAGAAGTCATGTTCCACATCACAGCCTGTCACACCTGTGCCCCACACATGTAGTAATGCACAGACGATGCCTTGATGTCCATTCCTGGACAAGTATTTCCATCCATGGACAAGTATGTCCGCCCTATTCCTACCTGTGTGTCGCCTATCACCACTGTGATGTGTAAAAACCGCCGTACTGCTGCTAAGAGGGCCTGTGTATGTTCCCAAATCACTGTGGGAGTGCTGCCGTATGTGTACCCATCGTGATGGCGAGCGTACAGGCATTAGTACGGTCCGTACCACTACGAGTACGCATACGCGTGCAGACCCATAGTGATAGTGAGCGTAGATGCGTGTGTACGGTCCGTACCGCTACGGGTACGCATACGCGTGCAGACCCATAGTGATAGTGAGCGTAGATGCGTGTGTACGGTCCGTACCACTACGGGTACGCATACGCGTGCAGACCCATAGTGATAGTGAGCGTAGATGCGTGTGTACGGTCCGTACCACTACGGGTACGCATACGCGAGGACACCCATAGTGATAGGGCCGTACACACGCATCTACGCTCACTATCACTATGGGTCTGCACGCGTATGCGTACTCGTAGTGGTACGGACCGTACACACGCATCTACGCTCACTATCACTATGGGTCTGCACGCGTAAGCGTACTCGTAGTGATAGTGAGCGTACATGCGAGTGTACGGCCCGTACCACTATGAGTACGCATACGCGAGGACACCCATAGTGATAGTGAACGTAGGCATGCATGTACGGGCCGTTGCCATGCATTTGGGGTGCCCTAGGGCCCCGAAACGCACCGTACCTGTGTGTGATGCTTCAAATTACATAGGGGACAAGTATTAAGGCCTACATGCATGCTGGTTGTCATGGAGACCAAGTTCAAATTTCGAAATTGTTCTGGAAGGTGCACAGCAGAAGTCAGTTGGAATTCTTCTACTTTGTTGCAATGTGTTTGTGGGGCTGACATCATGCAGGAGAATGAAACCGATAGAGAACCCACAGACTGCTAGGTTTGAAGGGATTGGTGGAAACATAGGATGCAAATGTGAGTGACCAATCACTCTGTACTCCTGTGCATGAGACTGGGCAGAAGGGCACATATAAGGCAGCCAGGTCCCATGAGGGAGTACTTGCCTGCACATCTTTGCATTCGTCGACCCAGCTGCTGCTACTGATTCCCTGGAACCATGTCAAGGGCTGTGGAGAGGACACAGCCATTCACCCTGGAGGAGAACATGGCTCTGCTGGATGTGATCCTCCCACAGTACTCCATGCTGTATGGGCGACCAGGGTATCAGGTGAGTGCATAGGCCACTGGCACAGACTGTCCCTATGTTGTGACTGTGACTTCAGGCATTGTGTCCTGGTGTGACACACATGCCATGTACTGTCGGGGGGGTCCCGGGGGGGGGTGCCTGATGTCTCCCAGCAGTGCCCTGAGACAGGAGGGGTGGGGGCCTATCACTAACAGCAGTGCCCTGAGACAGGAGGGGTGGGTGTGGAGTCCTCACAGCAGTGCCCTGAGACAGGAGGGGTGGGTGTGATGCACAGTGTGAGCCTTGATCATTGATTGTGACATAGCCATCATTCCACCTGTGTACCCACTATGGCACGTACTGCTTTTTCCCTCACCAGGGGATGATGTCCCTATGACAAAGGTGCAATGCGTTGACTGCATGACATGCCTTGTTGTAACCAGCTAATTTGTACTCATATGTCTCTCTGTGACATGTGGCTGGTGTATTGATGTGGTGTCACTTGTTCTTCCTCACAGGTAGGCGCCACTGCCAAGGAGCAGATCTGGCTGACCGCCGTCAGTGCCGTGAGGGGTGTGGATGGTCGGAGGCGGAGCCTGCCCCAGGTGAGGAAACGCTGGCAGGATATCCGGTGCTGGACGCGGAGGATTGCACGGCTCCTGCTGGGGGACTCACCTGAGAGCCACAAGAACCGCGGCCGCCGCCGTCTGAGCCACCTCCACAGGCGTGTGCTGCCGGTGGTCTTTCCAGACCTGGAGAGGCGCTTACAGGCGATGCAGCAGCCGGAAGGGGGTAGGTACATGTGTGTTTGTTGTGTGTCACCGGCATTTGTAAGGGCACAGTAGCATGAATTCACTGGCAGGGTTTAAAGGTGCTGTGCAGATCCTGTTTGCCCCAGTATAGCGCTGCGCCCCTGCCACCCTTCCCCTCCTTGCAATGTGTTCCCTGGTCTGTGTGTAGTCACTCCTTCACAAGGTAATATAGGCTGGCGCTTTGTCCACGAGAACAATGACTGTAGCATCATGTGTGGGGGTGGTGTGTAACAGGTTGTGGGACCTTGCCTGTGCACTGTCAAGTTCACTGCATGTGGGTTCCATGTCAGTTGGCACTGATGCTGACTCCAGACATGGGAGTTGGTCTCTCATGTGTCATGCCTTACAGCGCGCATGTCCTATGTAGTGGCCTGTGACATGATGTGCATGAGTGTGCGATACGCATAGTGCAGGGATGGTGACGTGTGTTGCAGTCATTACCATTGAGTAGCATGTAGTTGCGTGCCCACTACTGTCCCCTGGGGCACCTTTTCCTCAGTGGTGTATGTGTCATCATAAACGTGGACACTCTCAGTGTCTACAGCGTAGGTTGTGCTCTGTGCCATTGTCCCCTGTCACCATGTATATAGACGTGCTATTTTGTACAGGTGTCCACTGTGCAGCCTGACCTGATTGTCCTTCTTCATACTCACAGTTGCCAGTGCCTGTGTGTCTTGTTATACTCATCTGAGGATGGGCACTGGTACCTCATTATTTGTACAGGCGCACCTTGGCTGTTTGGCGTCCAATCTTGCATTTTGCCTGCCCCTGTGTTTATCACCCAGACTATGAGATGTTGGTGCCACCTGTGTCTCAACAATTTGCCTCGTGTAGGGGTTTGTTGGGGCGGGCAATGCCTATGTGTCAAATCCTGATTTCTACTTGCTGGGTCTGGGCAGTGTGTGATGTTTCTGGACACACACGCAAGGTGCAGTGACCGAGTCATGTTGGGCATGTTTTCAGCATTACCTATGCAGCATGTGTCTCAAGTTCATGGATATGGTCCCTGGTCATCGGTATTTTCGCCAACGCTGTGTGGTGCAGATGCAGTGCTGGATTGTCCCCAGGGCCTGGGTGCTATGTCAGACTCCGTTTCCTGTCTTTAGCTATTGTCTCATGCTCTCCATGGTATTTCAGTGGCATGGTGGCTCAACCAACTGTGTGTTTCATGCCCTACATCGGTACCTTGTTTAGTAGATGTTAGGGATCTTCCTTTTCAGGCTATGCAGTGTTACCTATGTCGATTGGACTCATGTGACTGATGTGTACAGCTGTCTGATTAATTTCTGTCTCTCCACCCTGCCCACAGCATCGTCGGGGGACACAGAGGGAGACATGGACACAGGCAAGGCGGAGGGACCGAGCACCAGTGCCAGCCGTGACATCGGGGCTGGCACATCGAGTGGGACAGAGGTGGAGGATAGTGCGGCCGAGGACCTGTCGACTGGAACGTCAGAATACGAAGCTGACAGGTCCGAGGAGGATGTCTCCGAGTGGGCGGTGGCTGCACCAGCAGCTGACAGCGGAACAACACCTCACACCGCCCCCTCAGTTCCCATCAGCCGCCTCCCACTTGCTCGTGTCCCTTCCCAGCGTGCCCGGTCACCGCATGTCTCCTTCCGGCCAGGCACCGCACCCCCTGCCCCTGTCTCCACTGCTGCCGCCAATGCTGAGTCTGTGGACATCCAGCGGCAACTGCAGGTTGGTCAGGCTGCGATCCTTAATGTCCTCCATGCCCACGGGAAAACCCTCACCAACATCGAGGCATTCTTGGAGGGCATTCATTCATCGCAGGCTGACCAACGCAACTTGCTGAGGTCCATAGACTCCACACTGACTGCAGCAGTGGGTCTCCTGCAGCGCGACCTCCCCCCACCTACCCCTGCCCCATCCACACTTCCCACTCCCATGCCTGTCCCACGTACACCCAGACGTCGGCATGCACCCACATCAACAGACACAGGCACCACACCAGCAGGGAAGGTCCACCGCACTCCTCCTGACACGCACACACAGGGTGAGGTAGGCACACCCACTGGGTCGGGGGGCAAACGTGTGACACGCAGCCATAGTGGGAGTCCGCATTCCACCCAGTCCACTCCCTCCAAATCCCCTCCCCTCAGCTCTCCTGGCCACATCTCCCCCAAGGACTCCTTCATGGCCGCTCTGTCCCTGAGCCCCACAGTTACACCACCACGCAAGCGGTCAAGGAAGTCCTCGGTCAGGGTGGTTGAGTCTCCCCCCCTGTCTCCACCCTCCCCCGGTGGCGCTGCGACCCATCCCTCTGACCCCCCCCCTCCTTGGGGCCTGAGGTCCCTTCGGGTGCAGGGGAGTCCCTGGAGGACCTTGCTAAGGTGTGTAGTGCCATCCTGGCCTCCGCCTTTGGCCATGACACACCCCCTGTGGTTGAGTCCTCCATCCCTGCACCCACAACGCCGCCCCTTTGCCCTGATGTCCCTGCGGTGCCTGGTGCTTCCCCCCCCCTGATGCCCTCACCAGTATGGAAGACAATGCCATTTGACTGTGCAGGCAAGGTAGGGGACACGCATCCCACTGTGTCCCCCATCCAGCTGCGAATCATTGACTGCCCTATGGGCTTTGTGAATATTGAACTGCCTGCGATCCACGGACATTGTGCTCATGCTGAATAAAGCTTAATTTTGTTTTCATTATCACACTACTGCTATGGTGGTATTGGTGTTGGTGGGGCTGCTACATGGTTTTGGGTGGTGTTTAAGGGTTTGGGTGTGTGGGATATGTAGTAGTGTTCTGCTCATTGGGGGGACCCTGGGATCTGTGTGCCATCACAAGGTGTTGGCTAACTTCCTTTGGTCATGTAAGCAGTTACTGCATGGTGCAATTGTCCCAGGGTGTATTCCTTCCTCTGTGTACCCAGATTTCTTCCCTGCAGGGTGTTCCCAATGTTTAGCGCAGAGCAGTGTCTACATGAGCTGTGTGTGTGACGGAGCCCTTCTACTTTGGCCATGCATGCATGGCCATGTCTCCACCTGCAACAATCGTGGCATCCTTGGTGATCACTGTACTTGTGTGTGGAGTCTGTTGACATGAGTTCATGGGGACATGTTCCCTTGTAGGCAGTATGGATGTGGGTAATTCCGGCCTCACACACATGTGTTACACCCCTCCTGTCTCTGGGCACTGCTGGGAGTGATAGGCACACACCCCTCCTGTGTCTGGGCACTGCTGGGAGGACTCTGCACCCACCCCTCCTGTCTCTGGGCACTGCTGGGAGGACTCCACACCCACCCCTCCTGTGTCTGGGCACTGCTGGGAGGACTCTGCACACACCCCTCCTGTGTCTGGGCACTGCTGGGAGGACTCCACACCCACCCCTCCTGTCTCTGGGCACTGCTGGGAGGACTCTGCACCCACCCCTCCTGTGTCTGGGCACTGCTGGGAGGACTTCACACCCACCCCTCCTGTCTCTGGGCACTGCTGGGAGGACTCTGCACACACCCCTCCTGTCTCAGGGCACTGCTGGGAGTGATAGGCACACACCCCTCCTGTGTCTGGGCACTGCTGGGAGGACTCTGCACCCACCCCTCCTGTGTCTGGGCACTGCTGGGAGGACTCCACACCCACCCCTCCTGTCTCTGGGCACTGCTGGGAGGACTCTGCACACACCCCTCCTGTCTCAGGGCACTGCTGGGAGTGATAGGCACACACCCCTCCTGCCTCTGGGCACTGCTGGGTGGACTCTGCACACACACCTCCTGTCTCTGGGCACTGCTGGGAGTGATAGGCACACACCCCTCCTGTCTCTGGGCACTGCTGGGAGGACTCTGCACCCACCCCTCCTGTGTCTGGGCACTGCTGGGAGGACTCCACACCCACCCCTCCTGTCTCTGGGCACTGCTGGGAGGACTCTGCACACACCCCTCCTGTCTCAGGGCACTGCTGGGAGTGATAGGCACACACCCCTCCTGTGTCTGGGCACTGCTGGGAGGACTCTGCACCCACCCCTCCTGTGTCTGGGCACTGCTGGGAGGACTCCACACCCACCCCTCCTGTCTCTGGGCACTGCTGGGAGGACTCTGCACACACCCCTCCTGTCTCAGGGCACTGCTGGGAGTGATAGGCACACACCCCTCCTGTGTCTGGGCACTGCTGGGAGGACTCTGCACCCACCCCTCCTGTGTCTGGGCACTGCTGGGAGGACTCCACACCCACCCCTCCTGTCTCTGGGCACTGCTGGGAGGACTCTGCACACACCCCTCCTGTCTCAGGGCACTGCTGGGAGTGATAGGCACACACCCCTCCTGCCTCTGGGCACTGCTGGGTGGACTCTGCACACACACCTCCTGTCTCTGGGCACTGCTGGGAGTGATAGGCACACACCCCTCCTGTCTCTGGGCACTGCTGGGAGTGATAGGCACCCACCCCTCCTGTGTCTGGGCACTGCTGGGAGGACTCTGCACCCACCCCTCCTGTGTCTGGGCACTGCTGGGAGGACTCCACACCCACCCCTCCTGTCTCTGGGCACTGCTGGGAGGACTCTGCACACACCCCTCCTGTCTCAGGGCACTGCTGGGAGTGATAGGCACACACCCCTCCTGTGTCTGGGCACTGCTGGGAGGACTCTGCACCCACCCCTCCTGTGTCTGGGCACTGCTGGGAGGACTCCACACCCACCCCTCCTGTCTCTGGGCACTGCTGGGAGGACTCTGCACACACACCTCCTGTCTCAGGGCACTGCTGGGAGTGATAGGCACACACCCCTCCTGCCTCTGGGCACTGCTGGGTGGACTCTGCACACACACCTCCTGTCTCTGGGCACTGCTGGGAGTGATAGGCACACACCCCTCCTGTCTCTGGGCACTGCTGGGAGTGATAGGCACCCACCCCTCCTGCCTCTGGGCACTGCTGGGAGGACTCTGCACACACCCCTCCTGTGTCTGGGCACTTCTGGGAGGACTCCACACCCACCCCTCCTGTGTCTGGGCACTGCTGGGAGGACTCTGCACCCACCCCTCCTGTGTCTGGGCACTGCTGGGAGGACTCCACACCCACCCCTCCTGTCACTGGGCACTGCTGGGAGGACTCTGCACACACCCCTCCTGTCTCAGGGCACTGCTGGGAGTGATAGGCACACACCCCTCCTGTGTCTGGGCACTGCTGGGAGGACTCCACACCCACCCCTCCTGTCTCTGGGCACTGCTGGGAGGACTCTGCACACACCCCTCCTGTCTCAGGGCACTGCTGGGAGTGATAGGCACACACCCCTCCTGTGTCTGGGCACTGCTGGGAGGACTCCACACCCACCCCTCCTGTCTCTGGGCACTGCTGGGAGGACTCCACACCCACCCCTCCTGTCTCTGGGCACTGCTGGGAGGACTCTGCACACACCCCTCCTGTCTCAGGGCACTGCTGGGAGTGATAGGCACACACCCCTTCTGTGTCTGGGCACTGCTGGGAGGACTCTGCACCCACCCCTCCTGTGTCTGGGCACTGCTGGGAGGACTCCACACCCACCCCTCCTGTCTCTGGGCACTGCTGGGAGGACTCTGCACACACCCCTCCTGTCTCAGGGCACTGCTGGGAGTGATAGGCACACACCCCTCCTGCCTCTGGGCACTGCTGGGTGGACTCTGCACACACACCTCCTGTCTCTGGGCACTGCTGGGAGTGATAGGCACACACCCCTCCTGTCTCTGGGCACTGCTGGGAGTGATAGGCACCCACCCCTCCTGCCTCTGGGCACTGCTGGGTGGACTCTGCACACACACCTCCTGTCTCTGGGCACTGCTGGGAGTGATAGGCACACACCCCTCCTGTCTCTGGGCACTGCTGGGAGTGATAGGCACACACCCCTCCTGTCTCTGGGCACTGCTGGGAGGACTCTGCACCCACCCCTCCTGTGTCTGGGCACTGCTGGGAGGACTCCACACCCACCCCTCCTGTCTCTGGGCACTGCTGGGAGGACTCTGCACCCACCCCTCCTGTGTCTGGGCACTGCTGGGAGGACTCCACACCCACCCCTCCTGTCTCTGGGCACTGCTGGGAGGACTCTGCACACACCCCTCCTGTCTCAGGGCACTGCTGGGAGTGATAGGCACACACCCCTCCTGCCTCTGGGCACTGCTGGGTGGACTCTGCACACACACCTCCTATTTCTGGATATGTACGCTTGGAACATACACGGTGGGGGTGCGCTCCATGCATTCGAGGTGAGGGTACGAGTCTAGTTACACTGGTGTGGTGGGGGTACGGTCCGTGAGTCCGCGGGTGGGGGTACGGGTCGTACTTGGATGTATGACGTTACAACGCACACTATTACAACGCATGCACTTACAACGCATTTTTTACAACGCATAATCCATTACAACGCATGACATTACAACGCATGACACTACAACGCATTTTTAAAAAATACCTTTACAACGCACTACCATTACAACGCATACTACCTTTACAACGCATACCATTACAACGCATAATATTAAATTACATTTAAGGTAAGTATTAGATAGTATAGGGGTAAAAATTACTATTCTAACTCCAGGGGGTGCAACAGTAGGGTAAGTGTTGGATAGTGTAGGGGTAAAAATTACTATTCTAACTCCAGGGGGTGCAACAGTAGGGTAAGTGTTGGATAGTGTAGGGGTAAAAATTACTATTCTAACTCCAGGGGGTGCAACAGTAGGGTAAGTGTTGGATAGTGTAGGGGTAAAAATTACTATTCCAACTCCAGGGGGTGCAACAGTAGGGTAAGTGTTGGATAGTGTAGGGGTAAAAATTACTATTCTAACTCCAGGGGGTGCAACAGTAGGGAAAGTGTTGGATAGTATAGGGGTAAAAATTACTATTCTAACTCCAGGGGGTGCATCAGTAGGGTAAGTGTTGGATAGTATAGGGGTAAAAATTACTATTCTAACTCCAGGGGGTGCATCAGTAGGGTAAGTGTTGGATAGTATAGGGGTAAAAATTACTATTCTAACTCCAGGGGGTGCATCAGTAGGGTAAGTGTTGGATAGTATAGGGGTAAAAATTACTATTCTAACTCCAGGGGGTGCATCAGTAGGGTAAGTGTTGGATAGTATAGGGGTAAAAATTACTATTCTAACTCCAGGGGGTGCATCAGTAGGGTAAGTGTTGGATAGTATAGGGGTAAAAATTACTATTCTAACTCCAGGGGGTGCATCAGTAGGGTAAGTGTTGGATAGTATAGGGGTAAAAATTACTATTCTAACTCCAGGGGGTGCATCAGTAGTGTAAGTGTTGGATAGTATAGGGGTAAAAATTACTATTCTAACTCCAGGGGGTGCATCAGTAGTGTAAGTGTTGGATAGTATAGGGGTAAAAATTACTATTCTAACTCCAGGGGGTGCATCAGTAGTGTAAGTGTTGGATAGTATAGGGGTAAAAATTACTATTCTAACTCCAGGGGGTGCATCAGTAGTGTAAGTGTTGGAAAGTATAATGTAATATTATGCGTTGTAATGGTATGCGTTGTAATGGTAGTATGCGTTGTAATGGAATGCGTTGTAAAGGTAGTTTTTAAAAATGCGTTGTAGTATCCTGCGTTGTAATATCATGCGTTGTAATGGATTATGCGTTGTAAAAAATGCGTTGTAATGGTAGTGCGTTGTAAAAGTTGCGTTGTAAAGGTTGTTCCCCGTCGTACTTACACTGTTGGGGTGGGGGGTACGCTCCTTGCATACGCGGGTGAGGGTTCGAGTCGTACTTACACTGTTGGCATGGGGGGTACGGTCCGTGAGTCCGCGGGTGGGGGTACGGGTTGTACTTACACTGTTGGGGTGGGGGGTACGCTCCTTGCATACGCGGGTGAGGGTTCGAGTCGTACTTACACTGTTGGCATGGGGGGTACGGTCCGTGAGTCCGCGGGTGGGGGTACGGGTCGTACTTACACTGTTGGGGTGGGGGGTACGCTCCTTGCATACGCGGGTGGGGGTACGGGTCGTACTTACACTGTTGGGGTGGGGGTACGGTCCGTGAGTCCGCGGGTGGGGGTACGGGTCGTACTTACACTGTTGGGGTGGGGGGTACGCTCCTTGCATACGCGGGTGAGGGTACGGGTCGTACTTACACTGTTGGGGTGGGGGGTACGATCCTTGCATACGCGGGTGAGGGTACGGGTCGTACTTACACTGTTGGGGTGGGGGGTACGCTCCTTGCATACGCGGGTGGGGGTACGGGTTGTACTTACACTGTTGGGGTGGGGGGTACGATCCTTGCATACGCGGGTGAGGGTACGGGTCGTACTTCCACTGTTGGCATGGGGGGTACGCTCCATGCATACGCGGGTGGGGGTACGGGTCGTACTTACACTGTTGGGGTGGGGGTACGCTCCATGCATACGGGGTGGGGGTAGGGTCCGTACATATCCGTCCCCACGCTATGTGATGCGTGTGCGGGCCGTACCCAGGCCTTTGCCACGTGGGTACGATCCGTCCCGCCATTGTTGGGGTGACGTGTGTGTGGGCGTGGTACGACTCGTACCCACGCTCTTCAGGCGTGGGTACGGGACGTACCTGTCTGGTTGTGTTGCCGGTTCGCGTGGTGACGGACTTCCGTTGTGGCGGTCGCTGGTTTATCAGGGCACGCCCCCACCCCCTCGTGGTGACCAGGGCATGGGAGTCAGGTATGTCCAGGCCATGTGTGGTGTGTGACTTATGTGGTTGTTTTGTGGCCTGCCCTGGTCGTGCCACCCCCACCCCACCCCACTTTCCCCCCTCCCTTAGTTATTCTGACCTTCTGCGGCGTCTGCGTCGTAACCTGTAGAGGAGGTGGACTGCTATGAGGGCAGGGATGACTCGTAGGTTCGGGTCCATGTCTGTCCGTCGCGTACTGGTACTCCTTGATCGCGTCGTCCTGTCGCGTACGGGTCCTCCTTGATCGCGTCGTCCTGTCGCGTACGGGTCCTCCTTGGTCGCGTCGTCCTGTGTGTCCGTCGCGTACTGGTCCTCCTTGTTCGCGTCGTCGTCTGTCCGTCGCGTACTGGTGGTCCTTGTTCGCGTCGTCCTGATTTCCCGGCAGTTTTTGGCTGCCGCAAAATATTCACCGTGCGGGGTGACGTCGGTGCGAATCGTAATTCCTGGGTCGTGAATGGCTGGCTGCGAGCGTCCCGACGTCAGGTCAGCGCTTTTCCGGATCGCATTGGTAGGTTTTTTTTGGTCGGTCGGGCTTTTTTACGATTCGTACGGTAATGGTGTACCCGTGCGAATCGTAATTCCTTGTTTGTAAAAATTGACGACCGGGTACGCGTCGGACGGAGATTATGCTCCGTCCGTCGGTTCGTACCCGGTTTTTGCCGGATCGTGATCGGCACCCTAGTATGTGTAAGTTTCTGTAGAAGTAAGTGTGGTGGTGTGTGTATAACTGAATATGCAGGTAAACAGATGTTTGATTCTTTATTAGCATGAGTGACTACGTGTGTGAGTAACTTTATGGATGAGTGGCGTTGTGTAACAGAATGTATAGGTGTATGAATACATATGATGAGTGAGTGCATGTATGAGTGACTGTATAGGACTGTTGGTGAATGAGTGGATGTGTATATGGATCTTACAATTACTGAATAGGTTGTTGTAACTGGTATTGGTATGTCCATTGTTTTGAAAATTTTAATTTCTATTTTTGAATGTGTGTATGAAAGGTTATATTAGGGGGAGAGGAGGTCTGCCACTCTATCACAAGGATGATGTCATCAGTGATGTCATGAGTGATGTCACTGACCATGTCATGAGTGATGTAATATGTGACGTCATCAGCAGTGCATTGCGGGCGCGCGAGTTATAGTTAGCTGAACTAACTATAACGGGGGAATTTCTATGGTTTTGTACGAGTGAAAAGTCCAGCTAACTATATCGCCCCTGAAACCTATGGTTTTTTCAGTGAATTTCTAAGGTTTTTTAAATGCTAATTCCTAGCTATAACGTGCCTGAAACCTATGGTTTTTTCAGTGAATTTCAAAGGTTTTTTAAATGCTAATTTCTAACTATGCCTACAGAGATAGGACATGTGAAGAAAGAAGGAAAAACGCACAGAAAGAAAAAAAAGAAATGCAGAAAGAAGCAACAGAAGTCCTCAAAGACGAAGAAAAGTGCAGGAAGAAATATAACGTGCAGAAAGAACAAACAGAAGAGCAGAAAGAAGCCTTGTTGCAAAATCATCCTGTACCCTCAACTTTTTCAGACGGATACTGGTGGTAACTGAGTCTGCCTAAGCAGTCCTAGAGCCAGTGCTATGTTAAAAGGCACTCAGAATACAGTGAAAACACCTACATACACTAGGGCACACTATGCGTTGGGGTCCCCCTGTGATTAGCATGACCTCCTCTGTAAGCCCCTAGTATATAATGGGGCAGGGGATTAAAACTACCTCTTAAAACGCACCACAGGGCATGTTTGAACATGTCACCTCATGCCCCGTCCCCTCCCTTCCCCACTGTGTAAACACGCCCTGTAGCCATTTTAAGTTGGGAGATTAAGTCCTCTTGAATCCTGAGGGTCCCTAGGGTCCAACTAGACCACTAGGTACCTCCAGTAAGCGCCACAGAGCTGCGTTGCAGAGAGGTGTAAAAAGTGGCACGGCCTGCACCACCTCTCTGCAACGCAGAGCAGTGGTGCTTACTGGAAGCACATGGTGGGCTAGTTGGACCCCAGGGTCCCTCAGGATTGAAAGGGAATTATTTCCCCAACTTAAACACGTGCCAGAGGGCGTGTTTGCACACGTCACCTCAGGCCCCGTCCCCTCCCTTCACCACTGTGTAAACGCGCCCTGTGGCCATTCTGAGTTGAGAGATTAAGTCCCCTTGAATCCTAAGGGTCCCTAGGGTCAAACTAGACCACTAGGTACCTCCAGTAAGCGCCACAGAGCTGCGTTGCATGGAGGTGTAAAAAGTGGCGTGGCCTCAGAACACCTGTCTGCAACGCAGCTCCCTGTCGCATACTGGAGATACCTGTTGGGCTAGTTGGCCCTCAGGGACCCTCAGTATTGAAGGGGAATTAATTCCTCAACTTACAACTGGCCAGGGGGCGCGTTTGCAGAGTGCTGCAAGGAGGGGACGTGGCCTCCGGCGCGATGCCGGTCTTTTATTTATTTTTTTTAAGAAGGAGGGCTGTGTGGCCCCCTTTCTTTTTCTAATTTATTAGCCCTGGGGACCCCATCCCCCAGGGCCTGCACCCTAATTTTTTTTGTTGAAAAAATTAATTTGGCCCTCCCAAGGCCTTCATCGGCCCGAGGACCCCAACCCCCGGGTCATGGGCTTTTTTTTTTATTATTCTTTAGGAGGGGGGCTGTGTTGCCCCCCTCCTCAGGCCACTTATGGCCCCGTGGCCGGCCTTGGTTTTTTATTATTTTAAAAATATATATTTATAGAAACACCTAGGACATGCAGCAGTAGGGAAAGTGTTGGATGGTGTAGGGGTGCAATTTACTATTCTAACTCCAGGAAGGTGCAGCAGTAGGGAAAGTGTTGGATGCTGTAGGGGTATAATTTACTATTCAAACTCCAGGAAGGTGCAGCAGTAGGGAAAGTGTTTGATGCTGTAGGGGTATAATTTACTATTCTAACTCCAGGAAGGTGCAGCAGTAGGGAAAGTGTTGGATGCTGTAGGGGTATAATTTACTATTCAAACTCCAGGAAGGTGCAGCAGTAGGGAAAGTGTTGGATGGTGTAGGGGTGCAATTTACTATTCTAACTCCAGGAAGGTGCATCAGTAGGGAATGTGTTGGATGGTGTAGGGGTGCAATTTACTATTCTAACTCCAGGAAGGTGCAGCAGTAGGGAAAGTGTTGGATGGAGTTGGGGTGCAATTTACTATTCTAACTCCATGAATGTGCATCAGTAGGGAAAGTGTTGGATGATGTAGGGGTGCAATTTACTATTCTAACTCCAGGAAGGTGCATCAGTAGGGAATGTGTTTGATGGTGTAGGGGTGCAATTTACTATTCTAACTTTAGGAAGGTGCAGCAGTAGGGAAAGTGTTGGATGGTGTAGGGGTGCAATTTACTATTCTAACTCCAGGAAGGTGCATCAGTAGGGAAAGTGTTGGATGGTGTAGGGGTGCAATTTACTATTCTAACTCCAGGAAGGTGCATCAGTAGGGAAAGTGTTGGAGGGTGTAGGGGTGCAATTTACTATTCTAACTCCAGGAAGGTGCATCAGTAGGGAATGTGTTTGATGGTGTTGGGGTTCAATTTACTATTCTAACTCCAGGAAGGTGCAGCAGTAGGGAAAGTGTTGGATGGTGTAGGGGTGCAATTTACTATTCTAACTCCAGGAAGGTGCATCAGTAGGGAAAGTGTTGCAGGGTGTTGGGGTGCAATTTACTATTCTAACTCCAGGAAGGTGCATCAGTAGGGAATGTTTAGGATGGTGTTGGGGTGCAATTTACTATTCTAACTCCAGGAAGGTGCAGCAGTAGGGAAAGTGTTGGATGGTGTAGGGGTGCAATTTACTATTCTAACTCCAGGAAGGTGCAGCAGTAGAGAATGTGTAAGATGGTGTTGGGGTGCAATTTACTATTCTAACTCCAGGAAGGTGCAGCAGTAGGGAAAGTGTTGGATGGTGTTGGGGTGCAATTTACTATTCTAACTCCATGAATATGCATCAGTAGGGAAAGTGTTGGATGATGTAGGGGTGCAATTTACTATTCTAACTCCAGGAAGGTGCATCAGTAGGGAATGTGTTTGATGGTGTAGGGGTGCAATTTACTATTCTAACTCCAGGAAGGTGCAGCAGTAGGGAAAGTGTTGGATGGTGTAGGGGTGCAATTTACTATTCTAACTCCAGGAAGGTGCATCAGTAGGGAATGTGTTGGCTGGTGTTGGGGTGCAATTTACTATTCTAACTCCAGGAAGGTGCAGCAGTAGGGAAAGTGTTGGAGGGTGTAGGGGTGCAATTTACTATTCTAACTCCAGGAAGGTGCAGCAGGAGGGAAAGTGTTGGATGGTGTAGGGGTGCAATTTACTATTCTAACTCCAGGAAGGTGCATCAGTAGGGAAAGTGTTGGAGGGTGTAGGGGTGCAATTTACTATTCTAACTCCAGGAAGGTGCAGCAGTAGGGAATGTTTAGGATGGTGTAAATGTTATGTTTTAGGTAAATCATAAATTTATTCTGGCTAATTTTTGTGTCTTTTCTCCTCTTTTCAGATAATGTCTAGCCTGGGAGCTGCCAACTTTATTAAATCCAGGAAGGGCAAAAATTTGTTAAACCATGGTGGATACATATATAGTAAGGAAAGAATAAGTTTAACTAGAAATCATTGGAGGTGTGTGCAATACTACACTACCCATTGCAGTGGCAGAGCGGTTACTGTTGAAAATTTGGTTGTGAAAACCACAGAACATAACCACTCTGCCTCTGCAATGGATGTAGAAATTAGAGAAACAATAAACGAGATGAAAGCTATTGCAAGCACCTCCAATGATTCCACAGGATCAATTTTAAGAGAGGTTGCACAGCATGTCCCCAGTCATGTTGCTAGTAACATGCCTATAATACCTAATTTGAGAAGAATTATTCAGAGACAAAAGCAGGCAAGTAACATTCAATTATCTACACCACATACTTTCTCTGACATTAGAATTCCTCATGATCTTTCTATTTCTTTTTCTGATGAACCTTTCCTTCTGCATGACAACGAAAACCCTCAGAAACGTATTTTAATTTTTAGTACCCCACGTAACCTTGCTAAGTTAGAAACTAGTGAAATTTGGATGATGGATGGGACGTTTAAAAGTACACCCCATCCTTTCACTCAAATTTACACTATACATGCTAAAATTAACAATAGTGTAATTCCCTTAGTTTATAGTTTGCTACCTGATAAGACTTCTGCAACATACACTGAACTTTTATCAGTGATTAAAAGTAAAACATCTTCAAGTCCTCGAAAAATAATTATTGATTTTGAATTGAGTATGATCAATGTGATCACTAAAACGTACACGGATACCCAAATTCAGGGATGTTTTTTCCATTTTTCGCAGGCATTTTGGCGTAAATTACAGAAAACATCCCTAGTTGCAGAATATTCTCGGGATAGCAAACTACAATTTGAACTAAAAAAATTAACTGCACTTTGTTTTGTTCCTCCCGATAGTGTGGACGAGTACTACACTGCAATTATAGAATCTGTTTATTATACGAGTAACGAAGAAAAATTGGCACCCATTCTAAATTATTTTGAGGACACATGGATTGGACACCTAAGCAGATCGGGTCGCAGGAGGAAGCCACGATTCCATGTGGAGTGGTGGAACTGCTACACGAGTTGTTTAGAGGGAGAAGCAAAAACAAACAATGCCATTGAGGGATGGCATAACTCCTTCAACCATACAATTGGTAAACCACATCCTAACTTCTACTCATTTTTGGAAACTTTGAAGAAGGAGCAAAGTTTCCAAGAAATGAGAATAGCCCAAACACTCGCAGGTAGTCTAAACCCACGAGTAACAGTCAAAACAAGGGAAATGTCTGAGAGACTATTGGCAATTCTACAACAATTTTCGTTGTGTGTGGCTATAGACTACCTGGAAAATCTTTCTAACATTCTTTCTTTTTAAAATAATGTAATTACTTACTTTCCTGCTTTGCTTTAAATTTTACTAATTTTCAAATTACAATTGGCATACCAAGGTATTTTCTAAAAAATTTTTCAAACAAACAAGTCGGGTTATTTTTTTTTTAAACAAATCTTCATTTCAAGCAAAAACTACCAATGTCTACAAATTTACTGTCCCATAGTATTTGAACTATTGTTCGACATCGGAACTCCATTAATTAAATTACCGAAAAAATCCAATTTAATTACCTTCAAAACTAATCTCCAAAAATGAAACATATGTAAAATCTACAATTCAAACCATATTCCGAAATGCACTTTGCAGCTTAATCATCATTTTTATAACAATCGTTATTTTTCAAAATTTGAAAGTACGCAACTTTTTTGCTGTTAGAAATGAAGATCGACATTACTTTTGTTACTTCCTAAATAAACAAATCAACTTTCTGAACAGTAACTTTTAATTTTTTAACAGTTACATACTTTTTTAAACAAAATAAATAACTTTTAGCGACCCGACATAGGCATACATTAATGACATTAATGTGGACATGTTTAAAAACAATTAAGTAATCAATTAGTTTTTCTGCAACCTCCCCTTATTCTTTCCTCACTATATATGTATCCCTTTTAAAGGTTTATTCTACAATTACAAATGAAAATATTTCCTACCTGGCCGCAGATCAGCTTCCTGCTGCTTCCTCCTCCGATGCTCTGCAAAATGGCGTATTACGTCGACGCTCACGTCATTACGTCATCGCGTGCATCTAAATTTAAAGCGGACTACTTTTTTTAACTAACCTGTAAATAAATGTTTATAAATGTTAATAAAATATTTATATTTTTTTTCAAAAATGTTACTTACATTGCAAAATTCGTTACAAATATGGTTTATTTTTTCATGATTTTTCAATAAATAAAAAATGTGAAAACAAAAATTGTTTCCTGTCATTATTTTTTAAATAGTTATTTAAACTTCAAATTTATAACTAATTAAATGTTAATTCACTAAATATGTTCCTTACCTCGACTCTATTCTCTTTTCCTTTCAAAACTTTCTCTTTCTTCACTTTCTGATCCTTCTTTTCTTGTTCCGCGGGTTGTATATTCTGATGCTGCCAAAATAAATAAAGGACAAAGACGCTCATAGACTTCAATGGAAAAGCGTGGGAATTTTTTTTTAAAAGTAAGTAATAATTTTTTTTTTTTTTGTTTTAAACTATTACTGTTTTTAAAATGCATTTTTTATTACTCTTTTAATATTTCAAATATTATTATATTTTTAATTATTTTTAATAAATTTATCTAATTTTTATAATAAATAATCCAAAAGTACTCTTCCTTTTTTTAAAAACAATGTTCTCTATTTTTTGAACTTATAAATACTTTAGTATTTACATATCTTATTTCTTAAATTTTTGATAGATACTGTAGTATTAATATTTTTAAAAAGTACTCACAAACTTTAAATAAATTAAATTTAAAATATGCTGTTTCTTAATTTGAAAAAACCAAAGAACTAAATTAATTTAAGAAATACACTTTAATATTTAAAAAATACTCAACTATTAAAATTTATTTACTCACTCTTATTTTTTAGAAAAAATATATTAAATACTCTTTCAATTTAGAATAATTCTCAATTATTTATTTAACTTTAAAAATACTCACTATTCACTGTAATATGTATAAAATTAAATATAAAAACAATCATTCCTTTTTCAGAAATACTCAAGTATTAATTTAACTATCCAACAAAACATTCCTAGTAAACAAAATACTCAAGTATTAAGTATCAAGAATTAATATTAAAAAACTCAAGTATTAATTTAACTACCCAACAAAACATTCCTACTAGAAAAAATACTCAAGTATTAATATTAAAATATTCAAGTATTAATTTAACTATCCAACAAAACATTTCTACTAGACAAAATACTCAAGTATTAATATTTTGATAAACAACTCACTTTTTTTCAAATACAATTTTTTTTATAACAAATAATACAAATACTCAAGTATTAATATTTTGATAAACAACTCACTTTTTTTCAAATACAATTTTTTTTATAACAAATAATTATACGATATATATTTATTTTAATTAAAATACCAACATTAAAAAATGCGTTGTAATAGTATATGCGTTGTAAAAGTACTTACCATATAACATCTTGCGTTGTAAATGCATGCGTTGTAAATGCATGCGTTGTAAAGGCATTTTCAAATAATGCGTTGTAAAGGTATATGCGTTGTAAAAGTACTTACCATATAATAGCATGCGTTGTAAAAGCATGCGTTGTAAAAGTTTTTGCGTTGTAAAAAATGCGTTGTAATAGCATAGCGTTGTAAAAGTTGCGTTGTAAAGGTGGTTCCCCCTGACACCCTACCGTGCCTAACCCCGGCGCCCCCGCTGGTGGGTACTCTCCAAGTAGACACCCTTGTCGTTTATTTATACAAACATGGGTAGCTATTGACGGGCACATTTAATACACATGCACACCAAGCCATTCAAAGGGGATTCGACAAAAATTCGACCAAACTATGCAAGAAACCCCCTCACGGTTAATAAAACACACATCCACCGCCGGATGTGTAATACTTTTTATTTTACTCTCTGGAAAGGAGACAAACCTCACTTGAGAGTCACAGCGTGCTCCTGGCTGAGCCCAATGCTGTGTTACACCCACCATTGCCTGCTGAGTGCCACACACCTCTGTGTTGTATTCCACCATCTAGTGCTTATGTTATGACACTCTCTAGCCCATGTGCACTGTAACACAACCCCGTGAATATGTCATGCCACACTTGCCTTCGCACGGGTTATATTGCCCCATCTAACGTGCCTTCCTCGATGCCTATGTTATAAAGCACAGCGCTATGCCATACTTATTACAATCTGGGATCCATATCTTTGTCACAGTGCATATGCAATGTTACACTACCCAGCACATATTTTATATTACAACTTTAGAGACTACTTAGGTTACACAACACTGCCCTGTGCATATTACACTCCAAGGCGCATATCACATAGCAAGCGCTAGTTCCTGTGCTATCTCGCGCTCTCCAATGAATCTGTCATTGCGCACAATGTATTGCATATTATATTTCACGCCCCGGTTCATCTTATATCACACTTTTTGGTGCATAGTTTATACCATATACTATATCTAGTTTTCATTTTCAATCGTGCTCTCAGGACTATGTTCTATATAACACTGCGTCCACCTACCCTTTTCACGGGCATTACATTTTGCGATGGGGGGTGGAAGGTCAGGGGATGTTTCTGCCAAGTGAGCCCGGAGTCACAGTCCCAAACGTCCTCTTCTTCCTGAATAAAAGTGAGATTATGCTGCATACTTGTTCATATTTTAAGTAGTTCGCACAGACACACATTTAAAAAACAATAAAGTTCCTAATACCCACCTTCTATGAACAGTTAGCTTGCTGCCCCATCCACCTCCTCTCTATCCTCTGTTGTCTGAATGCATGGACTAGCCTCCTCCCTCCTGCCATGCATGGTCTGATGTGCTGCCACTGCCCCCCATTTAGCATGATGTACCAGTCCACTCCTCCTGCCCTCCATTGCCCAATTCTATGGGCAATCATTGACCTCCTGCTTAGCCTCTGTGCTTAGCTTGCTGCCCCTATTCTCCTTCCCCCTGCCCTCCAATGTCTTTGTGCATGCCCCTGCTCCATCCTTTTTGACCACCATGTTCCATGGACCTGCCACTCCTATCTACTCTGAGTGTTCTGTTGAGCTCCCACTCCCCTCCCACCTGCCTAGCATTGTCAGATGACTGTAACCTGTCCCTGCCACGTCCACCCTGCCTGTCCACATGCCATGCCCCTATCCCCTTCCTCCTGTCCTTCATGGTCCATTTTACTGCCACACCCTTCTGCCCTCCCTGGTCTGTTGTGCTGCAACTGCTCCTCCTGCCTGCCCCACGCGGTCTGTTGTGAGGCCCCTTCCCCTGAACTCTCTTGTCTGTGGCCAGGTCCGGACCCTCCCTTCTATCCTCCATGGTCCTTTGTGCATGCCCCTGCACCCTCCTTCTTGCCCATCATAGCCATTGTGCTGCCACTAACCCTCCCGCTTGCCATGCATGGTTTTCTGTGCTGCCATGGCCCCTCCAACCTTCCCTGTGTGGTCAGCTAGCTGCTCCTGACCCCCTCCCACCTTCCCTCCTTGGTCTGTGTGTATGCCATCAGTCTCACTGTTGCTCTCCATGGTGTGTCTTGTTTCTAGTGCCCATCCTGCCTGACCTCCATGGTCATCTTGCTGCTCCTGCCCTGCCCCCTTGCCCCCAGCCCTCTGTTTCCATGTGCAGACCTCTATTCCCTGCTTCCTGGCTTGTCGGTTCCATTGTAATGCCCCTGATCCGTCCCTCCTGCCCTTTATGGTCTGTTATGCTGCAGCTTTCTCTCCTGTCTGTCCATTATGGTCAGCTAGCTACCATTGCCTCTTTCCCCTCTGTTGTCTGTTGTCCATGTGCATGGTCCTGTCCCCTCCCTATTGCTTTCTATGGATTGTTGTGCTGCACTCCCGTCCCGCATGCCCTGTGTGGTGTATTGTGCTGCTGCAAACCCTGATGCCTGCCCTGTAGGGTCAGTTTGGTGCACCTCTCAATGTCCCTCCTGTCCTCTGTTATCCGAGTCCATGTCCCTACTCCAATTCCTCCTGCCTACCATGATCCAATGTACCATACTTGCGAACATTTTGAACTTGGTAAGAGGGAGATTTTGAAATAAATCTGGGGTATTGATTTTCCCCTTTGAGTTACATTGAAAAAGAGAAGATTGTAGACAGGAACCAGATCAAGTAAAGCCCATTTGAGCTTAAAAACATTGGACGTTTCCTGGCTGAAACGGGTCTGTTGGCATGTATGGTTGTATGACCACTGCCTCTTCCTTCTGCCCACAATGGTCTATTACATCACCACAGCCTCTCTTGCCAGTCCTGTATTGTTGGTTTGTAGCCCCTGCCCCCCTTTCCACTGCCCTCCATAGTCTGTTGTGCTGCCACTGCCCTTCCTGCCTGCCTAGTGTGGTCAAATTGTTGCCTCTGCACTCTCCTACCTGCCTTCAATTTTCAGAGTCCGTGCCCCTGGCCTCTGCCTCTCAACAGTATCCCAATGAACAACTAGATTGCTAACATTCTATATTTATTACAAAAGTGTGGAACGCCAGACGTCATCTTGATGTAATCAAAACTGTAATGCCTAGAGCATTTCCTTTAAAAATTACATATATGAGATGGTCTTATTTGCATCAAAATTATTGTTAGTGCTCTAAAAAACTAAAATGAGGACATATTTTCTGAGTTTTCAAATAGCGACAAAGAACTTTTAAATTATTTGTAATCTTAGTTTTTTTATCCAGTTGACCACTTGATTAAATGTTGCATCCAAGGGGAGAGGGTGTGGTGTTACTTCCAGAGCTGCAGACTTTTCAACTGGGGAACCAGGTTGGAGTTTCTGCTTCAGCACAACATTCAGTGATTCTGGTCAAATCACTTAATCTCCCCATGTCTACAACCAAAATGAATTTGATCTTGTGTGATGTAACCAATGCTCATGTAAAGCACTCCAATACCTGACAAGTCTGCACTATATAAGACTGCAAATACACAGAAAATAAGTGTTTTGCACACTTCTGTCATTGGGCTATATTTGGGCTACATTTGGGTGATATTTGGGCTACATTTGGGCTACATTTGGGCTCTTTTGTCTCTGGTGGCCATTTTAGGAGATTTATTTGTTATGAAATTTCCTAATTTCCTCATTTACTGCAGTCTCTTCAGTAGGAAATGCTTTCAGTTTTTTACTTTGATTCCATCAAGAAGGTATTCAGATATGTCACACATTTGCCATAAATTCTGAATGTTAGCACTCTAGTTGCTCATAAGATCACTGTAATAAAGCTACTGCTCACCACGGAAGTCTGCTGCTAGTATTAGAAGTGCATGTTTCAGTCTGCATATCAGAATTTTTTAATGAAATAGAAGAGGATTTGAGAAGTCACTCAAAATATGCCCTAAGTTTTCTTTCTTCAGCACTAATCATAATTTCTATGGCAAAATGAACCCCCTCATTGTGTTCCTTTTTAAATTAAATGTTTTAAGTGTTACCAGTTTATTCCAATCAAGATGGCTTCAGGTATGCCATACTTTTGTCATAAGTAGGACAGTAAGCGCTCTAGTTGATCTTAAGAACACTCTGGGACGTTCCGTCATTGGGCTACATTTGGGCTACATCTGGGTGATATTTGGGCTACATTTAGGCTACATTTGGGCTCTTTTGTCTCTGGTGGCCATCTTGGGAGATTTATTTGTTATGAAGTTTCCTAATTTCCTCATTTACTGCAGTCTCCTCAGTAGGAAATACTTTCAGTTTTTTACTTTGATTCCACCAAGAAGGCATTCAGATGTGTCACACATTTTCCATATATTCTGAATGTTAGCACTCTAGTTGCTCATTAGATCACTGTAGTAAAGCTACTGCTCACCAGGCAAATCTGCTGCTGGTATTGAAAGTGCATGTTTCAGTCTGCATGTCAGAATTTTTTTATGAAATAAAAGAGGATTTCAGAAGTCAAAATGTGTTTTTCTTTCTGCAGCACTAATCATAATTTATATGGCAAAATGAACCCCCTCATTTTGTTCCTTTGTAAATTAAATGTTTTAAGTGTTACCACTTTATTCCAATCAAGATGGCTTCAGGTGTGCCATACTTTTGTCATAAGTAAGACTGTTAGCGCTCTAGTTGTTCTTTAGAACACTCTGGGAAGCTGCAGTAGAACACAAAGGAATCAACTGACAGTCTCTGCCCTTGTTGGATGTACATGTTTTACTGAGAATGTCAGACTTCATTCTCACATGACTGAGAAAGATAATGTGAATTTACAGAAAATATGCTCTCAGTTTAGCTTATAGATCACCTTCCAAACCTCTGTGGGAAAAGCATGAGAAAATAGTTTTCTCTAAAACATGGTTCATGATATCACAGCAGAAGGCTTTTTCACATGGTAAAATCACCTTAGAACACACCACAATTCCTTAAATGAGTATGGTACCATCAACAAATGATGTATAATGTAACTAAAGTCTTAAAACCTACTATTAACTGCAATGCTTTTTAATGAGGTGCTATCATGTATATTGGTCCCAAGATGGCTGCCAACACTTCTTGGATGAAGTGCTGACAGCCAATCAGATCTCAGGATGAGATGTGTGGTTAGGCTCCGCCCAGATATATATATGATTTTACTTTTGATTTTCTCAGGAACTACTGAACAGATTGACTCCATACATGCAAAAGGCACATCCCTGAGCTGAGGACTACCTCTTTGCCAAATTTCAAGTAATTCTGTTCAGCCGTTCGGGCTGTACCTTGGACTAAAGGTCCCTACGGAAAATTGCATGGGGAAAACACGTTTTGAGACCCCCCTTTTTTCTCAGCCCCCGCTTGGCGAATCCCCCCGAGACTTTCAGGGTAGGAGCGGAGCGGAGCGCCCCACCTATTTTGAAAATTTCGCGAGGATTCGTCAACCGGCGCCAAAGTTATTCCAAATAGAATGTTGCGGATTTCCTATGGAAACACGGTCCTAACTATAACTATCTACTGGCGACCGCCAGTAGATAATAAACATACATCTACATAACAGATTTTCAAAACGATATATGTAATTACACACACACACACATTTATATGCTTACATTTTTCAAATAAATATACATATTCATATACATACATATCTGTGTATGCAATTGCATTACCTGTATCCCGATAGATATATATGCAGGATGTGGTGCCATCCATATGCAAGATACATCCACATTTGTGTATACCCATTACGTCGACATATATATGTATATAAGGTGTATATATAAATGCACTAAATATGGATAAGAGAGTTTATTTATTTAAATGTTTTCATTTATATTTTTAATATGTTGTTTATACTATTGCGCTATATTGCATTGCTGTGAGTATTGTGATCATGTAGGGAAGAGCCAGAACTTAAATAGTCTTCTGAAGCTGAGATAACTGTCAGTGAATCTCATTGTTACGATTATCTATTTCAGTTCCTCAGTTGTTCCAGGTGTTTTTTGTGATAATATGGAAAGCAATATTTTTGTGTATCATTTTGACACAACTCTATTGCATCAATAATTAATATATCTTTCTATGGGGAGAGAATGTGGTCTAACTGCGAGGGCAGGCGACCTCAAATCTGAGGAACCAGATTCCAGTCTCAGCAAGGACACGCAACATCCTGTGATTCTGGGCAAATCACTTAATCTCCCCGTGCTTAACAAAAATGAATTTGTCCTCATGTAACACAACTGGTACTTGTGTAAAGCGCTCTGATACCTTTGGGTCAAGTTTGCGCCATATAAAACTCAGGATCTTAGCTTTCCTGTATTCAAACAAGCATTGTCAAAGACAGGGCTCGGTAATGAAGGTTACCTTTTGGAGCTTCGTCCTTGTTGTCTATTTGATGTCACTCAGAACTCCTCGGTGAAAAGCATCCCAGTAACTCACAGTTACCCGCCTATAATTCTATATGTTCTTCATCCCCTTCACCAGTCAAACGCCTAACACTGGTTCAAATGATAGATCTTCACCTCAAGGCTTTTCCACCAATGCAGGCTTCTTTCTCTCACTCGCTTTGTCACTGTTTATTTTTGCTCACCCCTAACTCCATTTGTGGACTTTTGTTCCCCTTTCCAGCCCACAGGGCTCTGAGATGACCACTCGTGGTTTGCAGTGCTCCACACAAACCCATAAATAAAATGAAAAACACCGGAGATGTTTTCATGACAGCGCAGGCAGAAAATGTCTGGTACCCTTATTACCGCAAAATGTTTCCTCTTTGTTGTTATTGGGCTCAAGATAACTTATTTCTTAATATATTTCCCCCTTTTAGAATCTTTATTTTGACTGCTTTTTCCCTTTAGTAGAAAAGCTATTCAGCTAAAAACGTCTATCTTTGTGAAAAGCTTTGTATCCCTCTCATTCTACCTGGTCCTCAGCGTTTTAAAAAACCTATCACACATAAATGCATATTCTTTATAAAAAGCATGTGTGCGACTATGTATTACCCCGATGCAATGCACCGATCAACCAATACTGCAGAATGTTCACTGCATTATCTTATGCACCGCCTACACCCCCTCCCTTTGGTGTCTCCTACCTTTCCTACTGTGTATTTATTTCGTTTGCCACTGCCTATCTCTGTGTGCAAAAATCTAATAAAATACTTTGAACTCAAAAAAAGCATTTGTGGTGTAGTCTTTTATCTGGTTGCACAGGCTTGTGCCCCATTGTGTAGGGGCAACGATGCCTCATTGGGGGAGTTAGTGCAATTGTAAATGCTTTGCTGTCCTGATGATAAGATTAGGTTCTAAGAAAACATGGCATAACACATTGACTTAGTTCAATCCCACTGCTGACAATTCCGAGAAGGATTTTTAGTAATATATTTGTGTCATGTGAGCGTATGAGAAACCGTCCAAACATAGCTGATGCATCCGTTTTTAAGTACTTTGTTGTGTTTGAATTAAGTTAACCCAAGTAAATATTAGAGCTGAATAGGCATGAAATAGCTATGCCTTGAGCAAGATGCTAATGGAAAAGCCAGGTGTTTTTCAGACCTTCTCAGTAGCAGCCAATTTAGAAAACATTTCAAGTATGTCTGAATACAAACCTCTACAATTCACAGCAACTTTGACACCTAATGCAATCGATACTTGTTCGATCTACTCTTTTCAAGCTTCTATTCCATTTCTGTGGGTCAAGCTATCCCATCTGGGGAGCTTGCCCCTAAATTGTTTATTTTAGAAGATATAGCTCGGATCCATTGTTAGTCTCTTTTCTGTTCTGTCTGCGGGCTTGTACAATCGTCGCTAGTCACTCTTCCACTCTGTCCTATACAGCTTTTGAATTAGCTGTTCATTTTATTTATTATAACATAGTTTTGCAAATGTACTGCATTTACTTTCAAAAGTGGCTGCCACAAATGGCAAGGATTAGGAAGCAGAGGTGGAACAGTGTAAGGGTTTTGGCAAAGAAGGTCGGTTAATGCTAAAACGGTGGCAAATTAGGCTGAAAGAGGCAGAGTGTACCGCAGGTTAAAGAAATGGGAGAAAAAGAAGGCACACGAGATTGAGCACAGGGCTGATGATAGATGACCGCCAAGAAATTATGAGCAGCAACTGGGGCCTTCCAGTGAAGGGAATAAAAGTGATCTTCTCCCCAATACTTCATCTCTTATAATCGCCATCTAGAATGTTCCCTTGTTTGATGACACCTGCTGGTGACGGCCCCATTTGGAGTTGGGCGCAATTTGGCGCGATATTTCCCTCCGCCCCCAAACCAACTTCCGCTCCCCCTCCACACAGACTTGTGTTACCGATACTGGGAGCAACATCAATTCCAGAGAGCGATGGGCCAGGAAAAATACTCCCTCTTAAGGTAATATACACAAATCAGTTTTTTCCTGTATCAGTTACGCAATTGTTTTTTCCGAGATCTCTAGGTGAAATGTCACATCTCCTAAACTCATAATCCCTTTGGTGCTGGTAACTCCTTTGACAAGGTGCTTCAGTATCAGCATCCATTTAGCGAGTGAATGTGCAGAAGTTCCTTGATCTCCCCTGTTTTCCAATGGCAGCTACCCCGCTAAGGCGGAGGAGCGTCGGCCCACTGCCTTGAAACAGGAAAAGAAAGGAAAAAATAAAATGATAATAACGTAATATTATTATTTTATTTTGCCCTCCTGCTGTGGCAGTTTTGCGTGAGGGGTGGGGCTGCAGAGCAGGGGAGGAGCGGTAGAACTCAGAACCCTCCTAAGTGCTTAATGACTGTTTGGCCCAAAACAGTCATGCACCCTTACCCTGTTCTCCATGCAGGCTGCATTACAGCCTGCATGGAGAACATGCCCACCGCTCCAGACCCTGGCTGAGCGCGTGTCACATGCGCCTGAAAACTCTTGTACCCGGCTATCTATTAAATAATACATTTATTAGGGGGATCTAACACCCCAAATACCCGCCCTGAAGCTATGCCCCTGGGTAGGCGTGCATAGCGGACACTACTGGCAACAAGGACATCAAACATTCCCATTTAGGGTCTCCAATCCCAAACAATGCATTGGCAAATGCAATAGGTTTTTGCCTCTGTGATGAATGAGTTTTTATGCAAGTTGAGCAGTTGTGCAACTTGAGCTAAAGAAACTCTGTAAATGTGTTGTGACTTGTTTATTGAGAAAGACAATATATTATGCAGTAACTGGCGGTAATATAAAGCACTCCTGTGCCTTTGGGTCGCGTTGGCACTACATAAAACTAACCATAAAATAAAATTGTGACAAGCAGGTTTAAATGCATAGGCAATTAGTTACCTGTGTGCTGGTATGAAATAACTGGTGGTAATATAAAGCGCTCCTGTACCTTCCGGTGATGTTGGCGCTATAGAAATGCGACCCAAAAACTAACTAAATAAAAAACATGTTACATAGAAGCCCTGTAACATGATTTTTATGTCATTACTTTGAATTTTTAATTATTGTTTTCTCACAGACTAAGGAATCACAAAGAGTCCTGGTTTTATTGTAGGTTGCACTAACTTCGTATGCATAGTAGTGATTGCTTTTCCTATTGTTTGTACTATTAATATCTTTTTGGACAGGAATGGTGGATGTTCTGCTCCATGTAGAATACTGAATGTGATCTAGTGTATGTGAAGGATAAATGTAATTGATGTACTGGTTAATGTTTTCTTGAACTAAAAGAAAATATAATAAAAAGATTGAAACAACAAAAAAATGTCCATCTGGTATGTCGGTGTTTCTCTATGCATGAAGTAATATTTTTCTCTTATTGTGTATCACATCTCTCTACATGTGTCAGTAAGTTCATGTATGCATGTATATGTCCATCTAAGTTAAATTGGTCGTGTTAATCTGTATGTGTGTGTACGTATGCAAGTTATGCAGATTTGTATAGAGCACTGTCACCCGGGAGAGTATCCTGGCATTGTTCGTATTGTTCTGCGTGCGTCTGTCAACGTATCTACATGCCTATCTCCCTCTGCTTATGGTCCTATGCAATGCACTTGTTTGTTTAGCTCTACGTATTTATTTCTGTGTGTGTCCATCTCTGGTTTCCTAACTTGATAAGGAAGCTCTTTGTTCACCATCAGCATCTTGTTCATAAGCACGTTTTCAAACTCAATGTAAAACCCAGTTCACCCCACCCAGAGTACATTAACACATTCTTCACAATGCCTTTTGTGTGTGCACCACCATCAAGATCCTGCTGTATTGTGTTATTAAAACATGTTACATAGCAGCACTGTAACATATTTTTTTATTCAATAAATTTTTGGGGCGTATTTATGCAGTGCAAACTCTACCTGAAGGTATTGGAGTGCTTTACATGAGCCCCACTTACATTTCACAGGAACACTTTCATTTTTAGGTCTCGCCTGCCCAGCGCATGCGCTGATCTGGCGAGACTTATTGAGAGGGCTCCAAAAAGTGCTACCAGGCCAGCCTAGAGCTACAGTGCATGTGCGCGGGCGCTCGCGCCACGCTTGACCACGATTACTTTCACTTTCGCGGCCGCACGGCCGCTGTGATGTTTGATCGCGATCACTTTCACAGCAGCACGGCTTGGCATAGCCAATAGGTCTCGCTTTTGGGACCTTATAAGTATTTAGTTATGCAACTGTTGCATGGCTAAACACTTATAAGGTCCCAAAGGCGAGACCTATTGGCTATGCCAATGCTTGTTAATAACATGTTACACAGCAGCACGAGCTGCTTTGACTTATGAATAAAAAAGAAAAAGACCCATGACGTGGTTGATGAGCTCTACATCAGGTATTATTGGATCATCAACTCAAATTTTTATTTTGCATTATGATCCTTATTGATTAGTTTATTTCTGTAGTTTTCATTTCCAGAATACAAAGTCAAAACCAGTACTGGATGCATCTGGCAAACTGACAGCTCAGGGTAGTGAGCCAAGAGAAAGGGGGCAATCTTTTGCTAAATTCTCAAGTTTTCCAGGTCCATGGTTGAGCAGCTAATCCCGTCTGGGTTCTTTGTTATCATAATTGTACAGGAAGTCCCGAGTTGAAAATGTAAATACACCGGACTCCAAATACCAGAATGCAAAAATAAAATATTGATCTGGGTGAGCTACTTGTGTATGGACGCGTGAGAGTTTTGTGATGTTCAGTTACTTTATTGGAAGCATGAGGAAGAAGGTAGCTTGAATACCGTCTAGATAACCTCTTGAACAATGTAGCTGCTGTTTTGATCTTCCACATGCCCAACAATCGTGTGAGAAATAGCAGGAGCAAGAAGGGTAAGCTGTACGGATGACACATTGTAAGGCAGTAGTGCCATGCTATCACTTTCTGAGATGCCAGTACCCAGATGGACAAGCTCTGCTACTGTAGCTGCCCTCCTTACTTACCCTTTGTCTTTCTTTGTCAGACTTCATCAAACAACACACTTCCATCCATATATAAATTATTGGCAAAGCCAATAGGTTTGGCCTATGTGAAGTCTATTTGATTAGGCAATGTTTTTTAAACAATGTGTTTTTGTGGCAAATGGGAGGGTTAGAGGAATTAAAGGTGGATAGGCAATTTGACGATCTTTGGATGCATTGATAGTGTGAGCAGATTAAGTCACGTTGTAGACAATGCGAGGGGCATATGGCTAAACATGGTAATTTTTTTAGCACATATGGAGAAGTTTGTGGCCCATGAACAATGCGAGTAGGTAGGCACCTGGATCATGTGGAGAGGTAGGGCTTCTGGACAGACATTGTGAGGGTCTTGGGAATATATGACGTTACATTGCAAACAATTAAAATGCATGCTTTGACAACACGATTTTTAAATCACAACTACCATTACATTGCATGATTTTACAATGCATGCCATTACAACACATTTTTAGAAACTACCTTTACAACGCATTCCATTACAACACATTCCATTACAATGCATACCATTACAACGCATACCATTACAACGCATAATACTTTTAAGGTAACAGTAGGGTAAGTGTTGGATAGTGTAGGAGTAAAAATTACTATTTTCACTCCAGTGAGTGCAACAGTAGGGTAATTGTTGGATAGTGTAGGGGTAAAAATTCCTATTCCCACTCCAGGGAGTGCAACAGTAGGGTAAGTGTGGGATAGTGCAGGGGTAAAAATTACTATTCCCATGTACCCCAAAATCCATACCCACCCTAAAACAAAAAAAAAAATCTTCATTACTTACCTTAAAATGCATTGTAATGGCATGTGTTGTAATGGTATGCATTGTAATGTCATGTGTTATAGTGACATGCGTTGTAATGTCTGCGTTGTAATGGAATGCAATGTAAATGCAGTCACGTTGTAACAGCTGCGTTTTAAAGGTAGTGCGTTGTAATGACTGCGTTGTAATGGTTGTTTCCCTCTTGGGGCACAGAAGGAGTGGGCATGTAGACAGTGCTAGGAGCAGGGCAGTTTAAGTGATACTCAAAGACAGCCAGTGTATAGTGGAGCACAAAAGAGCCTGAGCATAAACAGTGTAGTTGGGAGGTGCCCATGACAGAGCCTGGGAGTGTCAGTGTGTGAAGCTTCAGATAGCCAGCCAGTGGGAAGTTGTGGGCTTCGGAAGTGTGCAAAGCTTGGTGCACATGCACAATGCCTAGTGTGTGGTGGTCAGTGAAAATGAGGATTTTTAGGCACATTGGTTCCGGAGTAGCATGCTGCTTGCCGTAGAGAGCTCCAGTGCCTCATCTGGGGTATAAGTGCTATGTATATGTAATGAAAGATCTATTCAATAGTAAGGAAGGTGCCCATTGACAGTGTAAAGAATGTGAGGCTTGTATACAGAGTATGGAGGAGCTTCAAGCACATTTGACACACAGTGTAAAGTGCTTAGAACACCAGCAGATATGAAGCACTGTGTGTGGAGCGTAAAGCTCGTTGGCAGAAAGTGTAGGGATCTAGCCCTGCCATGGAGTACTTTATCACCAGAGCCATCCATCCTTCACCTGCAGCACTTAGCAAAGCGCATGCACTTGAAGCAGATAGAGCTCACAGTAGGCACTTAGCACGCACTTGTTCCCCTGTACAGAGTTGTGACACTACGGGATGCTAATAAATAAAAGCACTGTGCAGTTCCATAATATAATTACAAATAGGCCATACTTCGCTATCTAAAACCTTTGTTCCTCCTCTTTCACCGAAGCAGCAGATGAATGCCTTAGCTTTACTATGTGCAACTAAACTGACATTGGCATCAGTGGCGGTTTGCATGTACCAAAGGCGGGAGGGCGGGGATCACAAAATAAATAAGAGATAGACGTACCTTTCTTTCTTCGCAGCGTGATGTCGTCCTCCCTCGGCTGCATTCAGGAAGCTCCCAATGCAGGATACTGCACTACCCAATCCTGGTGCTGCTTTCACAACATAAAAGCAGCAACAGGATTGGATAGAGCAGGCTCCACTGGAGAGCTGAGCTTTCTCTAACCCAGCTGCCTAAGGCAGCTAGGTTAGAGAACTTTAAAATGCACGTCTGGCTGGCCGTCCCAAGACCACTGGCCAAAGGTAGATGACCATTTAAATGCACACAGCTCGCTGCTGCTGCTGCCTCTCGGCAGTGCTGGCCCGCCCCCTCCTGACACTCAGTTTAGGACGGGCTGCTGAAAAATAAAACGGTAATAAATAAACTTTATTACCGTTTTATATTTCAGCTATGGCCTTGGCTTGTGGGAAAATGGAGGGGTTGGGAGCAGGGCTTTAAGTGGGGGTCTGAGCACCCCCAATGTTTTGGGGGGGCCTCGAAAAGGGTCTCTAGGGGGCTCTATTTTCGGGCCTCAAAGGTCAAAGGTAGGGTGACCAGACGTCCTGGTTTTTGTTGGTGTTTCGGGTGAGCATGCGCGCGCACTGCTTAAGGCGTGACGTCATTGTAGCAGGAAGGGAAATCCTTTGAAGAGAGACACTTTCTCTCTGGATTTCCCTTCTCTTTGAACACAGAGCACCACCTACGTCATCGTGCCAGCCATCGGCACAACAACAGCTGGTTATAACCGGCACGACCCTGCTTTTACGGCCTGCAGCAAGATTTCTCCAGCAACCAGTGTGACCCTGCTCTGCCTTAAAGCAAGCGAGGGACGAGGGTCTACAACAAAATCCAGCAGCAGTGAAAAGGAAACTTACCTTCGTGATGCCTCCCCTGCCCTACCAGCACCGTCGGGACCCTGCCTCCCCATCAGAGCTGCCTCAGCCAGGATCCTTCTGAAACCACACAAGACTTGCCCTCCCAGCCTGCAAGCCCGCAACGTGAGTATTTTAATGGCCGTTTTTTTAATCCCCTTCCCTGCAGCTTTCTTATTCCGCCTCGAAGCGCCATTTATCTTTTTCAAAACACTCTCACTGCCAATGCTAACTTGTTCTGTTTATTGATTTATATATGCGGTGGTAAAGCACCCTCATAGAAAGCACTGCGTATGCGTAGAAAAGATTGAACAGTCCTTCGAAGGGAAATCAAGGCAAATATTGAGCGCCAGTGGTTTCCCAGAATTCGAAAATATTGTTACAATTGAGAATTTTAGTTTTGCTTGTGGCTGCATTGAAAATGTTCAGGCACAATTCAGAAGTAAGTAGATATCTCAAGTCTATAGTAAAGCCGACTCAGACGGACCCCTCTGAGTTTCATTTTCATCTACTTTCACATTGCTCTGCTCTTCCTATGTTTACTAACAATGATGTAATTAAGTCCTGTGTGACACTCTACACAGATGGGGAATATATAATCACACTGACTGGTACCAGGTATAAGGCGGATGTGCAACTTCGCTTCGACTCGTGATTTGACAAATCCATTACACTTGGGTTTCTCAGTGAGGGAAAAATGATGGGTGGAATGCTTGAATTATACCATATTTTATGTTTTTGAAAAATGACATCAAACATCTTAAAGGAAACCATTAGTCCGCATCAAGTGCCTTTGTTATCTATGTAGTCTCAGCGAAATTGCTTAGGTACTACTGGGATACCAAATAACACTTACTTGAAATTAGACAGTTTCCCTTAAGTGTGTAATAAGAGAATAATTAAAGAAAAATGGGAAGGAATGGACCGCAAATGCTCACTTAAAGCCAGCTCAACAAACTTTGGGCAAATTTGCACCGATTACTGTGGAATTTCTCTCTGGTGATGGTTAAGTTTGCTCCAGTCTTGAATTGGCATTTTCTCCAAACAACTGTTGGGAAATATCCTCTCCTAAGTACACTGTTAGTTTTTTTTTTTTTAACTGAATTTTATATAGCGCGGATTTGACCCGAATCGGGTATCAGAGCGCTTTACATAATAGCACCAGTTGCGTTACATGAGGATACAATCATTTTTTTGTAGTTGGTACTTAATAAATATACCTCTTTGCCTATTTTATTATCCTTTGCTGGATGCGACTTAATGATTTTCTTAAGCACACAATGCTAGTTATCTTGATTTAGACCACGCCCCTACTCGGATAGGCCACACCCCTTAAATAAATTTGCCACGCCCCTTTTAGAGCACCCCCAGTTTTGTTTCCCACTTAAAGCCCTGGTTGGGAGGGACGAGGAAGTAGCAACAAAGGGGCAGGGGTTGGCAGTGTCAGGGAGGGCTTGCAAACACACACTCCTACTCAGCGTTACATGTAAAAATAAAACAAGCGAACAAGAGAAATGAAGAGGCAGAGCAGAGGAAGAAACACTGCAGAGAGACTGCTGTCAGAGTGACATTATAAAGAGTCAGATGCCTCTGTGCGTATACGAGCCACACGCGGGAGGAGGGTGGGCAATAAATGGGGGTGAATGAGATAAAGAGAACGACGGCGAGGAGGGGGTTGCTGAAAAATAAAAACAAGAGTGCATATACGAGTCACACAAGTCTGTGGCAATACTTCATTCATGCAAGGCTGCCCGGGGGGGTTGCGCAGCAACTCCCCTAAAAGGGCGGCCACCTTAGTGCCGCATGATGGCACTGTGGGCAGCCGGTCTAGTTCCTTGGGCCAGGGAAGACATCCGGCAAGGGATCTTCCGGCGGAGGGGGGAGGTGAGGGGGCAGGGGTATATAGGCTGTCCCCGCCCCCTCCTCGCCCTCTTGTCCCTCTCGTCTCGCCTTGCCCGCCCCTCCGCTTACCCAGCAGACAGAGGTACTAAGGAGGGGGGGTTATGCTTCTAACATGTTACTTTGTGTTGCAGGAAGAGTTACAGGGCGATCCAGAGTCTGCAGATACCAAGGGGTACTTCATGCAGCAGCACAGCGTGGTGCTAAGCCAGGATACCCAGGGATGTCTAGAGTTGTCCCCTGGAAGAACTACGGCGCCCCGTTAGTCCTACGGGCGGTTGTGGGTCTGAGCAACCGGGGGCTGCCAGCATACGCTCCGCCCACCTCTTTCGGGGGGGGCGTGAGTAACCACGTGGACTGGTGGTCCACGGATGGGAGGGGGTGGCCCCTCCCAAGATTTGGTATGCACCAATCGGCGACTGCCATGGTGTAATTTAGGCTTATCAGACGGGCAGGCTGCTAGGGGTTGGCCTGCCCTGGGATCGGATCACCCGTAAGATAACCCACCATGTTTGCATATTGGTTATGCTAATAAACCTGCAGCAATATTTCTCCACTTACAATAAGTGCCGTGTGGTTTATTTATGTATTTACTATGTGTTATGTGACAACAGTTGCCGATATTGGCACTATGCACCACAGAGGGCATTCACCCCAGAGCGCAAATACACTGAGCGGCCACTATTTCTCATAACACTAAAACACACCATTGCTTGAAAAACATGCATGTCTGAAGAATATGACTGAACGCAGTGAGCAGTGTTAACTAGGCTAACAAACTCCCAGCGCTGGCTCGCGCATCCCGTTGGGCCATCGGCACAGTAGCCTCGTGCAGAGTTTTATGTCAAATGGAACGTTTGCCACAGCAGGGCTGTCAAGAGGGACGTCTCAAAACTGTCATGAAGATGAACAAAGCTAACTAAATTCATGCCAGGCTCATTCGCATGCACACCTAGCCGCTTTCTCCTGAAACCGATAAAGGTCTGGGATGCTGAATTTTGCGTTGTTACATGGCATGTTCAAGGAGCATTAGTGTTCAGTGCGCAGCTCATGTCACCCTCCTGCAGAATAAGTGTGCCGGTTCTACATAGCTGCACAACATTCGGTATTAATACAAATATATGATAAGTAATTAAACTATCATTTAAATAGTCATATGTTGTCGGAGCAAGGCTTTTTATCAGGCATTTTCGGATACATTATCGAAACATGATGTATTTCAGCAAGGTGGAATTTTATTTTGAAAAAATCAAGTACATGTGCAGAGAAGCTTGCTAGATGAATGACCACACTTAATTTACATATTTGCAGTCTTGAGTTATTAACGGTTTTGATGGTGAAACCCAGCAATTTTACAATTGATAGGGTGAGTTTGTCACGTATGTTAGAACATTGCAGCTAAATTGTAAAGATAATTCTATAATGCACCCTCAGTAGCTAATTACCTGAAATCGATACACATATAAAGATACAGGTTTTAAAAAAATTTTTTAGAGCGGAGGAAGCTTAACATAGGGTGCGGGCGAGTGAGCACCCGCAGATACCAGCACTGGCAGATTCAACACGTCTCAGTTTAAGGCGCTGATGTCTTGAAGATGTATTTGGAGGCTTGTGGGAATGATGTAGTTAAGCAACGCGGAGGGTTAACTCCCATCCTCAAAAACATGCAGCTGACAAACACGGCAAATGCGTGCTACCATGGTAGGGTGACCAGAATTTTAAAGCCAAAAACCGGAACATTTCACAAAAATAGAAGAAGGACTACAGCGCTCCTCAGCAGAGAATTACAGAACAGAGGGTAAGAACATACCTAAAATGCAATTTTTAAACCCAGTAAGTTGCCTGTTAATTAAATTACTTTCTTAAAAGAATTGCTAACTATCCCTGCTTTGTAAAACATAAAAAAACGCTTCCTCCGTTTTCACTCAACCCTCTGAAAACCGGGAAATGAGCTAATTTTCTTGAAGTCTGCTGGGACAGCTGGTGAAACAAGCATTTGCAATGCAATCGGTCTCGCCTTTGGGCCCTTATAAGTATTTAGCCTCCAGCATATTTTCTGCATCTGAGGGCCAGTAGTGCTTCCACCAGCAATCCCTATCAAGTATCAAGCACTGTGGCTGATTGTTGGCTAGGAGCAGACAGTGGAGCTTTGAGCTTTGACTTTATCTATATTTGTGGACTGGTTCACCATTCTAGCTTAATGGGTTACTGGGGGTCATCTCGAGTGAATTGTTTTTAATGGTCCCCTGATTCATGTAACTAGATACCACGTAGCCCCACCCTATGCCCATTCAGTCTGCCATGCTCCTGGGCCACCGTCTGTATCTAGGTGAGTCAGCAGAACCTTTGAGTTAATGAGTTGGTGCTCCCCTTAGCATGACTAGTGGGTCCTGATTGGCATTATGGTATCATGACTGGTTCCTGGCTAGGGTGAGGTGTGCCTGCACTAGTTTTAGTGCTCGGCCTCTCAGTCTGGATCCCACAGGCCATACAAGCATCTGCAAGGAGAGCTGCTGTTCAGAGTCCTTTGGGCGTATCTGATTTCTGTGCCAGTGTAATGTGGAGCCTCACCAGCAGCTCCTTGTCCCAACCCATAACTCAGGCCACAGCTCATACCTCAGCCAGTAGGAGTCTCTTGTGGCCCAGTCCGTTCTGACAGCCCCCGTCTGCTATGTCGTCAAAGTCCTGTGTCACCTTCCACCAGTCTGTAAAGAGGGAGCCCCGGGGGTTTTGGGTCCGGCTCCTCCAGTCTTGAGCTGTTTCCGTTTGGTTACTTTATGCCTCAGCTCACTGTCAGATGCCCTTGGAGGAAAAAACAGCCTTCAACACATGGGTCCTAGCCTGACTTTCTCATTGGTTGGCACGCTGCCTCAAGCCGCCATCTTGGGTTGATCGCCTTGCACTGGGCATGTTCTCCTCCAATCCGTGCCAGAATGCAGCATTGCAGCACCCACTCTTTTTCCCCTGATGTGGGTTGCCCCAGTGGGACCTTGTTGATGTTGTTTGGATCCTTGGGCAGCAGCATGATCGTAGATTGCTAAATCAGCCTGACAGAGATTGGAAATGTGTGTCTTATTGCCCAGCCATCTTGGCCACGCCCCCAGGAGGTACTTTATTTCATATATAATATTCTTGCATTTATTTTAATTGAAATATATGTGAATACAAATGAATTGTAATAAGGTATCTTGACTCTAGGTCAGACAGTCAATACAAAATGAGATGATCTTGCTTAGATCACTGATTTAGTTCAGTTACTGTCAGTGGTATTACTATATATGTATTAACCTGCTGCTGTTAGAAATGAAGATTCCCAGGAAGCGATCAGGGTATTGTTTGTTGTGGTCAAACAAGCACATGCTTAATACAACTTCTCCCCTTTCTAATGGCACTAATAACCCCTGCCTTCCACAATCTCAGCCAGTTACACAGGTACTTCCCTCAATGAGTAAACTGGTAGCATCATTCCCAGAAGGACTGGCATTATTTCTATGAATAAATGACCAGGGCTACAGTTCTAGTTTGGATTTGATTTTGAATGCGTAATAAATTAGTGAGCAACTGCTAAGAAAATGTTATTAACAGCCAAGAAAGGAAAACATAACGTGACATCTGTTTCTCTCTAAAGTAGTACAAACGTTAATTGTAATATTACACCACTCAAGTAAATTTCTGTAAACATCTTAGGCAACTTTCACTGCCCGAGGAATTTAGTGTTAATATCCCATGGAAACAAATTTGATGCCAGTAATTTTTCAAAAACCGCTGACAAGTTCTATATATTGTGCACATTTCTGAGGGCGATATTTGATTTGTACCAATACCAAGCCGCTTCTGCAACATTTACGAAACAAGTTAACACCAAACCGTCGCATGGGTCACATTCATCCAACAACGCAAAGGGCTAATCTTTACGTTTGTCTTTAAAAAATACATTCCTCCTTCTTCTTCTGCGCAAATAGCTGCCTATCAAGAGCTTTATTTTCTTGTCATGTTTTAGCAGCTGAAGGATGAATTAGAACTGTGACCTTCTGCTAATCAATAAAAACACAGGCGCCTACTAATAGTTTCTCAACATTAGGTTCACAGAGTTGGCAGGCTAGTATAGTGTAAAAGATTAAGAAAAGTATGAATAAATGCCAAATTACATATGTGTTAACGCATACTTGACACTCCGTGTTTCCTCATGTCCGAAAATCCTTTCCGGGCAAAATCTCTGTGAAAATGTACAGCCTGCCCCGCAAAAACGATACAATTTAACTGTTCCCCAGAGTGAAAACACGGCGATTTGCATACTTGACACCCCGTGTCTCCTCACGTCCGAAAATGCTTTCCGGGCAAAATCTCTGTGAAAATGTACAGCCTGCCCCGCAGAGACGATACAAGTTAACGGTTTCCCGGAGTGAAAACACAGCGATTTGCATACTTGACACTCCGTGTCTCCTCATGACCGAAAATGCTTTCTGGGCAAAATCTCTGTGAAAATGTGCAGCCTGCCCTGCAGAGACGATACAAGTGAACTGTTTCCCGGAGTGAAAACACGCCGGTTTATAATGTTAATCGGTAAACAGAATGTTTAATCCGAGCCAATTGACACAGTATTGTAGACAAAGTGCAGAATGCGGTTTGATGGGCATGCGCGCATGCGAAAACACGCCGCTTTATAATGTTCATCGGTGAGCAGAATGCGGTTTGATGGGCATGCACGCACACGCAAGGGGAGCGCTTACAGACGGGGAGCTGGAAATGACAGAACGTCGGCCAGGAAGAGAGCACATCATCGCGTGCGTACCGTTGTGATTAGGCCGGGCACCAGAAGAAAGTGCGGTGAGTAAAGGGGCCAGTAGCCTTGGAAGGATACAAATGACGACATAATCGTCATGAGGAGGGCCTAGCAAGCCTTAAACAAATCGGAAGGCAGCATTTACTGAGGTAAGCCAATGAAAAAGATGGGCGGAGAGTGGGCGGAGCTTCCACGAGGCTTCCACACTAAAGTGTATACTGCATGTCTCGGAGAGACAGTGCAAGCACTGTCTAGGCGAGACCTAAAAACGGGACAGTCCTGGGAAATCCGGGACACCTGGTCAACCTCTACCATGGGGAGACGCTGGACAAACAAATAAGCATGCTTGAGTAGCCCGGGAGTTTAGGTAAAGGTAAATATCCATATGCTATCTAGTTACAAAAAACACGTTAGTGTAACCCACTCCTTACATGCAATCCCCTCCCTTATAGCATGTAGCTGAGCTAATGCACCAGTCAGCAGAGGCGCAACTAGAACCCAATTTTTTTTGGGGGGGGCTAATTCATCCTGCAATAGGCCGAGTGGAGATGCAGGGGCTCTAAGAAGGGGTGAAAACACAAAAAATCCTCATTAACAAGTAAATGGTCGTTTAAAGACCTGTGAAGTACTCGGGTGCAGCTGCAATAAGAAGGTCCCAGCCATGAAGCTGTCTCAGACCGGGCTGACACACACGACGGGGGAGGCTGAAGCCCTTTGAGCCCAATGGGGTTGTGCGCCTGCCATACAGTAGTGCCACCTATAAGGAACACACAGTTCTGAAGCCAATTCATCAACGGCTATGCAAACAGTTTTTAATTTGCATTGGTGGTGGACACTGATGCTCTTTTTTAGGGACTGGGGCCAAGGCCAGACTGGCCGTACCATTTCCTCAGGAGGCTGAAAGGGTGGGGGCTGCTTTTGTAGCAGTGCAGCAATTTTAAAAGCACTGCAGAGTTCCTTCTTTATTAACAGTTTTCAGGCAACAATAAAAGTGCCAGGATAATGTTCCTGCTGAGCAGAGTTTTGCCCTAGTGGCAGTGTTGACTCATCTAAGGTACTGCAGAAGTTTAATATGCCTGCTACAAAGAGCATGTACTGAGCAGATCACATAACAGTATTTTATGTGCAAAGCTCATTGGGTTACTGTTTTTGTCCTTGAGATCCTTTTGTTACTGTGCAGTTTGTAAGTTAAAATCGTGATCTAGGTTAGAAAGTTATGTTTTTTCGCAGCCTTTCATTATCTTAATTTTGCTAACAAGGGTTTGTTTGGGTACAAATAAATTCTTACTAGAAAAGTCAACCCTAACTACTGTGCTACATTCTGAATGCTGAGTTTGTTCTTCCCCAGACCAAGCACCGTTAAAAAATGCCTACCAGTATGGATGACGTGAATCCAACACCTCATAGTCCCCTTTGTCTTATGTGACATTTTCTGTACAATGATTTACACACATATGATTCATTGTCTCTGTATGTGTGCGAGATGTAAAATGCTCCAACGCCCTACACTGGTATGAGAGGCTCTATAAAACAAATGAAATACATGCGAGAGAGGAGCTATGGAGAGATGAGAGACAGTGTTGGTGGGTGATAGTGAGACAATAATTGAAGAGCCCCAATAAAGATTGCCGTATCCTGGTGCACTTTAAGGTCATCATTTACTATGCTTTAAAAACGAATGCAATTGAATATTTAATGAAAAATGTGTTGTAGAATGCACCATTTTTGCAATTTTTTCTCAAATGTTCTTGGGGAAGAACCCTGCAAACCTATTGTAGTGGTCAGGCCCGCGTGTTGCGCTTGCTCACTGTGCACCGTATGGGGGCTGGTCTGACAAAATTTGCCAGGGCTGCTTTGGGTACCCAGTCAGGCCCTGATTGAAGCTTATTATTCACAGAGAGTCTTAGAGCCAGAGCAAAATAGAGAAAGGCAAAGAAGACAGAAAGAATGAGGGAAAGACAGAGAAAAAAGTGACAAAGTAGAAAAGCAGCGCTGAAAAAGGACTTGCAAGAGTGAAATGAAGAGACAGTCTAAGTGTAAGGGGCTGGAAGAAAGAGGCATGCGCCAAATCAAAACTAGGAACTCTTGATGTTCAGCAACTCCAACAGCACCAAATTTGTATTCCTATGGAAAAGTAAGATCTATGCACGTACTTTTTTTTTTTTTACAAAATAACCATGGTAGGGCAAGCAGTGCACACAATGTGACCGATAGCCCGTGGTGCGCCCGCCTGCCGGTTTATGAGTTTAATCCAGGGCGGCGGTGCTGTGCGGTCTTACGGTGGCAGCTGTGTTAGGCTCATAGGAGAGAATTACCAGCAGACCGCCACTGTGGCAGCACCTGCCGAACGTTCCTGCACAGTGTGGCATGCATCATGTCGTGCATGCCATACCGTGCATGAACACGGGTGCAATCAGGGGGGCACAACATGTGCCCCTGCATGCACCCCTAGCCCCAGAAGCAGTAGGGGGCCCCATTAGGACCCTCATGGTTGCATCTATGCCACCCTTTTTATGGCGAGCTCACCACCATGAAATGGGCGGTGGAAAAGCAACTCGGGATATGCATCAGTGGTTCCGCAGTGGCACTGCCAGCATATTCCTGCTCCTTACCGCTGCGGCACCACTGTGGGATCCTAGATCCCGGTGGAAGTGGTGGTCCTGTCGCAGTCCAACCACCAGACTCAAAATACTGCAGTGGTGGCGGTGGTTGGATCTCCAATGCGAGTATGGCGGTGCTAGGACTGCCGTAACTGTAATAAGGCTCCAAGTATAAGACACACTGAGAGAGCGAGACCCAATCTCCTGTCCTAACCTGAAAGCTGGAAATTAATATCCCGAACAGGCAAAATGTTTAAAGGGTGATTGATAGTATGGCTGTGACCAAGTTGATGCACCTCTACTTGTGTTAGTAATAGCATCTTAGATTAGTGGAGTGACCCGCTGCACACAGAATAGTCTTGTAGTGTAATCCAGTTCTGAGATAGATATAGCTATTATCCCAAAATTTTGTAAAAAAGATGCAACAAACACAATCGTATGTCTGAGTTAGTTTGTAGCAAAAATAGTGTTCCAACAAGTAACACTAGAAATATTTTATAAAAATAAAAAACTTGAATAGAAAATGATAACATAAAAAATATTTTTATTCAATTGTTGTAGGGTTTTGTAAAAGTCACTAGAGGCATCAGAGCGCTGCATATAGGTATAAGTACAATAGCCACTGATAAGAGACGTTAATGACTAACAATTAAAAGAGAGATAGGGCAATCTGTACCACAATAAGGTAACTGAAGTTGTGGAGCAAACTAATGACCAATGGATATAGTATGGAAAATTCAGAAAGCGCATAAAATAAGGATTGAAATTTCGTTAGTGATACAAACAAGGATAAAGAGGCTACCGCCCATGACACAGAAAGCACAGTTTTCTATTTGCATTTGGGACTGTTTCGTACTTATGTTGCCCCGCAAAGCGTTTATCCAACATGTTACTTTGTGTTAATACGCCGTTTCTTTTGTTGATTTGTTTACTTGGTTTACTGTGACTTTTTGAGGAGAAAGGAATTAATGAGGGTGAGCCATGTTACACCTGTGCTGTGGATGGCAGACTTTCAGGAAAAGGACGTATTGAGCCAGGTTTGAAGCTTAAAGATTTCGGAGTGGTTATGATTTTAGGGATAAGTGAGATTTCTTGCTATTTAAGGCCTGTTGAGGCCGGCATGTCTTGTGGGTTGGTGGGGTGGTTACGCGGAGGGGGTTTAAAAAAAAAAAAAATTACCTTGCCAGGTCTCACATTTTCCTGCTGCTTTCTTGCTCTCCTGCCTCCGGCTGGAACAGGAAGCAGGCAGCCTCCCTCCCCTAAACCAATCACAATGCTGCAATGGTAGCATTGTGATGGGTGGGGACAGCGCCCAGCCGGGCGCCTATGAGGAGGCCATTTTCTTTATATAGGCTGCATGCATCGCCATCATATTAGTGGCCATTTTCCGTCCGCTAGGCAATCGGTGCGATTGCCTCCGGCACAAAAGCGGCGGACGGACTTTGCATCCGCTGTGATACCCACCGCCATCCTAATTTGGCAGTGGGTAATGAGCTTGGTGATGGCGGAAGGACCGCCACCGCCGGCCCGGCGGTGGTGTTCATTCAGCCATCATAATGACCCCCTTAGTTCCTTAGTGCCTCGTTGTCTGTGTTTCTATGTTGATGCTCGCTGTCCTTTATGTCACTGTGTGCCACTCGTCTGATTTAAAAGTGTAGTCCATCTTCTATGTTTGTTATATGTCCCGTATTTTGGTTTTCAAAATCTGGTCACCCTAATTGTCCACAAGTAACATGTTGCCTTTTGGGCTGTAACATAGAATGTTTAGGAAGAGTAAGTTTGACAGAGAGAGGTTAATTCACAAGGGAAGAAATTCAAATGTTGGTAGATGTACGAGTAGATCTGGTTGCCAAGAGTTATTACGTATGAGGGAAACTCCACCTCTGGTTTTGTCATCCTAACATGTTTGAGTAATTGTGGGTAGGAGAGATCCCAAGATGGTTTGTTACATGCTGTTGAAGCAGGTTTTGGCTACATTCAAGATAACTAAATTGTGCTCGCTTACAATGTTGACTAAGTCAGTGAAGTGATGCACGCCGGATCTGAAATAGTGCTAGCGATACAACAGGATGGAAAGCATGGTTATTATAGTGGGAGAATCAGTATGTCATTAGAGTTCGGTTGCTGGGCTGGGTACCTCGTAAATGGTAGTTGTGATAATCACTGACAGAATATAAAAATCAACAATATCGTGCAAAACAAGTATTGTGTGAAAAATATAATTTACAAAAATATAGTTTCCCTATCCTTAGGGTGGCAAGTACAAAAATATTGAGGAAAAAAAATATTGTTTCACACTAATATCGTAAAAAAATATACAAAATGATAATTTGTTCACATATATACACAGTTTAAAGTAGTACATCTTACACATGTATATATATATACACCAATAATATAATGGTAACTAAAAACATTTCACCAATATTTAATACTATATATATATAAATATATATACATATATAAACGTATATTAACTCATTTTACATTTTATAATTTTTTTGTTTAATTCTTTAAATTTAAAAATAGCGCATTATGTACATATTTCCTAATATTTGTTAAATATATTTGTTATCATTATTTGTTTATAATTTTACGTTTACAGTATCTATTTGTATTTATTTTTGAACCTCTATAATATTTCTTGTAAATGTATTTTTTTATTTTTTTATGTTATAGGTAATTTATTTAATGTTTGGAACTGAACTGGTAATATTTGTGATGTTTTAGATATATATATATATGTATCTATCTGAAACATAACAAATATTACCAGTTCATTTCCAAACATTAAATAAATTACAGTATAAAATAAAAAAAATGAAAAAGACATTTACAAGAAATATTATAAAGATTTAAAAACAAATAAAAATATAAACAAATACTGCCAGAGGGATAAGATTTACTATTGCCACTCAAATTTGTGTAGCAGTAGGGAAAGCGTTGGACTTCAGAGTGGTTGCATTTACTATTGTCACTCGAGGCTGTGCAACAGTAGGGAATGTGGACGTCGGAGGGGTTACATCTACTATTCCCACTTCAGCCTGTGCATTAGTAGGGAAAGCATTGGAGTTCGGAGGGGTAAGATTTACTATTCTCACTACAGTCTGTGCAACAATACAGAAAGCATTGGACTTCTGAGGGGTTAAATGTACTCTTCCCACTCCAGTCTGCACCACTATAGGGAAAGCATTAGACCTCCGAGGGGTTACATTTACTATCCCCACTCCAGTCTGTGCAACAGTAGATAAAGAGTTGAGCTTTGGAGGGGTAAGATTTACTATTCCCACTCTAATCAGTGCAACAGTAGGGAAAGTGTTTTACTTCCGATTGGTAAGACTTACTATTCCCACTCCAGTCTAAACAACAGTAGTAAATCACTTCACTTCAAACACATTACATATTTAAATAACTCTATTAATATAGAAAATAATAAAATCTTACTATAATCATTAATAATTTATATATATATATATATATATATATATATATATATATTCACTGAAAAAACCATAGGTTTCAGGGGTGTTATAGTTAGCTGGACTTTTCACTTGTACAAAACCATTGAAATTCCCCCGTTATAGTTAGTTCAGCTAACTATAACTCGCGCGCCCGCAATGCACTGCTGATGACGTCACATATTACATCACTCATGACATGGTCAGTGACATCACTCATGACATCACTGATGACATCTCAAATGACATCACTGATGACATCACTGATGACATCATCCAGTGAATGTGTGTTATTCTGAAAATTAAATATGTTTTATATATGTATATCTCAAGGTCGATGGAAGAATAAATGGGTATATAAGTGTCTAAATGGATGATTTGTTTTTGAAAAATTGATTGTGTAACTGACTGATTAAGTGTATCATAGTGAATACATGGCTTAGTGAGTAATGTTTAAATATGTAAATATCTGTATCAGTCTCTCACTTTGTGTATAAGTGGCTGCATGGGTTGGTGAGTAGCTACATGGGTGTCTATATAGGTTATTAGTTGGTTTTTTGAGTACCAGTCTGAGTGTCTGCATGGTTCGGTGGGGGTATTACGTAGTGCATAGGTGCATGAATGAGTGACTCACTGTTTGTATGTGTTGAACACAGTATGTGTGCAGGACTGTATGGGTGGATGAGTGTGTGTATGGGTGTGTTAGTGAGTGAATGACTGTCTCAATAGTGTCTTTATGAGTAACTACATATGTTTTAAACTAGTATATGTGACTATTGGTGTATATATGTGAGTATATGTGAGAGTGAGAGATTGAAAGAGTTCCTGTATGAATAAGTATGTGTTTCTATAAGTGATTGTTTAAAAGACTAAGTATGTGTAAGTTTCCGTAGAAGTAAGTGTGGTGGTGTGTGTATAACTGTATATGCAAGTAAATGTATGTTTGATTCTTTATTAGCATGAGTGACTATGTGTGTGAGTAACTATGGATGAGTGGCATTGTGTAACAGGATGTATAGGTGTATGAGTACATATGATGAGTGAGTACATGTATGAGTGACTGTATTGGACTGTTGGTGAATGAGTGGATGTGTATGTGGATCTTAGAATTACTGAAGAGGTTGTTGTAACTGGTATTGGTATGTCCATTGTTTTGAAAATTTTAGTCTCTATTTTTGAATGTGTGTATCAAAGGTTATATTAGGGTGAGAGGAGGTCTGCCACTCTATCACAAGGATGATGTCATCAGTGATGTCATCAGTGATGTCATTTGAGATGTCATCAGTGATGTCATGAGTGATGTCACTGACCATGTCATGAGTGATGTAATATGTGACGTCATCAGCAGTGCATTGCGGGCGCGCGAGTTATAGTTAGCTGAACTAACTATAACGGGGGAATTTCAATGGTTTTGTACAAGTGAAAAGTCCAGCTAACTATAACACCCCTGAAACCTATGGTTTTTTCAGTGAATTTCTGAGGTTTTTTAAATGCTAATTCCTAACTATAACGTGCCTGAAACCTATGGTTTTTTCTGTTAATTTCAAAGGTTTTTTAAATGCTAATTTCTAACTATGCCTACAGAGATAGGACATGTGAAGAAAGAAGAAAAAATGCACAGAAAGAAACAAAAGAAGTGCAGAAAGAAGCAACATAAGTCCTCAAATACGAAGATAAGTGCAGGAAGAAGGATAACGTGCAGAAAGAACAAAAAGAAGAGCAGAAAGAAGCCTTGTTGCAAAATCATCCTGTACCCTCAACTTTTTCAGACGGATACTGGTGGTAACTGAGTCTGACTAACCAGTCCTAGAGCCAGTGCTATGTTAAAAGACACTTAGAATACAGTGAAAACACCTACATACACTAGGGAACATTATGCGTTGGGGTCCCCCTGTGATTAGCCTTACCTCCTCTATAAGCCCCTAGTATATAATAGGGCATGGGGATTAAAACTACCTCTTAAAACAGGCCACAGGGCGTTTTTGCACACGTTAACTCAGGCCCCGTCCCCTCCTTTCACCATTGTGTAAACACGCCCTGTGTCCGTTTTTAGTTGGGAGATTAAGTTCATTTGAGTCCTGAGGGTCCCTAGGGTCCAACTAGCCCACTAGGTACCTCCAGTAAGTGCCACAGAGCTGCGTTGCAGAGAGGTGTAAAAAGTGGCACGGCCTGGACCACCTCTCTGCAATGCAGCTCAGTGGCGCTTACTGGAAGCACTTGGTGGGCTAGTTAGCCCCCAGGGGCCCTCAGTATTGAAGGGAAATTATATCCCCAATTTAAAACGTGCCATGGTGCGTGTTTGCACACGTCACCTCAGGCCTTTCCCCTCCCTTCACCACTGTGTAAACGCGCCCTGTGGCTGTTCTAAGTTGAGAGATTAAGTCCCCTTGAATCCTAAGGGTCCCTAGGGTCACACTAGACCACTAGGTACCTCCAGTAAGTGCCACAGAGCTGCGTTGCAGAGAGGTGTAAAAAGGGGCTTGGCCTCAGAACACCTGTCTGCAGCGCAGCTCCCAGGCGCATACTGGAGATGCCTGTTGGGGGCGCGTTTGCAGAGTGCTGCATGGAGGGGGCATGGCCTCCGGCACGATGCCAGTCTTTTATTTATTTATTTTTTTTAAGAAGGGGGGCTGTGTGGTTCCCCTTCTTATTCTAATTTATTGGCCCTGATGACCCCATCCCCCAGGGCCTGTCTCCTAATTATATTTTTTTGACCCCAATCCCCAGGGCCGGCCACTGTTTTTTATTATTTTTAAAAAATATATATTTATAGACACACCTAGGACATGCTGGACAAACCGTACGTACCTATCACCATGACGATTTGCGTGATATTCATTAAAAGGCGACTATGCATGCAATTAATCCACGTGGAATGTATTTACACCACTAGTGAAGCTCTGACATGTCTGATGCTCTACCGTGCCTAATCCCGGTAGACACCCTTGTCGTTTATTTATACAAACATGGGTAGCTATTGACGGGCACATTTAATACACATGCACACCAAGCCATTCAAAGGGGATTCGACAAAAATTCGACCAAAACTATGCAAGAAACCCCCCTCACAATTAATAAAACACACATCCACTGCCGGATGTGTAATACTTTTTATTTTACTCTCTGGAAAGGGGACGAACATCACTTGCGAGTCACAGCACGCTCCTGGCAGAGCCCAATGCTGTGTTACACCCACCATTGCCTGCCGAGTGCCACACACCTCTGTATTGTATTCCACTAGCTAGTGCATATGCTATGACACTCTCTAGCCCATGTGCACTGTAACACCACCCCGTGAAAATGTCATGCCACACTTGTCTTCGCACGGGTTATATTGCCCCATCTAACGTGCCTTCCTCGATGCCTATGTTATAACGCACAGTGCTATGCCATACATATTACAATTTGGGATCCATATCTTTGTCACAGTGCATATGCAACGTTACACTCCCCAGCACATATTTTATATTACAACTTTAGAGACTAGTTAGGTTACACAACACTGCCCTGTGCATATTACACTCCAAGGCGCATATCGCATAGCACACGCCTAGTGCCTGTGCTATCTCGCGCTCTCCAATGAATCTGTCATTGCGCACAATGTATTGCATATTATATTTCACGCCTGGTTCATCTTATATCACACTTTTTGGTGCATAGTTTATACCATACACTATATCTAGTTTTCATTTTCAATCGTGCTCTCAGGACTATGTTCTATATAACACTGTGTTCACCTACCCTTTTCACGGGCATTACATTTTGCGATAGGGGGTGGAGGGTCAGGGGGTGTTTTTGCCAAGTGAGCCCGGAGTCACAGTCACTAACGTCTTCTTCTTCCTGAATAAAAGTGAGATTATGCTGCATACTTGTTCATATTTTAAGTAGTTTGCACAGACAAAATGTTTTAAAAACAATAAAGTTTCTAATACCCGCCTTCTCTGAACAGTTAGCTTGCTGCCCCATCCCCCTCCTCCCTATCCTCTGTTGTGTGAATCCATGGACTAGCCTCCTCCCTCCTGCCATGCATGGTCTGATGTGCTGCCACTGCCCTCAATTTAGTATGATGTACCAGTCCACTCCTCCTGCCCTCCATTGCCCAATTCTATGCCCCATCATTGACCTCCTGCTTAAACTCTGTGCTTAGCTTGCTGCCCCTATTCTCCTTCCCCCTGCCCTCCGATGTCTTTGTGCATGCCCCTGCTCCATCCTTTTTGCCCACCATGTCCCATGGACCTGCCACTCCTATCTACTCTGAGTGTTCTGTTGAGCTGCCACTCCCCTCCCACCTGCCTAGCATTGTCAGATGACTGTAACCTGTCCCTGCCACCTCCACCCTGCCTGTCCACATGCCATGCCTCTATCCTCTTCCTCATGTCCTACATGGTCCATTGTACTGCCACACCCTTCTGCCCTCCCTGGTCTGTTGTGCTGCAACTGCTCCTCCTGCCTGCCCCGTGTGGTCTGTTGTGAGGCCCCTTCCCCTGAACTTTCTTGTCTGTGCACAGGTCCTGACCCTCCCTTCTATCCTCCATCGTCCTTTGTGCATGCCCCTGCACCCTCCTTCTTGCCCATCATAGCCATTGTGCTGCCACTAACCCTCCCACTTGCCATGCATGGTCTTCTGTGCTGCCATGGCCCCTCCCACCTTCCCTGTGTGGTCAGTTAGCTGCCCCTGACCCCCTCCCACCTTCCCTCCATGGTCTGTGTGTATGCCATCACAGTCTCACTGTTGCTCTTCATGTTGTGTCTTGCTTCTAGTGCCCATCCTGCCTGACCTCCATGGCCATCTTGCTGCTCCTGCCCTGCCCCCTTGCCCCCAGCCCTCTGTTTACATGTGCAGACCCCTACTCCCTCCCTCCTGGCTTGTCTGTTCCATTGTAATGCCCCTGATCCGTCCCTCCTGCCCTTTATGGTCTGTTATGCTGCAGCCTTCTCTCCTGTCTGTCCATTATGGTCAGCTAGCTACCATTGCCTCTTGCCCCTCTGTTCTCTGTTGTCCATGTGCATGGTCCTGTCCCCTCCCTCTTGCTTTCTATGGATTGTTGTGCTGCACTCCCGTCCTGCATGCCCTGTGTGGTGTATTGTGCTGCTGCAAACCCTGATGCCTGCCCTGCAGGGTCAGTTTGGTGCACCTCTCCATGTCTCTCCTGTCCTCTGTTATCCAAGTCCATGTCCCTATCCCATTTCCTTCCATGATCCAATGTACCATACTTGCGAACATTTTGAACTTGGTAAGAGGGAGATTTTGAAAAAAAACTGGGGTATTGATTTTCCCCTTTGAGTTACATTGAAAAAGAGGATATTGTAGACAGGAGACAGATCAAATAAAGCCCATTTGAGCTTAAAAACATTGGACGTTTCCTGGCTGAATCGGGTCTGTTGGCATGTATGGTTGTACTACCATTGCCTCTTCCTTCTGCCCACAATGGTCTATTACATTGCCACAGCCTTGAAGGAGGGTAGATTTTGTATCACAGGGGGCCCCTGGCCCGTTCTGTCCACACCTGAAGTATGAGACCCTTGTCCTTGCCCTGCCAGCCGCATTTGTAGGCCGTATTAAATTGACCAGCGGGTCCTGTGTTGCTATATAATTATCCTGAGACATCCTTACCACTCAGCCAGCATAAAACCCCTGTGTAGGCCCTTCTGTTCAATATGTAGGCCTCTTTGTTAAATTGACCATAGCTCTGCAATTTTAGTGTATAGCAGTCTGAAGGCAGGTCTGCGAGGCCTTCTGCTCCAAACTAGTAGCCCCCACCCTACCCGAGTGCTCCGTGCTCGGTATCAAAGTTCAACATCCCCCTGAAGCTGTCGACATACAGTAGGCTGCATCCTGGACTGGTACTTGCTTCCTGGGCAGGTTTCCCGCTTTTAAGGAAGTGGCAACCGCAGAGCGTCAAGTTAGGAGAACTGAGGAGATTTTATACATGAATATATTGAATTCCTGTACAATACCCATTATTTTCTGCTTGCTCTATGGAACTTACGATAAGCGATTGGCCTGAGAGACTGACCTTTTCACCCAGTCCATTGTCAGCATTAAGTGGGTAAATGACGAAATGTCTGGTAAAATCTGCAGACGAAGCTTTTGGGTAGCATACGTAGGTAGATGTAGCGTGCAAAGGAGCCCACAAAATCATATAAAAAGGGAGCACCCACAGATATCGACGGACAACCTCGCCGTCTGTATGTAGGTTAACAGGCTGTGCAGGTTTTCCCCAAGAACTGGGAGCTCTTGTCTTCCTTTGCTTAAAATGTCTTGCTCGGCTTTGCTTGAAGTATCTTATTCTATTTTACCTATATGAAATGTCATGTTATGTTTAACCATTGTTCTCTTTACTTTTGCATTTAAAAGATGTTGTATTGTAATTGCAGGAATGCTTGCTCTAAGAGTAAATGTGAGTGTCCCTAGGTAACATTTTCCTTGGTGTAACTTGTTTCTCATGATGCATTTATAGATGTGTTTTCTCTCTCTCTCTGTCAGTCCATTAATTGAGATACAGAGAATATCATGACAGCTGTATGATTATCTGGATTCTGTATTTTGTACTTTAGGTCTCTATTCTGCGGTTTCTTTGAAGTTGCATCTTCTCATTAAACTGCCATTGTATTCTGCCTCCAATTCCATGTCTCATATGTCTGTTTTCTTCATTTTTGGAGCAAGCGTTCCTAGGCACCCCGGCTCAAATTAAGGTGCCCCTTTTGTCCCTGACTCACTCTCCTGCTCAGTTCTGTGGTGGCTCCCGGGGCTCTGGGGACCGCCCCTAGCTTCCTTGACCCGTAATAGATCTTCCCTCCAACAGCCTCTCTTGCAAGTCCTGGATTGTTGGTTTGTTGCCCCTGCCCCCCTTTCCACTGCCCTCCATAGTCTGTTGTGCTTCCACGGCCCTTCCTGCCTGCTCAGTGTGGTTAAATTGTTGCCTTTGCACCCTCCTACCTGCCTTCAATTTTCAGAGTCCGTGCCCCTGGCCTCTGCCTCTCAACAGTATCCTAATGAACAACTAGATTGCTAACATTCTATATTTATTACAAAAGTGTGGAGCGCCTGACATCATCTTGATGTAATCAAAACTGTAATACCTAGAGCATTCCTTTAGAAATTACATATATGAGAGGGTCTTATTGGCATCAAAATTATGGTTAGTGCTCTAAAAGACTAAAATAAGGACATATTTTCTGAGTTTTCAAATAGCGACAAAGCACTTTTAAATTATTTGTTATCTTTATGTTTTTTTATCTAGTTGACAACTTGATTAAATGTTGCACTTAGAGGAGAGGATGTGGTGTTACTTCCAGAACTGCAGACTTTGCAACTGGGGAACCAGGTTGAAGTTTCTGCTTCAGCTCGACATTCTGTGATTCTGGTCAAATCACTTAGTCTCCCCATGTCTACAACCAAAATGAATTTGTTCTTGTGTGATGTAACCAATGCTCATGTAAAGCACTCCAATACCTGACAAGTCTGCACTATATAACACTGCAAAAACACAAAATAATAAGTGTTTTGCACACTTCTGTCATTGGGCTATATTTGGGCTATATCTGGGTGATTTTGGGCTACATTTGGGCTCTTTTGTCTCCGGTGGCCATCTTGGGAGATTTATTTGTTATGAAGTTTCCTAATTTCCTCATGTACTGCAGTCTCCTCAGTCGGAAATGCTTTCAGTTTTTTACTTTGATTCCATCATGAAGGTATTCAGATATGTCACACATTTGCCATGAATTCTGAATGTTAGCACTCTAGTTGCTCATTAGATCACTGTAGTAAAACTACTGCTCACCATGGAAGTCTGCTCCTGGTATTAAAAGTGCATGTTTCAGTCTGCATGTCAGAATTTTTTAATGAAATAGAAGAGGATTTGAGAAGTCACTCAAAATGTGCCCTCATTTTCTTTCTTCAGCATTAATCATAATTTCTATGGCAAAATGAACCCCCTCATTGTGTTCCTTTTTAAATTAAATGTTTTAAGTGTTACCAGTTTATTCCAATCAAGATGGCTTCAGGTGTGCCATACTTTTGTCATAATAAAGACAGTAAGTGCTCTAGTTGTTTTTAAGAACATTCTTGGACATTCTGTCATTGGGCTATACTTGGGCTACATCTGGGTGATATTTGGGCTACATTTGGGCTCTTTTGTCTCTGGTGGCCATCTTGGGAGACTTATTTGTTATGAAGTTTCCTAATTTCCTCATTTACTGCAGTCTCCTCAGTAGGAAATACTTTCAGTTTTTTACTTTGATTCCATCAAGAAGGCATTCAAATGTGTCACACATTTGCCATAAAATCAGAATGTTAGTCATTAGATCACTGTAGTAAAGCTACTGCTCACCAGGGAAAACTGCTGCTGGTATTGAAAGTGCATGTTTCAGTCTGCATGCCAGGATTTGAGAAGTCACTCAAAATGTGCCCTAATTTTTCTTTATGCAGCACTAATCATACTTTTTATGGAAAAATGAACCACCTCATTTTGTTCCTTTTTAAATTAAATGTTTTAAGAGTTACCACTTTAATCCAAGCAAGATGGCTTCAGGTGTGTCATACATTTATCATAAGTAGGACGGTTAGCGCTCTAGTAGTTCTTTGGAACACTCTGGAAAGCTGCAGTAGAACACAAAGGAATCAACTGACAGTCTGTGCCCTTGTTGGATGTACATGTTTTACTGAGAATGTCAGACTTCATTCTCACATGACTGAGAAAGATAATGTGAATTTACAGAAAATAAGCTCTCAGTTTAGCTTATAGATCACCTTCCAAACCTCTGTGGTAAAAGCATGAGAAAATATTTTTCTCTCAATCATGATATCCCAGCAGAAGGCTTTTTCACATGGTGAAATCACCTTAGAACATACCACAATTCCTAAAATGAGTATGGTACCATCAACAAATGATTTATAATGTAACTAAAGTCTTAAAATCTTCTATTAACTGCAATGCTTTTTAATGAGGTGCTATCATGTATATTGGTCCCAAGATGGCTGCCAACACTTCTTGGATGAAGTGCTGACAGCCAATCAGATCTCAGGATGAGATGTGTGGTTAGGCTCCGCCCACATATATATTGATTTAAATGCTATTTTCTCAGGAACTACTGAACAGATTTACACCAGACCTACAAAAGGCACTTCCTTGACCTGAGGACTACCTCTCTGCCAAATTTCAAGTAACTCTGTTCAGCCGTTCGGGCTGTAGCTGTGTCTAAAGGTCCTATGGAAAAATGCATGGGAAAAACGCGTTTTGGGACCCCCCTTTTTTCTCAGCCCCCGCTTGACGAATCCCCCCGAGACTTTCAGGGTAGGAGCGGAGCGTAGCGCCCCACCTATTTTGAAAATTTCGCGAGGATTCATCGACCGGCGCCAAAGTTATTCCAAATAGAATGTTGCGGATTTCCTATGGAAACAGGGTCCTAACTATAACTATCTACTGGCGACCGCCAGTAGATAATATATATATATATATATATATATATATATGTATGGTGTAGCCTCCCTGGTGCATGTCGGCCGTAGCCTTGCTTATGATTAGACAGTAAAGCTGACACTATCAATTACATTTGCTTGGTGAGCAGAGTAATACAAGGAGAATCTCCCTAGGTGCAGGTCATTCAATGCATATTATATCTCGCTGCTGAGTAGCCTGATGCGTCAAGTACTTTGCACTTCATGACGCTTATGGGAATGTACAGATAGCCTCCAATTAAT